>NC_141874.1:86234014-86859014 GCF_056163025.1 Triticum urartu
GTCCATAGCTATTAGCTAGATGGCTTCTTCTCTCTCTTTGAATCTCAATACAATGTTCTCCTCGATCTTCTAGGAGATCTATTCGATGTAACTATTTTTGCGGTGTGTTTGTCGAGATCCGATGAATTGTGGGTTTATGATCAAGTCTATCTATGCACAATATTTGATTCTTCTCTGAAATCTTTTATGTATGATTGGTTATCTTTGCAAGTCTCTTCGAATTATCAATTTGGTTTGGCCTACTAGATTGATCTTTCTTGCAATGGGAGAAGTGCTTAGCCTTGGGTTCAATCTTGCGGTGCTCGATCCTAGTGAGAGAAAGGGAAACAACACATATTGTATTGTTGCCATCGAGGATAAAAAGATGGGGTTTATATCATATTGCTTGAGTTTATCCCTCTACATCATGTCATCTTACCTAATGCGTTACTCTTTTCTTATGAACTTAATACTCTAGATGCATGCTGGATAGCGGCCGATGTGTGGAGTAATAGTAGTAGATGCAGGCAGGAGTCGGCCTACTTGTCATGGACGTGATGCCTATATACATGATCATTCCTAGATATTCTCATAATTATTTGCTTTTCTATCAATTTCTCGAATTTGTTCACCCACCATAATATTTATGCTATCTTGAGAGAAGCCACTAGTGAAACCTATGGCCCCCGAGTCTATTCTCCATTATATTAATCTCCCGTCAAAAAGTTATTTCTGGCACCGTTTATTTTGCAATCTTTACTTTCAATCTATATCATAAAAATACCAAAAATATTTATCTTATCATTATTATCTCTCTCAGATCTCACTCTCGTAAGTGACCGTGAAGGGATTGACAACCCCTTTATCACGTTGGTTCCGAGGTTCTTATTTGTTTGTGTAGGTACGAGGGACTTGCGTGTAGTCTCCTACTGGATTGATACCTTGGTTCTCAAAAACTGAGGGAAATACTTACGCTACTTTGCTGCATCACCCTTTCCTCCTCAAGGGAAAACCAGTGCAGTGCTCAAGAGGTAGCATGTTTCGGAGGAGACTTTCCTCCCCGGCCAAATCTTCGTATTCGGTGGCTTCGCACTGTGTGCCAACTCGATCGGCCACTTCGAGCAGATCGATAGCTACGCCCCTAGTCATCAGATCAGTTTCGGGAACCTAAACTATGTCACCGATATCCGAGGAGACTTGATCTTTGAAGGATTCGCAGCCCCGACCGCCGCTCTGGCCTTAGATCCAGAGCGGACCACCGGGTCCGAAGACGGGAATTTAGAGCCCGCCGGACTCCCTGCAATTATGGAACTCGCTACCGGAGATCCGGAGGGGACGACGTCATCAGGAAACCCAAAGATGAACCGAACTCCCCTTGTCGCCAAAGCGCTGGACTCCCCCTCGGACTCTAAATCCGAACTCTCGAGGTCCGTGACAAGCGGGTGCAGCCAGGAGGCCCTCACCCCGGTCGGCCTAGCGGACTCTCGCCTCTATGTCCAAACCTCGCTCCTAAACGAGGCTCTGGACTTAATGCGACCCCTCGCCATATTAGAGGAATCGCTTCCGAATTACGCCTAGCCCGGACTAGGGGCTGAGAGTGGGGAATTTTACGTCCCACCCACCACCCACTTTATAGCCACCGTCGAAGATCTAACCGACATGCTAGACTAGCCTCCTAAGACATCAACGGTATGGACGACGATGCCGGAGACGATCAAGGCCAAAACCCTTCATTTATCGGACATTGGACAACCACCTCCACATACGACGTATACATGGTGGATACACCCAAAGAAGATGACGACGACGACAAGAAGGATCTGGTCAAGGAAAAGCCTGCTGAAGCATCTCCAAAGCATCGACGACGGCGGCGCCGCTCAAAATGGTGTCGCAAAAAAGACATCAATACCGGCACCGAAGATAATAACACTCCAGAGAACACCGAAGACCCCGAAATTCCTATGGAGCCAACATCCGAACATGATGATTTGGAGGACGAGCAAGTTAACCCTGATGATCCAATCGGAAACAAGGACTCGGAGGATAGTAACTACCTACCGATCTCCGAAGAGGATGTGAGCCTCGGCGATGAAGACTTTATCGTGCCGGAGGAGCCCCTCGAGCAAGAGTGCTTTAACCGCAGGCTAATCGCCACTGCGAGAAGCCTGGAAAAGAAGCAGCAGCTTCAAGCTGAACAGGATATACTTAATGACAGATGGACTAATGTCCTGGTAGCCGAGGAATACGGCCTCGAACGCCCAACCAAGAGTTACCTGAAGCATAAGCTACTACCTCAATTTGATGACGAGGCCCTTGAGCCAATACCGCCAAAGCATAAAACTGCTGACGAACCCGACCGACCACCACGCGGATGGGAAAGACCGACTACCCACGACGAACACCAGCCCGCGCCACCCCGCATCGAGGCAGGAAGGCAGAGGCCCCAGGCTATACCTATGACCTATGCAAGACCTGGACAGTAGAGCCGGTCAGACAAGATCAATCTATGGGTCAAGGGGGCGTGCTCCGACACGAGAGGACGGCCATCAAGCCTGGTGTGACAGTCACAACCTCACTCGAGCCGAGAACCGCATTCGGCCTTCATCCGAACTGCGCCGCGACATCGCTCGATATAGAGGCGCCGCTCACCCCTTATGCTTCACCGATGAGGTTATGGAGCACCAATTCCCCGAAGGATTTAAACCCGTGAACATTGAATCATATGATGGTACGATGGATCCCGCATTATGGATCGAAGACTTTCTTATCCACATTCACATGGCCCGTGGTGACGACCTCCATGCCGTCAAGTACCTGGCCCTAAAACTCAAGGGGCCAAAAAGGCACTGGCTGAACAGCCTCCCAGAAATTCCGTGGTCATCCTGTCCGATCACCTTCGATCGCAGAGACCATCCGACTAGTATCCGTCATGGGGGTTCGGCTACATTGGTTCTCGATCCAATTATCGACAGATTCCACCTCACGTGAGTCCTCACGGACGGCGATAGCAGCCTCAATCTGCTCTATCAGGACACCATCCTTAAAATGGGCATTGATCCATCAAGAATCAAGCCCACCAAAACCACCTTCAAAGGGGTAATACCTGGCGTAGAGGCCTGTTGCATAGGATCCATAACGCTGGAGGTCGTCTTCGGCTCATCGGATAACTTCCAGAGCGAAGACCTGATCTTTGACATTGTCCCATTCTGAAGTGGTTATCACACACTACTCGGACGAACTGCTTTCGCCCGTTTCAATACAGTCCCGCACTATGCTTATCTAATGCTTAAGATGCCTGGACAACGTGGCGTTATAACAGTCAATGGAAACATGGAGCGCTCCCTCCGTACAGAGGAGCATACCGCGGCCCTCGCAGCCGAGGTGCATGGCGGCCTCACTAAGCCGAAAGCCACACTGGCAGTCAAGTCCCCAGACACTGTTAAACAAGTCCGGTCTACCCTGCAGAACGACAGTCCGGCTCATCTAGAGCTAGATTAGCAGTTCGGCCTCCGCCAATGCCCCAGCCTGATAGCGGCATACTGATACGTCCATTTTGCATCATGCTTTTATATCAATATTTATTGCATTATGGGTTGTTACTACACATTATGTCACAATACTTATGCCTTTTCTCTCTTTTTTTACAAGGTTTACATAAAGAGGGAGAATGCCGGTAGTTGGTATCCTGGGCTGGAAAAGGAGCAAATATTAGAGACCTATTTTGCACAACTCCAAAAGTCCTGAAACTTCACGAAAGTCAGTTTTGGAATATATTAAAAATATTGGGCGAAGAAAGCACCAGAGGGGGGCCACCCATTTTCCACGAGGGTGGAGGGCGCGCCCCCTACCCCGTGGGCAACCTGGAAGCCCCCCGATGCCCATCTTCTGGTATAAGGTGTCTTTTGCCCTGGAAAAATCATAAGGAAGCTTTCGGGACAAAGCGCCGCCGTCTTGAGGCAGAACCAATCTAGGGCTCCGGCGGAGCTGTTCTGCCGGGGAAACATCCCTCCGGGAGGGGGAAATCGTCACCATCGTCATCACCATCGATCCTCTCATTGGGAGGGGGTTAATCTCCATCAACATCTTCACCAGTACCATCTCCTCTCAAACCCTAGTTAACTCTTGTATCCGATCTTTGTCTCAAAACCTCAGATTTGTACCTGTGGGTTGCTAGTAGTGTTGATTACTCCTTGTAGTCGATGCTAGTTGGTTTATTCGGTGGAAGATTATATGTTTAGATCCTTTATGGACATTAATACCCCTCTGATTTCGAACATGAATATGATTTGTGAGTAGTTACGTTTGCTCCTGAGGACATGGAAGAAGTATTGTTATAAGTAGTCATGTGAATTTGGTATTCGTTCGATATTTTGATGAGATGTATGTTGTCTTTCCTCCAGTGGTGTTATGTGAACATCGACTACATGACACTTCACCATTGTTTGGGCCTAGGGGAAGGTGTTGGGAAGTAATAAGTAGATGATGGGTTGCTACAGTGACAAAAGCTTAAACCCTAGTTTATGCATGGCTTCGTAAGGGGCTGATTTGGATCCATATGTTTCATGCTATGTGATGACCCACAAGTATAGGGTATCTATCGTAGTCCTTTTGATAAGTAAGAGTGTCGAACCCAACGAGGAGCAGAAGGAAATGATAAGCGGTTTTCAGCAAGGTATTCTCTGCAAGCACTGAAATTATAGGTAATAGATAGTTTTGTGATAAGATCATTTGTAACGGGTAACAAATAGTAAAAGTAAATAAGGTGCAGGAAGTGTCCCCAATCCTTTTGTAGCAAAGGATAAGCCTGGACAAGCTCTTATACAAAGGAAAGCGCTCCCGAGGACACATGGGAATTATCCTCAAGCTAGTTTTCATCACGCTCATATGATTCGTGTTCGGTACTTTGATAATTTGATATGTGGATGGACCGGTGCTTGGGTATTGTCCTTCCTTGGACAAGCATCCCACTTATGATTAACCCCTATTACAAGCATCCGCAACTACAATAGAAGTATTAAGGTAAACCTAACCATAGCATGAAACATATGGATCCAAATCAACCCCTTACGAAGCAACACATAAACTAGGGTTTAAGCTTCTGTCACTCTAGCAACCCATCATCTACTTATCACTTCCCAATGCCTCCCTCTAGGACCAAACAATGGTGAAGTGTCATGTAGTCGACGTTCACATGACACCACTAGAGGAAAGACAACATTCATCTGATCAAAATATCGAACGAATACCAAATTCACATGACTACTTATAGCAAGACTTCTCCCATGACCTCAGGAACAAACGAAACTACTCACAAAGCATATTCATGTTCATAATCAGAGGGGTATTAATATGAATAATGGATCTGAACATATGATCTTCCACCAAGTAAACCAACTAGCATCAACTACAAGGAGTAATCAACACTACTAGCAACCCACATGTACCAATCTGAGACATTAGGGCAAAGATCGGATACAAGAGATGAACTAGGGTTTGAGAGGAGATCGTGTTGGTGAAGATGTTGATGGAGATTGACCCCCTCCCGATGAGAGGATCGATGGTGATGACGTTGGTGATGATTTCCCCCTACCGGAGGGAAGTTTCCCTGGCAGAACAGCTCCGCCGGAGCCCTAGATTGGTTCCGCCAAGGCTTCGCCTCATGGCGGCGGAGTTTCTTCACGAAAGCTTGCTTATGATTTTTTTCCTCGACAAAAGACTCCATATAGCCAAAGATGGGTATCAGAGGGCTGCCAGGGGCCCACGAGGCAAGGGGCGCGCCCAGGGGGTAGGGCGCGCCCCCACCCTCGTGGACGGTGGGTGGCCCCCCTTTGGTACTTCTTTATATATTCTGAAACGTGCTCCCGTGAAGCTTCAGGACTTTTGTAGATGTGCAGAATAGGTCTCTAATATTTGCTCCTTTTCCAGCCTAGAATTCCAGCTGCCGGCATTCTCCCTCTTCATGTAAACCTTGTAAAATAAGAGAGAATAGGCATAAGTATTGTGACATAATGTGTAATAACATCCCATAATGCAATAAATATCGATATAAAAGCATGATGCAAAATGGACGTATCAACTCCCCCAAGCTTAGACCTCGCTTGTCCTCAAGAAAAAAAGCCGAAATCGAAAAATATGTCCACATGTTTAGAGATAGAGGTGTCGATAAAATAAAATACGAACCTGAGGGCATCATGATCATTCTTAGAGAAGCAACATATATATATATATATATGTATATATATATTGTCATATGATCTCTTATGCTAAAGTAACCATTCATTCACAATTTAAAGTATGAATCATAAACTTGATTGAAAACTAGCAAACTATAATCTTAGTCATTGAAGCAATTGCAATTTATCATAACATCGAAAGGAGTCAATATAAGATATTTTCAGCAAGTCCACATACTCAACTATCATTTAATCTTTCACAATTGCTAACACTCACGCAATATTTATGGGTATAAAGTTTTAATCGGACACAGAGAAAGATAGGGGCTTATAGTTTTTCCTCCCAACCTTTTACCTCAAGGGTAATGTCAACAATAATAGTTCATGAAAACTTACATCCAATTAGCTATATATATCAGGATCTTTCCAACACATTGTGCTTGCGAAAGGATAAAATGTAAAAAGGAAAGGTGAAGATCACCATGAATCTTGTATGAAGTATAAGACAAGAATAAAAGATAGGCCCTTCGTAGAGGGAAGCAGAGGTTGTCATGTGCTTTTATGGTTGGATGCACAAACTCTTAATGCAAAAGAACGTCACTTTATATTGCCACTTGTGATATGGACCTTTATTATGCAGTCCGTCGCTTTTATTTCTTCCACATCACAAGATCGTATAAAGCTTATTTTCTTCGCACTAATTAATCATACATATTTAGAGAGCAATTTTTATTGCTTGCAACGATGAAAACTTACTTGAAGGATCTTACTCAATCCATAGGTAGATATGGTGGACTCTCATGGCAAAACTGGGTTTAAGGAAATTTGGAAGCACAAGTAGTATCTCTACTTGGTGCAAAGAATTTGGCTAGCATGAGAGGGAAAGGCAAGCTCAACATGTTGGATGATCCATGACAATATAATTTATTTCAGATGTAAGAAAACGATGTTGTCTTCCTTGTCCAACATCAACTCTTTAGCATGTCATATTTTAATGAGTGCTCGCAATCATAAAAGATGTCCAAGATAGTATATTTATATGTGGAAACCTCTCTTTCTTTATTACTTCCTATTAATTGCAACGATGACCAAAACTATGTTTGTCAACTCTCAACAACTTTTATTCATCATACTCTTTGTATGTGAAATCATTACTCTCCATAAGATCCATATGATATCTTTATTTCTTTTTAGTTTTCTCTTTTATTTTATTCCCTCAAGATCATAGCAAGATAATCAAGCCCTTGACTCAACACTAATATTTATTATATAGCTCACGGACTCGATTACATAGAAGGATCATAAAACAAAACTCAAAACTAGATCATACTAAAACTTTATTCTACTAGATCAAGATATTACCAAAAGGATAGAACTAATAAAAACGATAAAGATAAAGGTGTGATGGTGATACGGTACCGGGGCACTCCCCCAAGCTTGGCAGTTGCCAAGGGGAGTGCCCATACCCATGTGTATATGTCTCCTTCTTTGTCGGTGAAGAGGGCGTTGGTGATGATGGATAGTCGCACATCGAGCGTAGGAGGTCCTCCAATTTGCGGATAATGCCTTTTAGTGTGATGATATGCTCCTTCAACAAAATATTTTCACTTGTGAGATACTTGTTTTGAATACGAGCTAACTCAATTATCTTGAAAGCTTCAATCTTCGTTGGGGTAAAGAGATTGTGATGAGGTTGAAGGATGTCTTCCTCTACTACTGCCGAAACTTGATCCCCCACGGCCTTCTTGATCCCATCATCCTTGTTAATCTCTACATGCTCTTCTCTCTTCAGCTTTATCTTCATTAGCCAAGCATCGTTGCCCTCATTGTTTGAGGAGGAAGGAGATGACATGATGCCTGGCCTTGATAACCCTGGTAGAAAACAGCTCGGAACAAAAACAGGAGATTTTTGCGTGGTGCGGTGGTCAAAACCTTCGGGAGATTATATAATGAATTTTTACCGACCAAAAGATGTATCTTGCAAGAAAACAGAGTCCGGAGAGCACACGAGGTGCCCATGAGGCAGGGGGCGCGCCCTCCACCCTCATGGACGCCTCATGTCCTTCCCGGACTACTTCTTATTTTCCTATTTTCTTAAATATTCCAAAACAGAGAAAAATTGCCATTAGAACTGTTTTGGAGTCGGTTTACTTACCGTACCACGTACCTATTCCTTTTCGGAGTCTGAAACATTCTGGAAAGTGTCCCTTATGTATTCCTCCAGGGTTACGGTTTCAATAACATTAGTTTCAACATTTATGGGATTACCTGAGATATAATGTTTGATTCTTTGACCGTTCACCACCCTCGGATTTGTGCCTTCGAAGTTGTTGCTTTTTATGGCACCGGAACGATAGACCTCCTCGATGATGTAAGGACCTTCCCATTTAGAGAGGAGTTTGCCTGCAAAAAATCTTAAACGAGAGTTGTATAGCAATGCATAATCACCTACACTAAACTCACGCTTTTGTATCCTTTTATCATGCCATCTTTTAACTTTTTATTTAAACAGTTTGGCATTTTCATAAGCCTGGGTTCTCCATTCATCAAGTGAGCTAATGTCAAAAAGCCTCTTCTCAGCGGCAAGTTTGAAGTCATAGTTGAGCTCTTCAATGGCCCAATATGCCTTATGTTCTAGTTCGAGAGGTAAGTGACATTCTTTTCCATAAACCATTTTATACGAAGACATACCCATAGGATTTTTGTATGCAGTTCTATAGGCCCATAATGCATCATCAAGTTTCTTGGACCAATTCTTCCTAGATCTATTAACAGTCTTTTGCAAAATTAATTTAAGCTCTCTATTTCTCAGTTCTACTTGACCACTAGACTGTGGGTGATAAGGAGATGCAATTCTATGATTAACATCATACTTAGCAAGCATTTTACAAAAGGCACCATGAATAAACTGTGAACCACCATCAGTCATTAAGTATCTAGGGACTCCAAACTTCGGAAAAATAACTTCTTTAAGCATCTTAATAGAGGTGTTATGATCAACACTACTAGCTGGAATAGCTTCTACCCACTTAGTAACGTAATCAACATCAACTAAAATATGTGTGTACCCATTAGTGGAAGGAAACAGTCCCATATAATCAAAGCCCCAAACATCAAATGGTTCAATAACAAGTAAATAATTCATAGGCATTTCTTGACGTCTACTGATATTACCAATTCTTTGACATTAATCACAAGACAAGACAAACTTACGGGCATCCTTGAAGAGAGTAGGCCAATAAAAACCAAATTGCAATACCTTATGTGCAGTTCTATCTCCAGCATGCTGTCCTCCGTAAGCCTCGGAGTGACACTTGCGTAGGATCTGTTCCTGTTCATGCTCAGGTACAGAGCGTCTAATAACACCATCTACTCCTTCTTTATAAAGATGTGGGTCATCCCAGAAGTAATGTCTTAAATCATAGAAGAACTTTTTCTTTTCCTTGTATGTGAAACTAGGTGGTATAAGCTTAGCAACAATATAATTAGCATAATCAGCATACCATGGAGAAGTACGAGAAGCATTTATGACAGCTAATTGTCCATCAGGGAATCTATCATCAATAGGTAGTGGGTCATCAAGAACATTCTCTAACCTAGACAAGTTGTCTGCAACGGGGTTGTCAGCTCCCTTTCTATCAATAATATGCAAATCAAATTCTTGAAGCAAGAGAACCCATCTAATAAGTCTAGGTTTAGCATCTTTCTTTTCCATAAGATATTTAATAGCAGCATGATCAATGTGAATAGTTACTTTAGAATCAACAATATAAGGTCTGAACTTATCACAAGCAAATACAACTGCTAAAAATTCTTTTTCAGTAGTAGCAAAATTTCTCTGGGCATTGTCTAGAGTTTTACTAGCATATTGGATAACATTTAATTTCTTATCAACTCTTTGTCCTAGAACAACCCCTACAGCATAATCACTAGCATCACACATGATTTCAAATGGTAAATTCCACTCAGGAGGCTGAACAATAGGTGGAGAAATCAAAGCTTTCTTAAGTATTTCAAATGCTTCTACACAGTCATCATCAAAAACAAAAGGGACATCTTTTGTAAGAGATTAGTCAGAGGCCTAGAAATTTTAGAGAAGTCCTTAATGAACCTCCTATAAAAACCAGGATGACCAAGGAAACTTCTTATACCTTTAATGTCCTTGGGACACAACATCTTTTCAATAGCGTCAACCTTAGCTTTATCAACCTCAATACCTCTTTCAGAAATGTTATGCCCCAAGACAATGCCTTCATTAACCATAAAGTGGCACTTCTCCCAATTCAAGACAAGATTAGTTTCTTCACATCTCTGCAAAAATCAATCAAGGTTGCTTAAGCAATCATTAAAAATAGTTCCGTAAACGGAGAAATCATCCATGAAAACCTCAACAATCTATTCACAAAAGTCAGAGAATATAGCAGTCATACATCCTTGAAAGGTAGCAAGTGCATTGCATAAACCAAAAGGCATATGTCTATAAGCAAAGGTACCGAAAGGGCAAGTAAAAGTTGTCTTTTCTTGATCCTCTTTTGATACAGGTATTTGAGAGAAACCAGAATAACCATCTATAAAGAAAAAATGTGTATGTTTGGATAGTCTTTCTAGCATTTGATCAATAAAAGGTAAAGGTTAATGATCCTTTTTAGTAGCTTTATTTAATTTGCGAAAATCAATTACCATTCTATAACCTGTAACAATTCTTTGTGGGATCAATTCATCTTTATCATTAGGAACAACAGTAATACCTCCCTTCTTAGGGACACAATGGACATGACTTACCCACTGACTCTCAGCAATGGGATAAATTATACCTGCCTCCAGAAGCTTTAGTATTTCTTTTCTTACCACTTCTTTCATCTTAGGATTTAACCGTCGTTGGTGATCAACAACCGATTTCGCGTCTTTCTCCAATTTTATTTTGTGCTGGCAGAGAGTGGGACGAATGCCCTTAAGATCATCAAGAGTACATCCAATAGCAGCGCGGTGCTTCTTCAGAGTTTTCAATAATTTCTTTTCTTCATGCTCTGAAAGGTTAGCACTAATAATAACAGGAGATGTCTCTTTCTCATCAAGATAAGCATATTTAAGAGTATCAGGTAAAGGTTTAAGCTCAAACACGGGATCACCCTTAGGTGGAGGAGGATCCCCTAGGATTTCAACAGGCAAGTTGTGTTTCAAAATAGATCCCTGTTTAAAGAATACTTCATCTATTTCCCTTCTTTCATTCATAAACATATCATTTTCATGGTCTAGCAAATATTGTTCTAAAGGATCACTAGGAGGCACGGCAATAGAATCAAGACCAATACTTTCATCTTTACTAGGCAATTCTTTATCATGGGGTTGTCTACGAAATTTAGCAAAATTAAACTCATCAGACATGTCCCCTAGACAAATAGTAACAATATCCTTTTTGTAGTCTATCTAGGCATTAACAGTATTCAAGAACGGTCTACCAAATATAATGGGACAAAAGTCATCTTGTGGGGAACCAAGAACAATAAAATCAGTAGGGTATTTAACTTTCCCACACAAGACTTCAACATCTCTAACAATCCCAACCGGTGAAATAGTGTCTCTATTGGCAAGCTTAATTGTAACATTAATTTCTTCTAACTCAGCAGGTGCAATATCGTGCATAATTTCTTTGTATAAGGAATGAGGTATTGCACTTGCACTAGCACCCATATCACATAAGCCATGATAGCAATGATATCCTATTTTAACAGAAATAACAGGCATGCCTACAACATGTCTATGTTTATTTTTAGTATCAGGTCTAGCAATTCTAGAAGCTTCATCGTAGAAGTAAATAACATGACCATCAATATTATCGGCCAAGAGATCTTTAACCATAGAAACACTAGGTTCAACCTTAATTTGCTCAGAGGGTGTAGGTGTTCTAGTATTACTCTTACGAACCACAGTTGAAGCTTTAGCATGATCCTTTATTCTAGCAGGGAAAGGTGGTTTCTCAATTTAAGCAGTAGGAACAACATGATCATTATGAGTGATAGTCTTTTCTTCAACTTTAATAGGTTCAAATACTTTTACTTCAATGGGAGGATTATATTTAAACCACTTCTCCTTAGGGAGATCAACATGAGTAGCAAAGGATTCACAGAAAGAAGCTACTATCTCAGAGTCAAGTCCATATTTAGTGCTAAATTCATGAAAAGCATCGGTATCCATAAAAGATTTAACACAATCAAACTTAGGTGTTATACCTGACTCCTTACCTTCGTCGAGATCCCAATCTTTAGAGTTGCATTTAATTCTCTCCGATGGATCCCATTTGAATTCAATAGTCTTCATCATAAAAGAACCAGTACAAGAAGTATCGAGCAAGGAGCGATTACTGAGACAAAGCCATGCATAAATTTTTTGAATAATCATTTCTTTTGAGAGCTCATGATTGGGGCATGAATATAACATTGACTTAAGCCTCCCCCAAGCTTGAGAGATGCTTTCTCCTTCGCGAGGCCAAAAATTGTATATATAATTACGATCATGATGAACAAGATGCCTAGGATAAAACTTCTGATGAAATTCCAATTTCAATCGGTAGTAGTTCCATGATCCCATATCATCAAATAGCCTAAACCATGTCAATGCCTCTCCCTTCAATGATAAAGGGAAGACCTTCTTCTTGATAACATCCTCGGGCATACCTGCAAGCTTAAATAATCCACAAACTTCATCCACATAGATTAGGTGCAAATCGGGATGTAGCATCCCATCACCTGTGAAAGGATTAGCTAGCAGTTTCTCTATCATACCCGAAGGAATTTCAAAGTAAAAAATTTCAGTAGGTTCAGTAGGTTGAGGAGCAACTCTTTGATCTACTGGTCGGGGTGAAGATACCCCGAACAAGCCCCTCAAAGGATTATGTTCCATAGTAACAAGTGACGGTAAATTTCAGCACACTATATAAATTTTTCCTTACCAAATTCCACCTACCAAAGGCGCTTCACTCCCCGGCAATAGCGCCAGAAAAGAGTCTTGATGACCCACAAGTAGAGGGGATCTATCGTAGTCCTTTCGATAAGTAAGAGTGTTGAACCCAACGAGGAGCAGAAGGAAATGATAAGCAGTTTTCAGTAAGGTATTCTCTGCAAGCACTGAAATTATCGGTAACAGATAGTTTTGTGATAAGGTAATTTGTAACGGGTAAAAAATTGTAAAAGTAAATAAGGTGCAGAAAGATGGCCCAATACTTTTTGTAGCAAGGGATAAGCCTGGAAAAACTCTTATACAAATGAAAGCACTCCCGAGGACACATGGGAATTATTGTCTAGCTAGTTTTCATCACGCTCATATGATTCACGTTCGGTACTTTGATAATTTGATATGTGGGTGGACCGGTGCGTGGGTACTGTCCTTCCTTGGACAAGCATCCCACTTATGATTAACCCCTATTGCAAGCATCCGCAACTACAACAGAAGTATTAAGGTAAACCTAACCATAGCATGAATCATATGGATCCAAATCAGCCCCTTACGAAGCAACGCATAAACTAGGGTTTAAGCTTCTGCCTCTCTAGCAACCCATCATCTACTTATTACTTCCCGATGCCTCCCTCTAGGACCAAACAATGGTGAAGTGTCATGTAGTCGACGTTCACATGACACCACTAGAGGAAAGACAACATACATCTCATCAAAATATCGAACGAATACCAAATTCACATGACTACTTATAGCAAGACTTCTCCCATGTCCTCAGGAACAAATGGAACTACTCACAAAGCATATTCATGTTCATAATCAGAGGGGTATTAATATGCATAATGGATCTGAACATATGATCTTCCACCAAGTAAACCAACTAGCATCAACTACAAGGAGTAATCAACACTACTAGCAATCCACGGGTACCAATATGACACTTTGGGGCAAAGATTGGATACAAGAGATGAACTAGGGTTTGAGAGGAGATGGTGCTGGTGAAGATGTTGATGGAGATTGACCCCCTCCTGATGAGAGGATCGATGGTGATGACTTCGGTGATGATTTCCCCCTCCCGGAGGGAAGTTTCCCCGGCAGAACAGCTCCGCCGGAGCCCTAGATTGGTTCCGCCAAGGTTCCGCCTCATGGCGGCGGAGTTTCTTCCCGAAAGCTTGCTTATGATTTTTTTCCTCGACGAAAGACTCCATATAGCCAAAGATGGGCATCAGAGGGCTGCCATAGGGCCCACGAGGCAGGGGGCGCGCCCAGGGGGGTAGGGCGCGCCCCCCACCCCCGTGGATTGTGGGTGATACGTCCATTCTGCATCATGCTTTTATATCGATATTTATTGCATTATGGGATGTTATTACATATTATGTCACAATACATATGCCTATTCTCTCTTATTTTACAAGGTTTCCATAAAGAGGGAGAATGCCGGCAGCTGGGATTCTGGGCTGGAAAGGAGCAAATATTGGAGACCTATTCTGCACAGCTCCAAAAGTCTTGAAACTTCACGGAAGACATTTTCAGAATATATAATAAATATTGAGCGCAAGAAGTTGACCAGGGGGGAACACCCTGCCCACGAGGGTGGGGGCGCGCCCTACCCCCTGGGCGCGCCCCTACCTCGTGGGCCCCCTGGCGGCCCTCCGATGACCATCTTTTGCTATATGAAGTCTTTCGATGGGAAAAAATCATAAGCCATCTTCTCGGACGAAACTCCGCCTCCACGAGATGGAACCTTGGTGGATCCAATCTAGGGCTCTGGCGGATCCAATCTAGGGCTCTGGCGGAGCTGTTCTGCCGGGGAAACTTCCCTCCGGGAGGGGGAAATCATCGCCATCGTCATCACCAACGCTCCTCTCATCGGGAGAGGGCAATCTCCATCAACATCTTCACTAGCACCATCTCCTCTCAAAACCCTAGTTCATCTCTTGTATCCAATTCTTGTCTCCAAGTCCGGGATTGGTACCTATGGGTTGCTAGTAGTGTTAATTACTCCTTGTAGTTGATGCTAGTTGGTTTATTTGGTGGAAGATCATATGTTCAGGTCCTATATGCATATTAATACCCCTCTGATTATGAATATGAATATGCTTTGTGAGTAGTTACGTTTGTTCCTGAGGACATGGGAGAATTCTTGCTATTAGTAGTCATGTGAATTTGGTCTTCGTTCGATATTTTGATGAGATGTATGTTGTCTCTCCTCTAGTGGTGTTATGTGAATGTCGACTACATAACACTTCACAATTATTTAGGCCTAGAGGAAGGCATTGGGAAGTAATAAGTAGATGATGGGTTGCTAGAGTGACAAAAGCTTAAACCCTAGTTTATGCGTTGCTTCGTAAGGGGCTGATTTGGATCCATATGTTTCATGCTATGGTTAGGTTTACCTTAATACTTTTGTTGTAGTTGCGGATGCTTGCAATAGAGGTTAATCATAAGTGGGATGCTTGTCCATGGAAGGACAGTACCCAAGCACCGGTCCACCCACATATCATATTATCAAAGTACCAAACACGAATCATATGAGCGTGATGAAAACTAGCTTGATGATATTCCCATGTGTCCTCGGGAGCGCTTTTCTCTATATAAGAGTTTGTATAGGCTTGTCCTTTTCTACAAAAAGGATTGGTCCACCTTGCTGCACTTTATTTACTTTTGTTACTTGTTGCTCGTTACAAATTATCCTATCACAAAACTATCTGTTACCACTTATTTCAGTACTTGCAGAGAATACCTTGCTGGGAACCGCTTATCATTTCCTTCTGCTCCTCGTTGGGTTCGACACTCTTACTTATCGAAAGGACTACGATAGATCCCCTATACTTGTGGGTCATCAAGACTCTTTTCTGGCGCCGTTGCCGGGGAGTGAAGCACCTTTGGTAGGTGGAATTTGGTAAGGAAAAATTTATATAGTGTGCTGAAATTTACTGGCACTTGTTACTATGGAAAGTAATCCTCTGAGGGGCTTGTTCGGGGTATCTTCACCCCGACTAGTAGAGCAAAGAGTTTCTCCTCAACCAACTGAACCTACTGAAAATGAAAATGAAAATGTCTGCTTTGAATTTCATTTGGGTATGTTAGAAAACTGCTAGCTAATCCTTTTGCAGGAGATGGAACAATGCATCCTGATGAGCACCTATTATAAGTTGATGAAGTTTGTGGATTATTTAAGCTTGCAGGTGTACCCGGAGATGTTGCTAAGAAGAAGGTCTTCCCTTTATCTTCGAGGGAAGATGCATTGACATGGTATAGGCTATGTGATGATGCGGGGTCATGGAACTACAAATGATTGAAATTGGAATTTCATCAGAAGTTTTATCCTATGCATCTTGTTCATCATGATCGCAATTATATATATAATTTTTGGCCTCGCGAAGGAGAAAGCTTCGCTCAAGCTTGAGGGAGGCTTAAATCAATGTTATATTCATTCCCCAATCATGAGCTCTCAAGAGAAATGATTATTCAAAATTTATATGCTCGGCTTTCTGATAACAATCGCACCATGCTCGATACTTCTTGTGCTGGCTCTTTTATGACGAAGACTATTGAATTCAAATGGGATTTATTGGAAAGAATTAAATGCAACTCTGAAGATTGGGACCTTGACAAAGGTAAGGAGTCAGGTATGACACCTAAGTTTGATTATGTTAAATCTTTTATGGATACTGATGTTTTTCGTAAATTTAGTACTAAATATGGACTTGACTCTAAGATAGTAGCTTCTTTCTGTGAATCTTTTGCTACTTATGTTGATGTCCCCAAGGAGAAGTGGTTTAAATATCATCCTCCCATAGAAGTAAGAGTAGCTGCACCTATTAAAGTTGAAGAAAAGATTATCACTTATAATGATCCTGTTGTTCCTACTTCTTATGTTGAGAAACCATCTTTCCCTGTTAGGATTAAGGATCATGCTAAAGCTTCAACTGTGGTTCATAAAAGTAATATTAAAACTTATACACCTCCTGAGCAAATTAAAGTTGAACCTGATATTGCTATTGTTAAAGATCTCTTGTCTGATAAAATTGATGGGCATGTTATTCATTTCCTTGATGAGACTGCTAGAATTGCTAAACCTTGTGCTAAAGATAAAAGCAGACCTGTGGTAGGCATGCATGTTATTTCTGTTAAAATAGGAGATCATTGTTATCATGGCTTATGTGATATGGATGCTAGTGCTAGTGCAATACCTTACAGCTTATACAAAGAAATTATGCATGATATTGCACCTGCTGAGATAGAAGATATTGATGTCACAATTAAACTTGCCAATAGAGATACTATTTCACCAATGGGAATTGTTAGAGATGTTGAAGTCTTGTGCGCGAAAACTAAATATCCTGCTGATTTTCTTGTTCTTGGTTCCCCACAAGATAGCTTTTGTCCCATTATATTTGGTAGACCCTTCTTAAACACTGTTAATGCTAAGACAGATTGCAAAAATGATGTTGTTACTATCGGTTTAGATGATATGTCTCATGAATTTAATTTCTCTAAATTTAGTAGACAACACCGCGAAGAAGAATTACCCAGTAAGGATGAAATTATTGGTCTTGCTTCTATTGCCGTACCTCTGAGTGATCCTTTAGAACAATATTTGCTAGACCATGAAAATGATATGTTTATGAATGAAAGAAGGGAAATAGATGAAGTGTTCTTTAAACAAGAACCTATTTTGAAACACATTTTGCCTATTGAAATCCTAGGGGATCCTCCTCCACCCAAGGGTGATCCCGTGTTTGAGCTTAAACCGTTGCCTGATACTCTTAAATATGCTTATCTTGATGAGAAAAAGATATATCATGTTATTATTAGTGCTAACCTGTCAGAGCATGAGGAAGAGAGATTATTGAAAACTCTGAAAAAGCACAGTGCTGCTATTGGGTATACTCTTGATGATCTTAAGGGCATTAGTCCCACTCTATGTCAACATAAAATAAATTTGGAAGAAGATGCTAAACCAGTTCATGATCATCAATGACGGTTGAATCCTAAAATGAAAGAAGTGGTAAGAAAGGAAATATTAAAGGTCCTTGAGGCAGGTATAATCTATCTCGTTGCTGATAGTCAGTGGGTAAGTCCTGTGTATTGTGTCCCTAAGAAGGGAGGTATTACTGTCGTTCCTAATGATAAAGATGAATTGATTCCTCAAAGAATTATTACATGTTATATGATGGTGATTGATTTCCACAAATTAAATAAGGCCAGTAAAAAGTATCATTACCCCTTACCTTTTATCGATCAAATGCTAGAAAGATTATCTAAACATACACATTTTTGCTTTCTAGATGGTTATTCTGGTTTCTCTCAAATACCTGTGTCGGCCAAGGATCAATCTACGACTACTTTTACTTGTCCTTTTGGTACTTTTGCTTATAGATGTATGCCTTTTGGTTTATGTAATGCACCTGCTACCTTTCAACGATGCATGATGGCTATATTCTCTGACTTTTGTGAAAAGATTTGTGAGGTTTTCATGGATGATTTCACCGTCTATGGATCTTCTTTTGATGATTGCTTGAGCGACCTTGATCGATTTTTGCAGAGATGTGAAGAAACTAATCTTGTCTTGAATTGGGAAAAGTGCCACTTTATGGTTAATGAAGGTATTGTCTTGGGGCATAAAGTTTCTGAAAGAGGTATTGAAGTTGATAAAGCCAAGTTTGATGATATTGAAAAGATGCCATGCCCCAAGGACATCAAAGGTATAAGAAGTTTTCTTGGTCACGTTAGATTTTATAGGAGGTTCATTAAGGACTTCTCAAAAATTTCTCGGCCTCTGACTAATTTATTACAAAAAGATATACCATTTGTCTTTGATGATGATTGTGTAGAAGCATTTGAAATACTTAAGAAAGCATTGATCTCTGCACCTATTGTTCAGCCACCTGATTGGAATTTACCCTTTGAAATTATGTGTGATGCTAGTGATTATGCTGTAGGTGCTGTTCTAGGGCAAAGAGTTGATAAGAAATTAAACGTTATTCAATATGCTAGTAAAACCCTAGTGTAACATCCCAAAATTTCAATTTGGAATGTTATACATAGTTATCCATGCATATCATATTTTATTTGTTTTTCGACTCGCGATCCTCGAAATCCTAAGCAACTCAAGGACCCTCGGAGAGAGAGTTGGGGATTTCCCGGTTTTCATATTTTATTTTTATCAAATATTGAAACGAGGATTTGGTTTTAATTATTTTTCTGTGAAAATATTTCATATTAAAATATATGAGAGGAGATAATATGACTTCTCCAAGATAATTGAAATATTGGAGGAAAAATATTAAAATCAAATATTTGTTATTTTTGGATTTTATTGCAATTTTGTTTGCATTAGAAAAATTGCATGTTTTTCAAAGTTGCATTTTAGGGCCAAGAAAATGTTCATCTCGTTCTAGATATTTTATTTAGACGATGAAAAATTTATTTTGGCATTTTTAGACTTTTATTTTTTTTCTACGATTTATTTCGGTCGGCGAAATTATTTATTAAAAAAAAAGAGCTCCGCGCCTGACTAGGCCTAAGGCCCAGCCGAGCCAGGCCGGCCCGCCGCCGCCGCCTTCCACGTCGCGCGCGCTGCCACCGACTGACTCGGAGGAGGAGTCCGAGCCGGACTCCGCCGCCCCGCCTTGGCCCGTCCTCCAAGCCGCCGCCGCCCCGCCCCTTTATATACGCCCCCACCATCGTCGCCCACACCGCCTGCAACCGCCGCCGCCCGCAGCTGCCGCCGCCGCCGTGCCACGCCTCGCCGCCGCCGCGCCGCCCGCGCCTCGCCCCACCGGAGCCCCTCGCCGGAGGTAGCCGCCGGACTCCGCCGCCGGTTTTTTAATAAAAACCGTCCGGTTTTTTTAGAAACCCTAGATCCGTTTTTTTCGGTTTCGCCGGGTTTTCTCGGTTCTTCTAGTTAGAGGACGTTCGTCCATACGTTCGTTTTAACGAACGGTTCTTCGCCCATTAGATACAGCTAACGAATGCTCGTTCATTAGTCCGTTCGTCAGTTTTCTTTTATCGGATTTATTCCGCGATTTCTCTGATCATGATTTTTGATCCGATCTTAGTTTCTATTGATCTTTTCGCTCGTTAGTCTGACTCAGGCGATTCAAGTGCCTAGATCTTCGTCTCGAGACCCTCTTTTCGTTTAACCAACTTAAATAAGTTTTTGCTACTGTAAAATTTGACCTAGGTTCAGATTAGTAAACGAAGCTTTTCTCTTTCGCCGTTTGAGTTTCGTTGCTCCGTTTGATTTGATTCTTTTTGTGAACCGGAGTTCTTAAGTTGAACTTTCTGGTCAATCTCTTTTATTTGAGTTTTGATTGTGCATCTTTGCTTGTTGCTTATGTAAGTTATTGTTTGTTTGCGATAGAACACCCGGAGTGCGAAGCATGCTACTACGAGTCCCTAGGTTTTGCAGACCGTCAGCAAGGCAAGTAACACTTTGATCATATCCCTTTTATGACCCAGTTTTTATGCATTAGTTCCAATCCTCAAACATTGCATGATTAGGATGTCATTTAACTTGTGGGTTGGGAAGTAGTTGTTGAGGTAGAACCTATTACCCCTGTTACATTTGAACCCTGGGAGCTACTTCTACGCTGCTTATATTACTATGCTATGCTGTGCTCGTAGACGTGGTTTGGGTTTGAGTGAAGTCCATGACAGATGTGAGATTGTTAACTAATGGTTCAACTTAAGGTGGCAACTTAAATTAACATCTGGGTGGATTGAGGCACCTGCAGTACCCAGTGTTGCCTGTATTTTTGGAAATCCCGGAGTACCCGTGTGATCTTCCTATGGACCGCCACCCAGGCTCGAAGGGAACTGAGATGATTCATGCTAGAAACTTCTGTGTGCAGCCACAAGCTATTATGGGCTCTATCATAGTTGAGTAAGTTACATGAAGCTCTTGAAGAGGCAGATCAGCAGGTAGTGGGATGTAGGTTTGGTATGGCCTGTCCGGAGTAGAGAGTTAATGTTTCTGAAAGACTGTGTCTCGGTCATCCGTTTCTCAAACACCTTGTAGTGCGAGAAATCTAACGGAGGCGATCAAGTCTTGTGGGGAGAAGTGTGCAAACCTCTGCAGAGTGTCTAATCTAATCATGGTTAGCCATGTCCCCGGTTATGGACAATTCTTGAGTATCTAGTATTTGGGTTATCACATGTATCTCATCATTCTTAATTAATATTGTTGGGATGTTAATCACTTTAATTGGGATTGAGTTGGAGGAACCTTCTCAATGATGTTTCAACTACCATGATAGTTAAATTAAAATCTATTCCTTTGTTGTAGGGAAAAATTGGCTTTTCGCAAAAACTATAACCATAGAGCTTTCCACCAAGCAAATATGCATGTAGTGATAGCATTATTCTGTTCTTGCTATACTGTGTTATTTTGCCAGCATATTCCATGTGCAGACCCATTTTCGGGCTGCAACGTATTATGTTGCAGACTTTTCAGACGAGGAGTAAGGTCGTTAGGTTGTTGCCGTGCAGCTCAGTTATGCCATTGGAGTTGATGGACTCACTTTATCTTCTAAGCCTTCCACTATTATCGTATTAGATGGCCTTAAGCCATATTATTGTAATAAGTTCTCTTTGGAGACATTCGATGTAATAAGTGTGTGATTGCCACTCTGTTATAAATCCTTCAAGTACTGTGTGTGTCAGCATTACCGATCCAGGGATGACACTGAAGCACAGAGACTTGACCATCTGAGGTCGTGTCGCTACAAGATGGTATCAGAGCACACGCTGAGTGTAGGACACGACCACTAAGATAAACCCTAGGTCACACTTCTCTACTCATTTCTGACTCCTCTCCATTTTCTACTCCTTAGGATGGCGGAGATGAAGAACAAGTTTGCACAACCGGATGAAGACACACCTTTTAGACGCCACTTGAAGGAAGTCACTAGGTACTTGAACATTGGAATACCAAGCTTCACCAGAACGTACAACGCCACTTTACCTGAAGAGGAGCGCTGGATGGTACAAGTACAAGTTCCAGGAAGAACGTTCTCGCCAACTTCTAAACCCATAGAATTTTCTTTCGAAGCACCCACCTGGATTCTAGGCAAGAGCATGGCAGGCCACATTACCATGGAACGCATTGGAGAAGTCTACAACAGGGAGCTTAAGGACACTATCTATCAAATATGTGGGCGCCGAGATGAGCAATGGGAAGTAATCAACACCAGGAAGGATAGACCCATTGCAGCTTTCATCCAGGAGCTAAACCAGCACATTCGACGTTAGGAGAACCAGATGTGCGCAGACATGATGGACTTGAAGAAGGCAAAGACTAGAATCATCGAGCTGGAGGAAGAACTCAAGTTTACACGCGATGGATATGAGGAGGAAATCAAGACACTACTGGAGAAGAATGACGACTTAGTCAAGAATATCGGAGTATTCATGGGAGGACCAGCACCAATAGAAGAAGAAGAAGAAGAACCCAAGGAGACACGCCCCGAGGACTACATCATCATCGACGACACCGATTCCGATCCCAGTGATGATGACTTTGAAGACGAAGCTGGAGCAGACATCATGGAGTCTTCCACCGATCAAAATTTCTAGATGACCACCAAATATTAGTAGTTTTTCCCCATGTAATTAGTAGTAGATGAGCACTTTTGCGATAGTCCTAGACCGTTTGTATGCCCTTGCTTGGTTGATTGAGTGAAATGTTTGTTTTTGTCTCATGTGCATATGGGTAGTGTTTCCTCATTAGACCCCTTTCTATTCTGATCTCTTCCATCTAAACCCATCAGATGCCTCCGAGACGTGACACCGGTTTTGCTTTCCCGCCGGAGCTCACCCAGTTGATCCAGCAGTAGAATACTTTGATGCAATTGCTAGTTCGGAACCAGGGCAACAACAACAATAACAACAACAACAACCCGCCGCCAGTGGACAACCTCGCCCGTTTTCTAAGGTTACAACCGCTGGTGTTTTCCAGTAGCACTGAGCCAATAGTTGCTGATGATTGGCTACGCCGTATTGGAAGGGAGTTGACCACTGCGGGATGCACTGATGCTGAGAAGGTGCGTTTTGCCGCACATCAGTTGGATGGACCAGCAACATCATGGTGGGAGAATTACACAGCCACTTTTCCCATAGCCAACGTCACTTGGGACCAGTTTCAGCAAGCTTTCCGCACGGCCCATGTCTCAACTGGATCTATGCAGATGAAGAAGCGGGAGTTCCGCAACCTACGCCAGGGGAACCGTACCGTGGCTCAGTACGTGGATAAGTTTAGCAAGTTATCTCGCTATGCCCCTGATGATGTGGCCACAGATGCCGCGAAGCAAGAGAAGTTTATGGAAGGGCTGAATGATGAGATGAACATGCAGTTGATGGTAGAAACCTTCAACAACTACCAGGAGTTGGTAGATAAGGCTCTTATGATTGAAGGGAAGCAGCAGCAGATTGAGAGCCGCAAGAGGAAGTATGGACAGGGGAAGTATAACTCAGGAGCTCAGCAGAAGCCTCGCCTAACCCCTAACTCAGGAGGACTTGTTCATAACCATGGAGGTCACAACCACACCGGAGGAGGATCGCATAACCACAATGGTTCCAAGAATGGGAATGGGAACGGAACCAACAATAATCAGAACCGCCCAAATCCAGCCACACCCACCAAAAGAGACCTAAGTCACGTTACTTGCTTCAAGTGTGGGAAGACTGGACACTACGCCACGGAGTGCCCTGAAGGAAAGAATGGAAACGGAAATGGGAGCGCTGGGAAGAAGCCCAATCCATTCAACAAAGGACAAGTGAACCACGTTAACATGGAGGAGGTTGAAGAGCAGCCGGACGCGGTAATAGGTAAGTTTTTGGTTAAGTCATTTACCGCTCTTGTTCTTTTCGATACTGGTGCATCGCATTCATACATATCAAGGGAATTTGTGGATAAGTTTAAACTACCAACCCAAACCTTAGGACCCCTCTGTTAGTAAGTTCACCTGGAGCAGAATACATGGCTAGTCGATGGTGCGACCAGGTACCCCTAACCATTGGCACACATGTTTTTCCGTCCGACCTAATTATCTTGGAGTCACAAGGATTGGATGTGATATTAGGTATGGACTGGATGTCAAAGTTTGGAGGGAGTATTGACTGTGCTAGTAATTCGATTTATCTTACCACCCCAGAGAGAAAAAGGATTAAGTATGTGTCTAGGCATGTTCCCCTAGGAGGAGCCAAGTGAATGCCCTTACGGGAGTTGTTCAGGAGGAAGTGCCTGTAGTGAAGGATTATCCGGATGTTTTTCCAGAGGAGTTACCAGGCATGCCACCAGATAGAGACATTGAGTTTTTGATAGAACTGTTGCTAGGAACAGGACCAATATCCAAGAGACCCTATCGGATGCCCGCAAATGATCTAGAGGAAATTAAGAAACAGATCAAGGAGTTATTGGAAAAAGGATACATTCGAAGAAGTTCATCACCTTGGGGAGCCCCTGTGCTTTTCCTGGAGAAGAAGGACAAATCCCTAAGGATGGTTGTTGATTATCGAGCCTTGAATGAGGTGACAATTAAGAACAAGTACCCACTGCCGATGATCAACGATCTGTTTGATCAGTTGCAAGGAGCTAAGGTATTTTCAAAGATCGACCTGCGATCAGGATACCATCAGTTGATGATATGTGAGAAGGATATACCAAAGACAGTGTTCACGACGTGTTATGGATTATACGAGTACGCGGTCATGTCGTTTGGACTGACTAATGCCCCTTCTTATTTCATGAGCATGATGAACAAGGTGTTCATGGAGTATTTGGACAAGTTTGTTGTGGTGTTTATTGATGATATTATGGTATACTCGAAGAACGAGGAGGAGCACAAGGAGCATTTGCGCTTAGTTCTCGAGAAACTCAGGGAACACTAGTTGTATGCTAAGTTTAGCAAATGCGAGTTTTGGTTGAAGGAAGTCGGATTCCTTGGACATGTTATATCAGGAGAAGGTATAGCAGTAGACCCCAGCAAAATTCAGTCAGTCACTGAATGGTTGGCACCCACTTCAGTTAGCGAGATCCGCAGTTTTCTTGGACTCGCAGGATACTATCGGAGATTCATTGAGAATTTTTCCAAGATTGCGAAGCCAATGACTGAACTGTTAAAGATGGATACTAAGTTTAACTGGACAGACGAATGCGAGGCAAGTTTCCAGGAGTTGAAGAAACGGTTGACTACAGCACCAGTGCTAACATTGCCGGATATACATAAGGAATTCCAAGTGTATTGCGACGCCTCTCGCTTAGGACTTGGATGTGTACTTATGCAGGATGGAAGAGTTGTTTCGTATGCCTCACGACAACTAAAACCTCATGAGTTGAACTATGCCACGCATGATTTGGAGTTAGTAGCCGTAGTGCATTCATTGAAGACCTGGAGGCATTACCTTATCGGAAACCGATGTGATGTATACACGGACCATAAGAGTTTGAAGTACATTTTCACCCAGAAGGAACTGAACCTTAGACAGAGGAGATGGTTGGAGCTTATAAAGGATTATGATATGAAGCTACACTATCACCCAGGAAAGGCCAATGTTGTAGCAGACGCTTTGAGCAGGAAGAGTTATGCTAATATCCTTGAAAGTAAGGGATTGCCGAAGGAGTTAGCAGAGAATATCATGGAACTTCGATTGGAGATTGTTCCTAGAGGATTCGTAGCAACAATGGAGGTCCAGTCGACATTGCTGGACAAGATTCGGGAAGCTCAGAAGGATGACAAGGAGATTGCCGAGATAAAGGAGAAGGTTAAATTGATTCGTGATAGATTGAAGATTGCTCAGTCCAGACAGAAGAGTTATGCGGACTCAAAACGCAAAGAGGTAACTTATGAAATTGGAGACAGAGCATATCTGCGAGTATCACCCTTGCGAGGAGTGAAACGTTTTGGAGTTAAGGTGAAACTAGCTCCGAGATTTGTAGGGCCGTATCGTGTTTTGGAACGGATGAGAGAAGTCGCCTACAAGTTGGAATTACCCGAAGGATTGTCAGGAGTTCATGATGTGTTCCATGTTTCACAGCTGAAGAAGTGTCATGCTGAGATGGCCGATATACCGTTAAGAGATACAGTACCCTTGGAGGCAATTCAGTTGGACAGTGATTTGACTTACGAGGAGAAGCCAGTAAAGATTCTTGAGTTTGCCAGCAGAGTCACCCGCAGTAAGGTTATCAAGTTTTGCAAAGTTCAGTGGAGCCACCATACCGAGGACGAAGCCACCTGGGAACGAGAGGATGATCTTCGCAAAGACCACCCACACCTATTTTCTAGCCACCCCGAATCTCGAGGGCGAGATTCATCTTAAGGGGGGTAGGTTTGTAACATCCCAAATTTTCAATTTGGAATGTTATACATAGTCATCCATGCATATCATATTTTATTTGTTTTTCGTCTCGCGATCCTCGAAATCCTAAGCAACTCAAGGACCCTCGGAGAGAGAGTTGGGGATTTCCCGGTTTTCATATTTGATTTTTATCAAATATTGAAACGAGGATTCGGTTTTAATTATTTTTCTCCGAAAATATTTCATATTAAAATATATGAGAGGAGATAATATGACTTCTCCAAGATAATTGAAATATTGGAGGAAATATATTAAAATCAAATATTTGTTTTATTTAGATTTTATTGCAATTTTGTTTGCATTAGAAAAATTGCATGTTTTTCAAAGTTGCTTTTTAGGGCGAAGAAAATGTTCATCTCGTTCTAAATATTTTATTTAGACGATGAACATTTATTTTGGCATTTTTAGATTTTTATTTTTTTCTAGGATTTTATTTCGGTCGGCGAAATTATTTATTTAAAAAAAGATTTCCGCGCCCGACTGGGCCTAAGGCCCAGCCGAGCCAGGCCGGCCTGCCGCCGCCGACGACCGACTCGGACGAGGAGTCCGAGTCGCACTCCGCCGCCCTGCCTTGGCCCCTCCTCCAAGCCGCCGCCGCCCCGCCCCCCCAACACCACCCCACCACCGCCGCCTGCAGCCGCCGCCGCCCGCAGCTGCCGCCGCAGCCGTGCCGCGCCTCGCCGCCCCGCCGCCCGCACCTTGCCCCGCCACAGCCCCTCGCCGGAGGTAGCCGCCGGACTCCGCCGCTGATTTTTTTATAAAAATCGTCCGGTTTTTTAGAAACCCTATATCCGTTTTTTTTCGGTTTCGCCGATTTTTCTCGGTTCTTCTAGTTAGCGGACGTTCGTCCGTACGTTTGTTTTAATGAACAGTTCTTCGCCCGTTAGATACAGCTAACGAACGCTTGTTCGTTAGTCTGTTCGTCAGTTTTCTTTGATCAGATTTATTCCGCGATTTCTCTGATCGTGATTTCTGATCCGATCTTAGTTTCTGTTTATCTTTTCGCTCGTTAGTCGGAATCATGCGATTCAAGAGCCTAGATGTTCGTCTCGAGACCCTCTTTTCGTTTAACCAACTTAAATAAGTTTTTGATACTGTAAAATTTGACCTAGGTTCAGATTAGTAAACGAAGCTTTTCTCTTTCGCCGTTTGAGTTCCGTTGCTCCGTTTGATTTGATTCTTTTTGTGAACCGGAGTTCTTAAGTTGAACTTTCTGGTCAATCTCTTTTATTTGAGTTTTGATTGTGCATCTTTGCTTGTTGCTTATGTAAGTTATTGTTTGTTTGCGATAGAACACCCGGAGTGCGAAGCGTGCTACTACGAGTCCCTAGGTTTTGCAGACCGTCAGCAAGGCAAGTAACACTTTGATCATATCCCTTTTCTGACCCAGTTTTTATGCATTAGTTCCAATCCTCAAACATTGCATGATTAGGATGTCATTTAACTTGTGGGTTGGGAAGTAGTTGTTGAGGTAGAACCTATTACCCCTGTTACATTCGAACCCTGGGAGTTAGTTCTACGCTGCTTATATTACTATGCTATACTATGCTTGTAGACGTGGTTTGGGTTTGAGTGAAGTCCATGACAGATGTGAGATTGTTAATTAATGGTTCAACTTAAGGTGGCAACTTAAATTAACATCTGGGTGGATTGAGGCACCTGGAGTACCTAGTGTTGCCTGTATTTTTGGAAATCCCGGAGTACCCGTGTGATCTTCCTATGGACCGCCACCCAGGCTCAAAGGGAACTGAGATGATTCATGCTAGAAACTTCCGTGTGTAGCCACAAGCTATTATGGGCTCTAATATAGTTGAGTAAGTTACGTGAAGCTCTTGAAGAGGCAGATCAGCAGGTAGTGGGATGTAGGTTTGGTATGGTCTGTCTGGAGTAGAGAGTTAATGTTTCTGAAAGACTGTGTCTCGGTCATCCATTTCTCAAACACTTTGTAGTGCGAGAAATCTAATGGAGGCGATCGAGTCTTGTGGGGAAAAGTGAGCAAACCTCTGCAGAGTGTATAAACTAATCATGGTTAGCCATGTCCCCGGTTATGGACAATTCTTGAGTATCTAGTATTTGGGTTATCACATGTATCTCATCATTCTTAATTAATATTGTTGGGATGTTAATCACTTTAATTGGGATTGAGTTGGAGGAACCTTCTCAATGCTGTTTCAACTACCATGATAGTTAAATTAAAATCTGTTCCTTTGTTGTAGGGAAAGATTGGCTTTTCGCAAAAAATATAACCATAGAGCTTTCCACCAGCCAAATATGCATGTAGTGATGGCATTATTCTGTTCTTGCTCTACTGTGTTATTTTGCCAGCATATTCCATGTGCTGACCCATTTTCAGGCTGCAACGTATTATGTTGCAGACTTTTCAGACGAGGAGTAAGGTCGTTAGGTCATTGCCGTGCAGCTCAGTTATGCCGTTGGAGTTGATGGCTCACTTTATCTTCCAAGCCTTCCGCTGTTATCGTATTAGATGGCCTTAAGCCATATTATTGTAATAAGCTCTCTTTGGAGACAGTCGATGTAATAAGTGTGTGATTGCCACTCTGTTATAAATCCTTTGAGTACTGTGTGTGTCAGCATTACCGATCCAGGGATGACACTGAAGCACAGAGACTTGACCATCTGAGGTCGGGTCGCTGCACCTAGACAATGCTCAAAGAAATTATACTACTACTGAAAAAGAATTCTTAGCTGTTGTATTTCTTGTGATAAGTTCAGACCTTATATTGTTGATTCTAAAGTAACTATTCACACTGATCATGATGCTATTAAATATCTTATGGAAAAGAAAGATGCTAAACCTAGACTTATTAGATGGGTTCTCTTGCTTCAAGAATTTGATTTGCATATTATTGATAGAAAGGGAGCTAAGAACCCCGTTGCAGACAACTTGTCTAGGTTAGAAAATGTGCTTGATGACCCACTACTTATTGACGATAGCTTTCCTGATTAGCAATTAAATGTCATAAATGCTTCTCATACTGCTCCATGGTATACTGATTATGCTAATTACATTGTTGCTAAATTCATACCACCTAGTTTCACATACCAACAAAAGAAAAAGTTCTTCTATGATTTGAGGCATTACTTTTGGGATGACCCACATCTTTATAAAGAAGGAGTAGATGGTGTTATTAGACGTTGTGTACCTGAGCATGAACAGGAACAGATCCTACACAAGTGTCACTCCGAAGCTTATGGAGGACACCATGCTGGAGATAGAACTGCACATAAGGTATTGCAATCTAGTTTTTATTGGCCTACTCTCTTCAAAGATGCCCGTAAGTTTGTCTTATCTTGTGATGAATGTCAAAGAATTGGTAATATTAGTAGACGTTAAGAAATGCCTATGAATTATTCACTTGTTATTGAACCATTTGATGTTTGGGGCTTTGATTACATGGGACCTTTTCCTTCCTCTAATGGATATACACATATTTTAGTTGCTATTGATTACGTTACTAAGTGGGTAGAAGCTATTCCAACTAGTAGTGCTGATCATAACACCTCTATTAAGATGCTTAAAGAAGTTATTTTTCCAAGATTTGGAGTCCCTAGATATTTAATGACTGATGGTGGTTCACATTTTATTCATGGTGCTTTCCGTAAAATGCTTGCTAAATATGATGTTAATCATAGACTTGCATCTCCTTATCATCCACAGTCTAGTGGTCAAGTAGAATTGAGCAATAGAGAACTCAAATTAATTTTGCAAAAGACTGTTAATAGATCTAGAAAGAATTGGTCCAAGAAACTTGATGATGCATTATGGGCCTATAGAACTACATATAAAAATCCTATGGGTATGTCTCCGTATAAAATGGTTTATGGAAAAGCATGTCACTTACCTCTCGAACTAGAACACAAGGCATATTGGGCTATTAAAGAGCTCAATTATGATTTTAAACTTGCCGGTGAGAAGAGGTTATTTGATATTAGCTCACTCGATGAATGGAGAACCCAAGCCTACGAAAATGCCAAGTTGTTTAAAGAAAAAGTTAAAATATGGCATGATAAAAGGATACAAAAGCGTGAGTTTAATGTTGGTGATTATGTATTGCTATACAACTCTCGTTTAAGATTTTTTGCAGGAAAACTTCTCTCTAAATGGGAAGGTCCTTACGTTATCGAGGAGGTCTATCGTTCCGGTGCCATAAAAATCAACAACTTCGAAGGCACAAATCTGAAGGTGGTGAAGGGTCAAAGAATCAAACATTATATCTCAGGTAATCCCATAAATGTTGAAACCAATGTTATTGAAACCGTAACTCCGGAGGAATACATAAGGGACACTTTCTGGAACGTTCCAGACTCCGAAAAGGAATAGGTATGTGGTATGGTAAGTAAACCGATTCCAAAACAGTTTTTAAGGCAATATTTCTCCGTTTTGGAATATTTAGAAAAATAGAAAAATAAGTAGCAGTCCGGGAAGGACACGAGGCCTCCACGAGGGTGGAGGGCGCGCCCTACCCCCTGGGCACGCCCCCCTACCTCGTGGGCGCCTCGTGCGCTCTCCGGACTCCGTTTTCGTACACGACATGTATTTTGGTCGGTAAAAATTCATTATATAATCTCCTGGGGGTTTTGACTCCTGTATCACGCAATTATCCTCTGTTAGTGTTTCGAGCTGTTGTTGCTGCTGATTAGAGCAAGATGTCTTCGCAAGAATCGGTCGGGGAGATTCGGGTGTCTCATCCGGCACCGAGATCAATGACAAACAACAATGTTGACCTCTTTGGGCCAGCAACGGAGGAAGAGATGGAGGCTGAATTGAAGAGGATAGATGCCGTGGAAGAGGATCAAGAAGTCACTTCCTGCTTCCGAGCTGGATTCATAATGGGAGAACTGCAGAGCTCGGCTATTCCAAATTCGGTTATTCCTTCCAATGTTAGATTTCTTTCTTATGAGAATATGAAAAAAGAGTGTCACTGGTTCTCCCGTAGCTATGCAGCACCCTTGGGTGTAGGGAGCTTTGGCTTTTACAGGAAAACTCTGAAAGGAAATAATAGACCTCAAGCAGCAAGCCAATAAGCTCAAGGAGGAGAATCGTATCCTGAGGGGCATCATCGCCAACAATATCACATCACCATCCCCGAAAAGAGAGACATAATCACATGGGTATGGGCACTCCCCTTGGCAACTGCCAAGCTTGGGGGAGTGCCCTGGTATCGTATCACCATCACTTTTATCTTTACCGTTTTTCTTGGTTCGATCCTTCTGGTAATATCTTGATGAAGTAGAATAAAAAGTTCTTAGTATGATCTAGTTGTGAGTTTTGCTTTGTGATCCTTCTATGTAATCGAGTCAGTGAGCTATATAATTAAGATTAGTGTTGAGTCACGGGCTTGATTGTCTTGCCATGATCTTAAGTGAATAAAAGAAAAGAGAAAGAACTAAAAAGAAAACAAAGAGATCATGTGGATCTCATGGAGAGTAATGAGCTCACATAGAAAAAGGTATGATGAATAAAAGTTGTTGAGAGTTGACAAACATAGTTTTGGTCATCGTTGCAATTAATAGGAAGTAATAAAGAAAGAGGTCTTCACGTATGGATATACTATCTTGGACATCTTTTATGATTGTGAACACTCATTAAAATATGACATGCTAAAAAGTTGATGTTGGACAAGGAAGACATTGTAATGGGTTATGTTTTCTTACATCTGAAATAAATTATATTGTCACGGATCATCCAACATGGTTGAGCTTGCCTTTCCCTCTCATGCTAGCCAAATTCATCGCACCAAGTAGAGATACTTCTTGTGCTTCCAAATACCCTTAAACCAGTTTTGCCATGAGAGTCCACCATACCTACCTATGGATTGAGTAAGATCCTCCAAGTAAGTTGTCATCGGTGCAAGCAGTAAAAATTGCTCTCTAAATATGTAGGACTTATTAGTGTGGAAGAAAATAAGCTTTATATGATCGTGTGATATGGAAGAAATAAAAGCGACAGACTGCATAATAAAGGTCCATATAACAAGTGGCAATATAAAGTGACGTTCTTTCGCATTAAGATTTTTTGCATCCAACCATAAAAGCGCATGACAACCTCTGCTTCCCTCGGCGAAGGGCCTATCTTTTACTTTTATCTCCTACCTTGCATAAGAGTCTTGGTGATCTTCACCCTTCCTTTTTACATTTTATCCTTTAGCAAGCGCAGTATGTTGGAAAGATCCTGGTATATATGGCTAATTGGATGTGAGTTTTCATGAACTATTATTGTTGACATTACCCTTGAGGTAAAACGTTGGGAGGAAAAACTATAAGCCCCTATCTTTCAATGTGTCCGATTAAAACTCCATACCCATAAGTATTGCGTGAGTGTCAGGAATTGTGAAAGACTATTTGATAGTTGAGTATGTGGACTTGCTGAAAAGCTCTTATATGTTGACACTTTCCTATGTTATGATAAATTGCAATTGCTCTAATGACTGAGATTATAGTTTGTTAGTTGTCAATGAAGTTTATGATCCATACTTGAAACTTTGATTGAATTATTACTCTAGCATAAGAAATTATATGACAAGAATTATATAAGTTGTTGTTCTAAGAATTATCATGATGCCCTCATGTCTATATTTTATTTTTATCGACACCTCTATCTCTAAACATGTGCACATATTTTTCGATTTCGGCTTTCGCTCAAGGACAAGCGAGGTCTAAGCTTGGGGGAGTTGATACGTCCATTTTGCATCATGCTTTTATATCGATATTTATTGCATTATGGGCTGTTATTACACATTATGCCACAATACTTATACCTATTCTCTCTTATTTTACAAGGTTTCCGTAAAGAGGGAGAATGCCGGCAGCTGGGATTCTGGGCTGGAAAAGGAGCAAATATTAGAGACCTATTCTGCATAGCTCCAAAAGTCCTGAAACTTCACGGAAGACGTTTTTAGAATATATAATAAATATTGAGAGCAGGAAGTTCACCAGGGGGGCCACACCCTGCCCACGAGGGTGGGAGGCGCGCCCTACCCCCTGGGCGCGCCCCCTACCTCGTGGGCCCCCTGGTGGCCCTCCGATGACCATCTTCTGCTATATGAAGTCTTTAGATGGGAAAAAAATCATAAGCCATCTTCTCGAACGAAACTCCGCTGCCACGAGGCGGAACCTTGGCGGGTCCAATCTAGGGCTCTGGCGGAGCTGTTCTGCCAGAGAAACTTCCCTCCAGGAGTGGGAAATCATCGCCATCATCATCACCAATGCTCCTCTCATCGGGAGAGGGCAATATCCATCAACATCTTCACCAGTACCATCTCCTCTCAAAACCCTAGTTCATCTCTTGTATCCAATTCTTGTCTCCAAGTCCGGGATTGGTACCTATGGGTTGCTAGTAGTGTTAATTACTCCTTGTAGTTGATGCTAGTTGGTTTATTTGGTGGAAGATCATATGTTCAGATCCTATATGCATATTAATACCCCTCTGATTATGAACATGAATATGCTTTGTGAGTAGTTACGTTTGTTCCCGAGGACATGGGAGAAGTCTTGCTATTAGTAGTCATGTGAATTTGGTCTTCGTTTGATATTTTGATGAGATGTATGTTGTCTTTGTGATGGCCTGGCTTATTAGGGATGATAGACTACTCATATCAATAAGGAATTCCTTCTTTTCCGGGAGCCCATTCGGACAGAACTCCAAAGTTAAGCATGCTCAGCTTGGAGTAGTGTCAGGATGGGTGACCGACCGGGAAGTTGCTCCCGGGTGCGCATGAGTGAGGACAAAGTGTGTAGAAAAGACTAGTATTGATCTGTGGGGCCAGTCCAGATCCCGCCAGGAGTAACGACCACCGGCGGGTGTGTCCGTGGCGTTACAGTCTCTCCTCTAGTGGTGTTATGTGACCGTCGACTACATAACACTTCACCATTATTTAGGCCTAGAGGAAGGCATTGGGAAGTAATAAGTAGATGATGGGTTTCTAGAGTGACAGAAGCTTAAACCCTAGTTTATGCGTTGCTTCGTAAGGGGCTAATTTGGATCCATATGTTCCATGCTATGGTTAGGTTTACCTTAATACTTTTGTTGTATTTGCAGATGCTTGCAATACAGGTTAATCATAAGCGGGATGCTTGTCCATGTAAGGATAGTACCCAAGCACCGGTCCACCCAGATATTAGATTATCAAAGTATCGAACGCGAATCATATGAGCGTGATGAAAACTAGCTTGATGATATTCCCATGTGTCCTCGGGAGCGCTTTTCTCTATATAAGAGTTTGTCTAGGCTTGTCCTTTGCTACAAAAGGGATTGGGCCACTCAGGGAGTCCTGGATTAGGGGGTCTCCGGACAGCCGGACTATTGGACTATGAAGATACAAGATTGAAGACTTCGTCTCGTGTCCGGATGGGACTCTGCTTGGCATGGAAGGCAAGCTATGAAATACGGATATGTCTATCTCCTCCCTTGTAATTGACCTTGTGTAACCCTAGCCCCCTCCGATGTCTATATAAACCGGAGGGTTTTAGTCCATAGGACAACAGACAATCATACCATAGGCTAGCTTCTAGGGTTTAGCCTCTTTGATCTCATGGTAGATCAGCTCTTGTAATACTCATATCATCAAGAACAATCAAGCAGGACGTAGGGTATTACCTCCATCAAGAGGGCAAGAACCTGGGTAAACATCATGTCCCCTGCCTCCTGTTACCATCCGCCTTAGACGCACAGTTCGGGACCCCCTACCCAAGATTCGCCGGTTTTGACACTGACATTGGTGCTTTCATTGAGAGTTCCACTGTGTCGTCACCATAAGGCTTGATGGCTCTCCTTCGATCATCGCTAGCGATGCGGTCCAGGGTGAGGCTTTGCTCCCCGGACAGATCTTCGTATTCGGTGGCTTCGCACTGCGGGCCAATACGCTTGGCCATCTGGAGCAGATCGAGAGCTACGCCCCTGGCCATCAGGTCAGATTTGGAAACTTGAACTACACGGCCGACATCCGCAGAGACTTGATCTTCGATGGATTCGAGCCCATGCCGGACACGCCGCACAGTCGCGACGAGCTAGACGTAACTCTGTCGTCGGAGAGTGTTCGGGAGATCGAATCCGCAGCTACTTCGGCCGTTAATCCAGAGCAAATCGCACCATCCGAGAGCGGAGGGATAGACCCCGCCATGGAGGCCGCACTCTCAGTGGCGATAGAGCCAGATACTGACTTCACCCCTTTTGAGAGCCGTGTCGCCGAACCACTGGATTTATCCCCGGCCACGGACTCCGAGCCGCCTACATCCATGCCTGTCGAATCCGACTGGGCGCCGATCATGGAGTTCACCTCCGCGGATATCTGTCAGCACTCACCTTTCGGACATGTGCTAAATTCATTAAGGTCTCTCTCCCTGTCAAGAGAACCTTGGCCAAACTATGTCCGGCTAGAATGGGATGCGGACGACGAAGAAATTCACTGCCCACCCACCACCCACTTATTAGCCACTGTCGACGACTTAACCGACATGCTCGACTTCGACTCCGAAGACATCGACGGTATGGACGACGATGCAGGAGACAAACAGGAACCACCGCCCTCAGGGCGCTGGACCGCCACCTCATCATATGATATATACATGGTGGACACCCCCAAAGAAGGCAATGGTGACGAGACATCGGAGGATGACCCCTCCAGGAAGCAACCCAAGCGCCGACGTCAGCGGCGCCGATCTAAGTCCCGCCACAGCAAGATCAGTGATACTGGCATAGGAGATAATAACACTCTGGATAGTGCCGAAGACAACAACAATACCCTCCAGCACGTTGTAGAGCTGGAAGATGAACAAGCTAGTCCTCCAGAGCAGGCAGCAGATGGAGAACCGGAGGAGGACAATTACATGCCTCTCTCCGAAGACGAGGCGAGCCTCGGCGACGACGAGTTTATCGTGCCTGAGGACCCCGTCGAGCAAGAGCGCTTCAAGAGCCGGCTTATGGCCACGGCAAATATCATGAAGAAAAAGCAGCAACAGCTTCAAGTTGATCAAGACTTGCTAGCAGACAGGTGGACCAAAGTCCTTGCGGCCGAGGAGCATGAACTCGAGTGCCCGTCCAAGAGTTACCCAAAATGCAGGTTGCTACCTCACCTCGAGGAGGAAGCATTGAAACCTCATTCACCAGTGTACGATGCGGCTGACCAGCCACTACGCGGCCGAGCCAGAGAGGCGTTTCAGCCTGAAGTTCAGCCCGCACCCCGTCGCCACTCAATCAAAAATACTAAGATCCGGGGTTACACAGAGGACCCGCGAGACATATTGGACAGTAAGGTAAAAATCGCAAGGTCAATATACGGGACACGGGCACGTGCGCCAACATGGGACGATGATCATCGCGTCGGATACACCAAGAGTAAATCCGGCCGGGCCGAATACAGCAGACAAGACTCATATGAACTGCGTCGGGATATAGCCCAGCACAGAGGCGCCGCACACCCCCTATGCTTCACTGATGAAGTTATGAATCATGAATTCCTGGAGGGTTTCAAACCCATAAATATCGAATCATACGATGGCACAACAGATCCCGCTGTATGGATTGAGGACTTCCTCCTTCACATCCACATGGCTCGCGGTGATGATCTACACGCCATCAAGTACCTCCCACTAAAACTCAAAGGACCAGCTCGGCATTGGCTAAACAGCTTGCCAGCAGATTCGGTCGGAAGTTGGGAGGATCTGGAAGATGCATTCCTTGACAACTTCCAGGGTACTTATGTGCGGCCACCGGATGCTGATGACTTGAGCCATATAACCCAGCAGCCAGGGGAATCGGCCGGACTATTCTGGACACGGTTCCTGACTAAGAAAAACCAAAGTGTAGACTGTCCGGATGCAGAGGCCCTAGCGACATTCAAGCATAACATCCGCGACGAGTGGCTCGCCCGCCACCTCGGCCAGGAGAAGCCGAAATCCATGACAGCCCTCACAACACTCATGACCCGCTTTTGCACGGGCGAGGATAGCTGGTTGGCTCGCAGCAACAACACATCGAGGAATCCGGATACCTCGGATACCAAAGATGTCAACGGTAGGCAGCGTCGTAACAGACCAAAGCACCGCAATAACTATGATAACACCAAAGATACGACAGTCAATGCCGGATTCAGAGGCTCTAGATCCGGTCAGTGGAAAAAGCCATTTAAGAGAAATACTCCGGCTCCGTCTAGTCTGGATCGCATACTGGATCACTCGTGTCAAATCCATGGCACCCCCGACAAGCCAGCCAATCACACCAACAGAGAATGCTGGGTGTTCAAGCAGGATGGCAAGTTAAATGCCGAGAACAAGTACAAGGGGCTGCATAACGATGATGAGGAGGAGCCCCAGCCGCCGAACACAGGAGGACAGAAGGGTTTCCCCCACAAGTGAAGACGATGAACATGATATACGCAACCCACATTCCCAAGAGGGAGCGGAAGCATGCACTAAGGGACGTCTATGCGATGGAGCCCGTTGCCCCAAAGTTCAACCCATGGTCTGCTTGTCCGATCACCTTCGATCGTAGGGACCACCCCACTAGCATCCGTCATGGCGGATCCGCCGCACTGGTCCTAGACCCCATCATTGACGGATTTCACCTCACTCGAGTCCTTATGGACGAAGGCAGCAGCCTGAACCTGCTTTATCAGGATACAGTGCGAAAAATGGGTATCGATCCCTCGAGGATCAAACCCAGCAAAACCACCTTTAAAGGCGTCATCCCAGGTGTAGAGGCCCATTGCATAGGCTCAATCACACTGGAAGTGGTCTTCGGATCACCAGATAACTTCCGAAGCGAAGAGTTAATCTTCGACATTGTCCCGTTTCGCAGTGGCTATCATGCACTGCTCGGACGGACAGCATTTGCAAAATTCAATGCAGTGCCACATTACGCATACCTCAAGCTCAAGATGCTAGGACCTCGCGGGGTCATAATAGTAAATGGAAACACAGAACGCTCGCTCCATACGGCAGAGCACACTGCGGCCCTTGCAGCAGAAGCACAAAGCAGCCCGTTCAGGCAGACCACTCATTCGGCGTCACGGCCCCCGGACACCTTCAAGCAAGTCCGGAACAAGCTGCAACAGGATCGCCTGGCACGACCAGAGCTCGCCTAGCAATTCGGTCCCCGTCCCAGTCCCAGTGAAGCGACGAAATCCGTGCCGCATGTACATAACTATGCATTGAAAATACCATGGACATAGGCGGGGGCATGATCAGGACACGCCCCGCATTGTGGCTTAACCACACTAGGGGTTGTATACCTTTGACATTCCTTTTCTCTTTCAGGGCCTAACTCTCTAGAAGACCTTTCCGGCATTACGATTGCCGGACACATTCCGGAAGCAACAACCAAGGTGGCAAGAAGCTAAGATGAACACGGGAACCGCCAGGTGGTCTCTAGTAATAATTGATATACCCGCTTTTCACTATTTATGCGTAGCTTGCCCTGGGATAGGACACTTCGAATTGTCCTACTTTATGCTTATTGCACTACTTGTACCAAGTACTCTTCGACGTATCATTTAAATAGCAATGCATATCATTAATCTGTCATTGCATTATTTAAGTTTTTCTCTTTCTCTTATATGTCCATTTACGACAATCCGCACCCGCACGTGCGGGTATGGTCAGTTCACCAGGGGTCGTCGTTTACCCCATAATACGGCGCAAGAAGTCCGAACACTTTCGACAGTGCGGCACCCCGAACTTATAGCATTATATGCATCAGCTCAGAATCATGTCTTTGGTCAAATGTTGGGTTGCCCGGCTCCCATGCTTTGGTACCTTACGTTCCGCTATATCGGCTAAGGTAGCGGTGGGAGAACTACTGCGATTGTGTCCTGGTTCTTCCGGATGAGCACCTCAGTAGAGAAAGCCAAAAACTGACTATCATGATAAGGCGAGAGACTGGTCGCTGTTCGAGAGGTATCAAGTCCTTAAAGACTTTTTCCGCTTCGGGCGAGGAGTCGGCCTTGTCCGGCTTAGGCGTGTATAGCGCACCAAATTCGGCCCTCCGAATACCAGGGGCTTCGCCAAAAATTTAAAATCATAGACTTCTATGGCTAAGTGAGAGTGATAAAGCATTATAGTCTGATTGCCTGGTTCATTGTGCTGAACACCTCCCTTGAAGGACCCAAAATTTGGGTAAAGAGTGTTCAGGTTTATCCCGAACACCCCAGTACTAGTTACATGGGAATAGAAGCCGACGACTGGCCAACTCTTAGATTTTATAAACGGCCGCACAGAAGGTAATATTTTAAATTAAGAAAGTGTCGCATGGCGCAAACGAACTCGTCTCATATTATAGGATCACATGAGCATGTTCATTCAAAAATTACATCCTTGGCACACTCATCTGCCACTAAGCGGGAACCCTTCAGGACACTCTCATAGTAATTCTCGGGGCAGTGATGCTCCTTGCCCTCCGGCGGCCCCTCCTTCACCAGCTTCACGGCGTCCAGGTTCGCCCAGCGCACCTTCGCCCGGGCAAAAGCCCTGCGTGCACCATCGATGCAGACGGACCGCTTGATGACTTCAAGCCATGGGCAGGCTTCCACAAGCCGCCTCACCAGACCGAAGTAGCTGCCAGACAAGGGCTCGCCAGGCCACATCCGAACTATAAGGCCCCTCATGGCCTGTCCGGCCGCCTTGTGAAGTTCGACCAACTGCTTCAGCTAGTCGCTCAAGGGCATGGGGTGTTCGGTCCCAGTATACTAAGACTAGAACAACTTCTCCGTTGAGCTCCCTCCTCAGCCCGGTAAAACTCCACGGCATCCAATACACTGCGGGAAAGATCTGCAAATGCTCCTGGAGAGCTCCGAACTCGGGTAAGAAAAAGGAAAGTCTCCTTCACGTGCTTGCTTTGCATAATGAATGCCTTACCTGCTGCTATCTTCTTCACCGCATCAATCTCCTGGAGGGCCTTGTGGGCTTCGGCCTTGGCGCTCCGGATGCTTTCAAGTGCTCGCGCGAGCTCGGACTCTCGCGTCTTGGAGTCAAGCTCCAAGGACTCGTGCTTTTTGGTGAGAGCCTCGAGCTCTTGTTGCACCTTGCCTACTCGGGCTTCTTGTTTCTCCCATTCAATGCATTCTTTGGCTGCTTTGTCTTCGGCCTCGGACAAGGCCTTCCTCAGGGTCGCCACCTCGGTCGTGGCCCCTGACAAATCCATGATGATCCTATTACTTTACTCCCAAACTTATTTTTAACTATATAGGCAGGGGTATTTCTTACCTTTGCTCTCTTCGAGCTGCCTCTTGGTAAGGCCGAGCTCGTCCTCGGACCGCTTCAGGTCCTGCTTCAGCGCAGAGACCTCCGCAGTATGTGCGGCAGTGGCCAGCAGTGAAGCATGTACATACACATAGACATACTCTAATTAGACTCCTGAGTTATATTTGATCCTCTATTCGGCTTTTCCTCGTGAACGCCGAACAGAGCATCAGGGACTACTATCTATGTGGTAATATTTTCTTATATTTTGATTGCTTACCTCAAAGCATGTTAGGAGAATGGCGCAAGCTTCGGTCAGTCCGTTTTTGGTGGACTGAACCTTCTCGACCACCGCACTCATAATAGTGCGGTGCTCTTCATCGATGGAAGCGCTGTGAAGCGCTTCCAACAAGTTGTCCGGAGCCTCTGGTTGGACAGAAGACACCGGCACGGATGGTTGGCCCCCCTTAACAGGCGACCGCCTGCCGGAGTCTGGAACCATCAAAGTTTTGGCGCAGTGTCCTACTGGGGGCCGAACTCGGAGCCCGTAGGGACCTCGCTCCCTTGGTACCCAGGGTCCGGGAAGTTGCCTCGAGGCACCCCCAGAACCACCTCCCCTTGGCTCGGTGCCTTTTGAGACAACACCTCGGCGTTGTCCGTAGGGAGAGGGGTGGTAGCGGTCGGTAGAGAACCGCTGTTCATATACGACGAGTACAGAGAGCCGCTCGACGAGGGTACGTCCAGGTGAGCTCGGGACGGACTGCATAATCATGTTCGGCATGAGGAGAGGCAGTGTAATAAAACATACCACGAAGTGCTATGGTGCCCGGACACTTACGATTTCGCCAGGGGCTTGACCCTGGGCAGCCACTCGTCGCCGCAGTCGGCGGCCGTCATGGTGCAGTCCGGAGGGAGAGTCCTTCCCTTCTTGGACCCTTCGGCCTCCCCGGTTGGGACGGCCTTCCTTTTCTTGTCTCCCTCGGCTGGGGGGGGGAGAATTTTCCTCTTCCTCCTCCTCGTCTTCATGGGAGGAGTGCGCGTCAGAGTCATCGGACGATGAGTCCGATACAACCTTGCGCCGGAGACCCTTTTAGGCCCCCGCGGCTTTCTTCTTGGTCTTCTTCACCAAAACCTTGTAAGGTGCCGGAGTTAGCGTCTCCGTTAGGAGAGCGCCTGCAGGATCTTCGGGCAGGGGGGCTGGGCAATCAAGCTGCTCCGCTGTCTCTATCCAGTCCTGTTAATGGCATAGAAGCTTAGATCCTGCATATAACTAAACCAGGGCAAATAAATACCCTGAGAGATATAAAAACTTAACGGATTGGCGCGGCGTTATGCGCTGAGTCTGCAGTCCTCGGTGAGGGAAGGAGGAATCTCGGCGCCCTTGAACAGCACCCTCCAGACATCCTCGTGCGTCATGTGATAAAGCTCCCGCAGCGTTTGGTGCTTGGTCGAGTCGAACTCCCACAAATTGAATGTCCGTCATTGACACGGGAGGATCCGACAGAAGAGCATGACCTGGACCACGTTGATGAGCTTGATTTTCTTGCTCGTCATGTTCCGGATACAGGTCTGGACTCCGATCAACTCTACCAAAGAACCCCAGGACAGACCCTTCTCTTTCCAGGAGGTGAGCCGCGTTGGGATTGCGGATCGAAATTTGGGGGCCACTGCCCAGTTGGAGTCCCGCGGCTCGGTGATGTAGAACCACCCCGATTGCCACCCCTTTATGTATCCACATAGGTGCCCTCGAGCCAGGTGACATTAGGCATCTTGCCCACCATGGCGCCTCCTCACTCTGCTTGCTGGCCAGCCACAACCTTCAGTTTGACATTAAAGGTTTTCAGCCATAGGCCGAAGTTGGGCTTGATGCGGAGGAAGGCCTCGCACACGATGATAAACGCCGAGATGTTGAGGATGAAGTTGGGGCCAGATCATGAAAATCCATCCCATAGTAGAACATGAGCCTGCGGACAAATGGGTGGAGGGGAAATCCCAGTCCATGGACAAAATGGGTAAGAAAAACTACCCTCTCATGGGGTTCGGGCATTGGGACGATCTGCCCCGCATTTGGCAGTCGGTGCGCGATATCCGCGGCCAGGTATCCGGCTTCCCGTATCTTTTTGGTGTTCTCCTCTGTGATGGAGGAGACCATCCACTTGCCTCCTGCTCCAGACATGCTTGGAGTGGTTTGAGAAGAAGAACGCGAGCTTGGGCGCTAGAGCTCGAGTGTGCGGGAATGGGTAAGCGAGGAGGAAGAAGGCGTGGGTGAAAAAAGTAAATCTTTCTCCCTTTATAAGGGCGGAAGAGGTGATGTGTCTCCCCACTTGCCTGGCAAAACCGCTTATTCTCCAGGCGTCGTAACTGATGGCGCGGTTGGGTTACCCACGTCTGTATTGATGAGAATCCCGTGATAAGGGGAACACGATCTCTGCTTTGACAAGACGTGTCAAGAAAACCGCCTCGTGCTATGTGCGGAGCTGGTTGAGAAAAATAGTTTGAATAATGACTGGGCCATGGCGTGATGTCATGCTGTCAAAACGTGTCAGAAGATTAGATTTGTGGAAAATTACTCTTTCTACTGTGGTATGTGGAACTTATTTTGCAGGGTCGAACATTGTCCTTGTATTCAAACTCTTCCATGGTGTATTCGGAGGAGGAACCCACCTTGCAATGCCGAAGACAACACTGCACGCCGGACTCATCGTCATTGATGCTTGGTTCAGGGGCTACTGAGGGAGTCCTGGATTAGGGGTATCCGGATAGCCGGACTATATCCTTTGGTCGGTCTGTTGGACTATGAAGATACAAGATTGAAGACTTCGTCTCATGTCCGGATGGGACTCTGCTTGGCATGTAAGGCAAGCTAGGCAATACGGATATGTATATCTCCTCCTTTGTAACCGACCTTGTGTAACCCTAGCCCCCTCCGGTGTCTATATAAACCGGAGGGTTTTAGTCCGTAGGACAACAGACAATCATACCATAGGCTAGCCTCTAGGGTTTAGCCTCTTTGATCTCGTGGTAGATCAACTCTTGTAATACTCATATCATCAAGAACAATCAAGCAGTACGTAGGGTATTACCTCCATCAAGAGGGCCCAAACCTGGGTAAACATCGTGTCCCCTGCCTCCTGTTACCATACGCCTTAGATGCACAGTTTGGGACCCCCTACCCGAGATCCGCCGGTTTTGACACCGACATCCACCTTGCTGCACTTCATTTACTTTTGTTACTTGTCGCTCATTACAAATTATCCTATCACAAAACTATCTGTTACCACTTATTTCAGTACTTGCAGAGAATACCTTGCTGGAAACCGCTTATCATTTCCTTCTGCTCCTCGTTGGGTTCGACACTCTTACTTATCGAAAGGACTATGATAGATCCCCTATACTTGTGGGTCATCAGTGGGTGGCCCCCTGGTACTTCTTTCGCCCAATATTTTTTATATATTCTGAAACGTGCTCCCATGAAGTTTCAGGACTTTTGGAGATGTGCAGAATAGGTCTCTAATATTTGCTCCTTTTCCAGCCCAAAATTCCAACTGTCGGCATTCTCCATCTTCAGGTAAACCTTGTAAAATAAGAGAGAATAGGCATAAGTATTGTGACATAATGTGTAATAACAGCCCATAATGCAATAAATATCGATATAAAAGCATGATGCAAAATGGACGTATCACTATGGTTAGGTTTACCTTAATTCTTCTTTCGTAGTTGCGGATGCTTGCGAGGGCGGTTAATCATAAGTGGGATGCTTGTCCAAGGAAGGGCAGTACCCAAGCACCGGTCCACCCACATATCAAATTATCAAAGTAACAAACGCGAATCATATGAGCATGATGAAAACTAGCTTAACGATAATTCGCATGTGTCCTCGGGAGCGCTTTCCTTTATATAAGAGTTTGTCTAGGCTTGTCCTTTGCTACAAAAAGGATTGGGCCACCTTGCTGCGCCTTGTTTACTTTTGTTACTTGTTACCCGTTACGAATTACCTTAGCACAAAACTATCTGTTACCGATAATTTCAGTGCTTGCAGAGAATACCTTACTAAAAATTGCTTGTCATTTCCTTCTGCTCCTCATTGGGTTCGCCGCTCTTACTTATCTAAAGACTACGATAGATCCCCTATACTTGTGGGTGATCACATATGTACCGCGCGTACATAACTACACGTTAAAAATTCCATGGGCAAGGATGGAGGCATGCTAAACATAGGGTCCGCGATACGGCTTGACCCTTTCCGGACCTACACATTGCTCCACCTTTTTATTCTTGTTTTTATTTTTTCACATTCTTTACAACTCACATCTATTTATGGAGCTAGCAAGGGCCCCCTTATATATACTGGATTATCAATCCTCTCAAAGGATCCTACACGAAGGTGAAAAGCAGCGCAGACATGCGTCAGAAATGTCCAAAGGATCTTCTAGATCATCTGTTCAAATTTAGGACCTGTATACAGCTTTCCCTTGTTCTCGGCATATAAAATAGCCATGATGCTTATTGCATATTTTGTAACAATATATTTTGACGTACCACTCAGATTATAACGGAAATAGTTTCGCCCAGCCTTGTTTAGTATTGGCCCTTTTTCTGTTTTCCCACTTTACGTTCAACTTGTCATATACACCTCGGTACGACCTAAATCGCCAGGGGCTCTATTCAAGCCATATACATATCTTCAACAATGGGAAGTCCGAACACTCTCAGAGTATACTTGGGTGTCCTGAATACTTCATTATATGCATCGGCTCCGAATCACTTCTTTGGTCAATAGTTGGGTTGCCCGGCACCTGTGCTTGCCACCTTACGTTCCGTTTTTCGGCTAAGGTAGTAAAGGGAGAACTACTGCGATTGTGTTTCTGGCTAGCCCGGTTAAACACCTTAGTAGAGAAAGCCGGAAACTGACTGTCGTGATGCGGTGAGAGATGGTCAGCAATTCGATGACTTATTAAATCTCCAGCGATTTCTTTCATATTACATGAAAGTCTGGCTCTGTTCAGTCACGCGTCTAAAGGCATCTAATTTCAAAAGCTGCATACGCACCAGTGGCGATCTTAGAACCCCATCGTCAAACTCCTATGGCTAAGTGAGAGTGCTAAAGCCACATAGTCCGATTGCCTCGTTCGCTGCACTGACACCTCCCTTATGGACCAAGACGTTGTGTTAACATGCAGTCATGTGCCACTCCGAACACCCCAGTAGTACCTACGTGGGGGCTGAAGCCGACAACTGGTAAACTCTCAGGTATGCAACAGCCGCACAGGAGGAATAACACTTTTAAAGACAAGCAATATAAATATATTACAAAGCTTTGGTTCATGCAAATATCCAGGCATTTGGACAAGTTCATTCGAACACGATGTCCTTCGAGCATTGTCCCTCTATTAAGCGGGCGCCTTCCAGGACGTCTTCGAAATAGCGCTCGGGCGTATGATGGATCTTGTCTCTGGGCGGACCTTCAACGACCACACGGGCGGCCTTCATCTTGGCCCAGTGCATATTAACACGGGAAAAAGCCAGCTGCGCACCTTCTATACATGACGACCACTTAACCGTGTCAATACGGGGCAGGGCGTCAACAAGTTGTCGCACTAGGCCAAAATAGCTACTCGGAACGGGTTCGGTCGGCCACAGCCGGACTATGACGTCCCTCATAGCTGCATCGGACATCCTATGTAGCTCGGCCCACTGTGCCATCTGGTCATTCAGCAGTGCGAGGTGCTCCTGTGCCACAAACTGGCTCCAGAATTGCTCCTCCGTCGCATGCCCCTCCTGGGCTTGGAAGAACCGCGCCGCATCAGAAGCGCTCTCCGGAAGATCCACAAGGACATCTAGGGCACCCCACAGTTGCGTGAGTAAAACATACGATTGATTCCCAAATTTACTCTCTAGAAGAGGGGGTTTACCAGCCGCTACTTGTCTGGCTTGCTCCATCACCTCACGCGCAGCTTGGGATTCGGCCCACGCCTCCTTGGCCTCTTTAAGGGCCTCGGCGAGGTCGATCTCCTGGGATTTACTCTTCTCCTCCAGAGACTTATACTTATCGGTGGCAACCTTGAGCGCCTTCTCTACTTCGGCTACCCACTCCTCATACTGGCAGCGGACAACTTGTTCGGACTTCAAGTCCTCGGCTGCTTTCTCAGTGGCCGCCTTGTTCACCCTTGCCTGCTCTTAGGCCTGGGAAAGCTCACCCCTAAGGGCCTCAACCGCATCTGCGCTACCTGCAACCACGCACATAGCAGCACATGAGCTTTAAACTCCAGAGGTACGGGCCTGAATGAAACATTTTCAAAACATACCCTGCGCCTCATCAAAACCCTTATTGATGCGGACGAGATCCTCATCGGCCAGTCCCAGCTGACGCTTTAGTTCGGATACCTCAGCCGCCTGGGCGGTCGCCGCTAACAGTGAAACCTACATTTCAACGTATGGAAGTACATTAGCTCCTACGAAAATTATTGATCCTCTGTTCGCCTCCTTTTTAACAAAAGGGGTGATCAGAGTCTCAGGGGCTAGTACCTATACATAGGCATCTTTTCACAGGAAAAGTGGTCAGGAATATTACATTGCATACCTCGAAGCCTGTTAATAGACTGGCAAAGTCCTTGTTCAATCCGTTCTTGGCAGACTGAACCTTTTCAACTACCACACCCATCAGGGTGTGATGCTCCTACACGATGGAATCTCGTTGTAGTGCCGCCCTCAGTGTATTCGGCGCCTCCTGACTAGCGGAGGTTGCCGCGGGAGTTGGCACTCCCCCCTCCCTCAAGGAGGATTGCTTGTTCGGCTCCGGAACCATTTGGGTTTCCGGAGTAGTGTCTGGCTAATGGTCAGACTGATCCAGACCCCCGCCGCCAGCCCTCGAGGGCATTGTTACCCCCGTGTCTTCGGCAACCGAAGTGTTACCTTCTAGCGCCGTTTTGGTGGCCTCCCGTACCGCCTTGTCCCTGGAGAGGCCCTTCGGGACAACACCTCGGTGTCGTCCTTGGTGAGAGGCGGGGAGGCTCGCGAAAGTGACTCGCTCTCCATCATCCTTGGATCCAAGTAGTTCCCCTCTGATGATTGTTGGAGAAGATCGCGGGCCGGCCTGCACCATTCAACACGTTAATACCATACTCATCAAAACCACATTTATGTATGGCATCTTCGGATACTTACAATTCGGCAAGGGGCTTCGGCCTGGGGAGCCACTTGGGGATGGCCTCGGTATCTGAACCCGAGCCGTCTGGAAGGGATATTTTCCCCCTTTTGGGCGCCTCCGCCTCCAGTTCTTCAGAGGCCTCCCTCTTCTTCTTCTTCCCCTTTCGGGAAAGGGTGTTGTCGGCCTACTCTTCCTCCTCGTCTTCGTCCTCCTCGGAGGAATGGGTTTCGTTCTCTCCGGACGCCCCATCCAAAGTAACTTTGCAATGGAGGCCATCTTTGGCTTCCTTGCTCTTCTTCCAGACCTTTTTCTCCGGCGGTTGATAGGGCGCCGGGACCATCATCTTTATTAAAAGAGGATTTGCTAGGTTTTTGGGCAATGGAGCTGGACATCTGATTTGCTCCGCCTTCTTCGTCCAGCCCTGTGTTGTAGGATGGAATTATCAGTCTGTCTTCTCTTTCGATTAATTGACTATGTTATGTTAGAAAAAATAGCACTTACAGGGGAGGCTGGATGATTGGAGTCGAGGCCGATGTCTTTGGACGTCTCTGGCCATGACTTTTGAGTCTTGAAAAATAGCTTCCAGATCGCTTTATGCATCGTGCCGAAGAGTCACGTCAGGGTCCGTGGCCCTTTCGGATTGAACTCCCACATGTGGAGAGGCCAGCTTGGCTGGGAAGAGACCGGCAGATGAGCATCACTTGAATCACATCTGTGATGCTAGTGTTTTTCTCTATGATATTCTTGATGCGCGTCTTCAGCATCAGCACCTCATCGGATGATCCCCAATCCAGACCCTTGTTGGTCCAAGACGCAAGCCCCAGCGGGGGTCGGGATCTGAATGCAGGGGCGGCTGCCCATTTGGTGCCGCGGGGTTCATTAATTTAAAACCACTCCTGCTGCCATATCTTGGTGGAATCCACAAAATCCCCTTTGGGCCAGATAACTTTGGGAAGTTTGCTTATCATGGCACCGCCGTGGTCCGCGTGTTGCCCGTCGACCACCTTCGGCTTCACATTGAACATTTTGAGCCATAGGTCAAAGTGTGGAGGGGCGCGGAGGAATGCCTCAAACATGACGATAAACACCGAGATGTGGAGAATGGAATTAAGGGCCAGATCGTGAAAATCCAGCCCGTAATAGAACATGAGACCTCGAAAAAAGGGGTGTAGGGGAAATCCTAGTCCACGGAGAAAGTGAGGAAGGAATACGACCCTCTCACCAGGTTCTGGAGTGGGGACAATCTGCTCTTTGGCAGGGAGTCTATGCCTAATCTCCGCTATCAAATACCTCGCCTCCCCAAGCTCTTCGATGTCCTTCTCCGCACAACAAAAAATAGACACTTCCGTGATGATACGTGTTTGTCACAGTAGGTCACGTTTTCTGTAATGCATGTACATCCATGACAATTTTATGAACGGATCAAGATAGTCATACATGTGCTGTCGTAGAAGTGTTCCATGACATTACCAAAATTATCATCATGGAATTGTCCACTTCCATGACGATAAATCGCGTGTCACAAAAGTGCTTTCGTCAAAGGTGACCGACACATGGCATCCACCATAACGGGTCGTCATTAAGCTATCGGGTCCGGTTTTGGATCCGATAACCTGTTAACAACCCGGACCAATGGGAAATTTCCACGTGTAAAATTCTCATTGGCCGGAGGAAACACGTGTCAGCTCGTCAGTTGGTCAGATAGGCGCCTATGATATGTCGACACGTGCGATGGCCCACCACTGGCCCATTTAGCTTACAAAGGCCGGCTTGTTTGACTTGGTCAAAAGTTAGCGGGCTAGCCCATGAAAAGCCTATTAATGGTCTCTTCGCAAATAGCCCATTTTACGGCCCAGTAACTCACGACCCGTTAGGGCCTACCTGAAATCAGCCCAACAATGTCATGTGGGCCGTCGAATATAACACCAGCCCGTTTCACTTTCGGCCCATGTAAGGCCCACGACGTATTTCGGCCCATATGAGGCCTTCGTATCTTTAGGCCCTTTAAAGGCCCACGATGACTCTAGCCCAGAATGAACAGTAAATTTCTTTGTACCCATTAACAGCCCATGATTCACATGGGCCGTTTCCAGCCCGTGTTAGCTTTCGGCCTACAGACGGCCCATACGTTCTTGGGCTCCTTTCCGGCCCTCGATTACTTCCGGCCCGTTACTGGCCTGTTCCCCTAATGGGCCAAATTCGGCCTGTGGCAAGAGTCGGCCCGTTCCTGGCTTGTTAACCTGTTGCGCCATTTCTAGCCCGTCCTATATTCTGGCCCATTAACGACCCGTTATGCATGTGACATAATTAAGCCTTTGCTGTCCTCTGGCCTGTTAATGGCCCATTACCGTGCTAGGCCGATACCAATTACTCCCGTTTGCGGCCCATGTAGACCCATTTATTTGACAGCCTGAGGCCCACCGATTCTACGGCCATGTTGGGGCCCATCTAAAGATGGCCCGTAGGAGGCCCATGGATCGTACGGCCCGTAGCAGGGTCATGGTTACCACGGTCCATATATGCCCCATGGTTGTTGTGGCCACTAGCAAACCAGGGAAAACAAAGACTAAGAAATAAATAAGCCCGAAACTAATGCTAGGCTATTAAGGCGATCACATAGATTACATCCACGGGGCATCAAAGATCGCCACCAGTGCAAATATAGGGAACACCCTACACTATACAAAAATGGCTTGATGTTTTCTTCAGCCGGTGGCTGCATGTTAAGAACAAATTTTGTATCGCAACAAAACGAATTACAACTATAAAGCAAAAGGAAGGTTGGCATAAAAGTTAATAGTCTGGCAGATAAATGCACCACCATAAGTGTAGAAGCTCAGTTCATTTGACCTGACTGTTATGTTTTCATGTTGTATTGTCCGATGGAGCACCATAACCTTCGCCTTCATTTCTCCTAGGCTCCTGAACAACATAGCAAATGTTTGATAGTCTGGTTTCAAAACCATGCATATATTGACGACATCGAACAATGTCTGTCCTTGTTTCACAAAGGGTCTCTATTAGGGAATGGACTTGTGTCTAGAGCGCAGATATAACATTGTTTTGAGCTTGCATATCTTGATCATGAGGCAGTTTGGAGGAGATTGCATTAACAACCAACCCAGTATTACGCAGGAACGTGCTTTGGGCACTCTTAGTGGACAAGTACTGACCCACTGCAGCAAGAGCTGACATTGCGGTTATAGTTGCCTCGCCACCTTCAGAAGGTGGCGGTTCCACCATTTTTCCATAGCTTGCTGAAAAGTTGAGTTTTTTCATTAGCACCAAAATAGAAGATATTAAGGAGGCAGCGAAACCAAACAAAATAGCTTTGGTCTATATACAGAACTTATTCTAGTGAACCCATGTAAAATATTAGTTGTATTTTACTGCAAAGTACATAATAAAACCAGGTTCCAAACATATGACCATGTACCATGGCTAATGTATTGTCCATTTCTTCACATTGTATTGACAGCTAAGGATAAAGACACAAATTTTATAATACGGTAAGCATAATATGACATCATTCATATCACAAAACAACTAAGAACAGACAAACAGGCAATTGTAACATTGTGTGGGCAAGTCCAGCACGGAACTAGATTACAGGTCAAGATCAAAGGAACATCACTCCTCTCTTTTAAACCTTGTAAGGTGCAATGATGCGCTAAGACAATTGTGTATAAAATTGAAAAGAGTAATAGACATTGGCTGCAAACCATGCAGTTCAAGGCATGAGTCAGAGTAAGTAGTAGTTAAAAGGCATGAGGATTAAGGACTTACAACAGTGGCTTTGACTAGTGTAGTCATGCCCTTCGTCTTGCTGGTGTGATAGTCCTTGAAGATTTCCACATCATTTGGTTCAGGTACTTTTTGTTCCTTGCGGGCTTTCCTCTGCATTTGGAACAAGTCAATATAGATCTGATAATATGGTACAACGAAAAGAGTGAAGCAGCAGCTAATTACAAAGAGCCTCGTAGTGTGAAATATAGCTATGAGATCCTGTCGTCTGTTGGAATTTCACTTTCGTACGGTTGGCCTTGTTCTTTGAACAGTTCACCTACAAGAAGATAGATTTGTGTGGCACATGCATAAATAGGACTTCAACATGTGATCTAATCACATATATATAATGTACCTGATACTTCGGATCGGACCAGTGTTTAACGAGGCCTCTCCAGTCTTCATATGATATATTTTCCACTGGAGATGTTTGGGCAAGTTCACTGTTAGCCTTGCCTTCAAAGTGAGTTTTCCTCAAGTTATAGTGATACTGTCGCAAAGCAGACTTGAAAACATGGGTGCAAGCTTGTCTGGTTGCATCATCTTGGCTATCCAACTTGAACCTCATCTATTGAAAATTATGGGATTCTCATTATCAGCAACCTAGAAAGTATTGGATAGAGCAAGACGATATTACTAGTTTCATACATAACCATACTTACAGATAAATGGTCGAGGAAGGTGTTGAACTGGGTTTCGTCTTTGTCATTCCTGTACTGAATCCATGTTGGGAGGATATGTACATGACACCTAATAGCAACCGCTGCCTCTGATACTAACTTGGTTGACTCTGTAGCATCATGTGGCCTTTTTAAACATGCCTCAAAACGGATCTCCATACTTCCTCCTCTAGATTTAGTTAACCTATCGAGCATTATCCTTGATGTTTGTTTCCTCTTGCGCCTAGGTGTTAGTCCAACAACAAACATAGGAAGTGTTAGTGTACATCAAACTGTGAGACTACATATAAAGAAGCATGCAACTGTAACTTCGCTCCAGCAACTACCTACTTGTTGTTGAAGCTCACAAAGTTCATCTGATCTTGCCAACTCATCTTGTGTCAAGAGTTCTTCGGAAGTAGTGTCAGGTGGCAAGGGAGCTTGGGAATGTGCTGCTAGCTGAGTTGACCAACGAGTAAATCGTGCAGCTGGTGGTACTGTGGAAGGTGTTGCAATAACTAGGGTTGTCTTTGCTTGTTTGGTGGCAGCTATTTGTTTCTGTTTGGCTTGTTCGGCAGCTCATGTAGAACGGGATACCCTGTCGGTACAATTTTCCGCTGGACTTTGACCTTCTATTGCACCATCAGTACCAGCAAAATCTGTAGGATTCTTCCGCTTCCCTTTCCCTGTCGTTCTGTCTTGCTTCCTCTTTCTCGGTGCCATGTTAAGTCAAGGCGACAAGAAAAACGAATAACAATTTAGTTCTTCAGAACAAATTGATGCGTGATACAGGCGAACTGAACTTTGATGTTAGACAACCACATTATAGGAGGATGTAATATGTACGAAAAACAGGATGGCATGAGATAACCAGAACTATGATGTGTAAACTAAGCAGAAGACATTTCACTAAATTAGAAGCAATGCAATGGAAGGTAGACACCATATGAAAGATGCTACGAATATTGCTCTGCCAAGTTAACAATGTCTCATCATAAATGTTGTTTAAACAAATGTGAAGCAGTACAAGAAATAAATCATATGCAAGATGCAAACAACATCACACTACCAAGTTAAAGGTCTCTCGTCATTAGGTCAATTGCATATTCACAACTTGTGATGTGTAAACTAAGGAGAAGGCATTTCAACAAATTAGAAGCAATGAAAGCAAGACACCATATGAAAGATGCAACAAATATCACTCTACCAAGTTAAAACTATCTCGTCATAAGTGCCATTTCAACAAATTAGAAGTAGTACAAGCTAGAAAAGAATGGGAGATGTAACCTATATCACACTCCCAAGTCAAACGTGTCTTATGATAAGTGATTGTTGCAGGTTACACAACAGTAGTACTTTGATGTAAGAACATAGTGTGATAGACATATATTGTATGTTCTAGAAACAGGAACACGTGTCTTATTCACAAGTATAATGTGTAAAGTAAGCAGATGAAATTCAACAAAATTAGAAGCAATACAAGCTAGACATCATACATAACATGCAACCACATATAACAGTGCCAAGTTAGAGGGAGCACCTGTGATGGTGCACTAGGGGAGACATGCTCATCATCAACACAACTACTTTGAGTGTCTATGCATGTGTTGTCTTGGAAATCATCTTGGGCGGTGGAGGAGTAGAATCTGTAGAGGCCCTCCGTTTGGAAGGAGTGATACGTCTCCATCGTATCTATAATTTTTGATTGTTCCATGCCAATATTCTACAACTTTCATATACTTTTGGCAACTTTTTATAATATTTTTGGGACTAACATATTGATCCAGTGCCAGTTCATGTTTGTTGCATGTTTTTTTGTTTTGCAGTAAACCCATGTCAAACGGAGTCCAAACGGGATAAAAACCGACAGAGTTTTTTTTGGAATATATGTGATTTTTGGGAAGAAAAATCGATACGGGACAATGCCCGAGGGGGCCATGAGGCAGTGGGCACGCTCCAGGGGGGCAGGCACTCCCTGGGCCCTCGTGGCCACCCCGTAAGGAGGTTGATGCCCTTCTTTCGCCACAGGAAAGCTAATATCCGAATAGAGATCGTGTTAAAATTTCAGCCTAATCGGAGTTATAGATCTCCGGGAATATAAGAAACGGTGAAAGGGCAGAATCTGAGAACGCAGAAACAGAGAGACAGAGAGACAGATCCAATCTTGGAGGGGCTCTCACCCCTCCCATGCCATGGAGGCCATGGACCAAAGGGGAAACCCTTCTCCCATCTAGGTAGAAGGTCAAGGAATAAGAAGAATAAGGGGGGCTCTCTCCCCCTCGTTTCCGGTGGCGCCGGAACGCCGCCGGGGGCCATCATCATCACAGCAATCTACACCAACATCTCCGCCATCTTCACCAACATCTCCATCACCTTCCCCCTCTATCTACAGCGGTCCACTTTCCCGCAACCTGTTGCACCCTCTACTTGAGCATGGTGCTTTATGCTTCATATTATTATCCAATGATGTGTTTCCATCCTATGATGTCTGAGTAGATTTTCGTTGTCCTATCGGTGGTTGATGAATTGCTATGATTGATTTAATTTTCTTGTGGTTATGTTGTTGTCCTTTGGTGCCCATCATATGAGCGCGCGCGTGGATCACACGATAGGGTTAGTTGTATGTTTATAGGACTATGTATTGGAGGGCAAGAGTGACAGAAGCTTCAACCTAGCATAGAAATTGATGCATACGGGGTTGAAGGGGGACCAATATATCTTAATGCTATGGCCTTAATGAACGTTAGTAGTTGTGGATTCTTGCTAATAGTTCCAATCATAAGTGCATAGAATTCCAATTCAGGGATGACATGCTAGTAGTGGCCTCTCCCACATAAAACTTGATATCGGTCTAGTAAAGTAGTCAATTGCTTAGGGACAATTTCACAACTCCTACCACCACTTTTCCACACTCGCTATACTAACTTTATTGTTTCTTTATCTAAACAGCCCCTACTTTTTATTTACGCTCTCTTTATTATCTTGCAAACCTATCGAAAAACACCTACAAAGTACTTCTAGTTTCATACTTGTTCTAGGTAAAGCGAACGTTAAGCATGCGTAGAGTTGTATCGGTGGTCGATAGAACTTGAGGGAATATTTGTTCTACCTTTAGCTCGTCGTTGGGTTCGACACTCTTACTTATCGAAAGAGGCTACAATTGATCCCCTATACTTGTGGGTTATCAAGACCTTTTTCTGGCTCCGTTGATGGGGAGCAATAGCGTGGGGTGAATATTCTCGTGTGTGCTTGTTTGCTTTATCACTAAGTAATTTTTATTTGCTGTTCTAAGTTGTTCTCTATCTTTAGTTATGGATATGGAACACGAAATACCAAAAAAATTAGGTTTACTTTCTACTCATGGAGATGGGGAACCTCCTAAAACCCTCGATGCTGGTTATGTGGAAAAATATTATGTACTACTTTGATATTCTTGAGAAAACCCCATTCAATTATGTAATGGGAGACACGTTGGATCAACGTGAATACTTTAGGGATTATCGCTTGACTCAAAAAGGGAAACTATTATGGGATCAAATTCATATGCTGCATTGGTATGCTCGGGAACTGTGCTTGAGATATGATTATACTTGTTGCTCTATGATGAAGGCTCCACACCTTCCCTTTTCATGGAAATTTAATGATGATAAAACCTTGGCTTCTTATGATAATGGTATATATGATTAATATGATGTGGAACAAATAGAAGAATTCATTGCTTTTATGGGTGCTTATGAAATTGAATCTTTGTTTAAAGAGTGTGAAAATTTTGATGATTCAGTTTATAGACCTGAAAATTTAGCTATCCTTAAATATTGCTATGAGAATTATGAATACAATGCCGATATTGATGAGTTTATTGAGAAAGTCTCCGCTGTCCAAGAAGAGACTAATATTTTGCAGGAGTCTATGGAAGAAGAAATTAATGACATTGTGAGCTCATTGGATGAAAAAGATGAGGAGGAGAGCGAAGAACAAAAGGAGGAAGAGCAGATTGATCACCCGTGCCCACCTTCTAATGAGAGTAACTCTTCAACTCATACATTGTTTAATTTCCCTTCGTGCTTACCGAAGGATGATTGCTATGATGACTGTTATGATCCCGTTGATTCTCTTGAAATATCCCTTTTTGATGATGTTTGCTATGCTTGTGGCCAAGATGCCAATATGAATTATGCTTATGGAGATGAACTTGCTATAGTTCCTTATGTTAAACATGAAATTGTTGCTATTGCACCCACGCATGATAGTCATATTATATTTTTGAATTCTCCGAACTACACTATATCGGAGAAGTTTACCCTTATTAAGGATTATATTGATGGGTTGCGTTTTACTATTACACATGATGATTTTGATAGATATAATATGCATGTGCTTGCTGCTCCTACTTGCAATTATTATGAGAGAGGAACTACATCTCCACCTCTTTATGTTTCCAACACGAAAAAATTGCAAGAAACTGTTTATACTATGCATTGGCCTTTACTTTGTGTGCATGAATTGTTCTTTTATGACATGCCGATGCATAGGAAGAGAGTTAAACTTTGTCATTACATGATATATGTTACCTTGTGCTCACTACTAAATTACAAATCATTGTTAATTAAAATTGGCTTTGATATACCTTGGGATCCGGGTGGATCCATTACTTGAGCACTATATGCCTAGCTTAATGGATTTAAAGAAAGCGCTGCCAGGGAGACAACCCGGAAGTTTTAGAGAGTCATTTATTTCTGCTGTGTGCTTTTATAAAGTTTAAAAACAAAAAAAGAAAGAGGGGAACCCAAAACTTTTTCAAAAAGGAAAGTGAAAGTGAGAGAGACAAGCATGGTTGAAGTGGGGGAGCTCCTTGAACTTTGTTCGTGCTCACGGAAACTTTGTGAATACTGATTACATAATTTTTTCAACAAAAATAATATTCCCCTTGTACAATTCCATTGTATTATAAAAATAATGTGCCAAGGTTTTCCTTTAGGATGTTTTAGATGCTTGTTGGTTTGTACGGTGCAGGACAGAAACTTTGGCTGTAGCGCGCGATTTTACATTTTTTTTGGAACATCAAATGGTTATGAAACTTTTTGCACTGTCTTTATATACAAATTTTTTATTTATCCAAATTTTGGTAGAATTTTTGGAGTACCAGAGGTATGGTGAATGTTCAGATTATTACAGACTGTTCTATTTTAGACAGATTCTGTTTTTGATGCATAGTTTGCTTGTTTTGATGAAACTATCGATTTATATCAGTGGATTAAGCCATGGAAAAGTTATATTAAATTATCTAAAATGCAAAAACAAAATATGAATTGGTTTTCAAAAGTACTTAGAGTAGCGATTTGCTTTATTATACTAACGGATCTTACCGACTTTCTGTTGAGTTTTGTGTGGATGAAGTGTTCGAAGATCGAGGAGGTCTCGATGTGAGAAGAAGGAAGAGAGGCAAGAGATAAAGCTTGGGGATGCCCAAGGCACCCCAAGTAAATATTCAAGGAGACTCAAGCGTCTAAGCTTGGGGATGCCCCGGAAGGCATCCCATCTTTCTACAACAAGTATCGGTATGTTTTCGGATTAGTTTCGTTCATGCGATATGTGCAATCTTGGAGCGCCTTTTGCATTTAGTTTTCACTTTTCTTTTATGAAACATGCTGGTATGAGATAGTCCTTGGTTGATTTATATAATGCTCATTTCACTTCACTTATATCTCTTGAGTATGGCTTTATAGAATGCTTCATGTGCTTTGCTTATATCATTTGAAGTTTGGGTTGCCTGTTTCTCTTCACATAGAAAACCGCCATTTGTAGAATGCTCTTTTGCTTCACTTATATTTGTTAGAGCGTGGGCATATCTTTTGTAGAAAGAATTAAACTCTCTTGCTTCACTTATATCTATTTAGAGAGATGACAGGAATTGGTCATTCACATGGTTAGTCATAAAATCCTACATAAAACTTGTAGATCACTGAATATGATATGTTTGATTCCTTGCAATAGTTTTGCGATATAAAGATGGTGATATTAGAGTCATGCTAGTGGGTAGTTGTGGATTGTAGAAATACTTGTGTTGAAGTTTGTGATTCCCGTAGCATGCACATATGGTGAACCGTTATGTGATGAAGTCTGAGCATGATTTATTTATTGATTGTCTTCCTTATGAGTGGCGGTCGGGGACGAGCGATGGTCTTTTCCTACCAATCTATCCCCCTAGGAGCATGCACGTAGTACTTTGTTTCGATGACTAATAGATTTTTGCAATAAGTATATGAGTTCTTTATGACTAATGTTGAGTCCGTGGATCGCACTCTCACCCTTCCATCATTGCTAGCCTCTTCGCTACCGTGCATTGCCCTTTCTCACCTCGAGAGTTGGTGCAAACTTCGCCGGTGCATCCAAACCCCGTGATACGATACGCTCTATCACACATAAGCCTCCTTATATCTTCCTCAAAACAGCCACCATACCTACCTATCATGGCATTTCCATAGCCATTCCGAGATATATTGCCATGCAACTTCCATCATCATCATATACATGACTTGAGCATTCATTGTCATAATGCTTTGCAATGGGGAAGGAAGTCAAATAGGTACTACCTCCATTTTTTTGTACACCAGGCCAGTATATCAAAATTACAATTTGCAAAAGGCCGCTAACACTAATCGAGGCAAAATTGATGGGGTTTGCCTCGTACTAGCAACCAAGGACATTAATATACCCTTGCATGCATGCGGAAGTGAGAAGGTTTGTTTGCATGGCGCTGCATTAATCAAGCGATGAGGGGTGAGATGGTTAGCTCTTTGGGCTTTGGAGAAAAAATACACATTAATTGACATGTCAAACAATGATTTGTATCGAACCGCACCCTCACACGGCCGCTCCTGCATGCCGCGGTCACACCGCACCCTCACACAGTCGCTCCTGCACGCCACAAACCCAACCAAGGGAACACACCCTCACTGACACGTGCTACCGCTGACAGATAATTTTCGTTCATACATTATGTTTATCCAACAGCATGTTGGGGTGGAACCGTATGGCCGGTGCAGTGGTCTGTTGAGGAAGAAGAAGAGGTGAAGAAGAAGGGTTAGGAGACGTAGGATATTCATCCAACCGCCTGAAATGGTAGACTGACCCAAATGATGAAAGTCAGGTGGCTTGCATAACAATATATGTTTTTACACAGCAAAAGATCCCTAAAAACAACAACATAAAGAAAAACTATCACTGCTCGTGGAACGAGACGGCCTCGTCGTCTTTGGCTGCCAGCGCGAACCAGCCATAGCTACTGACGTGTGTCTCCGCACCGTGGTTGTCCTTGTCCTCTAGCTACTTGTTCACGCGGAGCATGCGGGCGCTCTGCACGGACGAGAGCACCGCCCGGTTCAAGTCGAGGACGTCCAGTTCCGCCTGCAGGAGGACCTCGATGGCAGCGGCATCCGCGCGCTCCGCGTTGAGTTGAGCCTCCACCGCCCAGTTCAAGTCCAGGACGTCCGGTTCCGCCTGCAGGAGGGCCTCGATGGCAGCGGCATCCGCGCGCTCCGTGTCGAGTTGAGCCTCCGCCGCCCGGTTCACATCCACGACATCCGGTTCCGCCTGCAGGAGAGCCTCGATGGTAGTGGCATGCGCGTGCTCCGTGTCGAGTTGAGCCTCTGCCTCCCGGTCCTCCTTTAGTATCGCCAGGTTGAACCGCTAGTCCACCTGCACCATGGGGGACCTGGACACCGGCACGAAGTCGACGTCCATCGTCTCATAACCATCGGGGGCCTTCTGCGCTGTGACCGCCACCATGAACATTTGATCGGCTTCCTCCTCCTCGGATCTTGGCTCTAGAGAACTCGGGGATTGGCCCGCCGCAAAGCGAGCTTGGGAACTGAGGTCTGTGGCGTCGTCCGCCGCCGCGATTTCTGCGCAGCGCTCCGGCGTCAGCATCTTGTAGTACGTGATCTTGTGGCGCACCATGGCTTTCCGGCAAACTAGGGGACGCTTGATGCGGGCTAGGGGATCTAAAGGTGGGGGAATGGGCTGGAGAGGAGGTGTGGTTTTGGGGCAGTACCTGGCGTAGGCTGAGCAGCGAAGGTTCTAGTGTGAATAGTGGTTCATGTGATGATCGGTCAATCAGTTTTGACTGTACATCGCTCTTGTTGCGTTCCCGTTGCACCCCGGCACGCTGGACCCTCCATGTTGTTCACCGAATGGAACACGCTTCGTCTTGTGTTTTCGCTCACTCGTGGGACCGCAGTTGAGAGCAAACCGACATCCCTCCCCCTCCCCCGCTCGCGTCATTTATACTACCACTCCCTCTGTTTTATGTGGAGTAAATAAAAATAGAGGAAGTATACTACGGATGAGGATCCCCTGACGTGGCCGAACCCATTGAGTAACTGACATGCGGGGCCTAGCAAGCATGGGTCCGCCAGTAAGTGACCGAAAGGGAGGGTAAGGCAGGGATCCTACGTCAGAGGATCCACTTCCACTACCACTCCCTCCTTCCATCTACAGGGCCTAATGCGTTTTTCGAGGCTAACTTTGACCAAATGTTGGAGTAATAATATATGACATGCAACTTACACAAAGCATACAGTCAAATTCGTATGTCAAAGGAGCTTCCAATGATATAATTTTCACATTATACATCTCATGTACTATTAACCTTGTCAATAGTCAAAGGCGGTTTTGAAAAACGCATTAGAGCATGGTTAATAATATAGCCAGCCGATGGCTATAACGAACTGCCATGTCATCTATAGCCATCATCTATATGCACTCATACAATAGTGTGGGCTATAAGGTTGGCTATTTCCCGCAAAAAAATAATATAAAAGGTCGGCTATTGTATTAGTACTTTTTCCCATCTCCTCTCTACTATCTCTTTCTTCATATTTATTGTATTTACCTAGGAATGCATATATAGCTAGGCTCTTGCATGATAGCTCACTCCCCTTACTTTTTCAGATCTCTCTCCTTCACATCGGCAAAAGTGCCATGTAAGTTGGCTCTTAATGGCTATTAGGTTGGCTCTAAGCATTTAATATTTGCATGAGGAAGGTATATGATTGGAAGAGAGTTGCATGCATACTTTTTTTCTTGATCTATGTGTTATGGCCGGGCTGTAGAATATAAGAGCCCGCTTCACTCTCTCTCCTCTCTTCTCACTCCTCCAAGTAGGATTTTAATGACATGACAAGTCTTATAGCCTGCTGACTAGGCGTTATTAGACTTGCTCTTAGGCCCTAGTATATAAATGGAAGGAGGGAGTACTATGAGCACTGCATACTCTACTACAGATGTTGTCAGTACTCCACTAGTACTATTGAACAGGGAGCTTAAAAAGTTACTATTGGAATGGCTATACGTGGCGAAATCCTAGTAGGAAGAGCATGCGCGAGAACAAGCACATTCACGTGGTTGAAAACAAATTGGAAACCATTGATAACCCACCAGTATAGGAGCTCGCAACAGTTTTCAAGGGTAAAGTATTCAACCCAAATTTATTGATTCGACACAAGAGGAGCCAAAGAATACTCTCAAGTATTAGCAGCTGAGTTGTCAATTCAACAACACCTAGAAACTTAATATCTGCAGCAAAGTATTTAGTAGCAAAGTAATATGATAATAGTGGTAGCGGTAGCAAAAGGTAACAGTAGTAAAAGTGATGTTTTTGGTATTTTGTAATGATGATAGCAATAGCAACGGGAAAGTAAATAAGCGAAGAACAATATATGGAAAGCTCGTAGGCAATGGATCAGTGATGGATAATTATGCCGGATGCGGTTCATCATGTAACAGTCATAACCTAGGGTGACACAGAACTAGCTCCAGTTCATTGATATAATGTAGGCATGTATTCCGAATATAGTCATACATGCTTATGGAAAAGAACTTGCATGACATCTTTTGTCCTACCCTCCCGTGGCAGCGGGGTCCTTACGGAAACTAAGGGATATTAAGGCCTCCTTTTAATAGAGCACCAGAACAAAGCATTAACACATAGTGAATACATGAACTCCTCAAACTACGGTCATCACCGGTAAGTATCCCGATTATTGTCACTTCGGGGTTAACGGATCATAACACATAATAGGTGACTATAGACTTGCAAGATAGGATCAAGAACACTCATATATTGATGAAAACATAATAGGTTCAGATCTGAAATCATGGCACTCGGGCCCAAGTGACAAGCATTAAGCATAGCAAAGTCATAGCAACATCAATCTCAGAACATAGTGGATACTAGAGATCAAACCCTAACAAAACTAACTCGATTACATGATAGATCACATCCAACCCATCACCGTCCAACAAGCCTATGATGGAATTACTCACGCACGGCGATGAGCATCATGAAATTGGTGATGGAGGATGGTTGATGATGACGATGGCGGCGGATTCCCCTCTCCAGAGCCCCGAACGGACTCCAGATCAGCCCTCCCGAGAGGTTTTAGGGCTTGGCGGTGGCTTCGTATCGTAAAACGCGATGAATCCTTCTCTCTAATTTTTTTCTCCCCGAAACACAATATATAGAGTTGGAGTTGGAGTCGGAGGAGCTCCAGGGACCCACGAGGTAGGGGCGCGCCCTAGGGGGCAGGCGCGCCCCCCACCCTCGTGGACAGGTGGTGGGCCCCCTGGCCTTCATCTTTTGCATCATGAAGTTTCAGGTCATTCCGAGAACATTTGTTTCTGCACATAAATAACACCATGGTAATTCTGCTGAAAACAGCGTCAGTCCGGGTTAGTTCCATTCAAATCATGCAAGTTAGAGTCCAAAACAAGGGCAAAAGTGTTTGGAAAAGTAGATACGATGGAGACGTATCAACTCCCCCAAGCTTAAACCTTTGCTTGTCCTCAAGCAATTCAGTTGACAAACTGAAAATGATAAAGAAAAACTTTTACAAACTATGTTTTCTCTTGTTGTTATAAATATGTAAAGCCAACATTCATGTTTTCAGCAAAGATTATAACTAACCACATTCGCAATAACTCTTAGGTCTCAATTTTACACATATCAATAGCATAATCAACTAGCGAGCAATAATAATAAATCTCGGATGACAGCACTTTCTCAAAACAATCATAATATGATATAACAAGATGGTATCTCGCTAGCCCTTTCTGAGACCGCAAAACATAAATGCAGAGCACCTTTAAAGACCAAGGACTGTCTAGACATTGTAATTCATGGTAAAAGAGATCCAGTCAAGTCATACTCAATGTAAACTAACAGTAATGAATGCAAATGACAGCGGTGCTCTCCAACTGGTGCTTTTTAATAAGAGGATGATGACTCAGCATAAAAGTAAATGGATAGGCCCTTCGCAGAGGGAAGCAGGGATTTGTAGAGGTGCCAAAGCTCGGTTTTGAAATAGAGGTGAATAATATTTTGAGTGGTATACTTTCATTGTCAACATAAGAACCAAGAGATGGCAATATCTTCCATGCTACACACATTATAGGCGGTTCCCAAACAGAATGGTAAAGTTTATACTCCCCCTTCCACCAACAAGCATCAATCCATGGCTTGCTCGAAACAACGAGTGCCTCCAACTAACAAGAGTCCCAGGGGGAGTTTTGTTTGCAATTATTTTGATTTAGTTTGCATAAAGCATGGGACTGGGCATCCCGATGACCAGCCATTTATCTCGTGAGTGAGGAGCGGAGTCCACTCCTCTTGAGAATAACCCGCCTAACATGGAAGATACGGACAACCCTAGTTGATACATGAGCTATTCGAGCATACAAAACAGGATATTTGTTTGAAGGTTTAGAGTTTGGCACATACAAATTTACTTGGAACGGCAGGTAGATACCGTATATAGGTAGGTATAGTGGACTCATGTGGAATAACTTTGGGGTTTAAGGGATGGATGCACAAGAAGTATTCCCGCTTAGTACAGGTGAAGGCTAGCAAAAGACTGGGAAGCGACCAGCTAGAGAGCGACAACAGTCATGAACATGCATTAAAATTAATCAACGCCGAATGCAAGCATGAGTAGGATATAATCCACCATGAACATAAATACCGTGAAGGCTATGTTGATTTTGTTTCAACTACATGCGTGAACATGCGCCAAGTCAAGTCACTTAAATCATTCAGAGGAGGATACCACCCTATCATACCACATCATAACCACTTCAATAGCATGTTGGCACGCAAGGTAAACCATTATAACTCATAGCTAATCAAGCATGGCACAAGAAACTATGATCTCTAGTTGTCATTGCAAACATGTTTATTCATAATAGGCTGAATCAGGAACGATGAACTAATCATATTTACAAAAACAAAAGAGGTCGAGTTCATACCAGCTTTTCTTATCTCAGTCAGTCCATCATATATAGTCATAATTGCCTTTCACTTGCACGACCAAACGATGTGAATAATAATAATAGTGCCCGTGCATTGGACTAAGCTGGAATCTGCAAGCATTCAATAAACAGTAGAAGAGAAGGCAATATGGGCTCTTTTGTCAGATCAACAATAATGTATATAAGAGCCACTTCAACAATTTAATTATGGTCTTCTCCTATTGACCCCCAAAGAAAAGAAAAGAAAAGAAACTATTTACACGGGAGAGCTCCCAACAAGTAAAAGAAGAACAGGAAATCTTTTTGGGTTTTCTTTTTAATTACTACTACAGGCATGCAAAGTAAACTAATTAAAAGCTACAACTAATTTTTTTGGTTTTTCTTAAGGTTTATCAAACACACAAGAAGAAAGCATAAAAGGAAAATAAACTAGCATGTATGATACAATGAAAAAGTATGAGCACCGACATCTAGCAATGAGTGTGTGAACATAAATGTAATGTCGATGGGAAATACGTACTCCCCCAAGCTTAGGATTTTGGCCTAAGTTGGTCTATGGCCATGGCTGGCCTGGAGGATATCCATAATAATAGTTGGGGTCGTACTGCGATGCAGCGGCTATCGCCTGCTGAGCTACAGCGTGGCGACGAGCAGCCTCCGCTCTGCTCTCGTACTCATCTGCCTCCTCTCTAGTAATAACATATCTTCCTTTTGCCTGATGATCAAAGAAGGCAGGAGCAGGGAGAGTAATATGGATAGCACGACGTCTGTCAAAGATTAGTCGATACTGGAGAGGTGATTCATTCCTCTCGACAAACTGGTGGTGAACCATAGCATTAAAGTCTAGGTAAGCAGGTGGTAATTCAATATCATCTTCGCGTATGGCAACACCAAGAAAATTAGCTATGCGGGTTGCATAAATTCCTCCAAAGAAATCTCCATTAAATCTATTAAGATGCAACCTATGTGCAACAATGGCTCCCAAATTATAAGATTTCTCTCCAAACACAGCACTCCTAAAAATACTGAGGTCAGGAACACACATGTGACATGCTTCATCTTTACCATTAATGCATCTACCTATGAAGAGAGCAAAATAATGTATAGTAGGAAAGTGAATGCTCCCTATGATAGCTTGTGTTATATCTCTAGATTCCCCCACAGTTATACTAGCAAGAAAATCTCTAAATTTAGATTTGCGAGGATCCCTGATACTACCCCATTGTGGAAGTTTGCAAGCAGTGGTAAAATCCTCTAAGTCCATAGTATAAGAATTTTCATAAAGATCAAACAGGACAGTTGGAGAATTACGTGAAGATGAAAATTCAAACCTCTTCACAAAGGTACTAGTGAGATTGTGATACTGGCTGCACTTCTCTTCCTCGAAGCTCACAAAATCAGCGTTACGCAAATATGCGTTAAATTCTTCCTTAATTCCCGCTCGATCCATAAAGTTCTCAGAAGGCCATTCACAAGGACGCACTGGAGCGTCTCCTGGTGGCTCTTCATCAGCATCACGCATTGCAAGACTGGGTCCTTGCTTCCTTGAAGAACCACCTTGAAACATTTTCCTAAGCATATTTCTTCCTCTGAAAAATTCTGAAAATTTTTAGTAACTTCAAAATAAAAGTAAACCAAACTCAATAATATTGATAGCAACCACTCCTACAAGTGCCTAGGGCCTATATCATGCATCAATACTACTTGGAACCATATAAATTTGACATGCAAGCTCAAGAACACGGTCACCTAGGCAGCACAAATTTGCAATGAATAAAGCACTAGAACAAAAAATAATTGGACCAATGGAGGAGTCACATACCAAGGAACAATTTCCCAAAGCAGTTTTGTGAGAGGTGCTTTGAGCAAGGAGATTGAAAATGGCAACAAAACGAGCTTGGACTCGGGTTTGAGCTGGTTGTTCGTGTTTGTGGGAGGAAGAAGGAGTGTGTGGATGAAAGGATAAGTGGAGGTGGGCCACCATGGGCCCACGAGGCAGGGGGCGCGCCCAGGGGGGTGGGGCACGCCCTCCACCCTCGTGGGCAGGTGCTTGACCCCCCCTGCTGTGTTCTTAGTGCCAAATATTCTCAAATATTCCAGAAAAAATCATATTTAAATTTCAGGGCATTTGGAGAACTTTTATTTTCGGGGTATTTTTATATTGTACGGATAATCCTATAACAGACAAAAAAATACTTATTTTTATTTTATTTAATATAAATAATACAAAGTAAAAGTGGAGTATAGAAGGTTGTGCCTTCTAGTTTCATCCATCTCATGATCATCAAAAGGAATCCACTAACAAGGTTGATCAAGTCTTGTTAACAAACTCATTCCAATTAACATGAAACCGGAGAAATTTCGAATAACACTAGGTTACCTCAACAGGGATATGCACATCCCCAATAATAAGTATATCATATTTCTTCTTGACAGTAGGAAGAGGAAATTCAAAACCTCCAAATATAATCGATGGAAATTTTCTGATAGAATTGATACTATGAACTTGAGGTTGTTTCCTCGGAAAGTGTACCATGTGCTCATTACCATTAACATGAAAAGTGGCATTGCCTTTAGTGCAATCAATAACAGCCCTTGCAGTATTCAAAAAGGGTCTTCCGAGAATAATAGACATACTATCGTCCTCGGGAATATCAAGAATAACAAAGTCCGTTAAAATAGTAATGTTTGCAACTACAACACGCACATCCTCACAAATACCGACAGGTATAGCAGTTGATTTATTAGCCATTTGCAAAGATATTTCAGTAGGTGCCAACTTATTGAAATCAAGTCTACAATATAAAGAGAGAGGCATAACACTAACACCGGCTCCAAGATCACATAAAGCATTTTTAACATAGTTTCTTTTAATGGAGCATGGTATAGTGGGTACACCTGGATCTCCAAGTTTCTTTGGTATTCCATCCTTAAAAGTATAATTAGCAAGCATGGTGGAAATTTCAGCTTTCGGTATCTTTCTCTTATTTGTAACAATATCTTTCATATACTTAGCATATGGATTCATTTTGAGCATATTAGTTAATCGCATACGCAAAAAGATAGGTCTAATCATTTCAGCAAAGCGCTCAAAATCCTCATCATCTTTTTTCTTGGATGGTTTGGGAGGAAAAGGCATGGGTTTCTAAACCCATGGTTCTCTTTCTTTACCGTGTTTCCTAGCAACAAAGTCTTTCTTATCATAACGTTGATTCTTTGATTGTGGGTTATCAAGATCAATAGCAGGTTCAATTTCTATATCATTATCATTGCTAGGTTGAGCATCATCATGAACATTATCACTAGTTTCAGGTTCATTACCATATTGTGTTTCAGCATCAGAAATAGAAATATCATTTTGATTCTCAGGTGTTTCAGTAATAGGTTCACTAGAAGCATGCAAAGTCCTATCATTTTTCTTTTTCTTCCTTTTAGAAGGACTAGGTGCATCTATATTATTTCTCTGAGAATCTTGATCAATTCTCTTAGGATGGCCTTCAGGATACAAAGGTTCCTGAGTCATTCTACCACCTCTAGTCATAACTCTAACAACATTATCATTATTCTTACTATTCAATTCATTGAGCAAATCATTTTGAGCTTTAAGTACTTGTTCTACTTGAGTGGTAACCATAAAAGCATGTTTACTAATAAGTTTAAGTTCACCTTTGACATTAGCCATATAATCACCCAAGTGTTCAAGCATATTTGAATTGTATTTCAATTGTCTACCAAAATAAGCATTAAAGTCTTCTTGCTTAGCCATAAATTTATCAAACTCATCTAAGCATGGGCTAGCAAATTTAGTAAATGGGATTCAGCTTTATCATATCTATAGAGAGAATTTACCTTTACTACCTGTGTCGGGTTATCAAGACCATGAGTTTCTTCAATAGGTAAAGGATTAAGATCGTATGTTTCTTCAACAGGCGGTAAATTAAGACTATGTATTTCTTCAATAGGAGGTAAATTCTTAACATCTTTAGCTTTAATACCTTTTTCTTTCATAGATTTCTTTGCCTCTTGCATATCTTCAGGACTGAGAAATAGAATACCCCTCTTCTTCAGAGTTGGTTTAGGAATAGGCTCAGGAATTGGCTCCGGAGGTGTCCAATTATTTTCATTTGTCAACATATTATTCAATAGAATTTCAGCTTCATCCGGTGTTCTTTCCCTGAAAACAGAACCAGCACAACTATCCAGGTAATCTCTGGAGGCATCGGTTAGTCCATTATAAAAGATATCAAGTATTTCATTTTTCTTAAGAGGATGATCAGGCAAAGCATTAAGTAATTGGAGAAGCCTCCCCCAATCTTGTGGGAGACTCTCTTCTTCAATTTGCACAAAATTATATATATCCCTTAAAGCAGATTGTTTCTTATGAGCAGGAAAATATTTAGCAGAGAAGTAATAAATCATATCCTGGGGACTACGCACACAACCAGGATCAAGAGAATTAAACCATATCTTAGCATCACCCTTTAATGAGAACGGAAATATTTTAAGGATATAAAAGTAGCGAGTTCTCTCATCATTAGTAAATAGGGTGGCTATATCATTTAATTTAGTAAGATGCGCCACAACAGTTTCAGATTTATAGGCATGAAAAGGATCAGATTCAACCAAAGTAATTATATCAGGATCAACAGAGAATTCAGAAACCTTATTAGTAACACAGATAGGTGAAGTAGCAAAAGTAGGGTCAGGTTTCATTCTAGCATTTAGAGATTGCTTATTCCATTTAGCTAATAACCTCTTGAGTTCGTGTCTATCCTTGCAAGCTAAAATACCTAAAGAAGCTTCTTTATCAAAAACATAACCCTCGGGAATAACAGGCAAGTCTTCATCATCAATTTCATCAGTATTATCAGATTCAATATTTTCAATCTCTCTATCCCTAGCAAGTTGTTCATCAACAAATTCACCAAGTGGCACAGTAGTATCAAGCATAGAAGTAGTTTCATCATAAGTATCATGTATAGCAGAAGTGGCATCATCAATAACATGCGATGTATCCGAACGAATAGCAGAAGCAGGTTTAGGTGTCGCGAGCTTACTTAAAACAGAAGGTGAATCAAGTGCAGAGCTAGATGGTAGTTCCTTACCTCCCCTCGTAGTTGAGGAATAAATCTTGGTTCTTGGATCTTTCAAGTTCTTCATAATGATAAGCAGATATAAATCCCAAGAGAATCAAAGAATAGAGCTATGCTCCTGGCAACGGCACCAGAAAATAGTCTTGATAACCCACAAGTATAGGGGATCGCAACAGTTTTCGAGGGTAAAGTATTCAACCCAAATTTATTGATTCGACACAAGGGGAGCCAAAGAATACTCTCAAGTATTAGCAGCTGAGTTGTCAATTCAACCACACCTGGAAACTTAATATCTGCAGCAAAGTATTTAGTAGCAAAGTAATATGATAATAGTGGTAGCAGTAGCAAAAGGTAACAGTAGTAAAAGTGATGTTTTTGGTATTTTGTAGTGATGATAGAAATAGCAACGGGAAAGTAAATAAGCGAAGAACAATATATGGAAAGCTCGTAGGCAATGGATATGTGATGGAGAATTATGCCGGATGCGGTTCATCATGTAACAGTCATAACCTAGGGTGACACAGAACTAGCTCCAGTTCATTGATATAATGTAGGCATGTATTCCGAATATAGTCATACATGCTTATGGAAAAGAACTTGCATGACATCTTTTGTCCTACCCTCCCGTGGCAGCGGGGTCCTTACGGAAACTAAGGGATATTAAGGCCTCCTTTTAATAGAGCACCAGAACAAAGCATTAACACATAGTGAATACATGAACTCCTCAAACTACGGTCATCACCGGTAAGTATCCCGATTATTGTCACTTCGGGGTTAACGGATCATAACACATAATAGGTGACTATAGAATTGCAAGATAGGATCAAGAACACTCATATATTGATGAAAACATAATAGGTTCAGATCTGAAATCATGGCACTCGGGCCCAAGTGACAAGCATTAAGCATAGCAAAGTCATAGCAACATCAATCTCAGAACATAGTGGATACTAGAGATCAAACCCTAACAAAACTAACTCGATTACATGATAGATCACATCCAACCCATCACCGTCCAACAAGCCTATGATGGAATTACTCACGCACGGCGATGAGCATCATGAAATTGGTGATGGAGGATGGTTGATGATGACGATGGCGGCGGATTCCCCTCTCCAGAGCCCCGAACGGACTCCAGATCAGCCCTCCCGAGAGGTTTTAGGGCTTGGCGGTGGCTTCGTATCGTAAAACGCGATGAATCCTTCTCTCTAATTTTTTTCTCCCCGAAACACAATATATATAGTTGGAGTTGGAGTCGGAGGAGCTCCAGGGGGCCCACGAGGTAGGGGGGTGCGCCCTAGGGGGCAGGCGCGCCCCCCACCCTCGTGGACAGTTGGTGGGCCCCCTAGCCTTCATATTTTGCAGGTATTTTTTATATTTTCCAAAAAGTTTCTCCGTGAAGTTTCAGGTCATTCTGAAAATGTTTGTTTCTGCACATAAATAACAGCATGGTAATTCTGCTGAAAACAGCGTCAGTCCGGGTTAGTTCCATTCAAATCATGCAAGTTAGAGTCCAAAAAAAGGGCAAAAGTGTTTGGAAAAGTAGATACGACGGAGACGTATCAACCATCTCTGTTTGAATACAAATCTAGGAGTACATACGAATCTAACAATATTGATTGGGCGTTGTTGAATGTTGATACTTTTTCTGTAAGTTTGATCAAAGTAGAGATACTTTGACTACACATAAAACTTATATGTGAACTAGAAAGGATCGGAGGGAGTATATTGTACGTTCAAAAGCGAAATGAACATTGAATACCCTTTATATATGATTTGCGGATGCTATGATCACTGGTTCAAAATTTTGAATCCGCCTTAGGTATCACACATGCACCCACTCGTTTTCTCTCGATTTCATCTCGGGGTCCGGAGATCGATTGAAAGAGGACTAGGGTGGGTACAACACGTTCGTTTCGCTTATGAACATACAATATACTCCCTCTGATCCCCACAGACCGACCCCCCCCCCCCCGCGGGTCATTTCTATCATTCTATCATAGAAACAGGACAAACCTTTATCTCCTTGCACAACACACAATTGATCTCTCAAACATCAATCGATCTCGTCAAGATGTGTCGAGGCATGAACCGAATGGGATGTCAAAACTAATATGGGCAGCGACACGTAGTGGAGGCAAATTGAAACTTTAAACGGACCGTTTGTTTGTATGCATGTCGTACAAATTACAACATTGGAAATACAAGTGAATGATACTCGGCAGAATGTTCAAATGACGCATTCGGGAGGATGGACTCGACTGGAGGGTGGCATGATCGATGGAGAAGAGGGTCAGAGAGGAATGAGAAATAAGCAACGCCGCATGATTATACTTGAATGGCTCAAATAAACAAAAAGTTGTCTCGTCTTCCCTTCCGCCTTGGTCACGGAGTAAGATACTCCCTCTGTTTTTATTTACTCTGCATATTAGGTTTGACTGATGTCAAACTTCATAAAATTTAACCAAGTTTATAGAAAACTAGTAACATGCCCGTGCCTTGCACGGAACATCAAGATCTTGTGGGAGAAAAGGATGAACGAGGGAAGGCCTTATCTGCAAATGTGGAGAGGAGTGCGGGTAAGTTGTCATGGTTTCCATCCTATCCGTTAGATATAGATCGGACAGCCTATATTGCATGATGGCAGGCACACCATCATCACCAACTTTGCTTTTTATGTACAATAGCAAGATGCCTGTGCGTTGCCCGGAACATCAAGATGCATTTGTATGAGTAGTTTATCTTGTGGGAGAAAAGGATGAATGAGGGAAGGCCTTATTTGCAAATGTGGAGAGGGGTGTGGGTATCTTTTTGCAAAATTGCCATACTTTCCTTCCTATCCATCACATATAAATCGGACGGACTCATATAAAAAACAGAGTTGGTGATGATGGTGTGCCTGCCATCCTGCAATATAGGCCGTCCGATTTATATCTAACGGATAGGAAGGAAACTATGGCATTTTGCAAAAAGGTACCCACAAACCTCTCCACAATTGCAAATAAGGCCTTCCCCCATTCATCCTTTTCTCTCACAAGATAAACTAGTAATACAAATGCATCTTGATGTTACGTGCAATGCACGGGCATCTTGCTAGTAAGAGTAGAAATATGAACATTTACAATAGCAAATATATATGATGTGAAAGTATATTCAATAATCACTACAAAAAATACACTTCCGTGATGATACATGTTTGTCACAGTAGGTCTCGTTTTCTGTCATGCATGTACATCCATGAAAAATTTATGACAGAATCAAGATAGTCATACATGTGTTGTCGTAGAAGTGTTCCACGACATTACCAAAATTATCATCACGGAAGTGTCCACTTCCATGACGATAAATCGCGCGTCACAGAAGTGCTTTCGTCAAGGGTGACCGACACGTGGCATCCAACATAATGGAACGCCGTTAAGCTATCGGGTGGGGTTTTGGATCCGATAACCCGTTAACAGGCCCGACCAATGGGGATTTTCCACGTGTAAAATCATCATTGGCTGGAGGAAACATGTGTCAGCTCATCGCTGGGACAGGTGTCATTCACTCATTGGACAGAAGGCGCCTATGATACGTCGACACGTGGCACAGCCCAACAGAGGCCCATTCCTGTGAAAAGGTCGGCCCGTTTGACTTGGTCAAAAGGTGGCGGGCCGGCCCATGGAAAGCCTATTAATGGCCTATTCGCATATAGCCCATTTACAGCCCGCTAACCCAAGGCCCGTTACGCCCTATTCGAATTAGGCCCAGTAGCGTCATCTGGGCCATCCAATATGATTCCAGCCCGTTTTCACTTCTGGCCCATGTATGGCCCATGACGTCCTTCGGTCCATATGAGGCCCTATGTAACTCTTGGCCTATTAATGGCCCGTGGTGAAACTGGCCCGTAATGAACAGTGTATCACTTTACACCCATTAACGGCCCGTGGTGAAACTGGCCCATAAAGAACAGTGTATCACTTTATACCCATTAACGGCTTGTTATTCCGTTGGGCCGTTTCCAGCCCATGTTATCTTTCGGCCTTCTCAGAGCCCATTTATTCTTGGGCTATTTTCCAGCATTCTTTTACTTACGGCCCGTTACTGTCATTTTCTGCTTGTGGGCCAAATTCAGCCCGTGGTTACAGTTGGCCCGTTTGTGGTTTGTTGATACGTTGGGCCGTTTTCATAGCGTCATCAAATACGGTGAGGGAATCCTAGATTAGGGGGTGTCCGGACAGCCGGACTGTTGGACTATGAAGATACAAGATTGAAGACTCCGTCCCGTCTCCGGAAGGGACTTTCCTTGGTGTGGAAGGCAAGCTTGGCGATACGGATATGCAGATCTCCTACCATTGTAACCGACTTTGTGTAACCCTAACTCTCTCCGGTTTCTATATAAACCGGAGGGTTTTAGTCCGTAGGACAATGTACACATCAACAATCATACCATAGGCTAGCTTCTAGGGTTTAGCCTCTTCGATCTCGTGGTAGATCTACTCTTGTACTACCCATATCATCAATATTAATCAAGCAGGACGTAGGGTTTTACCTCCATCGAGAGGGCCCGAACCTGGGTAAAACTTCGTGTCCCTTGCCTCGTGTTACCATCCGGCCTAGACGCACAGTTCGGGACCCCCTACCCAAGATCCGCCGGTTTTGACATCGACATTGGTGCTTTCATTGAGAGTTCCTCTGTGTCGTCACCATCAGGAAGGATGCCTCGCCCCGTCTTTAAAGACGGCACCGTTGCTAAGGGAGCTTTGGCTGTCGGCCAAACCCTCCGGCTAGGTTGTTTTCTTATGACCGCCTGTTCGGCTTCTGCACCGACGATGACCTCTCGAGCCATCGAAAACAATCTTCATGTCAGCTCAGAACTCGCTGAGCAGTTAGATCCAATGGAGCTCTCCTCCATAAACGAGCTCTTGGATCGCTTCGCCGCCCTGGGAGTCGCCACGGATTACGACCAGATTGGGCCTAAATCCGATCTGAGAGAGATTAACTCTCCCCAAGTCACCCATCATGTTGCCGTGGTAGAGGGACAGCGCGGCGACCCTTCATCTATCTTAAGGACTCGCTACGTCCGGATTCCCGATCCCTCCAAGCCGGATACCCGCGGAGGGGAGGATATCACTCAAGACCTGAATTTAGAGTCAGGCGACGGGCTGGATTCATTGGACAACATCCAGGAATCCAAATTTTCGAGTTCGGAAATTCCTCGGCCTTTGAGCCTTAGATGGGGTGAGGCTTCGGATTTAATTCCACCCACCCACCCCAACATAAGCGATCTATCCAAAATCAGGCAAGAACCCGATGAAATAGTACATCATTACTGGGCCAGATTCCTCCTGGTTAAGCACAGGCTAAGGGACTGCCGCGAGGAAGACGCAATCTCAATCTTCTGCAATAATTGCACGGACAAGGGAATACTCAACGCCATAAGCCGCCGTGATATTACACGCTTCGCTGACTTGGCGTCCATTGTACGAAAGTACTGTGCGATGGAAAGCACCTGGAAAACCGAAACAAAATTTTGGGACAATCCGGCCCTGAATACAAACCCAGTCCGAAATAGAAGGGTGCATCATCACCAGTCACCCGGGTCAAGCATTAAAAAGCAAAAACCCTCTACAGAGCATGGAACCGTACTGGAACGATGGCTTAATGGACCCTGTAAAATTCATAGTACAGAGGACGCCACACCAACTCACAGCCTCAGAGCATGTGGATACTCCGGCAAGTGACCAAAATTGGCGAAAATCTCCTAATTCCGGAGGCCACAGAAAGCCACCCCAGAGACACCAATACGGTATTAACAGTCTTCGAGACTTTCGCATCAAATAATATGCGAAAAAGGACACTCCACAGCCTTGCTGAAGTCTACCAAGTAGCAACAATAAACCCATGGAGTGACACGGCTATTACCTTTAATGCCAGTGATGAACCTAAATCCCGAACAGCCCGAGCACCAGCCGCATTGGTCCTCAGTCCAATAGTGGATGGCTTTCGTCTTACCAAGGTACTCATGGACAGCGGCAGCAGATTGAACCTCATTTAGAGGAGACCCTTCAAAAATGGAAATAGACTGGAACCGCATTGAGCGAAGCAGCACAACCTTTAGAGAAATAATCCCCAGTCGGGAAGCGCGCTGTACAGGAAAAATCACACTAGATGTGGTGTTCGGCACGCCGGATAATTACAGGTCCGAAGAGGTCACGTTCCAGGTGGCTCCGTTCAGCAGCGGTTATCATGCTCTGCTAGGGCGGGAAGCGTTTACAATCTTCCAAGCAATACCCCATTACGGGTACATGAAGCTCAAGATGCCCGGGCCTAACGGGATCATCACTCTCGCTAGTGATCTGGACATAGCACTTCGCGCCGAAAACAAGACAGCCGCACTGGCCCTCGAGGCACTATCCGAAGCCCTAGCGGCTGAGGAGCTAACTGCGCTGCGCTCTATGGTGAATAGGGACGATGTGGTACTCGACAAAAGATCCAAGTCCACCTCCTTTAAACCGGCGGACGAAATAGTCAAATTCCATGTCCATCCAACGGACCCCAATAAAACAGCTTCCATCGGGGCACAGTTAAACCCTGATGTCGACGCCGCATTGCGAGAGTTCCTATGAGAGAATTGGGACATTTTCGCCTGGCACCCTTCAGACATGCCAGGAATCCCATGCAGGCTGGCCGAGCACAGCTTAAATATCCAAGTAGGATTCAAACCTGTCAAACAAGCTCTTCGGCATTTTTTCGAACCTAAGAGACCGGCCATGCGAGAGGAGCTAGCAAAGCTATTGGAGACCGGATTCATCAGAGATATAAAACATCCGGACTGGCTAGCAAACCTGGTGATGGTACCAAAGAAGGACAAATCCTGGCGCCTGTGTGTTGATTTTAAAGACCTTAACAAGGCTTGCCCAAAGGATCGCTTCCCCCTCCCCCGCATTGATCAAATTATCGACGCTACCGCAGGACACGATTCGTTGTGTTTCCTCGATGCATATTCTGGCTACCATCAAATCAAGATGGCAGAACCAGACCAAGCCGCAACGGCATTTATCACACCATACGGGCCATTCTGCTTCAACGCAATGCCCTTCGGGCTCAAAAACGCCGGCGCAACATATCAGCGCATGATTCAGACATGTCTGGCAAGCCAGATCGGCAAAACAGTGGAGGCATATGTAGATGATGTGGTCATCAAAACAAGACGTGTTGAATCTCTAGTAGATGACTTGAGGCTCACATTTGATAACCTCCGAACATACGACATCAAGCTCAACCCGGAAAAATGCGTTTTCGGCGTTCCAACCGGAAAGCTCTTGGGCTTCATAGTATCCGGTAGAGGAATTGAAGCAAATCTAGCCAAGATCCGAGCTCTATCGCAACTGGATATCCCAAAGGACCTCAAACAAATACAAAAGTTAACCAGATGTGTGGCGGCTCTAAGCCGCTTTATCTCCCGCTTGGGAGAAAAGGCCCTACCCCTTTACCGCCTCCTTTGGCGCACCGAACACTTCAAATGGACGGATGCATCCACGGCCGGACTCAATGAAATAAAAGCCATACTGGCAACAAACCCAGTCCTGGCCGCACCAAACATTGGCGAACCAATGCTATTATACATTGCAGCAACACATCAGGTTGTAAGCGCAGTGCTCGTCGTCGAACGAGAAGCGGACAGACACAAATTCCCCCTTCAAAAGCCGGTCTATTACGTGTCCACTGTCCTCACTCCCTGCAAATCACGGTACCCACATTATCAAAAGATTGCGTACGCGGTATTCATGGCATCCCGGAAGCTACGACACTACTTTCAAGAGTGTTCAATAACAGTAGCCTCAGAAGTACCACTTAACGATATTATAAACAACCGTGACGCAACGGGCCGGATTGCAAAATGGGCCATTGAGCTCCTCCTGTTCGACATAACTTATAAGCCACAACGAGCCATCAAGTCGCAAGTCTTGGCCGACTTCGTCGCAGAATGGACGGAGGCCGAACTCCCTAAAGAATACGGCACATATTCAAATTGGATCATGCATTTCGACGGCTCCAAGATGTTGGCCGGACTGGGGGCTGGCGTCGTTTTGACGTCCCCCACAGGAGACACAGTTCAATACGTACTAGAGATTATGTACACGGACTCCAACAATGCAGCCGAATATGAGGCCCTTTTACATGGTCTCCAAATGGCAGTATCCATGGGCATCCAACGCTTAGAGGTGCGCGGGGACTCGAACCTCGCAATATCCCAAATCAATGGAGATTTCGATGCCAAGGATCCAAAAATGGCAGCTTACCGCAACGCCGTCCTAAAAATGTCAGCTCGGTTCGAGGGGCTTGAATTTCACCGTATAGCCCGGGAAAATAATCAGGCGGCAGATGTCCTGGCACGCATCAGCGCAAAACGCGATGTAGTCCCCCCCCCCCCCAACATCTTCTTGGAAAGGCTGTTCAAGCCATCCGTAGTATGGGAAGGGGAGCCGAACAATAACAGCCCGGACCCAACCGCACTGCCCGACACCGAACATTCTGACACAATCGGAGGCTCTGCCAATGAAATAACACCTTCATCCCACGTAATAATGGCCGTCATCGCCCCGTGGACAGAACCATTCCTCGCCTACCTTACTAGGCAGGAACTCCCCGAGGAACAAAATGAGGCACGCTGCATAGTGCGGCGATCGAAAGCCTACAGAGTCCACGAGGGAGAGCTTTATAAGAAAAGCACTACCGGAGTCCTTGAAAGGTGCATCTCCGAAGAGGAGGGGCGGAACCTCCTGGCTGAAATTCATGCCGGACTCGGCGGTCATCACGCTGCAGCCCAGTCCCTTGTAAGCAAGGCCTTCCGTACAGGATTTTATTGGCCGACGGCCCGGGCAGACGCTCAGGACTTAGTCCAACGATGCACCGGTTGCCAGCTCTTTGCAAACCAAAGCCATATGCCACCCACCGCCCTCCAAACTATCCCCATTACTTGGCCCTTCACGGTCTGGGGGCTTGACATGGTTGGACCCCTTAAAGGCGAAACCCACAAGCAAAAATACTTACTAGTCATGGTGGATAAGTTCACCAAATGGATAGAAGCCAAGCCTGTTAAGACAGCCGAATCCGGACCGGTGATAGACTTTATATCCGGGGTTGTACACCATTACGGCATCCCCCACAGCATCATCACTGATAACGGCACGAACTTCACGGCCGACGAGGTAAAACTCTTGTGCAAAAACATCGGCATCAAGCTCGATTATGCTTCAGTCTATCACCCACAAACTAATGGCCAGGTCGAACGTGCAAATGGTCTTATCATGAGTGGCATCAAACCCAGATTAGTGCGGTCCCTCAAGGAATCTAACACGCACTGGGTAGAGGAGCTCGACTCCGTACTCTGGGGGCTGTGGACCACGCCGAATTGCACCACCGGATACACACCATTCTTTATGGTGTACGGCGCAGAGGCAGTTTTGCCTTGCGACATAATTCATGACTCACCTCGAGTGCGCATGTACGAAGAAAGAGAAGCCGAGCTCGATCGGCAGGACTGCTTGGACGCATTGGAGGAGGAGCGTGACGTGGCAAAAGCCCGTTCCGCATTCTATCAACAGCAGGCTCGAAGATACCAAAGTAGAGAAGTACGGGCCAAAAATTACAACGTTGGCGAATTAGTTCTACGACTACCAGACAAGAAAAAGGACAAACTCAAGCCCAAGTGGGAAGGTCCCTTCATAATTGAGCAAGTCCTAATTGGTGGAGCGTACCGCCTGCGAGATGCATCGGATAACCGACTCAAGCCAAACCCATGGAACACAGCCCGTCTCCAAAGATTCTATGCCTAGCGCCGGACTCTGTGTTCGTCTCCTTCCTCTGTCCATTTTTTATATATTTTATGTCTTACATTTCTCTTCTTCTCTCTCTCTTATAACCTCTAAAGGCTCATAAAGTGACGCGCTATCCGCGCTCATTAAACCTGGGGGCTTCTTTAAACAGAAGCCTATTCATACAGGCTCCATGCCCAACACATGTGTCACACTTCCGCATGTACCTTTTATTCACCATTATATGCATCGATATGACTTAAGTTTTGGCCAAGCTGGGTTGCCTGGCTCCTGTGCTTACCCCTACGTTCCCGATTGTTCGGCTAGGTGGTAAAGGGAGCACCTCTGCGATTGTTACTGCCGGGTCAGCCGGACATGTACCTCAGACTGGGTGAAGCCAAAAGCTAGTGTTCTTAAGGGAATATTCGGTCGGTGAACTAAAGATGATCTTTTTTTATCTATACGCCCCCAGATGTTGTTCTTGCGTTTCTTTTCGCAGCATGGACATGCACCTTAGGGCATGCCTCCCAGGGAAAGGAACCCCTAACGGAACTATTCTCCCTGGAAGATGTTTCTTACTAACCATGTAATATAACATAACTAGTCGGGCACTTGTCTGTTCAAGCCCTAATGACCCCTATGCCTGGTCTCCATGCATTCCCCGGTTCCTATATTACCGCATGGGAATTCGGACACACTCCGGACCGTCAGGTCCCGAGGCTGAAGCGAAAAGGTCGGCCATGACAAATGATCTACAATCCAGCTAGAAGGCATTATAAATGTCAATTAAATTACATAGTCATTTTGACTGATTGTATTCCTCTTCAATACCATCTAACAGGCTGTCTAATTTATAGTCCTGCTGGGAATACTTTGCGGCCAACTCTACTTGGCCGTATACTAAGCTTACAGGGATCTCCTTCCCATCGGGCCCTACAGGACCGACCTCGGCCATGTGGTTGGGGTCAGCCTTTGCGTACCGCGTCTTCACCATGGCCCAGGCCTCCCTAGTGCCTTGACGGCAGGCCGATATCTTCCACAATCGGAAGCGCCGCCGTGCTCCCTTTAGCTTCTCCGCAAGCTCTCCAAGACCTTCGGGCATGGAGACGGATGGCCACAGGGCCTGGGTGACGCCGTGCATCGCCTGCCGAACTCGATCGAGCAGTTGCGAGAGCTCGGGAAGAAGGTCACCCATAGAACCGGGCATCTCCTCTGCAGGATGACCTATTAGCACACCTACAGACATTGCTCTGTTAGTCCACTTCCCCGCCGAACTTTCTTTCAAAGGTTCGTTCAAGCACTTACTAAATATGCCGCGTCGAAGCCGCTGATTCTCCTTCACGGAGTCTGGCAGTTGGGCACGAACATCTTTCAGCTCGACGCCCAGCTTGGTGTTGGCATCTTGGAGATTGTTCTTCTCCCGCCTCACCTTTGTCATCACCTTCTCACCAGCCTTTAGCTAGTGTAGGAGGTGTTGCCTTTCTAGATTCAATCCGGCGCCATCTGCAATTTCATTTGTCAGATTCACACCAATGCCGTGCTTCGCAAAATACTTATCTTTCGAAGTATATGTTACCAGAGGGGGTCTCCTTGGGCTCCCCTGTCGCGGCTAGTGCGGCCTCAAGTTGGGCTTTGCACTCTTCCAGCTCCTTGGACAGTAAGGAATTCTTTTCTGTAAGAACCTGCATAACAAATGATCCTTAAATCAGTTATTCTAACTGTTTCAAGTCTCGGGGGCTACTAGTATATACATATAATTACCAAAATTTCCTTACCCGTATGTCTTTTACATACTGCTCCATGGCTCTGGCTAGACCATTTTGAGCGGCACGGAGGTACGCATCTCCCGAGTTGAAGGCATCTAACGCCCCTTGGGAGAAACAAGCGTCGCGAAGAATTGTTCGGCGACGCCTGTTGTTCATGGCACTCTCCACCTCAGAGTTGGTGGCAGACAACCCGTCCACATCCTCCGTCGGAGGAGCGTCTGGCGTGCGCCTTGCGTTCGCCTCCGTCTCCGGACTAGGCTTTGGAGCCTGGCTGGTGGAGGCGCGATTGGCAGCCTCTCCGGATATAGTCCGACGGGGTCTCTTTGTCCTGAAAAGAGCGCGAGTGTCAATATGCCTCGAAGGTATAACACCTGGGATAAGGGGGCGCGCCATACCTTCGCGCTGATGCCTCGGTCCGGACTGCACTTCTTTTCTGCCCGTGGGGCCCTACGGCCCCTCATTGAATGGTCGCCGCAGGTTCGGCCTTCCGCCTTAAAAACCTCCCCTGCAAAGTTCGGTTGCAATCAGGAAACTGAACACGAGTGGGCGGACACCTATTCGGGGTACTGGGACTTCGATCTCAGGTACCTGGGGGGTCAGGATTAGCCCTCGGTAATCGGCCGTAATGGCCACCAAGGCGTTGTCATTGCTCAATTGATGGAACACTCCATCAATCAGCTCCATAGATATGTCCGGATCCTCTTGAGAGGCCGGGTCGAGGGACCGTCCTGGGTCCTCGGGTTGTGGAGGAGGGCTGCTTATTTCCTTAACAGCCCGGCGCAGTTCCTGCCTTGAAGTCGTCAGACTGAATATTTAACAATGGGGAGACAAAATGGATGGACAAGTAAATACGGCCGCTTACCCAGCTTGGGGGATTGTGCATGGAGAATCCACCCTGAGGGTTGACGTGGAGAAATTCCCCCTCTTCTCCCTTATACAAAGTGGACAAGATCTTTAGTAGAGCGGCAGCTGAATCCGGCCCCTTACGGCCGTAGCGGGTGGCGTCGTCCTCCCTGTTGAAATCCCACATGGGGTGGCTTCTATACTGAAGCGGCTGCACCTCCGCATAATGCATTCGGCCATAACCCCGATCATGGTTAGTCCGGAATGGGCTAACAATCTTATTCGGCCCTCAGGTAAATGATGTCCCTGTCACCTCCCCTCTGAGGGCTCCATGGGCGCCAGCTTAGGCGCTTCTTTAAAGGAGCACTGTTGAATTCAGGGAGGCCGATCCGGACAGGATCCGGCAGCAGGACGTCTTCTATATAAAACCATTCTGAGGGCCAGTCTTCGGACGCCTTCTTTGGGGTTCCGGACAGATATCCGGTCCCGGCGATGCGCCACACTTCGGCTCTGCCCACTTGATACATTGACCCCTTCTTGGAATGGGGCACGAGGCAAAATAGCTCCTTCCACAGTACGAAATGAGCTTCAACACCCAAGAACAGCTCGCAGAGGGCTACGAAGCCCGCGATATGCAATACTGAGGCAGGCGTGAGATTATGTAGCTGGAGGCCGTAGAACTCCAGCAGCCCCCGAAGAAATGGATGGATTGGAAATCCGAGCCCCCTTATTAAGTAAGGGACGAGGCACACCCGCTCTCCTTTGGAGGGATTAGGGGTATTCTTTGCTTGCTCTCCGCCGTTGTAGATGGCAAGACCGGCTCGAACCGGGACCATATAGGCCGGGGGGAGAAATCCCTTGGTCTGGAGCTCACTAGCTTGCTATGCGGGATGGAACATCTCTCCCAATATCCAGGCTTAGGGCTGGAAGGGCGAGGGGAGGAGTTGCGACGGCTGGCCATGGTGGAATGGACCTTTGTCGGATGCGCTCTGATGAACACTCGCGGAGGGGAGAAGCTGTGGATTGGATCTAAATCCTCGTCCCCTTAAATAGGGCAGCTCATTTACACGGCTAGGGGTGTGAATGTAAAAACACTCAGACTTTTCATATTCGTTTGACACGTGGGAAGCGGCCATTATTGGGCATAGAAGCCAAGGAGCGCAAACATCTACAAGAAACCGGACTTTATTCAAGAGGTACACGGAATTTGGAGGAGAACCCGCCTTGCAATGCCGAAGACAATCTGCGCGCCGGACTCATCGTCATTGAAGCCTGGTTCGGGGGCTACTGAGGGAATCCTGGATTAGGGGGTGTCCGGACAGCCGGACTATATCCTTTGGCCGGACTGTTGGATTATGAAGATACAAGACTGAAGACTCCGTCCCGTGTCCGGAAGGGACTTTCCTTGGCGTGGAAGCCAAGCTTGGCGATACGGATATGCAGATCTCCTACCATTGTAACCGACTTTGTGTAACCCTAACTCTCTCCGGTGTCTATGTAAACCGGAGGGTTTTAGTCCGTAGGACAACGTACACATCAACAATCATACCATAGGCTAGCTTCTAGGGTTTAGCCTCTTCGATCTCGTGGTAGATCTACTCTTGTACTACCCATATCATCAATATTAATCAAGCAGGACGTAGGGTTTTACCTCCATCGAGAGGGCCCGAACCTGGGTAAAACTTCATGTCCCTTGCCTCCTGTTACCATCCGGCCTAGATGCATAGTTCGGGACCCCCTACCCGAGATCCGCCGGTTTTGACATCGACATACGGCCTATTAACGATGGCCCTTTATGGTCGGCCCATGAACGGACGATTCCAACTCTAGCCCATTTATGGCCAGAATGCGGTCTGTTTAGCCCATGTTTGGTTGATCGATCATAGGGCCCATATAAGGCCCATTGATGATACGGCCCGTAGAAGGCCCATTGTTTCTTTGACCCATAGAAGGCCCATTGTTTCTACGGCCCGTAGAAGGCCCACTGTTTCAGTGGCCCGTAGAAGGCCCTCTGTTTCTATGGCCCGTAGAAGGCCCACTGCTTATACGGCCCGTAGAAGGCCCACTGTTTCTACGGCCCGTAGGAGGCCCAGTGTCACTACAGTAAATATTAGCCCATGGTTATTGTGGCCTAGTTTTAAAAAATAGGTTATTGCAGCCACTAGAAAACCGCAGAAAAAGAACTGCACTGACTACAAGCAAACAAATAAACAAGAGAACAAGGAAATAAATAAGCAAGCAACTTACACTAGGCTATCACGGCTATTACACATATTACATCCACTGGGCATCAAAGTTCGCCACCAGTGCAAATATAGGGAACACAGCAGCATATAAACGCCGCAGCAAAACAAGTCCAGAACCGAAACCACTTCAGAAGAGCTCAAGAAACAATATCCTGGGTACCCATAATGCTGGCAAGATGCTTAGCAAGCTTATTAACTTTCTCTTGTTTGGCGCTTAAGTCCTACAGCGCTTACTGTTGCACCAGAAAGTATGCATCTGAATTCTGCAGGGACTTCCTCAGTCCTTCGGCTTCCTGTTGCATAACATTTGATCGATGTCTTTCAACTTGAAGTTGAGACTCAAGAAGCCGAACTGATTCAGGCAACGAGTTCAAAGAGCTGGTGCCAGCAGTGGTGGCCAGTAACTCGAACACTACATCAAGACAGGACTTTGGGGTTGTCTCAGTGTCTTCAATATAGTTTTTATCAGCTTTCTTGGAGACCAACAGGGATGTCTCACTATCTTGAACCTTATCTGCATTACTTCCTTTACCATTGCATAACAGGGTACTCTTCTCCAATATTTTATCCGCGTTCTAAAAGAGAAACAAACAAACACATCTCAGGTTTACAATGTAGTATATGAAACTCATTTTGGTAAACCAGTTCAGTAGTAAGGTGGACAGGATAACAGCATGAAACAAACATATATCTATGTAGTATGGTCACTGTATGGTCTATATCATTCTAGTTTATGTTGCCAAATCAACATAGATATAGTTCGAATCATATCTATTTAAGACAAAGCAGCATATACAGAATATAAGTGTGGGAAACTACACAGCAATAACAACACTTGTAATGTGCATGGCATGAGAACATAATGGTTTATTCAATTGAAACTGAAATCAACATAGAGCAAGTTACAACAGCAAACAGCCAAACATGTTGAAGAAACAGGTTTAAAACATACCTGTTGCGCCATTGGAGTTTCAATTACATCCTTCAAATTAGAAATTAGTTGGTATCACTAAATATAGTGATGCAAGAGCAAAGTAGTATGAACCATAGCTACAGAACCTGACCTGAGAATGATTCTTCTTTTGCTTTAAGAGTTGACTTCGGGTTCGGAGTGGTGGTCCTTGTGATTTGGGCACTGCAGTTGCCTTACTAACTGCTCGTGTTTGGGTGCTCTGTGGTGGAGACGGTGTTGTGTCAATGGGAACTGGGTGTCTATCTGCTGGGGTTGGGGTTAGAAGGGGTGTAGCTGGTTCTCTGTCCAACTGGGTAGGGGTACAATCTGCATGAGTGTGGGTTATGTGTGGTGGGGCTGGTTCTTGGGCAAGTACAACCGTGGTTCTATCTGCATCGACAGGTAGCACGATCTTTTTTGAAGACCGTGTTTTTACTCCCACAGATACTGCCATGACTCCCTCCAATTGAAATGGCTGATAAACAAGAAAAGTAATTGAATGCATAGACATTGTAAGATAGACAGGTGCAATGGATAGTAGGGAAGAAAACATGGCATGAAATAATTCACATTTATGTTGTCTAAGCAAACAGAATAGCAGGACATAATTTCACATATATGGTGGCTAATTAAACAGGATAGCATGACACAATTTCACATGTATGATGGCTAACTAAACAGGATAGAATGACATACTTCAAAATATGATGACTATGTAAACAGGATGACATGATATAACTATATGATGTGTCTATTAAAGTGGTTGGCATGCCATAAATCACAAACGTGTCGTCGATGGAAACATGATGGCATGATATAATTCACGGATAGAATGACATACTTTAAAATATGATGACTATGTAAACAGGATGAGATGATATAACTATATTATGTCTTTAGAAAATGGGTTGGCATGCCATAATTCAGATACATGTTGTCTATGTAAACATCATGGCATGACATAATTCAAATATATGATTTATATACTAAGGAAGTGAGCAGAGGGCAATCGCATATATGATGTGTCAACTAAGGAGATGGCATTCAATATTGTGTATATGATGTAAAAACTAAGCATTGCAATACAACATATGCATTATATGAGTAATATAACCCTACCAAGTTTGAGCATACACCTCAGGGGGATAATAGGACTGGTCATCTGCCTCTGAATCCTCCTTTGAAGAGCTATCTGTAACCAGCAAGATATCTGCTTCAGCAGGTAGCATTGTCTGCTCTGAAGACCTTGTTTTCACTCCAGATTTCTCCATCACCAATTCAAATGGATGATGCACAGGAAGAGCAGTTGAATATACAAACATTGTCGACAAAAGCAATGACAAATACAAAAAAAGGACAACATGATATAATTCACATATATGACGCTTGCCTAAACAGCATGGCATTGCATAATTCACATACATAGTGCCTTGCAACAAGATAACATTGCATAATTCACATATATAATGTCTTGCAACAAGATGGCATTGCATAATTCACATATATGGTAATTAGACACTAAACAGGTGGCATTCACACAAAGCATGTCTAAACTAAGCAAATGACATAGCAATGCAAGATACCATACGCACGATATGAGCAACATAACCCTGCCAAGTTAGGGCATGCACCTCGGGGGGGAAATATGACTGGTCATCTGTCTCTGAATCCTCCTCTGAGGAGCTATCGTTAACCAGCAAGACATGCGCTTCGTCAGATAGCATTGTCTGCTCTGAAGACCTTGTTTCCACTCCAGATTTTTCCATGACCGTGCCGAATGGCTGATGCACAGGAAGAGTAATTGAATGTACTAAAATTGTTGACAAATTTAACACGTAATAAAAAAATGATGGCATGATATAATTCACATATAAGATGACTGGCTAACCAGGGAGGCATTGCAAAATTCACATATATGATGCCTGGCTAGACAAGATGGCATTGCATGATTTACATATATGATAAAGAAACTAAACAGATGGCATTGACACAAAGCATGCCTAAACTAAGCAGATGGCATCTTTAATGTATACAGTAAGCAATGCAAGGCACCATATGCATGATATTACCAACATCAGCATGCCAAGTTAGAGCGAAGACCTCATGGGGTAAATAGGAGTGGTCTTCTCCTTCTGAACCCCCCTCAGAACAGTTATCTTCCTCTTGATTACGATCCGAAATGGGTGGAGGGGGGCTGCCTTTGCGCCCACCATGGAACGACGTCTGCATAAAATTTTATTGACACGCAAGGCTCATCTCTTTTACTCTACATGATCAGTTCCATTGTGTACAATAACTGGCATGCATAGGAATAAAACATAGTGAGATTATGTAAGGAGTGCATGCACAAATCCAGAGTGATGGTAGCAAACTGTGGATAGACCGAAAACCAATGATAGCAGGCAGATAATAGCTTTAGTTAATAAAATACAGATAATGTCTCCTTTAATGTTTGTTTGCACCCAACATGAAACTCATAGTAGACACCGGAGATTAACCAGATAGTAGACAGATAGTACTAATTGCTGCCCCAATATGTACCCCACAACCATTTAAAAACTCAAGTTTCAGCATTAGTTTGGACCTGACTCGGAGTCTAATAGGTGAACACGACGATAATGTAGCATGTCATCATATTAAGCGATGCATAACGTAAGCAGACACGGAAGAGTGCGACCTCTCTTGCGGACCCGTGTAGTCCTCAAGGTCATCTGCTCAGTTCATGGTGGTAATCCAGTTGTCGTGGCTGCCTGCAGCGGGGAAGAAGATCTGAGGCGGCGAAAGACAGTCTGGAGAGCGGATCCCTGCTGTGGTGAACCCTTCCGTCATTGGAGCAGCTGAGCTGGGGTGGAACACAGCGCCGCAGGAGTAGGACAAACCACACAAGGTTTTCTTTGACACATATCTGTAACAGAAGTAATTGAGTAAGGGCTTGTTTGAATTTGAGGATTCTAACAATGCAGGGATAGGAAATAGACAGGAATAGGATAGGAATGCACATGCAAAACAGAGAATTTAAAAACACAGGATTTCTGCCAATCTGAGTGTTTGATTCACAACAATTGGAAGATCACAGGATGCAAAAAAGCATGGTGAGATTAAGTCAAACCACAAGAAAATGTATGGTTATAATGCTATTATGCTACTATCTCTTAGTCTTGTGCTTGATGAATAGGAATATGAAAAGGAGGAGAAGTGGAAATTAGAATTCCTACGGTTTTCTTTCAAGGAGACACTAAAGGAACAAATCCTACAGTTTTCCTTTGCTCCATTCCTTTGCACCAAATTCATGAAAAGTAGTACCATAGGAAACTTTCCAATTCCGATGTTTTTCATTCACTTTTCCTTTCAAGCACTGGCGATTCTAGTAGGCGGGCTTGAGCAAGGAAAATCCTACACTGAAAAAATGTTTCTGTGCTACTTCTATTACTTTGGAACCAGGCCACTACCATACTAGCTCAACTCCCAGGCCCATCGACAAATGCACAGCTCAAACGCGCAAAGATAAATAATGATGGCGTTCAAGAGAGTCCATCACGGATAGCTAAGTTGCCTGGTACCTCACTACTTGTCATATAGTAGGATAAAATAATCGTATTTCCCGTTACTACGAGTGCTCAGTGGACAATATATATAACATGTAGAGTAAAAATGAGATGCAACAAGTGTACAACCTCTTTGGTGAAGCCATGTCGATCTCAGCGTGATTGGGTTGGCCGGTGAGGATGCTCCGACTGACTTGGCTGTCGGAGGAGGGGAAGAAGATCTTAGGCGTCTGGAGATGGAGCCCAAGGGACTGCTCCGCTGTGATGGAGGGTTTCGTCGTTGGAGCAGCTCTGGTGAGTTGTACGACGCCGAGGCTGAAGCAGGACAAGAGAGACAACGAACAATGTTAACCTGAGTAGAATTCTAATAGCATCTCCAATACATGACGTAAAATACATAACCACAAAGTGCTAGATGTAAAATACGTCAGCCGCTCATCTTTGAACTTAACTGTCGAAACTGAATTTAACTGTCGAAACTGAACTTAACTGTCAAAACTGAACTTAACTGTCAAAACTGAATTTTGCTGTCGAAACTGAACGCACTAGCAAGGTGAAGCTACACGTCGGTCGACTGACTTTTTCATCTCTGGTCAGTCAATTTTGCAGCCATTGGATACGAAATCAAGGACCTGCGGTTCATCTTCAACCTCCACCCCCCTGAGCCGCTAGCCACCAACGGCCAAACAGCAGCCCCCCGCCGCCCGCGGCCGGCAGTGCGCCGCGCCCGCCCTGAAAACACTCCCCACCGCCGGTTCACCGTTGCCCCGGCCATCCCTCTAGCCCCCCCCCATGCCGAGCTTTTTCTCCGGTGATCCCCACACCACCGCCACGCCAATGCCCCGCCACCGCCGGCAACCACCGCCCCCATCCTGAACCGTAAGATAGATAGTGGGGTACCTCTCCGGCGAGCCCCCCTCCCCGCTGCGGTTGGTTCTTCCTTCACCCCGGCAAGCGCCCCCACCCCCTGAAAATCGACTGACCCAAAAGTCGATTCAGTCGACTGAAGTGTAGCTAAATCGGAGCAGCATCGCAAGTAAGAGCAAGAGCGAGAGCAGCAGTGCAAGCAAGAGCAGACCAGGCAGGGGACCGAGAGCAAGAGTAGAACAGCGGCGCGAGCGAGAGCTAAAGCAGCAGCAACTCCTACTGATGTGGGCGTCGCCGCCGAGGGAGCGACGCCGTGGAGGAAGTGGCCGGCGACGCCGCCGTGGATGGAGCCGTGCCATGTCGGCTCAGGACCGAGCGCCGACAACACCGTGAGATCGAATCAAGAAGCAAATGCGGCGATTAGTGTAAAACCTCTTTGGTGGCGCCAATTAGGCCGCAGCTTCATCCGAGGAAACGGTGATGATGATGCTCTTTCAATGGTGCAGGTGAAGACGGCGGTGTGGGAATGGAGGTGGTGCGAAAGACGAGGGGAACGTCGGGGCAGCTCCTTGGAGGTGGAGGACTGGGTGGCTGAACCGGCGGACGATGAGATCGACGACGGATCCTCATCCGGTACGGTGGATGAGGGACGTCGAGATGTTGTTGTGGACGACGTCGTCGATGAAGAGGCTCCGGCTGGGTGGCGGACGGAGCAGGGTGTGGGGTTTCTTCGCGGGTTTTCGCGGCCTCGCTGTACGAATGGGTGGGCGGATGGGATGGCAGTGGGGAACCATGGCTTAGAGACGCGCTTGTCCGAAATGTGGGGTAAGTTACAAAAGTACCCCCACCGATTTGAGGCAGTTCTTTCGGTTCAGGGGTACCACGGGCATTTCGCGTGTCGGGATTTCATAGGAGGTGGGAGTTTTCGCGCACGTTGTAATTTCGGAATAGCAAGGCGCGGGTTGAGATGGAGGGAGTTGTCGGAGCACAACAAGACAAATATATATCTTAAATATTTCGGGCTAACAAGGCACGGGTTGAAGAGGCAGGAGTTTCGCAGCATGATAGACAGAGACGCTAACTTGAATTTTCGGCATAACAAGGCGCAGCTTGAAATTTCGGAAGAACAAGCTTAACGTGTACCCAAAAAATAGACAATTTGCACCTCAACTCACACAACACACACACAAACACCATTTAGACTAGAGTAAGGTACACATGCATTGCACGCATGAGATTTGGCAACCAAATTATGAATAAATACCACATTATAGCATGCAAGCTTTGAGTCATATATACATGATGTAGATGTTCATTTAATTCTTATAGTTCATTTCATTCAAAATCATCTAGTTTTTATAAGAAAGCTAATCTATTTTAAGATTCATGGAATTGTGCGTCGTAAGACATAAAGTAAAAACAAATAATGGAAAATCATGTAGAAATACATTTGGGCAATTCTGATACAGAAGATTCTAGAACAAATAAGAAGTGCTTGTGTTTTGATGTTTGTGCATTATGCTTAAGTTCAACCATGGAGTCTTCTAGATTATACATGTGGCCAAATCTGGTGGAATCTAGATGATATCCAACGGCCAGTAGTGCTCAAATTTGCCATCTTTGGACCATCGGATTCGCCTCATCCAATGACCATCTTTCAAAGTTAAAGTTACCCGCACACAATATAAAAAATATAAAAAATAATGTATATAGGGGTATAGATATAGATATGTGATGCGAAAGCCGCCCATCATCTCCAATTAGAATAGTGTGTCCATGCACGGATGCGACGTGGCCAAATGATGTCTGCCATCGGTATCTCAAATTCAAATCAGTCTGACCTTGTTCAATGTGTATACATTACAACATGCTCGTTTCCAAACCACACCGCGCAGATCTCCGTTATATTCATGCATGCATGGGTTTCAAACATCAGGATCTCTTATTCAAATATTTGAATTCAACTTTACATTGATTATGACCTCACCTATTCTTTTACACCCACACAGTAGTCTTCTCTTTATAATTGTACCACTAACTTTCTCTCGTGCATGCATGCACACACACTACCAGTCGGCATTATCCATCGCACGCATGCAATCTTTTTCTTCAGGTCGGTCTCTCATGAAGGCACACACCCACACACATCCCCCTCTCCATCATATCGGGCATTCTTTATCTCTCACGCGTGCATGCGCAACGATCAATGTTCCTCTATGTATGTGTGTATATAGCTAGGTCTTTCATAGTTTTCCACACAAACCGATCAATCGATATATCCAGTGAGATCTCACCCTCTTTCCCACGTCCACATCGATCAATCTATACCTCTCTATATAGGATTAACATATATAGCTAATACACCCACATTAATTATATATCCAATGTCCCCCTCTCATCATCCATGCCTTCCGCTTCATCTCTCAGACGCGTGCACAATGGCGAAGACAGGGGGCAGTAAGGGCCCTGCCCCCTCCCCCCTAACATCACTATATATCGAGGCTAATAAGAATGTGATCATTAGACAATTGTTGCTTAAAATGGTTTAAGTTCATGAATTGACCCTCCTCGTAAAGGATTAGCAATGCTTGGCCCCCTAGCTCATTTATTTTTCATGGCTCTGCCACTGCGCGCAACAGCGCACGTGTTCGCCCCCTCTCTCTATATATCGATCTCGCACTTGTGCATTCCTTCATAGTCTCCCTCCACTCGGCCCCTCGCACCATCTTCTAGCCCCCCACCGGATTTTGCCACATGTACAATCTAGCAGACTCCATATCATAACTGCCCAAACTTTTGTTCTAGAATCTTCCATATCATAACTGCCCAAACTTTTTTTCTAGTTGAATTGCCATTATTTGTTTTTACTTTATGCTTTACAACGCACAATTCCATGAATCATAAAATAGATTAAGGGCTTCTTTGATTCAAAGGATTCTCAAAGGAATTTTGGAGGATTCTAATCATTAGGAATTTTTCCTATCTTGGTTGTTTGATTCGTAGGATTGTAAATCATAGGAATTTTTCCATATGATTCATTTGCACTAGATTTCATAGGAAACATCCCATCCACTCAAACCTCTTTGAAAGAATTCTGCGTTTTTCCTATGCACAATCAAACACTCGTACAATCCTGTAGGATTCAAGACGATATTCCACTATAATCCCATGTTTTTCCTATTCCCATGTTCTTAGCTTTTTTATAAAAACTAATTGATTTTGAATGAGATGAACTATAAGAATTAAACGAAGGGCTACATCATGCATATATGAGTCAGAGCTTACATGCTATAGTGTGGTATTTATTCATAATTTGGCTGCAAAATCTGATGCGTGCAATGCACGTGTACCTTACTAGTACTTCGAGTATGTGCAAAACACGTAAATTAGAATACCAATGGCACGCTACACCGTGTCTCTCTTACAGTTCATGAAGCCACGTGGCACATGTGAAGGCGTTGTAGCGACCTCCTTGCGTGGATTGATCATAGTGACGTGCTGCTGGTTCCAGAAGAATGTACTCGTCCTCCCTGAGCCATACTGGCGGTACATGCACCAAGCGAAGATGTGCACGCACACCACACACACACTCATTCCCTCGCACGCACACGTGGGTACACGGGCGGACGCAATTTTGTACCGAGATCCACCCCATGTGATAATTTGACGCATGTAAAGTCGTCCACTTCATTGATGGTCAATTAATACAGCGCATGCAAATTGAGTGGACGTGAGGGCGGAAGAAAGACATTATTAATCCATTGCGCGCATGCGAGTAGTTAAAATGTGGGTTGCTAGTAGTACTTCTGTTGGTGTCCTTCGTATTTTGTGCCAATTTTTGACAGTAATATAATATTTACGCATTTGAGCAGTGTAGTACTTGAAATTTATGTTCCGCTAAATTCATCGGGAGCCGTTTCGGGCCTCGAAATCAAAACCATCAATTAATCTTTACCTTGTTCCCATCACATTCGAAAGCCTGCTCACACCTACTAGTGCGTAATAAACCTGAACGTGTTCCCACTATGCAGGTATTAGTACTAGTGCTAGTAGGTTATAAAAAGGGGAACTACCTAACCGAAAATTACTCTACCTTTCCTCCTCATAAGTGCTTCTTCTTCGTCCGTCGTTGCCATGGCCGGTGAGCAGAGCTCTAGGTCGAGAACTACTCGTAACAAGGGAGCGGCAACCAAGGCTGCGGAAAAAAAAGAGGGCTCGCCGCCACGCAGAGACCTCGAAAGATCTCTCATGGGCAGGTGATGGCTCCCAAGAGCGCCCTAGCCGCGAAGGCGAACATGCCGAGCTGGCGGAGCTGGAGTCATTATCCCTCGACGGCATGCCCGATCAGCTCAATAAGCACCTCAATAAGCAGAAGGAGTTCATCCAAGGCTTGATGGAGTTGCTGAAGGAGAGCCTCGACGACATGCCCGCTGAGCTCAATTGGCAGGGGGAGTTGACCGCCGGCTTGGTGATGCTGCTGAAGAAGAGCATTGCCTCGGAGAAGAAGGCGACCGGCGAAATCCTACGACTTCAGGTGGACAAGGCGAAGCTCTGCCACGAGATCGACCTGTTGAAGGAGAAGAACGCCAGCTGGAAGAAGCTGCATGAGAATAGTAGTTCCTCGATGAAGATGTTGCAGGCCCTCGTCATGGAACAGAAGGAGGAGTTGGCGAAGCTCCGCATCGAGCACCCGGCTGCTATCAAGGTACGTAATGCGGCCGTGGAACAGATGATGAAGGCTCGCGTCGAGAAATCCCGCATCATGGACAGAATGAAGAAGATGGCGGAGGAGACGCGCAAGGAGATGGAGGTCGTGGAAGAGATGAAGAAGCCGTTACGACTCCGCGGCGAATTAGATCATTTGGGGTGATAATCTTCCTTCTTCTTTTGCTCCTGTGTTTCATCTTTTGCTTCGGGTGTTTCGCCGCACGTGTCACGTTCTCTGCGAGGCATGAATAGAACAATGGTTTTTTTAGGGAATGAATAGAACAATGCTAACAATGAGATGACTAGCAAATTAGATCATTTTTATCGCCATATGGCACTGGGCTGCCGTGTTTCGTGCTCCTCCGTCGCGGTACTACTCTAGTGGAAAACTTGAGTATACCACACGGTTCTTTGCTCCTCCTCGATCAGGTTGTTGGCGCATTTATACGAGCAGTCAAATCACAAGGCCCCGCCTTCCAGCAATAATGAGCCGTCAAATCACAAAGGCCCTCGCCTCTCGTGAAACCGACCAAGCTAGACTGCCCCGCCCTCTAGCCTTTTAAATACATTCTACAACAGTAGTATCGATGGATTGCGCCATGGAGCAAAACTTGAAATTAAAAAAAATGTGGTACATATAGAGAGAGCTCATCGCCAAATTATGCATATAGTACTATTAAAAAGGCTAGTCACAATTATGGTGTCCAGCACAACCCACCCCTCAAATAAAACTAAGAGGGTGCTTGGATACGTTTTAGTCCCATGACTAAAAGTAGTAGGATTAAAACATGCTAGCCTCACCCATGCTTGGATCCAAATACTAAAAAGGCTAAAATCAAGTTAATGAGCATTTATTATCCTCCAAACCCTCCAATCCAGAACTCGCTTGTGTTAAAGGAGAGGAGTTAAATGAGTAGAGAGAGGACCAATCCACATTTTAGTAGGGGTACCCCTGACTAAAAAAATTTAGTCTCAAGACTAGTTTTAGCTCCTCTTTAGTTAGGGGTGCTTGGAACTTTAGCCTCTTAAAGAGACTATTTTTAGTCAGACTAAAATAAGTCCCTTGGATCCAAGCACCCTCTAAGCATCCTGGAATTCTTTGACAAAACTAAGCACCCTGAAATTCTTTGACAACTAAACTGCTGGCTATATGATGTTGACCATATATATTGTACGTATATAATGTGAAGAAACGAGTGGTAGTCCTATACCAACTAAAATATGAAATGTAAGAAATACTAGTATGTACATACTGAAGAGTTAAAGTAACGAGAAGAAACATAACATAGTACTACTGGGGGCTCAGCACAACACCCCCCTCAAATTAAATTAAGCGCACCTGAAATTAAACTTTGCAACTATTCCGGTAGACACTGCATTAGAACCACCATGAGCAACGACACTGCCACCTTACTAGGAGTCCTCGTCCACGTCCTCGACTTCGTCCTTGTCCCTCTTCCTCTTGGCCGATACTTCTTTGCTTGAACATCACACTTGGCTGTTGCTCTTCATCCAACCCTTGTAGATATTGAAGCAAAGGTAGCCATCCAGCATAGTGGATGAGGTATGTATCTAGTACATTCCGCTACCATGCATGACGATGAAACTTGTATGGAGGTTTCTCCAGTTTACCGTATGAAGGATGAACCATGGCTCCTGCCAGGGTCAGCATTAAAGGCGGACGAGAGGACACCAGCCAATTCTTCTGGAGGTCGAAGGGGTTGCCTACAACGAGACCTATCCAACGCAGGACATCCATGTCGTTCTTAAAGTCTACAGTAACGAATTTCACTGTTTTGTCCTTGAGCAAGTTCTTAAAATCCTGGCACTCAACGTCAGCATGGCATATGTGGTAGACCAAGCAAACGTTATGTACGCAAACCTGGATCACGGCGGGTTTCTTCCTCTCTTCATCCTTTAGATCCTTCTCTGGTCCCAGGACTGTGGTGTACTCAACATCTAGCCCACCGACCCACTCATCATCTGAGTTTTCGAACATGCGTCTAAAGCGAGAAAGGCATCCTTTCACCATCGCGGAAGAACAGGTGTAGATGACGTCAAACTCATCGCCGGTGATGGTTCTAACCTTGTACTCACCGCCGATCGTGGAGATTTGGGATGCCATGGATTTGGGAGGAGGGTTAGGATTAGTGCAACTGTCGTAATGTGAATGGACGGGACGACTAGGAGCGAACCGCCGTAGTATTGAAGGACGTGCGGGGACGAGTAGGAGCGAACTGCCAGCGTGTGAACGGCAGGGTAGTGGCTTTCCATTCTCCCATGATACGGGCTTCCGAGAGCCCTTGGATCTGAGATCGAACGGTTGCATGGCGTGATTCTAGACCTATGGGTGAATATCCTATCCTGGAGGGTTATTCTGCAAATTTTTAGCAACTTAGCTTGCGACTGTTTGATCTCAGATCCAAGGGCTGCCAGCAGCCCGTATCATGGTCGCGCCTACCACGACTGTCGCGTCGCTCGCGCGGTCGCGCCCTTGGAGATTTAACACGGTGTGTTAGGCTATCTGATGTTGGCATGTCATATATAGTCATCACTTAGTCACTCATACTACAACAAGGTTGGCTATAAGTGTATTTTTTTACTCCTCTCTATCTCTTTCTTCATACTCCCTCCGTCCCATAATATAAGAATGTTTTTGACACTAGTGTAGTGCCAAAAACATTCTTATATTATGGGACATAGGGAGTACTAGTATTTATTGCATTTGCCAAGGAGTGACCTCTTCCAATGAAATGGTGTTGCTAAGTTTGCTTCATTTAATTAGCTATAGACTCAAAATTGTCTTTTCACCTAGGTACACGCGCTTAGCACCGTTTCTTCCTTGGGTCACCAAACTAGTCTCTCTCTCTTCTTGATTAACTTGCCACATCAGACTTTATGCCTATGTGGCAAGCTTAAGCACCTGTAGGAGCAAGTAAAAGTAAGTACAATAGTACGCTTTACATGGCATTTTTGCATATCTGGAGGAAAGAGAGGCAAGGAAAAAGTGGAGAAGTGGGCTCTCATGCAAGAGCCAGCCTCTACTACATGGTGGAGCATTGGGAGAGGCACCTGTATGGAGGTGGTCAGGAATCGGGAGACTCACGCCGGTCGTAGCTCCGCAGTTAAAATGATAATGGCAAGTCAAATCACGGGGCCCCACCTGTCCAGCAGTAACTCGCTGTCAAATCACACAGCACTACATTTGCAGCAGCCTACTCCCTCGTCTTCTCGCGTCTCTGTCGAACCGACTAGGCGGAACTGCCCCGCCACCTACCGCGTAGGAAAAGCCCCGCCCTCGATTTTTAAATAGTATACAGTATACTAATTTTGTATCCATGGATTGCGCCCACGCCATGGAGCAAAGCGTCTAGAAAACGGAGGAGAGACAGTGGTCTTGCAATAGAGAAGAGGGAGAGGCGAGACGGTGGTTTTGGAATGGAGATGATGGAGAGGAGAGGATGTGGTTTTGCAATGGAGAAGATCAGAAGAGGGAGAAGCGAGACGGTGGTTTTGGAATGGAGATGATGGAGAGGAGAGGAGGTGGTTTTGCAATGGAGAAGAGGGAGAGGAGCGTGCGGCAGCGATTTAGGATTGGACGAGAGGGTCGGCGCGCTGTGACTGGATCAAAATCAAAATCAATTTACCCTTCAATTAAGAAAGCGACCCCACATTAACTAGTATCCCTTTTATTCTGGGTCATAATTGACCATGATTTTAGCACATAAAATATATGTTATATGTTGCAGAAATAATATAATTTGAAAGTACATTCAGATACGAACCAAACGATACAATTTTTGGTGACATGCATTCACATTTTGCTTGTCAAATACAGTACGTGGTCAAACTTTGAGCCAAAATACGCAAAACAACAAAAAAATACTTCCAAGACCAGCGCCGCTCTTCCGCTCTTCTCCTCTTAAACCACCGCCGCTCCTTTCCTGTTCCAATCTAAATGCAGCGCCACTCCTCTCCTCTTCCATTTCAAAACCACCGCCCCTCCTCTCCTGTTCCAGTCCAAAACTAGCGTCGCTCCTCTCCCGTTCTAATCCAAAACCAGTGCTGCTCCTCTCCTCTTCCATTCAAAAACCACCGCCGGCGAGTGAAGGTGCTGTGGAGAAGTAGATCGATGGAGGAGTACAACCGATACGTGAGGATCACAGACGGCGACCCCGTGAAGCTAGCTAGAATGTTGGAGATACAGTCTTAGTTTGACAACAAGGACCAACTAGCGGCGACGACGACATCCATGGCCAAATATCTACAACAGAGCGAAAGGGCGGCGATACTCCCGGAGGGAGTTCGCCGGAGTACATAGAGCTGCTCCTCTGGGCCATGGAGCAAACAGATTCACCGAATCTGATCGTGAGGGAGCGGTGGTGGGAGTATCGATCCCAGATGGAGCATCCACCAGAGATTGAAGGATCGAGCATCTACAGGGTGCCGTTTGTGAGGGTGTCCTGCCAGAGCGAGCCGGTGGATTCTTCGTCGACCGAACCCAACTTCAAGATGAGAAAAGCAGTTGGCCCGACGACGCTTCCCCGCCATTGTCTCCCTCGCCGTTCACATCGTCTCACAGGGCGGCTTTCTGCCGCCGAGGAATAGGAGGGGGCTGCCCCCCCAGCCCAATAGTCGGGCAGGTTGTGAATTGTCAGGAGGAGCTTAGGGTTGTCATTATTTGCAGGTTGTGAATTGTGTTTTGTGTTGTGTATTTTGAGAGTACTTTTAGATATGAATGTCTTTTGAATTTCAGATTTGCAGTATTGAGCATATGAAGTATTTTATGAATTCTAGATATCTTTTTTAGCACTTAAAAAATGTAGTTTCATAGGAGTATAAAAGTGCAGACAATGTGATTCTCACAGAAGAAACTGCAAGTTTCAGTTTCAGATAAGAAACTGCAACTTTCAGAGGCACAGCATTTATATTAACACGGCCTTTTCAAACAGGGTTAACATCATGTTGGAAGTTTTATTCAAGGTCGAAAATGGAACTACCAGCCAGTTAACATCATGTTGATCAACATTCATGCATAGCACATCTCCATATGATGCACAGTCAAAATGCCCACACAATGTCAAGTGTGCGAAACAGGGAGAAAACGAGGGACGAAGTTTTGGCAAGTGTTGGACGTGGTTTTGGGCTGCCCCGTCTAGGCTTTCATTTTTAACATGCGCAGCCCACTACCTTGGATGGGAGGTCCGTAGGCCTGTTTGTATTTTCTTAGGGCTGTCATGTATCGACCGGCCTATGGACCTCCCATCCGAGGTTTTATTTTTGGCAGCCCAATTTATGTATTTTTTTGAAGAAAACGCAAAGGTCTGTTCTATTTTTCTATATAAGAATAGGAACGCCAGGTCCAACTTATGTTTCCCTTCTAACTATATTATATATATTTAAATTAGTTTATATGTTGACTGTTTAGTTCACATAATTGGCAAATAGATGACCGCTCTCGCGATCCCCTTCGCCCCCTCCACCACCTCCACCCTCGCCCCCGACCCCGCCACTACCTCCACCCTCACCGCCGCCATAGATCTCGCCGCCACCCCCCGCCTCCTGACTCCGGGCGCGCCTGCCCCCCTCAGCAAGTCTGCTCGCGCGCCCCATGGAGTCGCCGGCCATATCCACGGGGGAATGGCTGGAAGACAGGCAGATGTACAAGATGCATCTCCCACATGTCTACAAAGCCTTCCCGCGGATGCTCCAGCCGCTCAACTCCGTCGCGCCGACGATGCTGCGGGAGACTCGAGGGGGAGATGGAGGGAGCGGGCGATGCGTATCTGCGACGACGCTCTCTTATGGACCAAGTGCATGCGCGAATGGAGGGAAGCAGAGGAGGAAGCTGCGAGGGAGGAAGCCGAGGAGGGACCGAATCTGTTCTCTCACTCGCGCAGGTATGCTCGGATGTGCAAGGATCATGTGGATTGGGAGCTGCTGAATCTAGCCCTGCGGATCTACTTCGAAGGATATTTCTCGGAGAAGCACAGGATGCCCCACCCCAGGGAGCCGCCGATTGCGTTCGTTCGATGGGCGAAAGGAGAAGTGAATTCAGGAGATCCACGCTGTGCTGCGAGATGGGAATGCTTGACTGGACTCATGCCCACCAGCACGCCACCGGAGCCGGAGCAGGTGGATCCCCTACCTTACCTCTCCCCCAAACCTGCAGAAGATTGAAATTAGGCTTGCAATCTACTTCAATTGAGCTGTCTGGTGGTTATTTCTGCTTCCTGAGAGACAACATTTGCCTGGAGGATGAGAAGGAATCAGGAACTCCGATGAATTTCCCCTATCACAATGAGGGAGCACTGGTTGGGTAGTGGTACGGCCCACCTCCACCCCAAATGGGGGCACAATCTGGGCAGGCTCCTGTAATTGCCCAAGATCAATATGCTGGTGGTTCTGACTCTCAGATCAGTGAGAAATCTCAAGGCAAGAATCAGCAAAAGAAGATACAGGACATCCAGAAAACTGCTCCTGCCCCTGCTTTGGGCCTTATGGCATACTCTGAGGTGATCTTCTACAAGTGTGGGGAACCAGGGCATCATTTGGATAAATGTGTCAAGCCCAAGAGTCGTTTTATCTGCAAAATGGTTACCCATAAAGTTGAGAATTGCCCTGTCAGAAGGAAAACCCACAGTTCTGCTAGATATGTTGGAAGTGCTGCTCCAGGATTAGGGTTCTACCACATAGACCCACCTGATGAAAATGCTCAGTATCATGGCTCCCTGAAGAATGTGGGGATTGTTCTGGTAGAAGCTGGTGAAGTGACCAAGCAGGAACTTGCCACTGAGTTTGCAGACATTTACAAAACCAACTGGCCCTGGCCAATCAATGCCCTAGATGAGTGGACATTCTTGGTCAAATTCCCTCCTGAAATAGATGTAGTTCAAGTTGCTGGATACCCCTGTTTCGGTCTCAAAAAAGACAATGTTGTAGTCAATGTTGAAGTCTGGAAAGGCAGGATTGAGGCTGAAGAGGACCTCCAGGAAACTTGGATCAAGATCAGGAAATTGAACCCCCAAGTGGTGTGACTGGACTATGCTGGATCAAATCACTTCCACTCTGGGGGTCTTACTGGATGTGGATTGGCAGCATAATTTCAAGTCATTCTATGAAACTGTTAGGGTTAAAATCTTATGTAAAAATCCCTCCAAAATCCCTTCTGAAAGGTGATATGTAACATCCCAAATTTTCAATTTGGAATGTTATACATTAGATCATCATTGCATATCATATTTTATTGCATTTTGGTTGATCCTAGAAATTTCACGCAACTCAAGGACCCTCGGAGAGAGTTGGGGATTTTGTTATTTTCATATTTGAGTTTCCTCAAATTTTGAAAATAGGATCATTTGATTTTATTTATTTTATCTTCAATTATTTCTATCAAAAAAATATGAGAGAGGGAATAAAATGAATTTCCCAAAATAAAGAAATATTGAGGATTTAATAATAAAATCAAATAAGATTTTATTTCGGTTTTATTTGCTATTTTATTTGAATTGAGGAACAATGCGCGTTTTTCAAAATTGCATTTAGGCCCCAAATAAATGTTCATCCTGTGCGTCTTGATTTTAGAAGCCGGGGAAAATTTATTTCGGGATTTTTGGAGTCCGTTTAGTATTTCTTTTGTTTGTTTTTCTGCGCGAAATTATTATTTTTTAAATATATCGAACCGACCTAACCGGGCCGTGTCCGACTAGGACACCTAGCCCGGCCGGCCCTTAAAAGCCGCGAGGGCCCGAGCGGAGCCGCAGCGCCCCAGCCTGAAACCCTAGCCGCCAGGAGCCGTCGCCGCGCCGCCTCGATCCGCGTGTCGCCGCCTCGATCTGCGCGCCGACGCCGCCGCGCCGTAGCCGCGCCGCCGTCGTTCGCCGAAGCCACCCAGGGTAGCCGCCGTTGCCTCGGTTTTCGCGAAGAAAACTGATCTGTTTTTTTTAAACCTAGATCCGTTTTTTAAAAAAAATCCCAGTTCGGTTTATTTTCCGGTTTAGTTTAATTAGCGAGCGTTCGCTCGTTCGTTCGTTTTAACGAACGCGTTCATCGTTTAGATCTAGATAACGAACGTTCGTTCCTTAATCTATTCGTCATTTTTCTTTTTCTCGGATTAATCCGCGATTATTTCTGATCCGATTTTCGTTCTAGTATAACTTTTCGCTTGTTTATCGGAATCAGGCGATTCAAGCGCCTGGAGTTTCGTCTCGAAACCCTCTTTCCGTTTAACTAACTCAAACAAGTTTTTGCCTCTATAAAATTTGACCTAGATTCAGAATAGTAAACAAAGTTTGTTTCTTTTGCCGTTTGACTTTCATTGCTTCGTTCGATTTGATTCTTTTTGCCAACCGGAGTTCTTAAGTTGAACTTTCTGGTTAGATCTCTTATTTGAGTTTTACCTGTGCATTAGATGAGTACTTATTGTATGCTTGTTTGTTTGTGATAGAGTACGTGGAGTGCGCCGCTTGCTACTTCGAATTGCTAGGTTTTGCGGATCATCAGCAAGGAGAGTAACACTTTGATCATACCTCCTACTACCCAGTTTTTATTGCATTAGATCAATCCTCACACATTGCATGATTAGGATCTAATTAAATTGTGGGTTTTGCGAAGTAGATGAGGTAGAACCTATTACATGTTTTATTATCAAACCTTTGGGAGTTACTTCTACGTTTGCTTATTATGCCATGTTATGCTAGTAGACGTGGATTGGGTGAGTGTATCCATGATAGATGTGAGATTGTTAAATTAATGGTTTATCAAAGGTGGCAACTTAAACACACATCTGGGTGGATTGAGGCACCTGGGTAATCCAACGATTGCCTGTTTTCTTTTCGACCGCCACCCAGGCTCAAAGGGATCATGAGATTATTCATACTAGAAACTTCTGTGTGCACCCACAAGCTACTATGGGCTCTAGTATAGTTGATTAAGTCGTGCGAACTCTTACAATGGTAGACTAGCAGATGTAGGGGAAAGTAGGTGTAACGGTCTACCCGATCGTAAGGTGCTAGCACTTCTGAAAGACTATGTCTCGGTCATCCATTTCTCAAACACCATGTAGTGCGAGAATCCCAACGGAGGAGATCGAGTCTTGTGGGGAAAAGTGTGCAAACCTCTGTAGAGTGTATAAACTAATCATGGTTAGCCGTGTCCCCGGTTATGGACAACTTGAGTATCTAGTACTTGGATTATCATGTGAATCTCATCATGTTATTTTAATTAATATTGTTGGGTTTTAATGTTGATGCTTAATTGGGATTGAGAGGGTGTCTGCACTCTCAATGTTTAACAACCACCATGATAGTTAAATAAAGTTTATTCCTTTGCAGTAGGGAAAATTTGGCTTTACGCAAAACTGTAACCATAGAGCTTTCCACCAGCCAAATATGCATGTAGTATAGCTTTATTCTTCCATTATTCTCTATGTGTTATTTTGCCAGCATATTCCATGTGTTGACCCGTTTCCGGGCTGCAACGTTCATGTTGCAGACTTTTCAGATGACGAGTAAGGTGCCTTAGGTCGTGGTTCTATACTCAGTGATGCCGTTGGAGTTGATGGACTCACTTATCTTCCAAGCCTTCCGTTGTTATCGTTATTAGATGGCCTTAAGCCATATTTATTGTAATAAGTTCTCTTTTGAGACATTCGATGTAATAAGTGTGTGATTGCCACTCTGTTATAAATCCTTCAAGTACTGTGCGGTGTCAGCATTACTGATCCAGGGATGACACTAGAGCACAGAGATTGGACCGTTTGAGGTCTGGTCGCTACAAGATGGTATCAGAGCACATGCTGACTGTAGGACACGACCACTAAGATAAAGCCCTAGATCACTACTCACTCTTCTCATTTCTGACTCCTCATCTTTTCTACTCTTTTAGGATGGCGGATGCAAGGAACAAGTTCACACAACCGGATGAAGATACACCCTTTGGACGTCACTTGAAAGAAGTCACTAGATACTTGAACATCGGAGTACCAAGCTTCACCGGAACCTACAACGCCACTTTACCGGAAGAGGAGCACTGGATGATTCAAGTTCATGTTCCAGGAAGGACGTTCATGCCAGTCACCAAGCCCGTAGAGTTTTCCTTTGATGCACCAACCTGAAGTCTAAGAAAGAGCATGGCAGCTCACATCGCCATGGGACGTATTGGAGAATTTTTTACCGCAATGATCTCAAAAATAATATCTACCAGATTTCTGGGCGCCGAGATGAGCAATTTGAGATGATCTGCACCAAGAAGGATAGATCAATTGCATCTTTTATCCAGGAGTTAAACCAGCACATTCGATGACAGGAGAACCAGATGTGCGCAGATATGATAGATCTGAAGAAGGCGAGCACAAGAATCATGGAGCTGGAGGAAGAACTCAAGGCTACACGTGAAGATTATGAAGAGGAAATCGAAGTACTAGTGGATAAGAATGCTGACCTAACAATGAAGATCGGAATATTTATGGGAGGCCCTACACCAGTAGAAGAAGACAAAGAACCCAAGGAGATTCGCCCGGAAGACTACATCATCATCGATGACACCGACTCGGATCCAGACGATAGCGATGATGACTATGTTGATGAAGCTGGAGCAGATATCATGGAGTCTGCAACCAAAGAATATTTCTAGTAGACCACCCCATCAGTAGTAGTATTCCACCATGTAAATATAATAGTCCGAGCACTTTTGCGATAGTTAGACCGATTGTATGCCCTTGTTTGATTGAATGAAGTGATATTGTTTACTTTTGCCTCATGTGCATATGGGTAGTGTTTTCTCTTTAGACCCCTCTCTATTCTTAAATCTCATCTTTTCTAAACCCATCAGATGCCTCCGAGATGTGACCCCGGATTTACCTTCCCACCGGAGCTCACTCAGTTGATCCAGTAGCAGAATACGTTGATGCAGTTGCTAGTCCAGAATCAGAATCAGGGGAACAACAACAACAACCCACCACCACCACCACCACTTGTTGACCACTTAGCCCGTTTTCTTAGGCTGAATCCTCCGGTGTTCTCCAGTAGCACCGAGCCTATAGTAGCAGATGATTGGCTCCGCAAGACAGCAAGGGAGTTGACCATGGCAGGATGCACATATGCGGAAAAGGTGAAGTTTGCCACACATCAGCTTGACGGACCCGCAGCATCATGGTGGGAGAATTTCACAACCACTTTCCCTATCTTCACTGTCACATGGGACCAGTTTCAGCAGGCTTTCCGTACTGCCCATGTTTCAGCAGGAGCTATGACCATGAAGAAGCGCGAGTTTCGCAACTTGCGCCAAGGAGGACGGACAGTTGGCCAGTATGTGGAGGACTTTTGTAAGCTAGCACGTTATGCCCCAGATGACGTTGCTACGGATGCAGCTAAGCAGGAGAAGTTTCTGGAAGGACTGAATGATGAGTTGAGCATGCAGTTGATGGTAGCAACCTTCAACAACTACCAGGAGTTGGTAGATCGTGCTCTTATGATTGAAGGGAAGCAGGAGCAAATTGAGAACCGCAGGAGGAAGCATGGACAAGGGAAGTACAATTATGGAGCTCAGCAGAAGCCATGTTTTACCCCTAGACCTATAGGACATTTTCAGCATACCCATGGGGGAGGTAGCTCGCACAATCATAATAACCCCAAGAATGGTAATGGGAATGGAGGAAGCAACGGCCAGAACCGTACCAACCCATCAACCCCAGCCAAGAGAGACCTGAGCCAAGTCACTTGCTTTAAGTGCCAGAAGACCGGACATTATGCCAATGAATGTCCTGAAGCCCAGAATGGAAATGGCAATGGAAGCTCTGGGAAGAAGCCGAACCCTTTCAATAGGGGACAAGTGAACCACGTTAATGTGGAGGAGGTTGAAGAGCAGCCGGATGCAGTAATCGGTAAGTTTTTGGTTAAGTCTTTTACTGCAATCATTCTTTTTGATACTGGTGCATCGCATTCATACATATCAAGGGAATTTGTGGATAAGTATAACCTTCCCACCAAAGTTCTTAGAACACCTATGTTAGTAAGCTCCCCAGGAGCAGAGTACATGGCCAGTAAAGGATGTTTTCAAGTGCCATTGAGTATAGGTAGGCATGTGTTTCCCTCGGATTTAATCATCTTGGAATCACAAGGTTTGGATGTAATTCTGGGTATGGATTGGCTATCGTTGTATGGAGGAAACATCGATTGCGCCAGTAAGTCGATTTTGCACACCACCCCAGAAGGAAGAAGGATCAAGTATGTATCCCGGCATGTGCCGAAGAGGACTCAAGTAAATTCGTTAATAGGAGTTGTACAAGAGGAAGTACCAGTGGTAAAGGATTTCCCTGATGTGTTTCCAGAGGAATTGCCAGGCATGCCACCGGATAGAGACATTGAGTTTTTGATTGAGCTTTTGCCAGGCACAGGGCCAATATCTAAGAGACCATACAGGATGCTCACAAAAGATTTGGAGGAGATTAAGAAGCAGATTAAGGAGTTACTGGATAAAGGTTATATTTGCCCAAGTTCTTCGCCTTGGGGATCGCCAGTACTTCTAGTGGAGAAAAAGGATGGATCGTTAAGGATGGTTGTTGATTATCAAGGATTGAATGAAGTAACCATCAAGAACAAGTACCCACTACCGACGATCAATGATCTGTTTGATCGATTGCAAGGAGCTAAGGTATTTTCCAAGATCGATCTGCGATCAGGATACCATCAGTTGAAGATCCGAGAACAGGATATACCTAAGACAGCTTTCACCACCAGGTATGGGCTGTACGAGTATACCGTTATGTCATTTGGACTGACTAACGCACCTGCATATTTTATGAACATGATGAACAAAGTATTTATGGAGTTTTTGGATAAGCTCGGCGTAGTGTTCATTGATGATATTCTGGTTTACTCAAAGAATGAAGAGGAGCATAAGGAACATTTGCGTTTGGTACTTGAGAAGCTCAGAGAACATCAGTTATATGCCAAGTTTAGCAAATGTGAATTTTGGTTGAAGGAAGTTGGATTCCTCGGACATGTTATATCCGTAGAAGGTATTGCAGTAGATCCCACCAAGGTTGACACTGTGACAAATTGGGAAGCCCCAACAACAGTTGGAGAGATCCAGAGTTTTCTTGGACTCGCAGGATACTACCGGAGATTTATTGAAAATTTCTCGAAGATTGCAAAACCTATCACGGAGTTGTTGAAGAAGGATACCAAGTTCAAATGGACTGAGGAATGTGAGGCCAGTTTCCAGGAGTTGAAGAAACGTTTGGTTACATCACCAATGTTGATTCTACCGGATCAGAACAAGGATTATTAGGTGTATTGCGACGCTTCACGTCGAGGACTTGGAGCAGTGCTTATGCAGGAAGGAAGAGTTGTTTCATATGCTTCACAACAACTTAAGCCACATGATTTGAATTATGCCATGCATGATTTTGAGTTAGCAGCCGTAGTGCATGCATTAAAGACTTGGAGACATTTTCTCATTGGAAACCATTGTGAGGTGTACACGGATCACAAGAGTTTGAAGTATATTTTCACGCAGAAGGAGTTGAATCTCAGGCAAAGGAGATGGTTGGAGCTCATCAAGGATTATGATATGAGATTGCATTACCATCCCGGAAAGGCTAACATAGTAGCTGACGCGTTGAGCCGTAAAAGCCATGTCAACACCCTAATGACGGGAGATGTACCAAGGGAGTTAGCCGAGGATCTTCGTGATCTATGTTTGGAGATAGTTCCGAGAGGCTATGTAGCAGCATTGGAGATTCTGTCTACTTTGATGGATAAGATCAGAGAAGCTCAGAAGACTGACACGGAGGTTGCCTCTATAAAGGAGAAAATGAGCAAAGGAAAAGTTAAAGGATTTCGTGAGGACGAACACGATACCTTATGGTTTGAAGACCGTGTTTATGTTCCCAATGACCCGGAGATCAGGAAGTTAATTCTGCAGGAAGCCCATGATTCACCATATTCGATTCACCCAGGAAACACCAAGATGTATTTGGATTTGAAGGATATTTTCTGGTGGACTGGAATGAAGAAGGATATTGTGGAGTATGTAGCAGTTTGCGATGTGTGTCAGAGAGTAAAGGCAGAGCATCAGAAGCCAGCGGGATTGCTATAGCCATTGCCAATACCCGAATGGAAGTGGGATAAGTTAGGCATGGATTTTATTACAGGATTGCCCAGAACACGTTCAGGCTATGACTCGATATGGGTTGTAGTCAATCGTTTGACAAAGGTAGCTCATTTCATTCCAATGAAGACTACCTACACCAGTGCTAAGTTAGTAAAGATATACCTGACCAGGATCGTATGTCTGCATGGAGTTCCAAGGAGCATTGTATCAGATAGAGGAACCTAGTTTACCTCAAAGTTCTGGAATCAGTTGCACAAAACTTTGGGTACCAGACTAGAGTTCAGTACAGCTTTTCATCCGCAGACAGATGGACAGACCGAGAGAGTCAATCAGATTTTGGAGGATATGTTGAGAGCTTGCGCGCTAGATTACGAATCTAGTTGGGACGACAATTTGCCATACGTAGAGTTCTCCTACAACAACAGTTATCAATCCAGTTTAAAGATGGCCCCTTTCGAAGCCTTGTATGGAAGGAGGTGTAGGACCCCATTGTCGTGGGATGAAGTTGGAGACCGAGAGTTGTTTGGACCGGGTCTGATTAAGGAGTCTGAACAGAAGGTGAAATTGATTCGCGATAGGCTCACGGTAGCCCAGTCCAGGCAGAAGAGCTACGCAGATTCGAAACGCAAGGAGACAGTTTACGAAGTCGGAGACCGAGTTTATCTTCGAGTATCTCCACTTCGAGGAGTTAAGTGCTTTGGAGTTAAGGGAAAGTTAGCGCCACGTTTTGTAGGACCATACAAGGTTTTGGAGCGTATGGGAGAAGTAGCCTACAAGTTGGAATTGCCCGAAGGATTGTCAGGAGTTCACGACATGTTCCACGTTTCCCAATTGAAGAAGTGCCATGTAGAGATGGCTGATATACCGCTGAGAGATACAGTGCCGCTGGAAGAGATTCAGTTGGACAGTGATTTGACCTATGAGGAGAAACCAGTCAAGATTCTTGAGTATCCCAGCCGAGTCACCCGCAGCAAGGTTATCAAGTTTTGCAAAGTTCAATGGAGCCACCACACGGAGGATGAAGCCACCTGGGAGCGAGAAGAAGAACTGCTGAAGGACCACCCTCACCTATTTTCTAGCCAACCCGAATCTCGAGGGCGAGATTCATCTTAAGGGGGGTAGGTTTGTAACATCCCAAATTTTCAATTTGGAATGTTATACATTAGATCATCATTGCATATCATATTTTATTGCATTTTGGTTGATCCTAGAAATTTCCCGCAACTCAAGGATCCTCGGAGAGAGTTGGGGATTTCCTAATTTTCATATTTGAGTTTCCTCAAATTTTGAAAATAGGATCATTTGATTTTATTTATTTTATCTTCAATTATTTCTATCACAAAAATATGAGAGAGGGAATAAAATGACTTTCCCAAAATAAATAAATATTGAGGATTTAATAATAAAATCAAATAAGATTTTATTTTGGTTTTATTTGCTATTTTATTTGAATTTAGGAAAAAATGCATGTTTTTCAAAATTGCATTTAGGCCCCAAATAAATGTTCACCCTGTGCGGCTTGATTTTAGAAGCCGGGGAAAATTTATTTCAGGATTTTTGGAGTCTGTTTAGTATTTCTTTTGTTTATTTTTCTGCGCGAAATTATTTAAAAAAAATCAAACCGACCTAACCGGGCCATGTCCGACTAGGACACCTGGCCCGGCCGGCCCTTAAAAGCCGCGAGGGCCCGAGCGGAGCCGCAGCGCCCTAGCCCGAAACCCTAGCCGCCAGGAGCCGCCACCGCGCCACCTCGATCCGCGCGCCGCCGCCTTGATCCGTGCGCCAGCCGCCGCCGCCGCCCCTCGCCGCCAGCCGCCGCCGCACCGGAGGCGCGTCGCCCCGCCATCGTTTGGCGGAGCCGCCCGAGGTAGCCGCAGTTGCCTCGGTTTTTGCAAAGAAAATCGATCGGTTTTTTTTCAAAAACCTAGATCCGTTTTTTTTTTATTTTTTTCCCGGTTCGGTTTATTTTCCAGTTTAGTTTAATTAGCGAGCTTTCGCTCATTTGTTCGTTTTAACGAACGCGTTCATCGTTTAGATCCAGATAACGAACGTTCGTTCATTAATCTGTTCGTCGTTATTCTTTTTCTTGGATTAATCTGTGATTATTTCTGATCGCGATTTCTGATCCGATTTTCGTTCTAGTATAACTTTTCGCTCGTTAATCGAAATCAGGCGATTCAAGCGCGTGGAGTTTCGTCTCGAAACCCTCTTTCCGTTTAACTAACTCAAACAAGTTTTTGCCTTTGTAAAATTTGACCTAGATTCAGAATAGTAAACGAAGTTTGTTTCTTTTGCCGTTTGACTTTCGTTGCTTCGTTCGATTTGATTATTTTTGCCAACTGGAGTTCTTAAGTTGAACTTTCTAGTTAGATCTCTTATTTGAGTTTTACCTGTGCATTAGATGAGTACTTATTGTATGCTTGTTTGTTTGCGATAGAGTACCCGGAGTGTGCCGCTTGCTACTTTGAATCGCTAGGTTTTGCGGATCATCAGCAAGGCAAGTAACACTTTGATCATACCTCCTACTACCCAGTTTTTATTGCATTAGATCAATCCTCACACATTGCATGATTAGGATCTAATTGAATTGTGGGTTTTGGGAAGTAGATGAGGTAGAACCTATTACCTGTTTTATTATCAAACCTTTGAGAATTACTTCTACGTTTGCTTATTATGCCATGCTATGCTAGTAGACGTGGATTGGGTGAGTGTATCCATGACAGATGTGAGATTGTTAAATTAATGGTTTATCTAAGGTGGCAACTTAAACACACATCTGGGTGGATTGAGGCACCTGGGTATTCCAGCGATTGCCTATTTTCTTTTGGACCGCCACCCGGGCTCAAAGGGATCATGAGATTATTTATACTAGAAACTTCCGTGTGCAGCCACAAGATACTATGGGCTCTAGCATAGTTGATTAAGTCATGCGAACTCTTACAGTGGTAGACTAGCAGATGTAGGGGAAAGTAGGTGTAACGGTCTACCCGATCGTAAGGTGCTAGCACTTCTGAAAGACTATGTCTCGGTCATCCATTTCTCAAACACCATGTAGTGCGAGAATCCCAACGGAGGAGATCGAGTCTTGTGGGGAAAAGTGTGCAAACCTCTGCAGAGTGTATAAACTAATCATGGTTAGCCGTGTCCCCGGTTATGGACAACTTGAGTATGTAGTACTTGGATTATCATGTGAATCTCATCAAGTTACTTTAATTAATATTGTTGGGTTTTCATGTTGATGCTTAATTGGGATTGAGAGGGTGCCTACACTCTCAATGTTTAACAACCACCATGATAGTTAAATAAAGTTTATTCCTTTGCAGTAGGGAAAAATTGGCTTTACGCAAAACTGTAACCATAGAGCTTTCCACCAGCCAAATATGCATGTAGTATAGCTTTATTCTTCCATTATTCTCTATGTGTTACTTTGCCAGCATATTCCATGTGCTGACCCGTTTTCGGGCTACAACGTTCATGTTACAGACTTTTCGGACGACGAGTAAGGTGCCTTAGGTCGTGGTTCTATACTGAGTGATGCCATTGGAATTGATGGACTCACTTATCTTCCAAGCCTTCTGAAGTTATCGTTATTAGATGGCCTTAAGCCATATTTATTGTAATAAGTTCTCTTTTGAGACATTCGATGTAATAAGTGTGTGATTGCCACTCTGTTATAAATCCTTCAAGTACTGTGCGGTGTCAGCATTAATGATCCAGGGATGACACTGGAGCACAGAGATTGGACCGTTTGAGGTCTGGTCGCTACATGATACGTCTCCGTCGTATCTACTTTTCCAAACACTCTTGCCCTTGTTTTGGACTCTAACTTGTATGATTTGAATGGAACTAACCCGGACTGACGTTGTTTTCAGCAGAATTGCCATGATGTTGTTTTATGTACAGAAAACAAAAGTTCTCGAAATGACCTGAAACTCCACGGGATATCTTACAATAAATAATAATAAAATCCTCGCCAAAGATAAAGACCAGGGGGCCCACACCCTTCTCACGAGGGTGGGGGGCGCCCCCCCTAGGGCGCGCCCCCCTGCCTCGTGGGCCCCCTGGAGACCCCCCGACTACAACTCCAACTCTATATAACTGCTTTCGGGGAGAAAAAATAAGAGAGAAGAAATCATCGTGTTTTACCATACGGAGCCGCCGCCAAGCCCTAAAACCTCTCGGGAGGGCTGGTCTGGAGTCCGTTCGGGGCTCCGGAGAGGGGGATTCGTCGCCGTCGTCATCATCAACCATCCTCCATCACCAATTTCATGATGATCACCGTCGTGCGTGAGTAATTCCGTCGTAGGCTTGCTGGACGGTGATGGGTTGGATGACATTCACCATGTAATCGAGTTAGTTTTGTTAGGGTTTGATCCCTAGTATCCACTATGTTCTGAGATTGATGTTGCTATGACTTTGTTATGCTTAATGCTTGTCACTAGGGCCCGAGTGCCATGATTTTAGATCTGAACCTATTATGTTTTGATCAATATATGAGAGTTCTAGATCCTATCTTGCAAGTCTATAGTCACCTATTATGTGTTATGATCCGTTAACCCCGAAGTGACAATAATTGGGATACTTACCGATGATGACCGTAGTTTGAGGAGTTCATGTATTCACTATGTGCTAATGCTTTGTTCCGGTTCTCTATTAAAAGGAGGCCTTAATATCCCTTAGTTTCCATTAGGACCCCGCTGCCACGGGAGGGTAGGACAAAATATGGCATGCAAGTTCTTTTCCATAAGCACGTATGACTATATTCGGAATACATGCCTACATTACATTGATGAATTGGAGCTAGTTTTGTGCCACCCTATGTTATGACTATTACATGATGAACCACATCCGGCATAATTATCCATCATTGATCCAATGCCTACGGGCTTTCCATATATTGGTTTACGCTTATTTACTTTCCTGTTGCTATTGTTACAATCACTACAAAATACCAAAAATATTACTTTGCTTTCGTTACTCTTTTGTTACCGATACCATCGCTATCATATTACTTTCTACTAAACACTTTGCTGCAGATACTAAGTTTCCAGGTGTGGTTGAATTGACAACCCCTTGTGTCGAATCAATAAATTTGGGTTGAATACTCTACCCTCGAAAGCTGTTGCGATCCCCTATACTTGTGGGTTATCAAGACTAATTTCTGGTGCCGTTGCCGGGGAGCATAGCTCTATTCTTTGAGTCACTTGGGATTTATATCTACTGGACACTATGAAGAACTTGAGAGATCCAAAAACCAAGATCTATCCCTCAACTACGAGGGGAGGTAAGGAACTGCCATCTAGCTCTGCAGTTGATTCGCCTTCTGTTATGAGTAAGCTTGCGACACCTAAACCTGCTTCTGCTATTCATTTTGATATGTCGCATGTTATTGATGATGCTACTTCTGCTATACATGATACTTATGACGAAACTACCTCTATGCCTGATACTACTATGCCACTTAGTGATTTTCTCGAGGAACGACTTGCTAGGGCTAGAGAGATTGAAAATATTGAATCTGATTATGAAGATGAAAGTGATGATGAAGAATCACTTGTTATTCATGAGGGTTATTTATTTGATCAAGATGCTTCTTTAGCTATTTTAGCTTGCAAAGATAGATATGAACTCAAAAGGTTATTAGCTAAATGGAATAAGCAATCTTTAAATGCTAGGATGAGACCTGACCCTGCTTTTGCTACTTCACCTATCTGTGTTGCTGATAAGGATTATGAATTCTCTGTTGATCCTGATATAGTTACTTTGGTTGAATCTGATCCTTTTCATGCCTATAAATCTGAAACTGTTGTAGCACACCTTACTAAATTAAATGATATAGCTACCCTGTTCACTAATGATGAAAGATCCCTCTACTTTTATATCCTCAAAATATTTCCGTTCTCATTAAAGGGTGATGCTAAGATATGGTTTAATTCTCTTGATCCTGGTTGTGTGCATAGTCCCTAGGACATGATCTATTACTTCTCTGCTAAATATTTCCCTGCTCATAAGAAACAAGCTGCTTTAAAGGAAATATACAACTTTGTGCAAATTAAAGAAGAGAGTCTCCCACAAGCTTGGGGGAGGCTTCTCAAGTTACTTAATGCTTTGCCTGCTCATTCTCTTAAGAAAAATGAAATACTTGATATCTTTTATAATGGACTAACCGATGTTTCCAGAGATTACCTGGATAGTTGTGCTCGTTCTCTTTTCAGGGAAAGAACGCCGGATGAAGCTGAAATCTTATTGAATAATATGTTGACAAATGAAAATAATTGGGCACCTCCTGAGCCAGCTCCTGCTCCAATTAATGATCCTATTCCTAAACCAACTCCGAAGAAGAGAGGTATTCTATTTCTCAGTCCTGAAGATATGCAAGAGGCAAAGAAATCTATGAAAGAAAAAGGTATTAAAGCCAAAGATGTTAAGAATTTACCTCCTATTGAAGAAATACATGGTCTTAATTTACCGCCTGTTGAGGAAACATATGATCTTAATCCTTTATTATTGAAGAACCTCCAGACCCTGATAACCCGACACAGGTAGTAAAGGTAAATTCTCTCTATAGATATGATAAAGCTGAAATCCCTCCTGCTAAAATTGCTAGTCAATGCTTGGATTAGTTTGATAATTTTATGTTTAAACAAGAAGACTTCAATGCTTATTTTGGTAGACAATTAAAACAAGATGCTGATATGATTAAATACTTGGGTGATTATATGGCTAATATTAGAGGTGAACTTAAACTTGTTAGCAAACATGCTTCTATGGTTACCAATCAAGTAGAGAAAGTACTTAAAGCTCAAAAAGAATTGCTCAATGAGATGAATAGTAAGAAAAATGATTATGATGTTAAAGTGGCTACTAGAACTGGTAGAATGACTCGGGAACCTTTGTATCCTGAAGGCCACCCTAAGAGAATTGAGCAAGATTCTCAGAGAAATAAAATTGATGCACCTAGTTCTTCTAAAAGGAAGAAAAAGAAAAATGATAGAACTGTGCAAACTTCTAGTGAATCCATTGCTGAACCACCTGATAATCCAAATGATATTTCTATTTCTGATGCTGAAACTCAATCTGGTAATGAACATGAACCTAATGAAAATATTAATGATGATGTTCATAATGATGCTCAACCTAGTAATGATAATGATGTAGAAATTGAACCTGTTGTTGATCTTGATAACTCACAATCAAAGAATCAATGTTATGATAAGAAAGACTTTGTTGCTAGGAAACATGGTAAAGAAAGAGAACCTTGGGTTCAGAAACCCATGCCTTTTCCTCCCAAACCATCCAAGAAAAAGGATGATGAGGATTTTGAGCGCTTTGCTGAAATGATTAGACCTATCTTTTTACGTATGCGACTAACTGATATACTCAAAACAAATCCTTATGCTAAGTACATGAAAGATATTATTACAAATAAGAGAAAGATACCGGAAGCTGAAATTTCCACCATGCTTGCTAATTATACTTTTAAGGGTGGAATACCAAAGAAACTTGGAGATCCAGGAGTACCTACTATACCATGCTCCATTAAAAGAAACTATGTTAAAACTGCTTTATGTGATCTTGGAGCCGGTGTTAGTGTTATGCCTCTCTCTTTATATCGTAGACTTGATTTTAATAAGTTGACACCTACTGAAATATCTTTGCAAATGGCTGATAAATCAACTGCTATACATGTCGGTATTTGTGAGGATGTGCCTGTTGTGGTTGCAAACGTTACTATTTTAACGGACTTTGTTATTCTTGATATTCCCGAGGACGATAGTATGTCTATTATTCTTGGAAGACCTTTTCTTAATACTGCAGGGGCTGTTATTGATTGCAACAAAGGCAATGTCACTTTTCATGTTAATGGTAATGAGCATACAATACACTTTCCGAGGACACAACCTCAAGTTCATAGTATCAATTCTATCAGAAAATTTCCATCGATTATATTTGGAGGTTTTGAATTTCCTCTTCCTACTGTCAAGAAGAAATATGATATACTTATTATTGGGGATGTGCATATCCCTGTTGAGGTAACCTAGTGTTATTCGAAATTTCTCCGGTTTCATGTTAATTGGAATGAGTTTGTTAACAAGACTTGATCAACCTTGTTAGTGGATTCCTTTTGACGAGCATGAGATGGCTGAAACTAGAAGCACAACCCTCTGTACCCTCTCTATACTTTCTGTTATTTAGTTGAAATAAAACAAAAATAAATAATTTTCTGTCTATTATCTGATTATCCGTGCAATATAAAAATACCTCGAAAATAAAAGTTCTCCAAATGCCCTGAAAATTAAATATGATTTTTTATAGAATATTTGAGGATTTATGGAACAAAGAACACACCAGGGGGGCAACCACCTCGCCACGAGGGTGGAGGGCGCGCCCCCCTGCCTCGTGGGCCCACGGTCGCCCTCCTCCACTTATTCTTTCAGCCACACACTCCATCTTCCTCCCCCAAAGACGGAAAACCAGCTCAAACCCGAGACCAAGCTCGTTTTGCTGCCATTTTCGATCTCCTTGCACAAAGCACCTCTCACAAAACTGCTTGGGGAGATTGTTCCTTGGTATGTGATTCCTCCATTGGTCCAATTAGTTTTTGTTCTAGTGCTTTATTCATTGCAAATTTGTGTTGCTTAGGTGACCCTGTTCTTGAGCTTGCATGTCAAATTTATATGGTCAAAAGTAGTTTTGATGCATGATATAGGCTCTAGACACTTGTAGGAGTGGTTGCTATCAATATTATTGAGTTTGGTTTACTTTTATTTTGAAGTTACTAAAAAAATTTAGAATTTTTCAGAGAAAGAAATATGCTTAGGAAAATGTTCCAAGGTGGTTCTTCAAAGAAGCAAGGACCCAGGCTTGCAATGCGTGATGCTAACGAAGAGCCACCAAGAGACGCTCCAGTGCGTCTTTGTGAGTGGCCTTCTGAAAATTTTATGGATCGAGCGGGAATTAAAGAAGAATTTAACGCATATTTGCGTAATGCCAATCTTGAGGACTTTGAGGCAGACAAATGCCCCCAGTATCATGAGCTCACAAGCTCTTTTGTGAGGAGGTTTGAGTATTCATGTTCGCGTAATTCTCCTTCAGTCATGTTTGATCTTTATGACAAATCTTATACCATGGACTTAGAGGATTTCACTTTTGCTTGCAAACTTCCACAATGGGGTAGTGTTAGGGATCCCCCTAAATCCGAATTTAGAAACTTTCTTGATAGTATAACTGTAGGGGAATCTAGAGATATAACGCAAGCTACCATAGGGAGCATTCACTTTCCTGCTATACATTATTTTGCTCTCTTCATAGGTAGGTGCATAAATGCTAAGGATGAAGCATGTCACATGTGTGTCCCTGACCTTAGCATTCTCAGGAGTGCTGTGTCAGGAGACCAATCTTATCATATGGGAGCCATTGTAGCTCGTAGGTTGCATCATAATAGACATAATGGAGATTTCTTTGGAGGAATTTATGCAACCCGCTTAGCTAAATTTCTTGAGATAGACGTTCGTGAAGGAGACATGAAGTTTCCTCCTGCTTATTTAGATTTTTATTCTATGGTTTCCCACCATTTTGTCGAGAGGAGCGAATCACCTCTCCAGTACCGACTAATCTTTGACAGACGCCGTGCTGTCCATATTACTCTCCCTGCTCCTGCTTTCTTTGATTATCAGGCAAGAGGAGGATATACTATTACCAGAGAGGAGGCAGATGAGTACGAGAGGAGAGCGGAGGCCGCTCATCGCCACACTGCAGCTCAAGAGGCGATAGCTGCTGCATCACAGTACGACCCCAACAACTATTATTATGAATATCAGCCAGGCCAGCCATGGCCATAGACCAACTTAGGCCAAAAGCCTAAGCTTGGGGGAGTATGTATTTTTCACCGACATTACATTTATGTTCACACACACTCATTGCTAGACGTCAGTGCTCATACTTTTTTATTGTATCATACATGCTAGTTTATTTCCTTTTATGCTTTCTTCTTGTGTGTTTAATAAACCTTAAGAAAAAACCAAAAAAATTAGTTGTAGCTTTTAATTAATTTACTTTCCATGCTTAGTAGTAATTAAAAAGAAAACCCAAAAATATTTCATGTTCTTCTTTTTCTTGTTGGGAGCTTTCCCGTGTAAATAGTTTTATTTCTTTTCTTTTCTTTGGGGGTCAGTAGGAGAAGACCATGATTAAATTGTTGAAGTGGCTCTTATATGCTTTATTGTTGATTTAACCAAGAGCCCATATTGCTTTATCTTCTCCTGTTTATTGAATGCTCGCAGATTCCAGCTTAGTCCAATGCACGTGCACTCTTATTATTATTCACATCGTTCGGTCGTGCAAGTGAAAGGCAATTATGATGATATATGATGGACTGACTGAGATGAGACAAGCTGGTATGAACTCGACCTCTTTTGTTTTTGTAAATATGATAAGTTCATCGTTCTTGATTCATCTTGTTATGAATAAACATGTTTGCAATGACAATTAGAGATCATAGTTGCTTGTGCCATGCTTGATTAGCTATGAGTTATAATGGTTTACCTTGCGAGCCAACATGCTATTAAAATGGTTATGATGTGGTATGATAGGGTGGTATCCACCTCTGAATGATTTAAGTGACTTGACTTGGCGCATGTTCACGCATGTACTTGAAACAAATCAACATAGCCTTCATGATATTTATGTTCATGGTGGATTATATCCTACTCATGCTTGCATCCAATGTTTATTACTTTTAATGCATGTACATGGCTGTTGTCGCTCTCTAGTTGGTCGCTTCCCAGTCTTTTGCTAGCCTTCACCTGTACTAAGCGGGAATACTGCTTGTGCATCCAAACTCCTTAAACCCCAAAGTTATTCCACATGAGTCCACTATACCTTCCTATATGCGGTATCTACCTGCCGTTCCAAGTAAATTTGTATGTGCCAAACTCTAAACCTTCAAATAATCATCATGTTTTGTATGCTCGAATAGCTCATGTATCAACTAGGGTTGTCTATATCTTCCATGTTAGGCGGGTTATTCTCAAGAGGAGTGGACTCTGCTCCTCACTCACAAGATAAAGGGCTGGTCACCGGGATGCCCAGTCCCATGCTCTATGCAAACTAAATCAAAAATAATTGCAAACAAAACTCCCCCTGGGACCTGATGTATGTTGGAGGCACTCGTTGTTTCGAGCAAGCCATGGATTGATGTTTTGTTGGTGGAGGGGGAGTATAAACTTTACCATTCTATTTGGGAACCGCCTATAATGTGTGTAGCATGGAAGATATCGACATCTCTTGGTTGTTATGTTGACAATGAAAGTATACCGCTCAAAATGTTATTCACCTCTATTTCAAAACCGAGCTCTGGCACCTCTACAAATCCCTGCTTCCCTCTGCGAAGGGCCTATCTATTTACTTTTATATTGAGTCATCACCCTCTTATTAAAAAAACACAAGTTCGAGAGCACCGCTGTCATTTGCATTCATTACTGTTAATTTATATTGGGTGTGACTATGATTGGATCTCTTTTACCATGAATTGCAATGTCTAGTCAGTCCTTGATCTTTAAAGGTGCTCTGCATTTATGTTTTGCGGTCTCAGAAAGGGCTAGCGAGATACCATCTTGTTATATCATATTATGATTGTTTTGAGAAAGTGTTGTCATCTGAGATTTATTATTATGGCTTGCTAGTTGATTATGCTATTGATATGAGTAATCATCAGACCTGAGAATTATTACAAATGTGGTTAGTTATAATCTTTGCTGAAAACTTGAATGCTAGCTTGACATATTTACAACAACAAGAGCAAACAGAGTTTGTAAAAGTTTTTCTTTATTTCTTTCAGTTTGTCAACTGAATTGCTTGAGGACAAGCAAGGGTTTAAGCTTGGGGGAGTTGATATGTCTCCGTCGTATCTACTTTTCCAAACACTTTTGCCCTTGTTTTGGACTCTAACTTGTATGATTTGAATGGAACTAACCCGGACTGACGCTGTTTTTAGCAGAATTGCCATGATGTTGTGTTATGTGCAGAAAACAAAAGTTCTCGGAATGACCTGAAACTTCACGGGATATCTTAAAATAAATAATAAAAAATCCTCGCCAAAGATGAAGACCAGGGGGCCCACACCCTTCTCACGAGGGTGGGCCCCCCCCTAGGGCGCGCCCCCCTACCTCGTGGGCCCCCTGGAGACCCCCCGACTCCAACTCCAACTCTATATAACTGCTTTCAGGGAGAAAAAAATAAGAGAGAAGAAATCATCACGTTTTACGATACGGAGCCGCCGCCAAGCCCTAAAACCTCTCGGGAGGGCTGATCTGGAGTCCATTTGGGGCTCCGAAGAGGGGGATTCGTCGCTGTCGTCATCATCAACCATCCTCCATCACCAATTTCATTATGCTCACCGCCGTGCGTGAGTAATTCCATCGTAGACTTGCTGGACGGTGATGGGTTGGATGAGATTCACCATGTAATCGAATTAGTTTTGTTAGGGTTTGATCTCTAGTATCCACTATGTTCTGAGATTGATGTTGCTATGACTTTGCCATGCTTAATGCTTGTCACTAGGGCCCGAGTGCCATGATTTCAGATCTGAACCTATTATGTTTTCATCAATATATGATAGTTCTAGATCCTATCTTGCAAGTCTATAGTCACCTATTATGTGTTATGATCCGTTAACCCCGAAGTGACAATAATTGGGATACTTACCGATGATGACCGTAGTTTGAGGAGTTCATGTACTCACTATGTGCTAATGCTTTGTTCCGGTTCTCTATTAAAAGGAGGCCTTAATATCCCTTAGTTTCCATTAGGACCCTTCTGCCACGGGAGGGTAGGACAAAAGATGTCATGCAAGTTCTTTTCCATAAGCATGTATGACTATATTTGGAATACATGCCTACATTACATTGACGAATTGGAGCTAGTTCTGTGTCACCCTATGTTATGACTGTTACATGATGAACCGCATCCGGCATAATTATCCATCGTTGATCCAATGCCTACAAGATTTCCATATACTGGTTTACGCTTATTTACTTTCCCGTTGCTATTGTTACAATCACTACAAAATACCAAAAATATTACTTTGCTTTCGTTACTCTTTTGTTACCGTTACCATGGCTATCATATTACTTGCTACTAAACACTTTGCTGCAGATACTAAGTTTCCAGGTGTGGTTGAATTGACAACTCAGCTGCTAATACTTGAGAATATTCTTTGGCTCCCTTGTGTCGAATCAATAAATTTGGGTTGAATACTCTACCCTCGAAAGCTGTTGCGATCCCCTATACTTGTGGGTTATCAAAAGGATTTTTGGAGTTGGGAACAAAATCTATAGGCTACTCGTTGAAGTGGAGTCCTTAACCCCCACTGAAACTGGCACCTCCACCAACCTCTCTGCTGGTACATATGTCTCTACAGCTGAACCTGGTACCAATCTTACTGAAGATGTTGAATCCAACAGGAGCTCTAGATCTGAATTAGATAAAGGGCCTGCTGCCAATTCTGGGGCCCCTAACATCAGAGGACAGTCTTTTGGCCACAATCAGATGCTTGGAGAAACTACACCCACTTCAGTCCTCAAGACATACCTCCCTGATTCTCCATACACTCCTCAACTCAGCATCCAGGAAAAGATCTTGAATTCCGTGCTTGATGAAACTGATGGATTCAACCTCCACAGGGAAATGGAGCTCCTGGAAGATGATGATCTGATGGAATTAGAAGGTTCTGTAGATCTACAAGAGGATCAAGAGGCACTTGTTGAAACAACTAAACTCCTAGACAATTTGGACTCAAAATACAACTCTGACTTCCCTACCCTTCCTAAGGAGAAGCACCTTCCCAAATGGGGTCCTGTTCAAGCCACCAGAACCAGTGCCAGGGTAGCTGGTGACAAGAGAACCATTATTAAAAAGGCTCAACAGCTCAAAGAGGTTCAGAACCTGGAAGTGCAAAAACCCCAGGGTATGAAACACACTTCCTTCTCCAACTTTAATGATCCTTCCTTCAATGCCATTGCTGCTAAGATTGGTGTAGATGTTACTTCTCTTAATGATAGCATTGAATGCTCTTCCTTTATTTACCCTCACCAAAACAGATCTGAAGGCTCTGTTTGTGAGAATTTTTCTCTAGATGGTAGTTCTAGTTTAGACTGCCTTCGATAAAGTTGACCTTGATTTCCTTATGAAACTCCTGGAGCTTAGAGGTTTTGGGGGTAAATGGACTAGTTGGATCCAGCAACTTACTCATGGGGGGTCTGTTGGGGTCAGGTTAATAACTGTGAAAGTGAATTTTTTTCTTGCTGGTAAAGGCCATAGGCAAGGTGACCCCATCTCCCCGCTTTTGTTTAATTTAGTAGTGGACGTTCTTACTAAAATGCTGAGCAAAGTTGCTGATCATAGTCTGATTGCAGGGCTCTGTCCTCAGGTCTGCCCTGGTGGCATCATCTGCCTTCAATATGCAGATGATACCATCATTTTCTTAGACAATGACTCCACACATGCTAGCAATCTGAAAACTGTTCTAACCTATTTTGAACAAGTCTCAGGCATGAGAATCAACTACTATAAAAGTGAACTCATCCCTATCAACATGGATGATCAGGAGTTAGCTGACTTCCTCTCTATTCTAGTCTGTAATAAAGGTAACTTCCCCATTAAGTACCTAGGTATCCCTCTCCACTATGATAAACTGAGGAGAGAGGATATCCAACCCCTTCTGGATAAAATCATTAAAAGTAATGCTAGGTGGAGGAGCAAACTTCTCTCTTACAGAGGTAGATTGATCCTCATACAAGCTTGTTTGGCTAGCATTCCAGTGTATCTCCTCTCCTTCTTCAAGTTCCCTAAATGGGCAGTGAACCTCATCAATTCTCAGATGTCTCATTGCTTGTGGAATGATTTTGAGGGAAATAGGAAGCTACACCTTGCTAATTGGGCCCTAGTCTCTATGAAAAAAGATTTTGGAGGCCTAGGCATACCTAACCTCCAAGAAATTAACATCTGTCTTCTAGGGTCTTGGATTAAAAGATTCTATGAGGAAGATCTGAAACCCTGGAAGCTTCTTATTGCCCATAAATACCTAGGAAATAAACCTAATATTTTTGTCCCTTCCTCCAACCCTAAGACCTCTAGATTCTGGAAAGGATTAAAATCTATTATACATGCTGTGAAATTTGGCTACAGATGGAACATAGGGGATGGGAGTAGAACCAGGTTCTGGGAAGATACTTGGTTTGGCACATCCCCCCTAGCAGTCCAATTTTGGCCTATTTACTCTATCTGCAATGAGCTTAACAAAAGTGTCAATGAAGTTTGGGACGGTCAATGCCTAAAAGTCTCTTTTAGAAGGAACTTTAGTGATAGTCTCATGGAACAATGGTTCCAGTTGGAGGAAATTGCCAAAAGCATTACCTTTACTGCCGAGCCGGATGCCCTGATTTGGCAGCTGGACAATAAGGGGAAGTATTCCTCCAGCTCCCTCTATCATGTTATCAACTTTAGAGGGGTTCAACCCGTGTTTATCCCTGCTGTCTGGAAATTGAGAGTTCCCCCTAAAATTCATGTATTTCTCTTGTTGGAAATATGCCCTAGAGGCAATAATAAATTGGTTATTATTATATTTCCTTGTTCATGATAATTGTCTTTATTCATGCTATAACTGTATTATCCGGAAATCGTAATACACGTGTGAATACATAGACCATAATATGTCCCTAGTAAGCCTCTAGTTGACTAGCTCGTTGATCAATAGATGGTTACGGTTTCCTAACCATGGACATTGGATGTCGTTGATAACGGGATCACATCATTAGGAGAATGATGTGATGGACAAGACCCAATCCTAAGCCTAGCACAAAGATCGTACAGTTCGTATGCTATAGCTTTTCTAATGTCAAGTATCATTTCCTTAGACCATGAGATTGTGCAACTCCCGGATACCGTAGGAATGCTTTGGGTGTATCAAACGTCACAACGTAACTGGGTGACTATAAAGGTGCATTACAGGTATCTCCGAAAGTGTCTGTTGGGTTGGCACGAATCGAGACTGGGATTTGTCACTCCGTGTAAGCGGAGAGGTATCTCTGGGCCCACTCGGTAGGACATCATCATATGCGCAATGTGACCAAAGAGTTGATCACGGGATGATGTGTTGCGGAACGAGTAAAGAGACTTGCCGGTAACGAGATTGAACAAGGTATATGGATACCGACGATCGAATCTCGGGCAAGTAACATACCGATAGACAAAGGGAATTGTATACGGGATTGATTAAGTCCTTGACATCGTGGTTCATCCGATGAGATCATCGTGGAACATGTGGGAGCCATCATGGGTATCCAGATCCCGCTGTTGGTTATTGACTGGAGAACGTCTCGGTCATGTCTGCATGTCTCCCGAACCCGTAGGGTCTACACACTTAAGGTTCGGTGACGCTAGGGTTATGAAGATATGTGTATGCAGTAACCTGAATGTTGTTCGGAGTCCCGGATGAGATCCCGGACGTCACGAGGAGTTCCGAAATGGTCCGGAGGTAAAGAATTATATATAGGAAGTGCTGTTTCGGCCATCGGGACAAGTTTCGGGGTTATCGGTATTGTACCGGGACCACCGGAGGGGTCCCGGGGGCCCACCGGGTGGGTCCACCTGTCCCGGGGGGCCACATGGGCTGTAAGGGGTGCGCCTTGGCCTATATTGGCCAAGGGCACCAGCCCTACTAGGCCCATGCGCCTAGGGTTTCCATGGGGGAGGAGTCCCACTAGTGGAAGGCACCCCTAGGTGCCTTGGGGGGGAGGGAAACCTCCCTTTGGCAGCCGCACCTAGGAGATTGGATCTCCTAGGCTGGTGCACCACCCCCCTTGGCCCTCCTATATATAGTGGGGGAGAGGAGGAACTTCATACACCAGCCCCTGGCGCCTCCCTCTCTCCCCGTTACGTCTCTCTCTCGTAGTATAGGCGAAGCCCTGCTACTGTGACGCCCTGCATCCACCACCACGCCGTCGTGCTGCTGGATCTTCATCAACCTCTCCCTCCTCCTTGCTGGATCAAGGCATGGGAGACGTCTCCGTTCCGTACGTGTGTTGAACGCGGAGGTGCCATCCGTTCTGCACTTGATCATCGGTGATTTGAATCACGACGAGTACGACTCCATCAACCCCGTTCTCTTGAACGCTTCCGCTTAGCGATCTACAAGGGTATGTAGATGCACTCTCCTTCCCCTCGTTGCTGGTCTCTCCATAGATGGATCTTGGTGACACGTAGGAAAATTTTGAATTATTGCTACGTTCCCCAACAGTGGCATCATGAGCTAGGTCTATTGCGTAGATTCTATGCACGAGTAGAACACAAAGTAGTTGTGGGCGTTGATTTTGTTCAATATGCTTGCCGTTACTAGTCTTATCTTGATTCGGCGGCATCGTAGGATGAAGTGGCCCGGACCGACCTTACACGTACTCTTACGTGAGACCGGTTCCACCTACAAACATGCACTAGTTGCATAAGGTGGCTAGCGGGTGTCTGTCTCTCCCACTTTAGTCGGATCGGATTCGATGAACAGGGTCCTTATGAAGGGTAAATAGCAATTGGCATATCACGTTGTGGTCTTTGCGTAGGTAAGAAACGTTCTTGCTAGAAACCCATAGCAGCCACGTAAAACATGCAAACAACAATTAGAGGACGTCTAACTTGTTTTTGCAGGGTATGCTATGTGATGTGATATGGCCAAAAGGATGTGATGAATGATATATGTGATGTATGAGATTGATCATGTTCTTGTCAAAGGAATCACAACTTACATGTCGATGAGTATGCCGGTGACAAGATGATCATGGAGCCCCAAGATGAAGATCAAAGGAGCTACATGATATTGGCCATATCATGTCACTATTTGATTACATATGATGTTTATCATGTTATGCATCTTGTTTACTTAGTACGACGGTAGTAAATAAGATGATCCCTCATTAAAATTTCAAGAAGTGTTCTCCCCTAACTGTGCACCGTTGCTAAAGTTCGTCGCTTCGAAGCATCACGTGTTAATCGGGTGTGATAGATCCTTTCGTTCACATACAACGGGTGTAAGAAGTTTTACACATGCAAAAACACTTAGGGTTAACTTGACGAGCCTAGCATGTGAAGACATGGCCTCGGAACACAGAGACCGAAAGGTCGAGCATGAGTCGTATAGAAGATACGATCAACATGAAGATGTTCACCGACGTTGACTAGTCCGTCTCACGTGTTAATTGGACACGGCCTAGTTCACTCGGATCATGTAATCACTTAGATGACTAGAGGGATGTCTATCTAAGTGGGAGTTCATAAGATGAACTTAATTATCCTGAACATAGTCAAAAGGATTTTGCAAATTATGTCATATCTCACGCTTTATTTCTACTGTTTAGATATGTTCCTAGAGAAAAATTAGTTGAAAGTTGATAGTAGCAATTATGCGGACTAGGTCCGTAAACTGAGGATTGTCCTCATTGCTTCATAGAAGGCTTATGTCCTTAATGCACCGCTCAGTGTGCTGAACCTCGAATGTTGTCTGTGGATGTTGTGAACATCTGACATACACGTTTTGATGACTACATGATAGTTCGGTAATGTTAAATGGTTTAAAGTTGAGCACCAAAGACGTGTTTTTGAAACGTCGCGAAACATATGAGATGTTTCGAGGGCTGAAATTGGGATTTCAGGCTCGTGCCCACGTCAAGAGGTATAAGACCTCCGACGATTTTCTTAGCCTGCAAACTAAGGAGAAAAGCTCAATTGTTGTGCTTGTGCTCAGATTGTCTGAGTACAACAATCGCTTGAATCAAGTGGGAGTTAATCTTCCAGATGAGATAGTGATGTTTCTCCGAAGTCATTACCACCAAGCTGCTAGAGCTTTGTGATGAACTATAATGTATCGGGGACATATATGATGATCCTTGAGATATTCGCGATGTTAGACACCACAAAAGTAGAAATCAAGAAGGAGCATCAATTGTTGATGGTTGGTGAAACCACTAGTTTCAAGAAGGGCAAGGGCAAGAAGGGATACTTCATGAAACGGCAATTCAGCTGCTGCTCTAGTGAAGAAACCCAAGGTTGAACCCAAACCCGAGACTAAGTGCTTCTGTAATAAGGGGAACAAACCACTGGAGCAGAATTACCCTAGATACTTGGTAGATTAGAAGGCTGGCAAGGTCGATAGAAGTATATTGGATATACATTATGTTAATGTGTACTTTACTAGTACTCCTAGTAGCACCAGGGTATTAGATACCGGTTCGGTTGCTAAGTGTTAGTAACTCGAAACAAAAGGCTACGGAATAAACGGAGACTAGCTAAAGGTGAGCTGATGATATGTGTTGGAAGTGTTTCCAATGTTGATATGATCAAGCATCGTAAGCTCCCTCTACCATCGAGATTGGTGTTTGCGTTGAGCATAGACATGATTGGATTTTGTCTATCGCAATATGGTTATTCATTTAAGGAGAATAACGGTTACTCTGTTTATTTGAATAATACCTTCAAATGGTCTTACACCTAAAATGAATGGTTTATTGAATCTCGATCATAGTGATACACATGTTCATGCCAAAAGATAGCAATGATAGTACCACCTACTTGTGGTACTGCCACGTAAGTCATATCGGTATAAAACGCATGAAGAAGCTCCATGTTGATGGATCTTTGGGCTCACTCATTTTTGAAAAGTTTGAGACATGCGAACCATGTCTATTGGTGTATATGCATGAAGAAACTCCATGCAAATGGACCGTTAGAACTCGCTTGATTTTGAATCACTTGAGACATGCAAATCATACCACATGGGCAAGATGACTGAAAGCCTCGGTTTCAGTAAAGTGGAACTAGAAAGCAACTTGTTGGAAGTAATACATTTTTGATGTGTGCAGTCCAATGAGTGCTGAGGCATGTAGTGGATATCGTTATGTTCTTACTTCACAGATGATTTGAGTAGATGTTGAGTATATTTACTTGATGAATCACGAGTCTGAATTATTAAAAGGTTCAAGTAATTTCAGGGTGAAGTTGAAAGATCGTCATGACAAGAGGATAAAATATCTATGATATGATCATAGAGATGAATATCTGAATTACGAGTTTGGCACAGAATTAAGACATTGTGGAAATTGTTTCACAACTAATACAGCCTGGAACACCATAGTGTGATGGTGTGTCCGAACATCATAACTGCACCCTATTGGATATGATGCATACCATGATGTTTCTTATCGAATTACCACGATAGTTTATGGGTTAGGCATTAGAGACAACCACATTCACTTTAAATAGGGCACCACGTAATTCCGATGATATGACACCGTATGAACTATGGTTTAGAGAAACCTAAGCTGTCATTTCTTAAAAGTTTGGGGCTGCGACGCTTATGTGAAAAAGTTTCAGGCTGATAAGCTCGAACCCAAAGCGGATAAATGCATCTTCATAGGACACCCAAAACAGTTGGGTATACCTCCTGTCTCAGATTCGAAAGCAATAAGGGATTGTTTCTAGAATCGGGTCCTTTCTCGAGGAAAAGTTTCTATCGAAAGAATTGAGTGGGAGGATGGTGGAGACTTGATGAGGTTATTGAACCGACACTTCAACTAGTGTATAGCAGGGCAAAAGAATTGTTCCTGTGGCACCTACACCAATTGAAGTGGAAGCTTATGATAGTGATCATGAAACTTCAGATCAAGTCACTCCCAAAACTCGTAGGGTGACAAGGATGCATACTACTTCAGAGTGGTACGTAATCCTGTCTTGGAAGTCATGTTGCTAGACAACAATGAACCTACGAGCTATGGAGAAGCGATGGTGGGCCTGGATTCCGATAAATGGCTCGAGGCCATAAAATCCGAGAGAGGATCCATGTATGAAAACAAAGTGTAGACTTTGGCAGAACGGCTCGATGGTCGTAAGGATGTTGAGTACAGATGGATTTTAAAAGGAAGATGGACAATGATGGTAAATGTCACCATTAAGAAAGCTCGACTTGTCGTTAAGATGTTTTCCGACAAGTTCAAGGAGTTGACTACGATGAGACTTTCTTACTCGTAGCAATGCTAAGAGTCTGTTGGAATTATATTAGCGATTGCTGCATCATTTATGAAATCTTGCAGATAGGATGTCAAAACATTGTTTCCTCGACGATTTTCTTGAGGAAAGGTTGTATGTGATACAACCGGAAGGTTTTGTCAATCCTGAAAGGTTGCTAATAAGTATGCAAAGCTCCAGCAATCCTTCTGAGGACTGGAGTGAGCATCTCGGAGTTGGAATGTACACTTTGATGAGATGATCAAAGATTTTGGGTTTATACAAAGTTTATGAGAAACTTGTATTTCCAAAGAAGTGAGTGGGAGCACTATAGAATTTCTGATGAGTATATGTTGTTGACACATTGTTGATCAGAAATGATGTAGAATTTATGGAAAGCATATAGGGTTATTTGGAAAGTGTTTTTTCAATGGAAAGCCTGGATTAAGCTACTTGAGCATTGAGCATCAAGATCTATAAGGATAGATCAAAACGCTTAATAGTACTTTCAAATGAGCACATACCTTGACATGATCTTAAAGGTGTTCAAGATGGATCAGTCAAAGAAGGAGTTCTTGCCTGAGTTGTAAGGTATGAAGTTAAGACTTAAAGCTCGACCGCGGCAGAATAGAGAGAAAGGACGAAGGTCGTCCCCTATGCTTAAGACATAGGCTCTACAGTATGCTATGCTGTGTACCGCACCTGAAGTGTGCCTTGCCATGAGTCAGTCAAGGGGTACCAGAGTGATTCAAGAATGGATCACAGGACAGCGGTCAAAGTTATCCTTAGTGACTAGTGGACTAAGGAAGTTTCTCGGTTATGGAGGTGGTAAAAAGAGTTCGTCGTAAAGGGTTACGTCGATGCAAGCTTAACACCTATCCGGATAGCACTGAGTAGAGATACCAGATGCATATAATGGAGCAACAATTTAGAATAGCTCCAAGTAGAACAGTTATTTGGAATAGCTCCAAATAGAGCGTGGTAGCTACATCTAGGAGATGACATAGAGATTTGTAAAGCACACACGAATCTGAAAGGTTCGGACCCGTTGACTAAAACCTCTCTCACAAGCAACATGATCAAACCTAAAACTCATTGAGTGTTAATCACATAGTGATGTGAACTAGACTACTGACTCTAGTAAACTCTTGGGTGGTAGTCACATGGCGATGTGACCTGTGAGTGTTAATCACATGGCGATGTGAACTAGATTATTGACTCTAGTGCAAGTGGGAGACTGCTGGAAATATGCCCTAGAGGCAATAATAAATTGGTTATTATTATATTTCCTTGTTCATGATAATTGTCTTTATTCATGCTATAACTATATTATCCGGAAATCGTAATACACGTGTGAATACATAGACCATAATATGTCCCTAGTAAGCCTCTAGTTGACTAGCTCGTTGATCAATAGATGGTTACGGTTTCCTAACCATGGACATTGGATGTCGTTGATAACGGGATCACATCATTAGGAGAATGATGTGATGGACAAGACCCAATCCTAAGCCTAGCACAAAGATCGTACAGTTCGTATGCTATAGCTTTTCTAATGTCAAGTATCATTTCCTTAGACCATGAGATTGTGCAACTCCCGGATACCGTAGGAATGCTTTGGGTGTATCAAACGTCATAACGTAACTGGGTGACTATAAAGGTGCATTACAGGTATCTCCGAAAGTGTCTGTTGGGTTGGCACGAATCGAGACTGGGATTTGTCACTCCGTGTAAGCGGAGAGGTATCTCTGGGCCCACTCGGTAGGACATCATCATATGCGCAATGTGACCAAAGAGTTGATCACGGGATGATGTGTTGCAGAACGAGTAAAGAGACTTGCCGGTAACGAGATTGAACAAGGTATATGGATACCGACGATCGAATCTCGGGCAAGTAACATACCGATAGACAAAGGGAATTGTATACGGGATTGATTAAGTCCTTGACATCGTGGTTCATCCGATGAGATCATCGTGGAACATGTGGGAGCCATCATGGGTATCCAGATCCCGCTGTTGGTTATTGAACGGAGAACGTCTCGGTCATGTCTGCATGTCTCCCGAACCCGTAGGGTCTACACACTTAAGGTTCGGTGACGCTAGGGTTATGAAGATATGTGTATGCAGTAACCCGAATGTTGTTCGGAGTCCCGGATGAGATCCCGGACGTCACGAGGAGTTCCGGAATGGTCCGGAGGTAAAGAATTATATATAGGAAGTGCTGTTTCGGCCATCGGGACAAGTTTCGGGGTTATCGGTATTGTACCGGGACCACCGGAGGGGTCCCGGGGGCCCACCGGGTGGGTCCACCTATCCCGGGGGGCCACATGGGTTGTAAGGGGTGCGCCTTGGCCAATATGGGCCAAGGGCACCAGCCCTACTAGGCCCATGCGCCTAGGGTTTCCATGGGGGAGGAGTCCCACTAGTGGAAGGCACCCCTAGGTGCCTTGGGGGGGAGGGAAACCTCCCTTTGGCAGCCGCACCTAGGATTTTGGATCTCCTAGGCTGGCGCACCACCCCCCTTGGCCCTCCTATATATAGTGGGGGAGAGGAGGAACTTCATACACCAGCCCCTGGCGCCTCCCTCTCTCCCCGTTACGTCTCTCTCTCTCGTAGTATAGGCGAAGCCCTGCTACTGTGACGCCCTGCATCCACCACCACGCCGTCGTGCTGATGGATCTTCATCAACCTCTCCCTCCTCCTTGCTGGATCAAGGCATGGGAGACGTCTCCGTTCCGTACGTGTGTTGAACGCGGAGGTGCCGTCCGTTCTGCACTTGATCATCGGTGATTTGAATCACGACGAGTACGACTCCATCAACCCCGTTCTCTTGAACGCTTCCGCTTAGCGATCTACAAGGGTATGTAGATGCACTCTCCTTCCCCTCGTTGCTGGTCTCTCCATAGATGGATCTTGGTGACATGTAGGAAAATTTTGAATTATTGCTACGTTCCCCAACATCTCTGGCCTCTCTCCAAAAACAAATTGATTACTAGGGATAACCTTAGGAAGAGACACATCATCAAACTCCTTGATTGTGTTTACTGCTTGGAACAAGAGTCTTGTTCTTACCTATTTTTTGAATGTATAGTTGCTAAAAATCTCTGGGCCCACATTGAGGAATATTTCTCTAGTCAGATTGGCTCATCCTTCGAATCTGTCACCAGATTCTGGATTGCTACCAAAAAGTGCTCAGTTTTAAATACAGTTAGCTCAGCTGTCCTTTGGTGCCTCTAGAAATATAGAAATGCTATGATTTTCAGTAACACCTCCTGGATTTCCATTTTGCAGGTCTTGAGGTTGATCAGGAACATGGTGAGGAACTGGGCGATTCTCTCCTCCGGATCGGACAAGGATAAGTTGATGAGCTTCGTGGAAACCCTAACAAGATCCCTCCAAAAAAAGTTGGCAATCACTTGTGGCCGAACAAGGCTCGACCTGCTCTGGGGCTGGACCCGTGGGCTCGTCTCAAGATCCCTGATGAAGATGATGGGCACCTGGCGCCGAAAAAGAGGGACATACACCATGCTACGCCTTCCAGCCTGGTGTCTCCGCTTGCTTACTGGTCGCCGCAGGCTGACATGGCCCCTCGGCTGAAGACCATGAAGGCTTCACTGGACCCTCCTTGTGTCATTTGAGTGCTCTATCCACTCTGCCTTTGGCACCGCTCGGGTGATTTGTGTTATTGAGAGAACTTGTTCATCCACCCCCCCCCCCTAGTTTGTAGCTTTTCTACCTTTGCTTTCGAACTGCTCTTTGAGTTGCTGTATCAGAATATGTTGTGGTTTCGTTCTCAGCAATGGAACCGGGGAGATGCTCCTGTTTTTCTAAAAAAAATATTTTATATGTTATTATATATTATTTTTATTGTCATCATATATTTAACAGATACTTACATATGTAAGAAAACAATATCCCACATCTTATTAACTTATGAAAATAATTTCTTAACAAATAAAATCCTGGATTGTTTTGGCACGAAAATCCTAGTGATTGTGTACAAAAGCTTGGTAAGATTTAAGGACGAATGTAATAATATCACTTATTATTTAAATATATTTATAACAAAATGCTCAGCCCCTTTTTATTTTTCAATAACATTGCTGGCCCAACCCAACATTATAATTAGAATCAGCCCAGCAAAATCGTGTATTTCGAGAAAGTGCAAATGGCCTATAATTTTTTAGGAAATAAAATAAATGGGCCGCATGGACGCTACATTATTTGTTCACCCTGCCCAGCTAATGGCTGTAATTCAAAAAAAATATCAAATTGACTGTAAATTCTACCGCACAAAAAAAGACTGTAAATTCTGGAAAAAAATGGGTTGAATACGTGCCACATTTTTGGAGGCTGAAATGTGGGCCAATAGGTCGAAGCCAACGCAAGTTGTTGTCAATTTAGTCAACAAATGATTCTGACATGTTAGCCGTTGGATTTACATCCAACGACCGGCATCCATCTTCAATCTCTCGTCTTCTTCCTCCAGCGCCGCCGGGACCACCTCCCGCCTTCTGCTGCTAGCAGCTCTGCTTAGCACGCTTCGCTATGAAGTGCTACTCCACCGTTGGCCAGGCCATCCCTCCACCCCTCCACACCTCCTGTTCTTCTCCACCGACTACCGAACCACACCGCACTAGAACCAGTTAACCCTCGTACACCTCTCTATCTGCGACTCTACTCCCGCGTCTTCCCATCTCCGGCTCGTTGTTGTACGGGGCCTCGACGTCGTCCACCACCTTGGATGCGCTCGGCGTGGCGTGGTCAACATGGTCAACGAACGACACCATCGGAAGTAGACTGTGCGTGGAGAGGCTGACAGCTGGGTCCACAGCCGCACACAAGGAAATGTCTCCTTATTATGCGCAAAATAATGATTCGTCCACCTGACATCTGGGACCCACCGGAAGGGCCTCTGTATTTCGCGAAAATAACATGCCCCCCGCTGACATGTCAGACCCACCAGCTATCTTCGCACGCAAGGAAGTGCCTCCTTATTACGCACAAAAAAATGAATATTCCCCCTGCCAACTGGAACCCACCTTAGTGGGAGGCAGACTTGTGGGCCTACCAAGTTGATGGGGACGGAGGGCTTTGTCAACTTAGTCAATATGAACGATTCTAGCTCCTATTACCGTACGATGTTCATCCAATGGCCATAGTGCTTCTTCAACCTCTGGTCTTCTTGCTCCAGCCGCCCAAACCAGCGTCGGTCGTGCCGCGTGCTCCTGCCTCTCGTGGCCGGCTGTGATGCCGCGGAGGCCTCACCGCCCCCTACTACTCCCACCGTTGGCTAGGCCATCCCTCTACTCACCCACACCCCCTGTTATTCTGTGGCGACAGCAACCTCACACTGCAGCCGAACTAGTGAACCCTCGTACTCCTCTTTGCGTAGGCATCCACTGCTGCATCTTCCCCGGCTCCGAGTCGTCCCCTTCCTAATCCTCGCCGTCGTCCACCATCGTGGTGCTCTCGGCACGGCGTGATCAACGTGGTCAAGGAACGACTTCCATCAGACGTGGACTGTATGTGGAGAGGCTGACAGCTGGGTCCACGGTCGCAGCAAGGAAGTGCCTCCTTATTACGTGCAAAATAATGATTCCTCCACTTGACAACGGGGACCCACCGGACGGGCCACCGTATTTCGCAAAAAAAATATTTCCGCCTGACTGCTGGGACCCACCAGCTACATCTTCGCACGCAAGGAAGTGCGTTCGGACAAAAAAACGATTCGCCCCCCTGACTGCTGGGACCCACCAGCTACATCTTCGCATGCAAGGAAGTGCGTCCAGGCAAAAAAATGATTCGTCCCCCTGACTGCTGGGACCCACTGATGTCTACTACACAACCTTCTTCTTGTAGACGTTGTTGGGCCTCCAAGTGCAGAGGTTTGTAGGACAGTAGCAAATTTCCCTCAAGTGGATGACCTAAGGTTTATCAATCCATAGGAGGCGTAGGATGAAGATGGTCTCTCTCGAGCAACCCTGCAACCAATTAACAAAGAGTCTCTTGTGTCCCCAACACACCCAATACAATGGTAAATTGTATAGGTGCACTAGTTCGGCGAAGAGATGGTGATACAAGTGCAATATGGATAGTAGATAATAGTTTTTGTAATCTGAAATTATAAAAACAGCAAGGTAACTAATGATAAAAGTGAGCGTAAACAGTATTGCAATGCGTGGAAACAAGGCCTAGGGTTCATACTTTCGCTAGTGTAAGTTCCCTCAATAATACTAACATAATTGGATCACATAACTATCCCTCAACATGCAACAAAGAGTCACTCCAAAGTCACTAATAGCGGAGAATGAACGAAGAGATTATGGTAGGGTACGAAACCACCTCAAAGTTATTCTTTCCAATCAATCCGTTGAGCTATTCCTATAAGTGTCACAAACAGCCCTAGAGTTCGTACTAGAATAACACCTTAAGATACAAATCAACCAAAACCCTAATGTCACCTAGATACTCCAATGTCACCTCAAGTATCCGTGGGCATGATTATACGATATGCATCACGCAATCTCAGATTCATCTATTCAACCAACAGAAAGGACCTCAAAGAGTGCCCCAAAGTTCTACCAGAGAATCACGATGAAAACGTGTGCCATCCCCTATGCATAGGTTCATGGGCGGAACCCGCAAGTTGGTCACCAAAACATACATCAAGTCAATCACATGATATCCCATTGTCAACACAGATATCCGCGGCAAGACATACATCAAGTGTTCTCAAATCTTTAAAGACTCAATCCGATAAGATAACTTCAAAGGGGAAACTCAATTCATTACAAGAGAGAAGAGGGGGAGGAGAAACATAAGATCCAACTATAATAGCAAAGCTCGCGATACATCAAGATCGTGCCAAATCAAGAACACAAGAGAGAGAAAGATCAAACACATAGCTACTAGTACATACCTTCAGCCCCGAGGGAGAACTACTCCCTCCTTGTCATGGAGAGCACCAGGATGATGAAGATGGCCACCGGAGAAGGATTGCCCCCTCTGGCAGGGTGCCGGAACGGGTCTAGATTGGTTTTTGGTGGCTACGGAGGCTTCTGGCGGCGGAACTCCCGATCTAATCTCCGTTCTGGAAGTTTTAGGGTACGACGATATATATGGGTGCAGAAAGTATGTCGGAGGAGCCACGGGGGCCCCACGAGGCAGGGGGCGTGCCCTAGGGGGGTGGGTGCGCCCCCCACCCTCGTGGGTAGCCCGTGTCTCCCCTGACATGCACTCCAAGTTCCCTGGGTTGCTTTCCTTCCAAAAATAACTTCTCTAGTTGATTTCGTTCCGTTTCGACTTCGTTTGATATTCCTTTTCTTCGAAACACTGAAATAGGCATAAAATAGCAAATCTGGGTTGGGCCTCCAGTTAATAGGTTAGTCCCAAAAATAATATAAAAGTGGAAAATAAAGCCCAATATTGCCCAAAACAGTAGATAATATAGCATGGAGCAATCAAAAATTATAGATGCGTTGGAGACGTATCAAGCATCCCCAAGCTTAATTCTTGCTCGTCCTCGAGTAGGTAAATGATAAAAAGATAATTTTTGATGTGGAATGCTAGTTGGCATAATTTCAATGTAATTCTTCTTACTTGTGATATCAGTATTCAGATCTGAAAGATTCAAGACAAAAGTTCATATTAACATAAAAATAATAATACTTCAAGCATACTAATAAAGCAATTATGTCCTCTCAAAATATCATGGCCAAAGAAAGCTATCCCTACAAAATCATATAGTCTGGCTATGCTCTATCTTCACCACACAAAGTATTTAAATCATGCACAACCCCGATGACAAGACAAGCAATTGTTTCATACTTTTGATGTTCTCAAACTTTTTCAATCTTCACGCAATATATGAGCGTGAGCCATGGACATAGCACTATAGGTGGAATAGAATGGTGGTTGTGGAGAAGACAAAAAGGGAGAAGATACTCTCACATCGACTAGGCGTATCAACGGGCTATGGAGATGCCCATCAATAGATATCAATGTGAGCGAGTAGGGATTGCCATGCAACGGATGCACTAGAGCTATAAGTATATGAAAGCTCAACAAAAGAAACTAGTGGGTGTGCATCCAACTCGCTTGCTCACGAAGACCTAGGGCATTTTGAGGAAGCCCATCATTGGAATATACAAGCCAAGTTCTATAATGAAAGATACCCACTAGTATATGAAAGTGACAAAACAAGAGACTCTCTACTATGAAGATCATGGTTCTGCTTTGAAGCACAAGTGTGGTAAAAGGATAGTAGCATTGTCCCTTCTTTTTTTGGCCTTTCTCTCTTTTTTGGCCTTTTTTTATTTGGCCTTTCTTTTTTTTATGGCCTTTCTCTTTTTTTTGTGGGGGGGGGGGGACAATGCTCTATTGAATGATGATCATCACACTTCTATTTATTTACAACTCAATGATACAACTCGATACTAGAACAAAGTATGACTCTATATGAATGCCTCCGGCGGTGTACCGGGATATGCAATGAATCAAGAGTGACAAGTATGAAAGAATCATGAACAGTGGCTTTGCCACAAATGCTATGTCAACTACATGATCATGCTAAGAAATATGACAATGATGAATGTGTCATGATAACGGAACTGTGGAAAGTTGCATGGCAATATATCTCGGAATGGCTATGGAAATGCCATAATAGGTAGGTATGGTGGATGTTTTGAGGAAGGTGTATGGTGGTTTTATGGTACCGGCGAAAGTTGCGCGGTACTAGAGAGGCTAGCAATGGTGGAAGGGTGAGAGTGCGTATAATCCATGGGCTCAACATTAGTCATAAAGAACTCACATACTTATTGCAAAAATCTATTAGTTGTCGAAACAAAGTACTACGTGCATGCTCCTAGGGGGATAGATTGGTAGGAAAAGACCATCGCTCGTCCCCGACCGCCACTCATAAGGAAGGCAATCAATAAATAAATCATGCTCCGACTTCATCACATAATGGTTCACCATACGTGCATGCTACGGGAATCACAAACTTCAACACAAGTATTTCTCAAATTCACAACTACTCAACTAGCATGACTCTAATATCACCATCTCCATATCTCAAAACAATTATCAAGTATCAAACTTCTCATAGTATTCAACACACTCATAATAGAATTTTATTATTCTTGAATACCTAGCATATTAGGATTTTAAGCGAATTACCATGCTATTTAAGACTCTCAAAATAATCTAAGTGAAGCATGATAGTTCATCTATTTATTCAAAATAAAACTACCACCATGCTCTAAAAGATATAAGTGAAGCACTAGAGCAAATGACAAACTACTCCGAAAGATATAAGTGAAGATCAATGAGTAGTTGAATAATTATGCAACTATGTGAAGACTCTCTAACATTTGAGAATTTCAGCTCTTGTTATTTTATTCAAACATCAAGCACATCCTAACAAAATAAATTGACGCTCCAAGCAAAACACATATCATGTGGTGAATAAAAATATAGCTCCAAGTAAAGTTACCGATGAACGAAGACGAAAGAGGGGATGCCTTCCGGGGCATCCCCAAGCTTAGGCTCTTGGTTTTCCTTGAATATTACCTTGGGGTGACTTGGGCATCCCTAATCTTAGGCTCTTGCCACTCCTTATTCCATAGTCCATCGAATCCTTACCCAAAACTTGAAAACTTCATAACACAAAACTTAACAGAAAATTCGTAAGCTCCGTTAGTATAAGAAAATAAATCAGCACTTCAGGGTACTGTAATGAAATCATTCTTTATTTATATTGGTGTTAAAACTACTGTATTCCAACTTCTCTATGGTTTATAAACTATTTTACTAGCCATAGATTCATCAAAATAAGTAAACAACACATGAAAAACAGAATCTGTCAAAACAGAAGAGTCTGTAGTAATCTGGATCAAACGTATAATTCTGGAACTCATAAAATTCTCAAATAAATTTCTGGGCCTGAGTAATTTATCTATTAATCATATTCAAAAAGAATTAACTAAATAGCACTTTCCAAATAAAAATGGCAGCAATTCTCGTGAGCGCTAAAGTTTCTGTTTTTTACAGCATGATCAACAAGACTTTCCCAAAGTCTTCCGAAAGGTTCTACTTGGCACAAACACTAATTAAAAGCATAAAACCACATCTAAGAAGAGGCTAGATGAATTATTTATTACTAAACAGGAACAAAAAGCATGGAATAAAAATAAAATTGGGTTGCCTCCCAACAAGCGCTATCGTTTAACGCCCCTAGCTAGGCATGATGATTTCAATGATGCTCACATAAAGGATAAGAATTGCAACATAAAGAGAGAATCATGAAGAATATGACTAGCACATTTAAGTCTAACATACTTCCTATGCATAGGTATTTTGTGAGCAACCAACTTGTGGGAACAATAATCAACTTGCATAGGACGGTAAAACAAGCATAACTTCAAAACTTTAAGCACATAGAAAGGAAACTTGATATTATTGCAATTCCTACAAGCATATGTTACTTCCTCATAATAATTTTCAGTAGCATCATGAATGAATTCAACAATATAACCAGCACCTAAAGCATTCTTTTCACGATCTACAAGCATAGAAAATTTACCAATCTCCACATAAGCAAATTTCTTCTCATTCGGAATAGTGGGAGTATCATAGGAAACTCGAATACTATAAATTGTTTCCACATTAAAAGAGTAATGTTCAGAGAAGGGGTAATCATAATCATGACAAGTTTTATAAATATAATCACTACTTTTTATAGCATAAGTATCATCACAATAATCATCATAAGTAGGAGGCATGCTATGATCATTATAAACTTGCATATCAAAACTTGGGAGACTAAAAATATCATCTTCATTAATCATAGCTTCCCCAAGCTTGGGACAAATATTAATTGCAGAAAATATATTCTCAAATATGTAATCCTCATCAAACATAGCTTCCCCAAGCTTGGGCCTTTTCATATCATAAGCATAATCACTCTCATCATTAATAGTATAGATAGCACCGATAGTATAGCAATTATTCTATTCTTTCAAGCAAGTACCAAAAAGATTTTCAAGATCATAAGAAGTATCATTATCTTCCCAATCATAATCATCACAACAAGCAATAGGCACAATGAGATCATCATCAAGTGTATCATCTTCATTTTTATGAGGCACAGCAATAATAGGAGCAACTTTATTTGGGAGAGATGCCTTTTTACCTCTCTTCCTTTTTCTTTTCTTCTTCTTCACCACATCATGTGTGGGTTCAATCCTCCTTTTGGAGCTCCTTATTAATGAGATTGGTTGGATAGGAAGCTCCTCCTCGTTACCTGATTCATCATAAGAAATAATAGGAGGATATTGGGAAGTCTCTTCCCTTTCATTAGTATTCCCCTCATCCTCTATTTGTTTTCTTTTCTTTATGTAATTGGCAATATAAGGATTTTCAATGCAATTCACCGCACAATACATATAAATCTTCTCTAGATCAAAACCAAGAAGTTTATCGAGATTAAATTTTGGAATACCCTCAGTTATACGTTTCATTTCTTCATAACCCAAGAGCAAACTAAGTTCATTATGATATACAAGGGAAATCAAGTCATCACAATTTTTGGACACGATACGGTCATGGAACAATTTGCATTTGATATTTAAATGACCATGTTCATTGCAAAGTTCGCAAGTATGGGTAAGATATCTTAAATTTTCAGCACATTCATCTAGCTCTTCTTGCAACAATTTGGTTTCTAAGTACTTATGCCTCTTGCAATATCTATCTTCCCTATTTGGTCTGTACTTGCAAACCCAGTCTACTCCACAAAAATTGACATGTTTATAGGAGGCATTTTCATCATAACCAGTGCAATCATCATTAGCATCATGGATATTCAAAGAATTCGTACTAACAACATTGCAATCATGCTCATCATTCAAATATTTAGTGCCAAACATTTTAGAGATCTCTTCTTCTAGCACTTGAGCACAATTATCCTTTCCATCATACTCGCGAAAGATATTAAAAAGATGAAGCGTATGAGACAAACTCAATTCCATTTTTTTGTAGATTTCTTTTATAAACTAAACTAGTGATAAAACAAGAAACTAAAAGACTCGATTGCAAGATCTAAAGATATACCTTCAAGCACTCACCTCCCCGGCAACGGCGCCAGAAAAGAGCTCGATGTCTACTACACAACCTTCTTCTTGTAGACGTTGTTGGGCCTCCAAGTGCAGAGGTTTGTAGGATAGTAGCAAATTTCCCTCAAGTGGATGACCTAAGGTTTATCAATCCGTAGGAGGCGTAGGATGAAGATGGTCTCTCTCGAGCAACCCTGCAACCAAATAACAAAGAGTCTCTTGTGTCCCCAACAAACCCAATACAATGGTAAATTGTATAGGTGCACTAGTTCGGCGAAGAGATGGTGATACAAGTGCAATATGGATAGTAGATAATAGTTTTTGTAATCTGAAATTACAAAAACAGCAAGGTAACTAATGATAAAAGTGAGTGTAAACGGTATTGCAATGCGTGGAAACAAGGCCTAGGGTTCATGCTTTCGCTAGTGTAAGTTACCTCAACAATACTAACATAATTGGATCACATAACTATCCCTCAACATGCAACCAAGAGTCACTCCAAAGTCACTAACAGCGGAGAACGAACGAAGAGATTATGGTAGGGTACAAAACCACCTCAAAGTTATTCTTTCCAATCAATCCGTTGGGCTATTCCTATAAGTGTCACAAACAGCCCTAGAGTTCGTACTAGAATAACACATTAAGATACAAATCAACCAAAACCCTAATGTCACCTAGATACTCCAATGTCACCTCAAGTATCCGTGGGCATGATTATACGATATGCATCACACAATCTCAGATTCATCTATTCAACCAACACAAAGGACCTCAAAGAGTGCCCCAAAGTTCTACCGGAGAATCACGACGAAAACGTGTGCCAACCCCTATGCATAGGTTCATGGGCGGAACCCGCAAGTTGGTCACCAAAACATACATCAAGTGAATCACGTGATATCCCATTGTCACCACAGATATCCACGGCAAGACATACATCAAGTGTTCTCAAATCTTTAAAGACTCAATCCGATAAGATAACTTCAAAGGGGAAACTCAATTCATTACAAGAGAGAAGAGGGGGAGGAGAAACATAAGATCCAACTATAATAGCAAAGCTCGCGATACATCAAGATCGTGCCAAATCAAGAACACGAGAGAGAGAGAGATCAAACACATAGCTATTGGTACATACCCTCAGCCCCGAGGGAGAACTACTCCCTCCTCATCATGGAGAGCACTGGGATGATGAAGATGGCCACCGGAGAAGGATTGCCCCCTCCAGCAGGGTGCCGGAACGGGTCTAGATTGGTTTTTGGTCGCTACGGAGGCTTCTGGCAGCGAAACTTCCGATCTAATCTCCGTTTTGGAAGTTTTAGGGTACGACGATATATATGGGTGCAGGAAGTACGTCGGAGGAGCCACGGGGGCCCCACAAGGCAGGGGCGCGCCCTTGGGGGGAGGGCGCGCCCCCCACCCTCGTGGGCAGCCCGTGTCTCCCCTGACGTGCACTCCAAGTTCCCTGGGTTGATTTCCTTCCAAAAATAATTTCTCCAGTTGATTTTGTTCCGTTTCGACTTCGTTTGATATTCCTTTTCTTCGAAACACTGAAATAGGCATAAAACAGCAAATCTGGGCTGGGCCTCCGGTTAATAGGTTAGTCCCAAAATAATATAAAAGTGGAAAATAAAGCCCAATATTGCCCAAAACAGTAGATAATATAGCATGGAGTAATCAAAAATTATAGATACGTTGGAGACGTATCACCCACCAGCTACATCTTCGCTTGCAGGGAAGTGCCTGACAGTCGGGACCCACCTGGTCGAAGCGTACATAGCGTTGTCATTCTGGTCGCGAACGTGTACGTACATATATACTGGTGGATGTAGAGGCGCGCACGTGTCGTAGTAGAGGCGTGTACGTGTCATAGTACAGGCGCGTACGTGTCGTAGTAGAGGCGCGCACGTAGCATGTACACGTACGTACAGCGGCTAGGGTGCAAGAAAGAAAATACGGCCACGTATGTGTACATACGGGCGGGGTCTCGAATGCCTACTCGCGCATACGTACGGCCAGGGCTCGTGTACATGGCTGGGTCGGAAAGGAGAAACAGCGTCGTCGTCGTGTTCATGGGGAGGCAACGGAATGCGTCGTGTTCATCGAGAGGCAACGGAACGCGTGGGAGCCAACCGGCTGCGTCGGAACGGAATGCGTGGCCGTGTTCATCGGGAGGGCTTGGACGGAACAGGCGATGGAAATGAGGCCTGGCGTACCGCAAAACGGAGGAAACGGCCTTGCGTTCGACCGACCATGTTCAAAATGGGATCATGTTCATCGGGAGGGGTCTAGCGTACCGCAAAACGGAGGAAACGGACCTCCTACGGTCGAAACGGGGGTCCTGTTGATCAGGAGGGGTGTGGCGTACCGCAAAACGGAGAAAATGGACCTCCTACGGTCGAAACGGGGGTCATGTTGATCGGGAGGGGTGTGGCGTACCGCAAAACGGACGAAACGGACTTGTGTTGGAGCGCTACGGTCGAAACGAGGGTCCTGTTCATCGGGAGGGGTGTGGCGTACCGCAAAACGGGACTCCATGGGATACTGTTCATCTCCACCGTCGACCTCCTCCAGCCTCCACGGGCTACCGTCGACCTCCTCCAGCCTCCACGGGCTCCTGTTCATCCAACCTCCACCGCGCGCTACTCCACCGGCTACTGTTCAACCACCCCTCCATGGGCACCCCTCCACCGTCTACTGTTCATCCAGCCCTCCACACCACGGGGTCCTGTTCAACCACCCCTCCACGGGCACCCCTCCACCATCTACTGTTCATCCAGCCCTCCACCACACCACGGGGTCCTGTTCATCCAGAGGCAACGCCACCGCTCACTGTTCATCCAACCCCCCCCCCCCCCCCGCAACACTCACTGTTCATCCCAGAGGTAGCATCGATCGGCTTCAGTTAGCAGCAGTAGCGAAGGAATCGCTCGATCGGGTTCAGTTAACATCCATCGATCGATCGCTCGGGTTCAGTAACGGTAGCCTGTAGTGCAATCGCTCGGGTTCAGTTAGAGCCCAATGCCTCGCTCGGGTTTAGTTAGAGCCAACGCCTCGCACATACGCGCGTACGTGTACGAGAGAAACGCGCATCGCTCGGCCCCCGACCTCCCACCGTAACCGGGAACTCCCCGAAATTTTCCTCCCCCTCGCTTCTACCACGGTTTTTTCCGTCATGGACGGCCCAAAGAATGTCATGCAGCTGCGTCTCCGGCCCGCCCAGGACGAAAAGCCCATTTTCTGTCATGATTTTTTGTCATAGAAGTAGGAGCCCACCACATCTATGATGATACCGGGTTTTGTCACAATTATCGTCATAGAAGTGTCATATGTATGATAGAAAAAAATTCGTTCGGCCCAAAATGTCACGGATGTGTCTTTTTTTGTAGTGAATGAATCTAATGGTATTGATTTGTTATTGTATATTGTCGGCGTTCTGGGAACGGGGGTCCCCAGTCTTGCCTGCCTGCGGCCCACAGCGTGGCTCCACCAGCAGCCTGTACGGCCCATCTTCACCAACAAACACTCAAGACCCTCGCGAGGGGGCTGAGCCTCACAAGGAGGACGACGCAAGGCCTCCTCAGGGGCGGCCTCACCAAGCTGGCTCACGAGGGGCGGAGAGATCAAGGCAAGGGATACCTCGCGAGGTTTCTGTGACACAAGCCATGACGACTGGAGCCAGGCGGGCACCAGCGCGCAGTGTCCTCATTTCCTCTTTGGTGCTAAAGAGGCAAGCGCAGGCGAGGAGTCCCGAGGCATCAGGCAAAGGTTTCCATATTGGTGCAACAGGACCAAGACCAGCAGGACGGCAGGACAGTGGTCATCGTGGAGCCCAAGACGGTGTCACCACCAGAGCCTTTGGCAGGCGAAGACTACTTTTGTCAGGATAACTTGTACTAGTTGTCTCCCTTCAAATTGGCCGTTGTGGGATCCCTTCCCACTCAATATTTGGGAAGAGGACCCGGGCCTCTGTAAATAGGACTAAGCCACCACCATAGAAAGGAGGTCATTCAGATCATCCTCAACCACACAAGTTCGCCAAGCATAAGAACACCTCTCCTCACGAGGTTGTTCTTCCCTTGTAACTGTTCATCCCCAGCCCCAGAGGCAATCCACCACACCACACTGGAGTAGGGTATTACACAACAATGGTGGTCCGAACCAGTATAAATCTTGTGTCTCTCGTTCTTTGAGTCTGTCGAGCTAGGTCATGAGATATTATGAAGTGTGCGAGCTAGAGAGAGGGAGAGAACTTCGTGCGCACCCCAGTGTTCGAAGCTCAAGGGTTTGCCAGAACCCGAAATCCGACATTTGGCGCGCCAGGTAGGGGTGCGCCAAAGCCTAGCCCTGACGGCCTCACCTCTCCGACCAAATCTCATGGACGCTGCTTCTTCTCCAACTGGATTGACGGGCGCCCTCCGCAGCGCCGGGGGGCTCCGGGCCTTTACCCCCGCCTTGCGGCGGGTGCAGTGGCCGCACAAGTTCAAGCTGGAGATGCCGCCCCGTTATGCTGGTGCGGCGGACCCGACGGCCTTCCTGCTGGCGTATGAGGAGGCCGTTCTTGAGGTCGGGGCGACGATAAAGTCATGGCCAACTGGCTCCCAATGGCCCTTGCTAGCATGCCGTGCGCCTGGCTCCTCCATCTGTCAGAATCTTCTGTGGCCTCCTGGGAAGAGCTGCGCGACCTCTTCATCATGCGCTTCGGGGAACCAGCACCCCCAATCGTCACAGCTCTCCTCGGTGGCTTGCAGGCGCCACCCTCGAACCGTCACGCCAAGCCGTTCTTTAGCCAGATCGGCGCTGCCTCCACGCGGCAGGGGGCTCCCCCGGGTTGGACGGCGCCCAAGGCCGACCTGATCTTTGACTCAAGAGATCACCCAGTCAACACCATTGGTTCAGGTGTGCTTCCGATGCTTTGCACGCTGACCATCTGCAGTGTAGCCGTCATCAAGATCCTCATCGATGGCGGCGGCGGCCTCAACGTGCTCTCCATGGAGGCTTTCAGCCTCCTCCACGTACCACTTGAGTGGCTCCGCCTCAGCAAGCCCTTATCCGGGGTTGGCGGCAACTCCTCCAACCCCCTAGGGCAGATTCGCCTCCCCATGACCTTTGGCACATGCGACAACTACCGCACCGAGCTAATCGACTTCGACATCGCCCGCATCGGTTTGCCATACAACACCATCCTCGGGTACCCAGCGCTGGCCTAGTTCATGGAAGCAACCCATCCTGCCTACAACCTCATGAAGATGCCAGGAAGCAATGGTGTCCTCACCGTGGCCGGAGACACCAAGGAAGCTATGGCGGCCCTTAAGCTAGCCTTCAGGGCCACGGCGGCAGCTTGCCCAGCCGACCAAGCCGTGCCCAGAGCCAAGGGGGCTGTGCTGACCAAGAAGAAGTAGTTGTTCACTCAAGGCCAAAGCCAAGACGAAACAGATACCGGTCGACACAGACGGGGCCTCTGGCGCTACCTTTACCATAGGCTCCGACCTCGACCCAAACCAAGAAAAGGAGTTGGTGGACTTCTTGCGAGCGAACAAGGGGGTATTCGCCTGGGAACCCAAGCAGCTAGTTGGGGTCCCTAAAGGAGTGATTGAGCATCATCTGAGGGTGTGCCCCAATGTGCGCCCTATGAAGCAAAAGGCGAGGCGACAATCCACGGAGAAGCATTCTTTCATCGTGCAGGAAACCCGCAAGCTGGAGGCAGCAGGTGTCATCCGTGAGGTCCAGTACCCAGAGTGGCTGGCAAACCTAGTCGTCGTGCTGAAGAAAGGAGGGAAGGAACGCATGTGTGTCGAATTCACCAACCCCAACAAGGCTTGCCCTCAGGACCCATTCACGGTGCCGCGCATCGACCAGATTGTCGATTCCATCGCGGAGTGTGACCTGCTGTGCTTCATGGATGCGTTCTCAGGATACCACCAGATCAAGATGGCGGTCGAAGACGTGGAGAAAATGGCTTTCTTGACCCCATGTGGGGTGTACTGCTACACTTGCATGCTGTTCGGACTGCGCAACGCAGGAGCAACCTTCCAGTGACTGATGCACATCGCCTTGGGGCGGCAGCTCGGGAGGAACGCTGAGGCCTACGTCGACGACATTGTGGTAAAATCTCGGGAGGCGAGAACTTTGATTCGGGACCTGGAAGAGACCTTCGCGAGCCTGCGCCAGGTGGACCTGCAGCTCAATCCGGAGAAGTGTGTGTTTGGCGTCGCTTTCGGCAAGCTACTGGGCTTCCTCGTGTCTCACAGAGGAATCGAGGCCAACCCGGAGAAGGTCAAGGCAATCGAAGACATGAGCCCACCACAAAAACTGAAGGAGATGCAGAAGCTTGCAGGCTGCGTGACTTCGCTCGCGCGCTTCATCTCCAAGTTGGGGGAACGCGCCTTGCCGTTTTTCAAGCTGATGAAGAAGAAGGGCCCGTTCGAGTGGACCCCTGAGGCCGACTTGGCATTTCAAGGCCTCAAGAGATACTTGACCAGCCCGTCGGTGATGGTGGTGCCTCGTCCTCATGAGCCATTGGTACTCTACTTATCTGCCACCCCCCACTCCGCCAGCACGGCGCTGGTGGCCCTCAGGGAGGAGCACCAGGTCAAGGGCTCGCCAAATAAAGCCGCTGAGCCGGACGAGACTGTGCAACCCCAAGATGATGCTCCTGAGACAGCGGTTACTCCGGCTAGCCATCAGGCACCAGGGGCTAGGGATCCACAGGAAACACCTCAGTCCCTGAGAACCAAAAACTCCGTCAGCTCCCCCACCCATATCGAGCACCCAGTGTACTTCGTCAGCACAGTGCTACAAGATGCGAGGGCACGATACCCCATGCCTCAGAAGCTCTTGCTCGCACTCCTGGTGGCTTCGCGTAAGCTGCGCCACTATTTCCAAGGCCACCCTATCAAGGTCGTCTCAGCCTACCCACTGGAGAGAGTGCTCAGGAGCCCCAATGGTGCGGGAAGAGTCGCTGAATTGAACATCAAGCTGCAAGCGTTTGATCTAGAGTTCAGCACAACTAGGGTCATCAAGGGGGCTGCGCTCGCTGACTTTGTGGCAGAATGAATCGATACCCCAGATCTCGAAGAATGCAAGAATTGATCCCTCTCGCCAGGGAATGAAGCGCCAGACGGATGGGTCAGGTACTTCGATGGCGCATTCGCGTGCCAGGGCGCGGGGGCTAGAGCCATGCTCATCTTGCCCACTCAGGACAAGCTCTACTACACCGTGCAGCTCTGCTTCCAGCGGGGCGAGAAGGTCTCCAACAACATTGCAGAGTATGAGGGTCTCATCGCCGACCTCAGGGCCGCAGTGGTCCTGAGGGTGAAACGCCTCACCATCAAGGGAGACTCGTAGCTCCTCGTCAACTTCTCCAACAAAGTGTGCGAGCTGAAGGATGAGCACATGGAGGCATACCTCGTGGAGGTACGCAGGATGGAGAAGCAGTTCCTGGGCCTAGAGCTGCAGCATGTGCCTCGTGGCACCAACCAAGAGGCCGAAGACATCACCAAGAGAGCATCCAAGCGGCTGCCCCAAGAGCCTGGCGTCTTCGAGGAACGGCTCTTCAAGCCTTCGGCAGCACCTCAGCTTGCGGATCCGGCACCACCTCAGGAGGAGCTCCCCCAGCCACCAGCCTCGGGAGCCCCCGCCTGCGGCCCGACCTCGGGAGCGCGTCTCCTCTTGGCGCTCGAGCCTCAGGAGAGGTGCTGGATCGAGGAGTTCAAGGTATACCTTATGAAGGGAACGCTGCCGGAGAAGGAGGGAGACGCGGAGCGCGTGGCCCGATAGGCTATGGCATACTGCATTCAGGACGGTGAGCTATACAGAAAGCGGCCGAATGACGTTTCTCTTTGATGCATTTCCAGGGAACAGGGGAATGAGTTGCTGGCCGACATACATGGCGGAGACTGCGGGCACCACTCGTCGTCGCGCACCCTAGTCGGCAAAGCTTTCCGCAGCGGGTTCTACTGGCCCGCGGCACTCAGCGACGCAGCCGAGCTGGTAAAATCCTGCAAGGCCTGCCAATTCCATGCCAAGAAGATCCACCAGCTGGCTCAGGGCCTCCAGACAATCCCGCTCTCATGGCCATTCACAGTCTGGAGGCTGGATATCTTGGGCCCATTCCCTCGAGTATCTAGAGGCTATCGTTACCTCTACGTCGCCGTCAACAAATTCACCAAATGGGCGGAAGTGGAAGCCATTCGCACCATCCCAGCTGGGTCAGCAGTTAAGTTCGTCAAGGGCCTCGTAAGCCGATTCAGGGTCCCTACTTGCATCATCACCGACAATGGCTAGTTCACCAGCAATCTCTTCAAAACATATTGTTCTTACCTTGGAACGCAGATCTGCTACGCCTCCGTGGCGCACCCCAGGAGCAACGGCCAGGCTGAATGCGCCAATGCGGAAGTCCTGAGGGGCCTCAAGACCAGGACCTTCAAGAAGAAGCTTGAGGCCTGCGGCAGGGGCTGGCACGACGAGCTCTAGTCCGTGTTGTGGTCCATCCACACCACCGCCACCAGGCCCACAGGCGAGACCCCGTTCTTCCTCGTCTACGGAGCAGAAGCGGTTCTCCCACATGAGGTCAAGCATCGCTCCGGGCGGGTCCTGGCATTTGATGAAACGCAGCAGGACGCCATGCGGGGGATGGACCTCGTGCTAGGGGAGGAACACCGCCGTGAAGACTCGCTCTGAGCTGCGAGTACCAGCAGGCGCTGTGGCGGTACCACTGCTGCAGCGTCCACTCCAGGACGCTTGAGGTGGGTGACCTTGTCCAGAGGCGGGTGCTCTCCAGGGAAGGGTTGCACAAGCTCTCGCCCATGTGGGAGGGCCCGTTTCGGGTCGTCCACATCTCCAGGCCTGGCGCCGCGCACCCGGAGACGCAGGACGGGGTCCCCATCCATAACGCCTGGACCATCCAGCACCTTCGGAGGTTTTACCCTTGAAGCAAGGCCCAGTGCCTGTGAAGAATCTCCGCTCGTGACACTCTCACGTAATAATGAGTGGGGCTGTACACGCCCCAGAGTCTCAGCAGTGCCGCCCTCGAGCCTCGGGGGCTCCCTCCCAAGCCTAGTGGCAGCACTTAGCTCCGCGCTGGTGAGAAGACAAGAAGACTAGACTAGGTGCCGGACGCGGCTTTTCATTTGCTTTCCGCGGTTGGTTCGCCCCTCTTCAATGAGAATTTGCTTTCTGGTGTTCCTTGCTAGCCTGGTTCTGTTGCCTTCCCCCCCCCCTTTCTGCTCGTGTTCCTTGTTTTTGGCCCGCACTCTCCCTCGCATGCCTCGCGAAGGGGCTGTCAGGCGCCCTCGTGAGCGTTTCATTCTCGTTTTGGCGTTTTCGTTTTCCTTTCTTTCGCAAGGCACCCTCGCTCAAGTTCGCAACGGGCGCACCCCTCTCAATCCGTGCCCCCCCGGGTACCGCGATGCAAAGCACTGGGTCATGGTCGGCAGCGCCTTCGACCAGGGTCCATAGGATAAGAATTTCCTAGCGGATTTTTGCAGTTCCCAGGCGCATTCCAGCACAGGAGGCCTCGCCAGGCATTGAGGAACACGCGTCCCGCGAGGCGGAATCTGCTTCAGGCGCATCAAGCTAAGTTATTCCTACGCGCATACATAAAACATGACGTTGCAACGCAACACTGGAATGATAAGCATAGCATAGCCACTTAGAAATCATAATTGTTGCACGCCCCAACGGGGCCCCATACTTGCCTCTCTCTCTCTCTCAATGCAGGAAGGAAGGGAAAAGCAAAACAAAAGCGGAACATGCCCCCACAGCAGGTCGCGAGGACAGGTCGCGGAGCTCTCCTGAGCTCAGCCAGACCCCTCCTCGCGCTTCATCGGAGCGCGGCGGCGGGTCGACCTGCTGCCACTTTCGAAGAGGGCGCGGTGGCACGGCGGCTGGTCGTATCCGTCGCTGCTGGAGCTGTCGCCGGAAGAGGAGCCGCCGTAGCAGGACGAGCCATGGTCAGTGCCGAGGACGAAGCCGCCTTCCTCCTCGTCGCGACCATCGCCAAGGCCAAGCACCTCGTCGCCGCCGTTGTCCTCAGGGCAGCACCCGACGCGGCAACCATCTTCCCCAAACACCCTCGCGAAGAGGGTCGCGTCATCGTCGTACTTGAAGTGGAGGGCACACCGCCTTCCCAGCCCGCGCACGTGGATGAACGTCTGCCAGCCGCGGGTCAGGGCCGCATTGCCCGCGGCGGAGATTTCCATCGCGACCCACGAAGCCCAACTGCAGCAGCCGTCCGCTTGCAGCCAGAGACCGCCCGGGCCTGCGGACGGCAGTTCGCCGACGAAGAACCGCGGGAGCTGAAGCCAAGTGCCAGCCGGGTTCTCCGACCACACGATGAACTCTGGCATCATCTCCGCCGAATGGAAGCACGGCCGATGAGGCTGTGCAACCATGGCACGCCTCGCCTCATCAACGGGACTGCCGCGACCTGGGCGGCTGCCACCACGTGAAGAGGCGCCACCGCGGCTGCGAGGGGCCACGGCGGGAGTCGTAGTGTGCTTGTGGGGATGGTCGTGCCCCCTCTTGGGCGGCGGAGAGCCAAGGCCCTCCTGGCGAGCTTTCCCCTTTTCCGCAGCAGAGAGCCTCTTCGCGCGTGCCATGGGTGTCGCTGCGGGTAGTGGAGCAAGGAAGAAGAAGAAGCGGGAGAAGCAAAGGAAGAGACGGGTGACGGGGGATCCGCCCCCACTCCCCATTTATAGCCCAGGGAGGCCAACCACCGGCCTTCATGATCTAAGGTAATGATGACCTTTTCCTGCATGCATCAAGGACTCGTCAAGTCGGGTAGTTGCCGAGGCGGCATGGGGAAGCGGAGATGCCCACGTCCAATCAATCGCCACGCGCCAACTGTGGCCGCAGGCTATGAGGGCCCGCGGCGCTCTGCACTTGCCCTTTGGCTTTTCCTCGAAGCCAAGCCTGAGCGTGCCTTGGGCTCGAGGCCTACTGTCGGCGTTCTGGGAACGGGGGTCCCCAGACTTGCCTGCCTACGGCCCATAGCGTGGCTCCACCAGCGGCCTGTACGGCCCATCTTCACCAACAAACACTCAAGACCCTCGCGAGGGGGCTGAGCCTCACGAGGCAGACGATGCAAGGCCTCCTCAGGGGCGGCCTCACCAGGCTGGCTCGCGAGGGGCGGAGAGATCAAGGCAAGGGATACCTCGCGAGGTTTCTGTGACGCAAGCCATGACGACTGGAGCCAGGCGAGCACCAGCGCGTGCAGTGTCCTCGTTTCCTCTTTGGTGCTAAAGAGGCAAGCGCGGGCAAGGAGTCCCGAGGCATCAGGCAAAGGTTTCCATATTGGCGCAACAAGACCAATACCAGCAGGACGGCAGGACAGAGGTCATGATTTTTTGTCATAGAAGTAGGAGCCCACCACATCTATGATGATACCGGGTTTTGTCACAATTATCATCATAGAAGTGTCATATGTATGATAGAAAAAAATTCGTTCGGCCCAAAATGTCATGGATGTGTATTTTTTTGTAGTGAATGAATCTAATGGTATTGATTTGTTATTGTATATTGTCGGCGTTCTGGGAACGGGGGTCCCCAGTCTTGCCTGCCTGCGGCCCACAGCGTGGCTCCACCAGCAGCCTGTACGGCCCATCTTCACCAACAAACACTCAAGACCCTCGCGAGGGGGCTGAGCCTCACAAGGCGGACGACGCAAGGCCTCCTCAGGGGCGGCCTGACCAAGCTGGCTCACGAGGGGCGGAGAGATCAAGGCAAGGGATACCTCGCGAGGTTTCTGTGACGCAAGCCATGACGACTGGAGCCAGGCGGGCACCAGCGCGCAGTGTCCTCATTTCCTCTTTGGTGCTAAAGAGGCAAGCGCAGGCGAGGAGTCCCGAGGCATCAGGCAAAGGTTTCCATATTGGTGCAACAGGACCAAGACCAGCAGGACGGCAGGACGGTGGTCATCGTGGAGCCCAAGACGGCGTCACCACCAGAGCCTTTGGCAGGCGAAGACTACTTTTGTCAGGATAACTTGTACTAGTTGTCTCCCTTCAAATTGGCCGTTGTGGGATCCCTTCCCGCTCAATATTTGGGAAGAGGACCCGGGCCTCTATAAATAGGACTAGCCACCACCATAGAAAGGAGGTCATTCAGATCATCCTCAACCACACAAGTTCGCCAAGCACAAGAACACCTCTCCTCAGGAGGCTGTTCTTCCCTTGTAACTGTTCATCCCCAGCCCTAGAGGCAATCCACCACACCACACTGGAGTAGGGTATTACACCACAATGGTGGCCCGAACCAGTATAAATCTTGTGTATCTTGTTCTTTGAGTCCGTCGAGCTAGGCCGTGAGATCTTACGAAGCGTGCGAGCTAGAGAGAGGTAGAGAACTTCATGCGCATCCCAGTGTTCGAACCTCAAGGGTTTGCCGGAACCCGAAATCCAACATATATGTTATTATTTATGTCTATGAACTTTGTCAAAGTTTACAAAGTTTGACTTTGAGCAAAGCTAAAATGTGGAGTAAATAAAAACAGAGGGAGTACGCAGGGACTAGTATAGTTACTACTGCTAGAACATGGTAAGTTGGACCCCTAAATGCGGGCATGGACCGGGCACACCTCAATTATTCTTTCAAACGGTCAGACACCTACATTTAGCACACCATCCGGCTACTTAATCAAGTGTTACGCTTCACTAATTGAAAAGGAAAAGGGTGGCACTGTACCCAAAACCACCACACTTGGGGCTAGGGTAACAACTTGGTACTGTACCACATTTGATCCAGGGCACAAAAACCACATGTTCTACACCTAATGCGCAACGCGGAGCACTGACGCTCGAATATGGTCGGGAAAACAGGGAAACCGACATGTGGGGCACACCTGTCAAGACGACGTGGCACAGACTAGTCCAATGGAGGAGCTGGCCCACGACCTCCTCGCCACCGGCAACCGTTCATGTGGGTCATGGGGGCCAGCAATGTGGTGCAGCTCCATGAAAGTGCAACTATCCCTAGGTGGTTTTGGTAATTCATAACAACATATAGCTCATTGAGCTAATGCTATTCCAAGATGATTATTTCAGGAAAGCTCAATGATTGGCATGGCATGGATGTGAAAGTGGAACCCTCAAAATGCTAAGGATAAAGGATTGGCTCAAGCTCAAAATCTCAAGACTCTTCATTTTATATTTGAGTGATCCAAGATCACATTGAGTCTTTAGGAAAAGCCAATACTATTAAGGAGGGATGAGGTGTTGCTTAATGAGCCCCTTGCTTCATGTGCTTAGTGATATGCTCCAAAACCCTCAACTACTTTCCCATATCCACATATGACCTAAACCCTAAGCCAAACTCGGTCCTACCGATTCTTCCTATCCGGCGCCACCGAGTTTCACTTGTCATTAGCCACTGCCAAACCCTAGCAATTCGGTCCTACCGATAGGGATCTCGGTCTCACCGAGATGGGGTTGCAAACTCTCTGTTTCCCTTTCGTAACTTTTCGGTCCCACCGAAAGAGCGAATCGGTCCCACCGAGATTGCAATGTAAACTCAGTGTTTCCCCTTTGTAACTTTTCGGTCTCACCGAGTTCCACTCGGTCTCACCAAAAGAGCAAATCGGTCCCACCGAGTTTGCCTGACCAACTCTCTGGTTAGCTAATTACCAAATTCGGTCTCACCGAGTTTGTGTAATCGGTCTCACCGAGATTGCGTTATGCCCAAACCCTAACCATATCGGTCCTACCGAGTAGCATGTCAGTCCCACCGAAAATCACTAACGATCACTAGGTTTACATTTTCGGTCCGACCGAGCTTATTGATTCGGTCCCACCGAGATTGGAAAACTGTGTAGCGGTTGGATTTTGTGTGGAGGCTATATATACCCCTCCACCTCCTCCTCATTCGATGAGAGAGCCATCAGAACACACACATCATTCCAATTCATATGTTCTGAGAGAGAACCACCTACTCATGTGTTGAGACCAAGACATTCCATTCCTACCATATGAATCTTGATCTCTAGCCTTCCCAAGTTGCTTTCTACTCAAACCCTCTTTCCACCAAATCCAAATCCTATGAGAGAGAGTTGAGTGTTGGGGAGACTATCATTTGAAGCACAAGAGCAAGGAGTTCATTACCTACACACCATTTGTTACTTCTTGGAGAGTGGTGTCTCCTAGATTGGCTAGGTGTCACTTGGGAGCCTCCGACAAGATTGTGGAGTTGAACCAAGGAGTTTGTAAGGGAAAGGAGATCGCCTACTTCGTGAAGATCTACCGCTAGTGAGGCAAGTCCTTCGTGGGCGATGGCCATGGTGGGATAGACAAGGTTGCTTCTTCGTGGACCCTTTGTGGGTGGTTGCTTCTTCATGGACCCTTCGTGGGTGGAGCCCTGTGTGGACTCGCGCAACCGTTGCCCTTGGGTGGAGCCCTGTGTGGACTCGCGCAACCGTTACCCTTCGTGGGTTGAAGTCTCCATCAACGTGGATGTAGGATAGCACCACCTATCCGAACCACGGGAAAAACATCCGTGTCTCCAATTGCGTTTGAATTCTCCAAACCCTTCCCTTTACATTCTTGCAAGTTGCATGCTTTACTTTCCGCTGCCAATATACTCTTTGCATGCTTGCTTGAATCATGTGATGATTGCTTGACTTGTCCTAAATTAGCTAAAATCTGCCAAGAACTAAAATTGGGAAAAGGTTAAGTTTTTATTTGGTCAAGTAGTCTAATCACCCCCCCCCCTCTAGACATACTTTCGATCCTACACTCCAACACCGCCTCTGGACAGGGTGACCGCGGTGAGCGGCACGCTCATCATCGCTGAACACGGTCAGTTTCAGTGTGTCGAGGGTGGCGTTAGCGCTATGGCATGACCAGTAGATCAACACCCGGCTCGTCGAGGATGCACAGGGCGCCAAAGTGCGCACGCGCCGCGACGTGTCCGCGGAGTGGTGTAGCGTGGCCAACTGCATCCCCAGGACCTGAGACCATGTCGGGTCATCTTGCTTTTCCAGTGACATGCGGGTTCGCATGTGAGCAAAGGGCATCTCCAATGACTACCCTGGCACACCAAAAACCCTTGTCCCTCACGACGTCGCACGATGCGTTCCCAGCCGGCGCCAGCTGCCCGCATTCATGTCGTCCGTCCGTATGCCGTCGTTAAGAGGCTCGGTACCCGAGGAATAAACCCGGCAACTTAATGACGCGCCCGGACGCTTTGGCCTCACCGGAATGCGCTACTTAAAGCGGCAATGCCCAACTAACCTCTACGCCATAGCGCATCGTCCTGCTACCTAGCACCACATTCGCCATGACTGGGAGCGTGAACGCTCCGCGGAAGAGCTTTGTCTTCGGGGATGAAGCTCGAGGTCGCCGCCCACGCTCAAGTCGCCGCTCGCGATGCAATAGCGGCGTAGCCGGACGCGGACACACAAGCGGTGGACACGATGGCGGCCGACGACGCGAGCACCGTCAGCCACGCGTCCTACTTGCCGTCATCCAATGTCCGGCACCGCCGAGGTCGGGGACTCCTCCGAGGATGAGTAGGGCATGGGAGGCGGCAGGGCATGGTGTGCCAACTGGTCGGTCCGTCTCCTGTGTTCTACTCTTCCCCGCCGGAGACCGCACCTTCGTCTTGAACCCCGCCCCCGTACATGGAGATCACAAATGGAGGACGTCGGTCACCGCCGTAGAATAGGCTTAGGGTCGGGTTTCTTTTATTTTTCTGTCCTATAAAAGTTCGAAACGTAATGAAAACTTGTCGTGTTTGTATTAATCTCGGACGGTGTATATGAACTTTCACAATAATATAGTATATTATAGGAGTACTAGCAAGATGCTTGTGCGTTGCACAGAACATCAAGATCTTGTGGGGGAAAAGGATGAACGAGGGAAGGCCTTATCTGCAAATGTGGAGAGGAGTGCGGGTAAATTGTCATAGTTTCCTTCCTATCCGTTAGAGATAGATCAGACGGCCTATATTGCAGGATGGCAGGCACACCATCATCACCAACTCTACTTTTTATTGAACCGAGACAAAGCTAACATGCGAAGTAAATAAACACATAGGGTCTACATACACAATTTATCTTAGGCACTCCAATAGAACGTCCACTACACATTCACGCATTTCACATATTTCTACATCTATGGGAACCTACGAAAGGGTTAACGTAAATTGCCTCTCTCTCTCCTTCCTGATTTTCATGGTGGTGGGCCCCTCCCTTCCCCCAATCTACAATCAACAGCTCACACGTTTCACATTATGTTAATTACGTAACTGGGATTACGTAGGTGTGCAGTACTCGTCCAAAAAAACCAACTAAGCCAACCTCTAATACGTCTCCAACGTATCTATAATTTTTGATTGCTCCATGCTATATTATCTACTGTTTTGGACATTATTGGGCTTTATTATCCACTTTTATATTATTTTTGGGACTAACCTATTAACCAGAGGCCTAGCCCAGAATTGTTGTTTTTTGCCTGTTTTAGGGTTTCGAAGAAAAGATCAAACGGAGTCCAAACGGAATGAAACCTTCGGGAACATGATTTTCTCATCGAATACAACTTAGGAGACTTGGATCCTACGTCAAGACACGTAACAGGAGGTCACGAGGTAGGGGGCGCGCCTACCCCCCCCCCCAGGCATGCCCTCCATCCTCGTGGGCCCCCTGTTGCTCCACCGACGTACTTCTTCCTCCTATATATACCCATGTATCCCCAAACGATCAGATACGGAGCCAAAACCCTAATTCCACCGCCGCAACTTTCTGTATCCATGAGATCCCATCTTGGGGCCTGTTCTGGAGCTCCGCCGGAGGGGGGCATCGATCACGGAGGGCTTCTACATCAACACCATAGCCCTTCGATGAAGTGTGAGTAGTTTACCTCAGACCTACGGGTCCATAGTTAGTAGCTAGATGGCTTCTTCTCTCTTTTTGGATCTCAATACAATGTTCTCCCCCTCTCTTGTGGAGATCTATTCGATGTAATCTTCTTTTTGCGGTGTGTTTGTTGAGACCGATGAATTGTGGGTTTATGATCAAGTCTATCAATGAATAATATTTGAATCTTCTCTGAATTCTTTTATGTATGATTGGTTATCTTTCCAAGTCTCTTCGAATTATCAGTTTGGTTTGGCCTACTAGATTGATCTTTCTTGCAATGGGAGAAGTTCTTAGCTTTGGGTTCAATCTTGCGGTGTCCTTTCCCGGTGACAGTAAGGGCAGCAAGGCACGTATTGTATTCTTTCCATCCAGGATAACAAGATGGGGTTTTCTTCATATTGCATGAGTCTATCCCTCTACATCATGTCATCTTGCTTAAGGCGTTACTCTGTTTTTAACTTAATACTCTAGATGCATGCTGGATAGCGGTCGATGAGTGGAGTAATAGTAGTAGATGCAGGCAGGAGTCGGTCTACTTGTCTCGGACGTGATGCCTATATACATGATCATACCTAGATATTCTCATAAGTCATAACTATGCTCAATTATGTCAATTGCTCAACAGTAATTTGTTCACCCACCATAGAATACTTATGTTCTCGAGAGAAGCCACTAGTGAAACCTATGGCCCCCGGGTCTATCTTTATCATATCAATCTCCTACTACTTAGTTATTTACTTTGCTATTTACTTTGCCTTTATTTTACTTTGCATCTTTATCATAAAAATACCAAAAATATTATCTTATCATATCTATCAGATCTCACTCTCGTAAGTGGCCCTATAGGGATTTACAACCCTTATTTGCGTTGGTTGCGAGGATTCATTTGTTTTGTGCAGGTGCGAGGGACTCGCGCGTAGCCTCCTACTGGATTGATACCTTGGTTCTCAAAAACTGAGGGAAATACTTATGCTACTTTGCTGCATCATCCCTTCCTCTTCGGGGAAAACCAACGCGCTGCTAAAAGAGGTAGCAACCTCCCAGCATATCGCGCGGGAAAAGACCCGGCCGCACCGTTTTAGTCGGGATTACCAGATTACTAGTAGTAGTATCGATGGATCGCGCGAAGCACCAAGTTTTTTTTAGGAGGGCGAAGCACCTAGTTTAAAAGGAAAAAGGGGTACACTCACAGCACCCCTATCGCGGTCGCATTGCACCCCACACGCGTTCGGTCCTGCACACGGCTCACGCAAACGGAACGCGCTTCGGCTTGCCTCTTCACTGACACGTGGGACTGCACTCGGAGAAACTGACCATGCGCCAAACTCCCCCCGCCCACCGCCCTTCGGCCAACTAGCCAATAATATTCCCCAAACCCCCCTCCCCCCTGTCCCCCTCCACTCCATTCGCTCCGCCAAAGCCGCCCTCCCCGCCACTCCGATACATCGGCACCGCGATTCATTGAGGGGACGCACGGCGATCCTCCCGCTCCCATAGTATGCTCTCGTAGAATGTCGTCCTCGAGCCGCACCGCCACCGCTGGCGACGTTCTTGTGGAGGCGCACGGCGGTCAGCGCCGCCACCGCTGGCGACATTCGTGTGGAGACGCACGGCGGTCAGCTTCTCCCATGGTATGCGCATTCTAGACTGAGGCCTCGTGCATGTCGGTGTAGCACTGAATGTTAGCTGATAGACACTGTTAATCTCACTGTTTGCCGAAGTAGTTTACAGTCAATATGCTCTGCTTAAGAAGCTTCCTTGCCCTGTTCTGCACTCAATCTGCTTAGCTGAGATGGCATGCCAAGCCTGATTAGTTGCTAAAATATCCTGCCATATATTTATTGTGACGTCGATTGCCATGGTCTAGTAGACAATCTGTTAGGTGAAATAGCTTGACATCATTTTATACTCGATCTTTGTTGTTGTGATGGACTTTCATAGTTCGATGGTTGTGTGCTCGGCCTCATTGACTGCTGAAACAGCCTGCCATAATTTAGCACTCAAATCTGTTTGCTGAATTAGCTTTAAATATATTTTGTTACTTAGATCTACTCGTCCAAATATCTTGCCATAGCTTTGGACATCGACCTAGGTATTTTTTTCTGGACTTCGTAAAAAAACATATATGTTTTTCTTGTAATATCTAGTAGAAGAAGTAATTTGTATGTCTAACAGATGGACAGCACTTGATAACTTCTGCTCGAAGATTCTCCACTGCATATGTCGAGGGGGTTAAAAACTTCATGAACTTCATCAGAGCTGAGTACGGTGGTCCAAAATCAGATGTGCTCTGCCCGTGTAGCAATTGTATGAATTCAGTTACAAGACCCCAGTCAACTGTGCAAAATCATCTACACTTGTATGCGATGTCGGTCACATATACTAGGCAGGTTCATCATGGTGAAGCTGTGAACGTCAATGTTACTAACTACGTGGAAGCAGCAGATCACCATCTTGATCTGCCTGATGCTTGGGTGGAAGAGGAGGAGGCGGTGGTGGTGGCGGAGGCAATGAGTTTGACCAACATTGAAACAATGCTACGAAATGCTCGTGCATTTCGTGAACTTTCACCTGCAGAAGAAAAATAGTGGGCCCGCATGTTGGAACAATGCAACATGGCTGTCACCCCAGGAAATAAGCTGTCAGTATTCTCAGCTATGGTCACCTTTCTTCAGGTGAAGAGATTTGAGCAGATGACCAACAAATCATTCGATGCGATGTTGGCTGCTTTTCACAAAGCTTTCCCAGATGCGTCTGAGCTGCCACACACCTATAGTAAAATGAGGAATTTCCTTCGTGCAGTTGGAATTGGATATGATATGGTCCATGTTTGTAAGAATAATTGTGTTCTGTTCCGGAAGGATTATGCCAACTTAAGTGAATGCCCGAAATGCAAATCATCAAGATGGAAAGATGGCGATGCTGTGAAGAGGATTCCTCATAATGTTCTGAGACATTTTCCAATTACACCAAGATTGCAGAGGTTGTTTCATGATGCTGAAACAAGAGAGGATATACTATGGCATTCTAGGAACCATGAGTACAGAGGTCGGAATGTAATGAGCCATCCATCACATGGTAGTGAGTGGAAAAGCTTCAATCAGAAACACAAAAAGTTTGCTGCTGACCCAAGAAACATTAGACTTGGCTTAGCTTCAGATGGATTTAACCCATTTGTCCACCAGAGCGCCACATATAGCATGTGGCCAGTGCTTGTTATCCCTTACAACATGCCTCCAAATGTCTGCACCAAAGAATCAAACTACATGATGGCCTTGCTCATACTAGGTCCAAAAGGTCTTGGAAAGGATTTTGATTTATTCATGGAGCCTCTTGTGGAAGAACTTCAACAGCTATGGAGGGGTGTTCTCACTGGAGACCTATATAGCAGCCCACCAGCTGATTTCTTTCTGCGTGCTATTATAATTTGGTGCATCCATGATTATCCGGCTTTGGGCACTATGTCAGGGCGAACGCACATGGTTACAATGCATGTGTTCGCTGTGACAGGAATCCGCTGTCATATGCAATACTTAGCCAGATCTGTTACATTGGACACCGCCGTTTCCTTGCCAAGGACAAGTCGCGTCCTACAAAATACCGATGACATGTGTTCAATGCAAAGCGTGAAAACCGCGATGCGCCAAAGAGGATCACCGCCGATGAGTTGCAAGTGGAATTAGAGAAGGTCAGGCATATTACACCAGGAAACCATCCTGATAATGGTAGCGGGGAAAGGAAGTGTGGCAGGGCAGAAGAGAGATTATTGTTTACCTACAGGTCCACTTTGTGGGACTTGGTGTATTGGAAAGATTTGGATATGCGGCATAATCTTGATGTCATGCACATCGAGAAAAATATATGTGACAGCATTATCGGCACACTTCTTAATACTGAAGGCAAGACGAAAGATACCTTAAAATCTAGGATTGATTTGACAGACCTGGGTAACAGAAAGGATTTGCAGGTGCAAGATGAAGGTAAACCACGGGATATGGCACCAGCTGTGTACATCTTGGATAAGGCGAAAAGAAAAGAATTTTGCGAGGTCCTGTCACGTGTGAGATTCCCACATGGATTTTCTTCCAACCCTGAAAGGAGAGTCAGTGCAGATGGAAACAAGGTACAAGGGTTGAAAACTCATGACTGCCACGTCCTACTTCAAAGGGTTTTACCAATTATCCTTAGAGGATTGGGCCGCCCTGACTTATACGGGGCAGTTGCAGAGTTGGGACAATTCTTCAGGGAACTCTGCAGTAGAAATATCAGAGTGGATGCTTTGGAGTGTCTTAGAGACAAGATACCAACTATCCTATGCGACCTTGAGAAGATATATTCTCCAGCCTTCTTTGATGTGATGGTGCATTTGGTTGTTCATCTACCTAATGAGGCACTACTAAGAGGTCCAGTACAGTATGGCTGGATGTACCCTATTGAAAGGCGGGTCGGCACTTTCAAGGGCTATGTTAGGAACAGAGCTAGACCTGGGGATTCCATTGCAGAGGCCTACATTGCTACAGAAGCATTGACATTCTGCTCAAAATACATTGAAACAGCTGATCAGCTTAGCAAAGAGGTGCGTGAAGACAATCCCGGGCTCAATGTTTTCGATTATTCTGTTCGAGTTACAGGGAAGAGTCGACAAGAGGACAAACCTAAAGATTTGGACAAAATGGTTTGGTATGTGTTGAATAACTGTCCTAAGATACTACCTTATATCAAGTAAGTGCTAAGTATTGCAGCTTATACATCATAATCTACTAAACTTGCAGCACATTCTTATATATTTAGATGGTTGACGCGATCAGTATGTTGTGCAGCATCTACAAAAAGGAGTTACTGCTGCAAAATCCAAGAAACATTGACAAACTAGTTATGGCGGGATTTACGAAATGGTTCAAGAGCCATGTAAGCTTTTGAATTGCACTGTCAGATTTTTTAATATATTGAGTACGTAAGATGATTAGCTTGTCTATTTTCTAACCATAGGTTAAGAAGATGTGGGAGGATGGGCAGGCAGTTGATGATGCCCTTTACGCACTAGTAATGGGTCCTAATACTCGGGTAAGACATTATGAATCTTGCGTTGTTGGAGATGTGTGCTACAACAACCTTGCACGCGACGAAGGCAGGAAGACACAAAACAGTGTCATCATGAGCACGGATACGTACGGCAGAGAGACAACTGAAATGTATGCTCACATAACAGACATTGTTCAGTTGCAGTATATCTCCAGTTTCGAGGATCATCGGTGTGTGGTTCTGTTGTGCTGTCGTTGGTATAACCTATTTTCCAGGATCGCAAAACCCAAAGCTGATGATTATTTCAAATCCATCAATGTCAAGGTGGCGTACCAGACCAACGAGCCTTTTATTTTGGCAAATCAAGCAACACAGATATTTTTCTTGGAAGAAACATTTGCATGTAGCGATGACTGGAGAGTATTGCAAAGGTTTGAGCAGAGGAGTTCATTTAATGAAGTTGCACAACAAGATGATGCTTACACTGCTCCTGTTGTACAAGATTCCACAGATGTTCCTAATATCTTTGAGAACCATCACGTCAATGACGCTGGCGAAAAGATTGCCTATCGTGTTGTGGACATACAAGAGTTGATCAAGAAGAAGCCAACGTTCGAGGACATTGAGGATGAAGAAGATGACACTCTGGGGAATTACGATTTAGACTGATACACATGGCGAAGATGTTGCGCTGCTGCTGCGGATGATGATTAGATTGCTTTTGTCGTATTTGCCTGTCATAAGACGTTTTTTATCTATTATGTGAAATTGTGTTTTCTATGACAACTGAAACCTGATGAACATGTTGCTTAGTATTTTGCTGTGAGAACATCACTTGTTATGTATGTTCATTTGTGTTTGGTGATTGTACGACGACTAAAACATGATGACATTGTTGTTTAGTTGTACTCATATTTGGCTGTGAAACTTGAATTTGATGACATAGTTTGTTATTGGACTGCAATTTGCTCGACGTCTTCGAATGGGAACAAGGCTAACCCGACAGGGCCTCTGCTAATTTATTTATTTATTACCAAAAGGGCCTATGCTATTTATTTATGAGAAAAAGGGGATACCCCCAATTTCTGTTAATAGAAATCATTATATATTCACAACACTACTCCCAGCCTGCTACACAGGTTCCATTCATTACTAGTTTCAGCAAAGTGCTCATGTCATAGCCACTGAATACATCACGAGTGCTACATACACTGCAAATAAAGAGACAATCATCCTACAGAGCACATCGATTTTGCCCATTATCTTCACAAGCTCTTTCATCTCCTCATTGCTGTCAAGGCCGTTCATCAGCTGTTGCTTGGCCATGATCAGAGGAACTGCACCTTTAACCTTCTGCTCTGCATCTTCCTCTTCTGTCGTTCCTTTAGTTACTTGTCCAACACCCCAGCCTGCTGGTATTGGGATTCATTGGCTAACCAAATAATCAGCGTAGTTCGTTCCCCCACATCAGCAACTTCCGAGAAATACAAATCACACGAATCTTCCCTTTTCTGCATGAATCCAATTGGAAGATCATCAACCAAACTATTAAAAATATCAGCAACTAAAAGCAGTAGAACAACACTTAAACATATTATTACCCCATGATTCGGGCATTTGTAGAAGACTCGGCCAGGGTTGAGGATTGTGGTTGAGACGCGATGGATGACTCTGCGTGATTTGCAGCAGTGGCACCACACCAACGGCAGCGGGTTGCGATGAGCAACCGGCTGCGGTGCGTGTGCCGACGGGGGTGTTATGAGACCCACAGGCGATGGTACAGGTGGCGACTTGGCGCATATCTGATTGTTGCCTGCTGAAGAGTAGGTGGACGAGTAGCCAGCGGACATGGTTGCTGCGGCCAGAGCTTCTGATACTAGGCAGAGTAAGTAGAGAAGAGGAGAAGTGAACGTTGGATATGTCAGTTTCATTACTTGCAGAGTAGCATATCACCATATATAGCCATAGTCTAGGTTTGGATTCGAACCAGCTACAGGAGCACGTCTCTCTTTTTTCCTAAAACTCAGCAATGTCTCTTTACTGGTACACTATCTTGTTCTGTACGCCTTCTCAAGTCTTTGATTTTCTTTCTTTTTTGCCAGGAATGAAGGAGGACAAAATTGAGATTTCCTGGGACTCGAACCCAAACCTCTCGGTTGAAAACCAAGGGTGGTAGTCACTTATGTGGCGAACGTTCCTAGGGAGGAGGACGGCAGACGAACGCATTTTCCTTGCAGTTTTAGTTGCGACGCAAGATCGAACGGTCACAGTTTCGGGAATGTTATCAGGCGAACGAGCCCGGTTTTATTTTCTTCCTATATATAAAAAAGTATGCTACTTGGTGTCAGCTTAGTCAACAAACAATTGTGCCAACCTTGACCGTTGGATTGACATTCAACGTCTGTCGTGTTTCTTCAGTCTCTTCTTCCTCCAGCCGCCAAAGCTAAACCAGCGCCGGCGGGACCGCCTGCTCTCGCCTCCCACGGCTGGTTGTGCTGCCGTGCACGCATCGGGGCCACATCACACCCTAAAACTCTGCGGATCTTCCCTGGCTCCTGTTCGTTCCCGTCTGAGGCCTCACCATCATCCTCTGCCTTGGTTCGCTCGCCGCGGCGCCGCCCTCCGGTGTTGTCAACATGGTCAATAACTGAGAGGAATAAGGAGATGACTGTACATGGTGAGGATGATAGTAGGGACCCAGCAGCTCGCGAAGTAATTTTGTTTTTTCGTGAAGGAGAAGGGTATCAACTAGGTTGTTCGGGAGCTGTGGCCCGTCTAGCACATGACCAGCCCAGTTTGTTTTTTCCTTTTTGAAAATGGCTAGCCCAACTATTTTGTTTTTTGCAGAATAACCAACGTAGGCCTACTTGTTTTTCTACGCCCTACTGGGCCGGAAATCTTTCAAGACGAGGATGGATGCATTTTGCCCAGAAAATGGGCTATAAGTAATAAGAAATGGGCTATAAGTAATATTAAATGGGCTGTAAAATGAAAAAATACAGCAAACAGGCAATTAGTTCCAAAATACTTTTTTTCTTTCGGATTTTGATATTTTAAATTTCATTGTTTTTGTGCGGGTAAAATTTCATTGGATTTAAATTAAGGTATGTTTGGTTTTAAAATAAATTTGAATCTGGTTAGAAATTTCGGGCTGTATGCTATTTGGGACAGATTTGGAGGCTGACTTGTGGGTCCACTAGGTTGACGTGTATGAAAGGCTTTGTCAACTTAGTCCACAAACGATTCTATCAGCAGTGACCATTGGATGTTAATCCAACGGCCGTGCTGCTTCTTCAATATCTGATCTTCTTGCTCCAGCCGCCCAAACCAGCGCTGGTGGGACTGCCTGCTCCCGCCTCTCGTGGCCGGCTGTGCTGCCGCACAGACCGCACCGCCCCACCCTACTCCATTGTTGGCCAGGCCATTCGTCTACTCATCCACACCTTCTGTTATTTTCCAGCAACGGCAGCCGGACCAGTAAACCCTCGTACTCCCCACCATGAGGGCAACCACTGTCGAGTCTTCCCCGGCTCCGTGTCGTTCCCTTCCTAGGCCTCGCCGTCGTCCACTGCCCTGGTGCTCTCGGCACGCCGTGGTCAACGTGGTCAACGAATGACATCCATCGGACATGGACTGTACGTGGAGAGGCTGACAGCTGGATCCACGGCCGCACACAAGGAAATGCCTCCTTATTACGCGTAAAATAATGATTCCTCCACCTGACATCTGGGACCCACCAGAAGGGCCTCTGTATTTCATACAAAAAAACGTTCCCCCCGCTGACAGGTCGGACCCACCAGCTATATCTTCGCACATAAGGAAGTGCCTCCTTATTATGCACAAAAAATGAATACTCCCCCTGCTACCTGGGACCCAGCATAGTGGGAGGCTGACATGTGGGCCTACTAAGTTGATGGGGATGGAGAGCTTTGTCAACTTAGTCAATATGAACGATTCTAGCTCCAGTGACCGTACGATGTCCATCCAACGGTCGTAGTGCTTCTTCAACCTCTGGTCTTCTTGTTCCAGCCGCCCAAAGCAGCGTCGGTCGTGCCGACTGCTCCTACCTCCCATGGCCGACTGTGCTGCCGTGGAGGCCTCACCGCCCCCTACTACTCCCACCTCTGGCCAGGCCCTGCGGCAACGGCAGCCTCACACCGCAGTCGAACCAGTGAACCCTCATACTCCTCTCCGCGTGGGCATCCACTGTCGCGTCTTCCCCGGATCCGCGTCGTCTCCTTCCTAGGCCTCGTCGTCATCCACCGCCTTGGTGCATGGTCAACGAACGACTTCCATCGGAAGAGTACTGTACGTGGAGAGGCTAACAGCTGGGTCCACGGCCACAGCAAGGAAGTGCCTCCTTATTACGCGCAAAATAATGATTCCTCCACCTGATAGCAAGGACCCACCGGACGGACCATCGTATTTCACAAAAAAAATGTTTCCCCCTTGACTGTTGGGACCCACCAGCTACATCTTCGCATGCAAGGAAGTTCCTGACAGTCGGGACCCACCCAGTTGAAGCATAAGTAGCGTCGTCATTCTGGTCGCGAACGTGTACGTACATATGATCGGTCTGTCTGCATGCTGCAGCGATGAACTGTGGCCATGCAAGGAAGGGCACGTGTCGTAGTAGAGGCGCGCACGTGTCGTAGTAGAGTCGCGCACATAGCATGGACATGTACGTACAGCGACTAGGGTGCAAGAAAGTAAATACGGCCACGTACGTACATACGGGAGGGGTCTCGAACGCCTACTCGCGCACACGTACGACCAGGGCTCGTGTACATGGCTCGGTCGGAACAGAGAAACTGCGTCGTCGTCGTGTTCATGGGGAGCCAACCTGCTGGGTCGGAACGGAATGCGTCGTTGTGTTCATCGAGAGCCAACCGGCTTGGATGGAACAGCCGATGGAAACGAGGCCTGGCGTACCGTAGAACGGAGGAAACGGCCTTGTGTTCGACCGGCCACGGTCGAAACGGGATCCTGTTCATCGGGCGGGGTCTGGCGTACCGCAAAATGGAGGAAACGGACTTCTATTGGACCTCCTACAGTCGAAACGGGGTCCTGTTGATCGGGAGGGGTGTGGCGTACCACAAAACGGAGGAAACGGACTTGTGTTGGAGCGCTACGGTCGAAACGGGGGTCCTGTTCATCGGGAGGGGTGTGGCGTACCACAAAATGGGACTCCACGGGCTACTATTCATCTCCACCGTCGACCTCCTTCAGCCTCCACCTGCGACTGTTCATCCACGGGCTCCTGTTCATCCAGCCTCCACCGGCTACTATTCAACCAGCCCTCTCCACGGGGTCCTGTTCAACCACCCCTCCACGGGCTACTATTCATCCAGCCCTCCACCGGCTACTATTCAACCAGCCCTCCACGGGGTCCTGTTCATCCACCGGCTCGATCGATCGGGGTACTGTTCATCCAATGGCAACAGCCTCTACTACCACGGGTTCCTGTTCATCCAACCCCCGCCGAGAACTGTTCATCCAAACCCCCCAACAACGCTCACTGTTCATCTAGAGGCAGCATCGATCGACTTCAGTTAGCAGTGAAGGAATCGCTTGATCGGGTTCAGTTAACTATCATCGATCGATCGCTCGGGTTCAGTAACGCATAGCCTGCAGTGCAATCACTCGAGTTCAGTTAGAGCCCAACGCCTCCCTCAGGTTCAGTTAGAGCCCAACGCCTCACACACACACGCGTGCGTATGAGAGAAACGCGCATCGCTCGGCCCCCGACTGATGAAGACATGTACCTAGGGTAGGGGCACGGACCTGTCCAAGGAGCCCTACCCTAGGACATCCCTAGGGGAAGTCACCTTTCAATCGACTTGAAGGTGTCCCACTCGACGGACTCAAGACACTCGACCAGAAAGCTATCACTCGACCATGAAGCCAACCACTCGACCGCCAGGAGACTTATAGTCACTCCGCAGGCAAACGGCCAGCTGTTAAGTAGTCTTTATGGTCATTCTAGCACTTTATTCGGGGCGTTACCAGTAACGCCCAACCTTGAATGTACCTTAAACCCTACATTACTGAGGGCAGGAGGGGGCCGGCGAACTCTATATAAGCCACCCCCCTCCTCAGTATGAAGGGTTCGCACCCCTGTTATTCACACGCCAGTAATCCAGTCGACCGCCTCCGGGCACCGAGACGTAGGGCTGTTACTTCCTCCGCGAAGGGCCTGAACTCGTACATCTTGGTGTGTTTACAACTTCCCAATAGCTGAGATCTAGCCTCTCCATACATACCCCCCTACATCACTGTCAGAGTTAGAACCACGACAGTTGGCGCCCACCGTGGGGCAGGAATCTTAGCGCCTGATTGGAGAAGTTGCGATTTTTCCGATCCCTTTGATCATGGTTTCATGCGGAGTTTTGGTGGAGGGCCGCGAGATCCGCCTCGGCGCGCTCACGTTCATCGCCGACGACTCCGCCTGGCTTCAGGAGGCGCCACTCGACGTCGACGCGCTCCCCATCCGCGGTGCGACGCATTTCCGCGCATTCGTTCGTGGCGTCCTCCTGCGGCAGCCGTCGACCCAGTATCGGTCGGCCCTCGTATCGTCTCCCCGCTCTGTCTCCCACTGGCGCAAGAGCTCCGGTCGGTCGAGACTTCAGAGGTGGGTGAGACATGCCGTGGCTCGCCAGTCGGCCACCCCGCAAGTCGCGGAAATCGAGCCTGACGAATCCCTCTGCGGCCTGTTCGACCTGTCGACTGGCTCCGCGGAGACCGCATCCGAGTGCGACAGCAGCGACCCAGCGGCTGAGATCCTGGCGGTCGATGGAACGCACAGTCCTCCCGGTTTCCCTCGCACCGATGGAGGCGCGGGTGGGGGCGACCCGTCGCACCCCCACGATGAGTATCTCCCCGAACCTCTCACGTCATTACAGCGAGAGGAGCTTCGCCGCCGGAACATGGACGCGCTCCGCACTCCTATCGTCGGAGAGACCCCCGAGGCCCGGGCCTTGGAGGACGCGCGCTTGGCTAACTTGTCCGAGCGCACTCGACTGGAGAATCTCCAGCGAGCACTCGACGAGCAAGCGTGCCAGCGGGCTCCCGAGTCTAGTCGACGCCAGCTCTTCCCGCCGACGCAGGTATACCGAACCCCAGTTCAGAATTTGGCCGCTGCGGCCCGTATAGCAGAATCGATTCAACCCTCCCAGTCGGAGGCTGGCAGGGGCTTGTTGCAGATCAGAGCGTTGCTCCGGGCGGCGGGAAACCAGAATTCCGCTGTTTCTCAGTCGCGGAATAGAATCCACAGTCGACCCGTTGCAACAGATACAGTCCAGTCGGCTCACAGCTCGCGGTCGCCCCCGAGGCGTGAGGGACATGGCGACCGGCATGATCAGTACAGAAGGAATGAGCAGTACGATCACCGACCCGATCGTGATGATCGACGTCGAGTGCCAACCCCTCCCCCGAGGAGTGGGTCATATGCGCCTCGACATCGAGATGACAGGCGCCCTCATAGCGTTGGGCAGATGGTTCCCGTCGACCCCAGGGACCCAGGCTTTGACGCGAGATCTGTCCTCGTTCAAGGCTTGGTTGACAGGAATAGGGCTCATCGGGAAGGCTAGAACAGAGATGCGCCCTCCAGCAGCAGAATACATGTTTCAGGGCCAGAGTGTTTCAGTCGAGCCATCAGAGCCGCAGTGATTCCTCCCAATTTCAGGCTGGCGACTGGAATCAGCAAGTTCACCGGTGAATCTAAGCCTGACACTTGGCTCGAAGATTACCGAGTGGCTGTACAGATTGGTGGTGGCAATGATGAGGTGGCCATGAAGCATTTGCCTCTCATGATAGAGGGCTCAGCCAGAGCGTGGCTAAATCAGTTGGCACCCAGCAGCATTTACACTTGGGAGGACCTCTCCCGAGTGTTTATCACAACCTTTGAAGGAACATGCAAGCGAGCTGCAGGCCTTACAGAGTTGCGGTCTTGCGTGCAGAAGCCGAATGAAACTCTGAGAGAATACATCCAGAGGTGGATCACACTGCATCACTCGGTTGAGAATGTGCCAGACCATCAAGCGGTTTGTGCCTTCAAGGAAGGCGTTAAATACAGAGAGTTGAATCTGAAGTTCGGTCGAACTGGAGAGATGTCTCTGAATCGGATGATGGAGATTGCCACCAAGTACGCTAATGGTGAAGACAAGGACCGACTCCGGAGTGGCAAGCACAAGGCAGTCGCCCAAGAAATCGGAGGAAACTCCAGTCGGAAGCAAAAGCGGAAGGCCGAACCAGCCGCCCCTGGAGAGGCCCTGGCCGTGGCCCAGGGAAACTTCAAGGGAAAACCCAAGGGCCCCTGGAAGCCCAAGAAAGTCAAGGATCAGGATGGGAATGATGTTTTGGATCTGCCATGTCACATCCACACCAAGAAAGATGAAGAGGGTAATTTAATTTACCCAAAGCATACCACTCGACAGTGCCGGCTCCTAATCCAACAGTTTCAAGGCAAACAGTCCAAGGATAAGGAAAAAGAGTCGGACAGAGTCGAGGACAAGGAAGACAGTGACGATGGATACCCCCAAATCAATTCCACCCTGATGATTTTTGCTGATGTCGAAAGCAAAAGTCGACTAAAAGTCATTAACCGTGAGGTGAATATGGTTGCTCCGGCGACACCCAGTTATCTGAAGTGGTCTCAGACTGCCATCACATTCGACCAGTCCGATCACCCTACGCACATTGCCACCCCTGGGAGGCAAGCTTTGGTGGTCGACCCAGTTGTCGAAGGCACTCGACTGACCAAAGTCCTGATGGATGGTGGCAGTGGCCTGAACATATTGTATGCTGAAACATTGAAAGGGATGGGCATTCCGATGTCCAGGCTCAGTGCCAGCAACATGAGCTTCCATGGAGTCATTCCTGGAAAGAAAGCCGAGTCACTCGGCCAGATTGCTCTCGGCGTGGTTTTTGGTGATTCAAAGAATTACCGCAAGGAAAAATTGACATTTGAGGTTGTGGACTTCCAAAGTGCTTACCATGCTATCCTGGGCCGGCCGGCTTATGCACGCTTCATGGCTCGACCATGCTACGTGTATCTCAAGTTGAAGATGCCCAGCCCCAAAGGTGTGATCACCGTTACCGGCAATAGGAAGAAAGCTGAGGAGTGTTTTCAGAAAGGATCGAAGATTGCTGATGCTCAGATGGCAGTTGTTGAGCTGCAAGAGTACCAGAAGACTGCTGATCCGAGTGAATTGCTACGAGCCAAGAAGCCTGCTTCAGAATCTGCTTTTCAGTCGTCCGGTGAAACTAAGACAGCTCACATTCACCCGACCGACCCCGGCGCTGCTTCGACTCACATCTCGACGACGCTCGACTCCAAATAGGAAGAAGTGCTCATCCAGTTCCTCCGTGAGAACTGGGACGTCTTCGCATGGAAGCCTTCTGACATGCCTGGAGTTCCCAGGGGGCTGGCTGAGCACCGTCTATGAGTCGACCCGAAGTTCAAGCCCGTGAAAGAACATCTTCGACGGTCCGCCGTCCAGAAGAGGAAAGCTATTGGCGAGGAGGTGGCTCGGCTCTTAGCAGCGGAGTTCATCCGAGAGATTTACCACTCCGAGTGGCTCGCCAATGTTGTCATGGTCCCCAAGAAGGACAAGTCACTTCGCATGTGCATTGATTTCAAACATATCAATCGGGCCTGCCCGAAAGATCACTTTCCCCTCCCTCGCATCGACCAAATAGTCGACTCGACTGCGGGGTGCGAGAGATTGTCTTTTCTAGATGCCTATTCCGGGTACCATCAGATCCGTCTCTATGGACCCGACGAGATCAAAACAGCTTTCATCACTCCATTCGGATGCTTCTGTTACGTCACCATGCCGTTCGGCCTCAAGAACGCCGGAGCCACGTTCATGAGAATGATTCAGAAGTGTCTACTCAATCAAATCAGTCGGAATGTGGAGGCATACATGGATGATATTGTGGTCAAGTCACGGAAAGGTTCCGACCTGCGGGCTGACCTTGCTGAAACCTTTACCAACCTCAGGAGGTATGATATCAAGCTCAATCCATCAAAGTGCACGTTCGGAGTTCCAGGTGGAAAGTTACTCGGTTTTCTCGTTTCCGAATGGGGGATCGATGCCAATCCTGAAAAAGTTGGCACCATACTCCGGATGAAGCGTCCTGTACGCGTGCACGATGTCCAAAAGCTTACAGGCTGCTTGGCCGCTCTAAGTCGATTCATTTCTCGTCTCGGTGAAAAGGCGTTGCCTCTTTACCGACTGATGAAGAAGTCTGACAAGTTCGAGTGGACTCCAGAAGCTGACGCAGCATTTGCAGAGCTCAAAGCTCTGCTCTCCACCCAGCCGGTGCTTGCTACCCCAATCAGCAAAGAGCCTCTGCTGCTTTACATTGTAGCCACAGGACAAGTTGTCAGTACAGTACTTACGGTCGAGCGGGAAGAAGAAGGAAAGGCCTTCAGAGTTCAGCGCCCAGTCTATTATCTGTCTGAAGTTTTGACCCCTTCAAAACAAAGATACCCTCACTATCAGAAGCTTGTATATGGGATTTACATGACCACGAAGAAGGTTGCACATTACTTCTCTGACCACTCCATTACAGTCGTCAGCGACGCCCCACTGTCAGAGATTCTGCATAACAGAGATGCAACTGGTCGAGTGGCCAAGTGGGCGATTGAACTCCTTCCCTTAGATATCAAGTTTGAAGCAAAGAAGGCTATCAAGTCCCAAGCAATCGCAGATTTCATCGCCGAGTGGATTGAACAGCAACTTCCGACTCAAGTTCACTCGGAGCACTGGACCATGTTCTTCGATGGATCTAAGATGCTGAATGGTTCCGGTGCTGGGGTAGTTCTAGTCTCCCCCCGAGGAGATAAGCTCAGATATGTTCTCCAGATTCACTTCGATTCCTCCAATAATGAAGCGGAATATGAAGCACTTTTGTACGGGTTGCGCATGGCCATTTCACTCGGCGTCCGTCGCCTCATGGTCTATGGCGACTCAGATTTGGTGGTTAATCAGGTGATGAAGGATTGGGACGTCAGAAGTCCGGCTATTACTGGTTATTGCAATGCAGTGAGAAAGCTAGAAAAGAAATTCGAGGGGTTAGAGCTTCATCACATCCCCCGACTGAAAAATCAAGCAGCTGATGATCTGGCAAATATAGGCTCCAAGAGAGAAGCCATTCCCAGCAATGTGTTTTTGGAGCACATCCGCTCGCCGTCAGTCTAGGAGGATCCTTTCACAGAAGAAGCCCCACAACCGAAAAGTGCCACAGATCCAACTGAAGTCGAAGTTCCTGCTGTGGTCGACCTAATCATGGAAGTCTTGGCAATCACTCCCGACTGGACGATACCGTACATCGCGTATATCCTAAGGAAAGAACTCCCAGAGGACGAGGAAGAGGCTCGATAGACCGTCGCCGATCCAAGGCCTTCACAGTCATAAAAGGGCAGTTGTATAGAGAAAGCGTGACTGGAATCGGTCAGAAGTGCATAACACCAGAAGAAGGTCGGATAATCCTTGATGATATCCACTCGGGGACCTGTGGTCACCATGCGTCCTCTCGGACCATTGTGGCTAAAGCATACCGAGCGGGATTTTACTGGCCTAGAGCAAATGAGATGGCAAAAGAGATAGTCGACAAGTGTGGAGGGTGCCAGTTCTACTCCAACATGTCACACAAGCCTGCATCAGCCCTGAAGACCATTCCACTCGTCTGGCCCTTTGCTGTTTGGGGACTAGACATGGTTGGTCCACTGAGAACAGGCAGAAGTGGTTTCACTCATGTGCTTGTGGCAGTCGACAAGTTTACCAAATGGATTGAAGCTAAGCCCATCAAGAATCTTGATGCTTGCACTGCTATCAGTTTCGTCAGAGGGCTAACATTCAGATATGGAGTCCCGCATAGCATCATCACTGACAATGGGTCAAACTTCAATTTGGACAAGTTCAGAGCTTTTTGCGCCTCTCAAGGCACTCGAGTCGACTACGCATCGGTCGCCCATCCCCAGTCGAATGGACAAGCTGAAAGAGAAAATGGTCTGATTCTCAAAGGGCTAAAGCCTCGACTGATGCGTGATCTCAAGCACGCGGCAGGTGCTTGGGTCGACGAGCTTCCGTCAGTTTTGTGGGGATTGAGGACCACCCCTAACCGGTCGACTAGAAGAACTCCATTCTTTCTGGTTTATGGAGCCGAAGCAGTTCTGCCAAGTGATCTTCTTCACAATGCGCCCCGAGTTGAGCTTTACACCGAAGATGAAGCAGAACAGGCCCGGCAAGACGCAGTCGACCTCCTAGAAGAAGAGAGGGAAATGGCCATGATCAGATCGACCATTTATCAGCAAGACTTGCGTCGATTCCACGCCCGGAATGTGAAGAGTCGAGCCTTCCAAGAAGGAGATTTGGTCCTCTGAGTGGATCAACAGAAACCACACAAGCTTGCTCCTACTTGGGAAGGCCCCTTCATCGTCACTAAAGTCCTCCACAATGGAGCGTATCACCTCTACAATGTTGATCGCCAGATCGACGAGCCACGAGCTTGGAATGCGGAACTACTCTGCCCCTTTTACACTTGAGTTCTCTCTTGGACGAGATGTAATAAGAAAAATTTCTGCAGTTTATTTTTATCAAAGACAAGAGTGTTCCAATAATTGCTGTCACTTCTGTTTGCTTACGAAATCCCCCAGTGGGTGACTTAGCTGCGAATCCGTTTCGCCTAAGTTCGAAAAAATCCTACCGAGTGGAGAGTCAGACTCCCACTCGGAGGCTTAGCTGCAGCCCAGCGCTCGCCTAAGTTTGAAAAAATCCTACCGAGTGGAGAGCAATCCTCCCACTCGGGGGCTTAGCTGCAGTCCAGTACTCGCCTAAGTTCTCTCACTTAGAGACTTAGCTGCAGTCAGGCACTCGCCTAAGTTTGAAAAAATCCTACCGAGTGGAGAGCAATCCTCCCACTCGGGGGCTTAGCTACAGTCCAGTACTCGCCTAAGTTCTCTCACTTAGAGACTTAGCTGCAGTCAGGCACTCGCCTGAGTTTGAAAAAATCCTACCGAGTGGAGAGCAATCCTCCCACTCGGGGGCTTAGCTGCAGTCCAGTACTCGCCTAAGTTCTCTCACTTAGAGACTTAGCTGCAGTCAGGCACTCGCCTAAGTTTGAAAAAATCCTACCGAGTGGAGAGCAATCCTCCCACTCGGGGGCTTAGCTGCAGTCCAGTACTCGCCTAAGTTCTCTCACTTAGAGACTTAGCTGCAGTCAGGCACTCGCCTGAGTTTGAAAAAATCCTACCGAGTGGAGAGCAATCCTCCCACTCGAGGGCTTAGCTGCAGTCTAGTACTCGCCTAAGTTCTCTCACCTAGAGACTTAGCTGCAGTCAGGCACTCGCCTAAGTTTGAAAAAATCCTACCGAGTGGAGAGCAATCCTCCCACTTGGGGGCTTAGCTGCAGCCCAGCGCTCGCCTAAGTGTTTAAAAAACCTACTGAGTGAAGAGCAAACCTCCCACTTGGGGGCTTAGCTGCAGCCCGGCGCTCGCCTAAGTGTTTAAAAATCCTACCGAGTGGAGAGCAAACCTCCCACTCGGGGGCTTAGCTGCAGCCCAGTGCTCGCCTAAGTGTTTAAAAATCCTACCGAGTGAAGAGCAAACCTCCCACTCGGAGGCTTAGCTGCAGCCCAGTGCTCGCCTAAGTGTTTAAAAATCCTACCGAGTGGAGAGCAAACCTCCCGCTCGGGGGCTTAGCTGCAGCCCAACGCTCTCCTAAGTGTTTAAAAATCCTATCGAGTGGAGAGCAAACCTCTCACTCGGAGGCTTAGCTACAGCCCAGTGCTCGCCTAAGTACAAGACTCAACCCAATCCGCAAGTCGACTGCTAACTTCCCCTTCGGAGCTGCGCCGCAAATACAAGGTTATTCCGAGTGAAGATCAAGTTCCACTCGACGAATCAAACCATGAAGATATCCAACGAGAAATCAGGTTCAGATAAAGCCTAAAAGGTCCCAGACCTCAAAGTACTCGAGCCCTCGGCTCGGCAGAGTTTAACTGTTACAGGTCCACTCGGCATCCCGAGGCAAATTTAAGGCAGAGTTTAACGGTTACAAATCCACTCGGCATTCCGAGGTAAATTTAAAGTTTTTCACTCCTCAGGAGGAGGACTGGAAGGGGCGACGAACTCATCCAAGTCGATCCCGTCGGCAATACGGGTGGCAGCGGCGATGAAAGTCTCCATGAAGTCTTGAAAGCTGTGCTTCCTGGTATTGGCAACTTGGATGGCCGCCAGCTTTTCTTCTCGCGCCTCCTTGCAATGGACGCGGACCAGAGATAGAGCGACATCAGCACCACATCTAGCAGAAGATTTCTTCCATTCCGCCACTCGACCTGGGACTTCGTTAAGTCGAGCCATCAGAGACTCGAGGTCGTTCTGAAGCGTCGTCCCAGGCCAGAGTGATGTGTCGATCTGTGACATTGCAACTTTCAGCTGAGCCAGATAATCAACGACGCTGGTAACACGAGACTCCAGTCGGAGCATGTTCATAGCAGCCTCGTCCTTCACGAGAGAATTGGCGGGATCCAAGCCTGGCTCCACTCGACTGGTTTCCTCTTCGAAGCTCTGGCAGAATTCTGCAAACACGATTCAAGAATAAGACAGTGGTCGTACGCGGGCTCGGCAACTACAAGACAGCCGGGTTGGAATAATTACCTTTGAGCATGACGAACAACTTCTTGGCGAGTCCTCCGAGATAAGCCTCCAGATCTTTTGCCTTCCCCGCCAGCTCGCCCACCTTGTCGTGCAGAGCCATCTTCTCCTTCTTCAGTCGACTGGCATCTCGATTAGTTGTCTCGAGAGCAGTTTTCAGTGTGGAGTTCTCCTGTTCAAGAGCTCCGACCGAAGCCAGTTTCTCTTCTGCGAGCTTCATTTTGCTCGAGGCCTCCTTCTGTGCCTCTGCAAGGTCTTGATCCTTCTTCTTCAAAGCTTCCTCCAGTTTGTCTGTGGCGCGTCGAGTGGAACCAACATCAAGAATGGACAAGAAAGAAAGGCCACCCATTAAGAAACGAGAACCTCACCAGCCATACCTTTTGCTTCTTCTTGCGACTTCTTCAGATTCTCCTGAGCAAGCTTCAAGTTAAGGTTGAGCTGGATCTGCTGATTCTCCAACTCAGTATAGCGAGCTACAAGTTCGCAAGATTTCTGTAAAAAGAAAAATCAGTCGACAGACGTCCAAGACAAGTTGCTTCCGAGCAACCAAGAGACAATGATGACGTTTCTAAGACTACAGCCGAATCAAAAACATTCGGCAGTAGTCTCGGGGACTACACCCAGTGGGTGCACTCAGCGTGCCCCCACTGGTTCGACCAAAAAAAGAGAGAAAAAGTCGACTGCCCGCAGTCGACCGGATACAGTTCCACTCGACCTGGCCCGACCAAACCGAGTGAAGAAATACAGCTACAGCAACACAATGTAAAGACTACAGTCGACTGCCAGCAGTCCACCGTAGTCTCGGGGACTACACCCAGTGGGTGCACTTAGCGTGCCCCCACTCGTCCAAGAATTGGCAGACACACCCAGTGGGTGTACAGATACAGATACAAAAGATCTTCGGAAAAGAGACTCTTCAAACAGCATATCATAACAGACCAAGTGTTGAGTTGAGTGACCTGGACGTTGCTCTGAAGAGCCGAACTCGTGTCATAGGCTGCTTGGCTGGCCTCCCGAGCCATCTTCACTTGCTCCATCATGATCCCCGCCTGGCGTATAGCCTCCTTTGCAGCAGCCGCTTGGTCCTCAGGGACGGGGTATGCGGCAAAAAGCGAAGACGGATCCGCAGTCGACGACGAGGGCCGCGCACTCGCCAGAGGAACGGCGAAGGTCACAGAAGCCCGAGTGGTGTCACCACCATCCCGAGCCACGGCCTCGGACGCCGGAGCAGATTGGGGGGTCTTGTCAGCCGATGCCCTCTTGTGCCTCCTCACTCTCAACGGACCGTTGTCGTCGTCATCCGGGAGGTCGATAACATGAGGAGGGGCTACAAAGGAAAAGTTCAATCGACCAGAGTTGCAATAAATGATCAGTCGACTCAAAGCAGAACGTCAGTAATCGTACCAGGGTTGGAGGTAACAGCATCCTCCATCTCTTGGTCATCGTCCTTGGCGGAGACCTCAGAAGTAGCAGCGCTGCAAATCTCGAAAGTCGGTCAGTTGGCTCAATGAATCGACCAAGGATCTATCCATGGTCTACGAAGGAAAGCAAGTTTTATTATTACCCGGAAATGGTAGGGACAGCTATCTTCATCTTGGGCAGAGCCTTGGGCGGCTTGGACAGCGTCGTGCGTGGGTGCTTGGGAACCTTCCCAGTCGGCGTAGGAGAAGAGGTCCGAGGGCGTTTCGACGACTGCCCAACAGAAGCAGTCGCCTTGCCGCGTTCCCGCGCTGGGTCATGTGTGTGCTTGGACCGCCCCTCTGAGCGAGGGGGTTCGACCTCCTCCTCCTCCTCTTTGCTGGAGTCGACGTTGTCATCTCCCTCTCCTTCGCCGTCGGACTCCCACTCGCCTTGGTCGTCCCCACTCTCACCCCCGCTCGCCTCCCCTTCCTCAGTTGGCTCCTGAGCCCCGTTGGGCGTCGAGTACATCTCGGTGGTCGCCTGGAAAGCAATAGACAAGACGAAAGTCAATCGACCAACTCAAAGAAGACCAATGCAGAAAACAAGATTTCAGTCAGGAGCATAAAGACATACCTGGTCCACTTCATACGAGTTGTCGAGTGGAGTTACCCTCCTGGCTCCTCGGGGGTTGTCTTTGTTCCCCGTGATGCTCGACAGCCACCCCTCCAGCATCTCGTCGGTGACCTCCTCCGGGTGGATCCGAGTGGTGTCGTCGAGACCAGAGTACAACCACATCGGGTGGTCACGGGCCTGGAGCGGTTGGATGCGCCTTTGGAGGAAGACCTCCAGCAGGTCCATCCCAGTCACACCCTCACGGACAAGCTCGACCACTCGACCGGCCAACACTTTGACTTGGGCCCTTTCCTCCGGCGTCACTTTTAGAGAAGCGGGTTTTTCAGCTCGGTCGAGGGAGAAAGGAGGAAGACCAGTCGACTGTCCTGGGGTCGCCTGGTCCTGACAGTAGAACCAGGTCGACTGCCAACCACGGACCGACTCCGGGAAAGTAATGGATGGAAAACGGCTCTTCCCCCTCGCCTGGATCGCCAAGCCCCCGCATAACTGGATCACCTGCGTCCTCTCGTCACTCGACTTGGCCTTCTTGACCGATTGAGAACGGCAAGTAAAGATGTGCTTGAAAAGTCCCCAATGGGGGCGGCAACCCAGGAAAGCCTCACACATGGAAATGAAAGCGGAAAGGTATACGATGGAGTTGGGAGTAAAGTGGTGGAGCTGCGCTCCGAAAAAGTTCAAGAAGCTCCGGAAAAAAGGATGGGGCGGCAGAGAAAACCCTCGGTCGATGTGGGTGGCTAGGAGCACGCACTCACCGTCGCGGGGTTGAGGTTCGATCTCTCCCCCCGGAAGACGTGTGGCTTGGTGGGGAATGACTCCCCCCTCGACCATGTCGTCGAGATCCTCTTGCCAGAGCACCGACGGCATCCAGTCGCCCTGGATCCAACCTTTGGGCAGAGCGGTCCTAGAGGAAGATCCGCCCCGAGCAGACCTCTTCCCTTTCCCCGCCGCCGCCGCCTTCTTCGCGCGCTCCAGAGCGGAGGTCTTGCCCTTCGTCATCGTCGCCGGCGAAGTCTCGCACGGGCCTGCTGCGCTGGGGCGAGAACGGAGGTGGCGGAAGGACTTGCGAAGGGAGAGAGGAAGAAGAAAGGAAGAGAAGAGAAGAGAGCGCACTGCTTGGAAACCCCGAGCCGGCGATTTATAAGGGACCGCTTCCGAGTGGCTGACTGGTAGGCCCAGGCTATCTAGTCAAATCCCGCAGCAGACGCGTGCGCAGTACGTGGCGAAAAAGGCGATGCGGGGATCGAGGAGCTTCTGCTTTATCGCTTCCGATTACTACGGTCGCTCCCGTCCCGCGCGCTTCCCAAAATCTGAATCCTGCGACATCCGTGGGCCACAGAACAACTTGTCAAAACAGAAGACCCCGATCGCGCCGGCGCTCAGTATGTCACAAGCAAAGAATTTCACTCGACGAAAGGCCTGGAATGGATCAAGGCGACTGAAAAAGGTTGGCAACGTCATCCGTGACGATTGACCCAAAACGAGGCGCTCACGTAGCCCAAAGAACCAGTCGAAAAGATCTCCAACTCTTTCCCCACTCTAACCTCGATCCATTCGGGGGCTAATGATGAAGACATGTACCTAGGGTAGGGGCACGGACCTGTCCAAGGAGCCCTACCCTAGGACATCCCTAGGGGAAGTCACCTTTCAATCGACTTGAAGGTGTCCCACTCGACGGACTCAAGACACTCGACCAGAAAGCTATCACTCGACCATGAAGCGAACCACTCGACCGCCAGGAGACTTATAGTCACTCCGCAGGCAAACGGCCAGCTGTTAAGTAGTCTTTATGGTCATTATAGCACTTTATTAGGGGCGTTACTAGTAACGCCCAACCTTGAATGTACCTTAAACCCTACATTACTGAGGGCAGGAGGGGGCCGGCGAACTCTATATAAGCCACCCCCCTCCTCAGTATGAAGGGTTCGCACCCCTGTTATTCACACGCCAGTAATCCAGTCGACCGCCTCCGGGCACCGAGACGTAGGGTTGTTACTTCCTCCGCGAAGGGCCTGAACTCGTACATCTTGGTGTGCTTACAACTTCCCAATAGCTGAGATCTAGCCTCTCCATACATACCCCCCTACATCACTGTCAGAGTTAGAACCACGACACCGACCACCCACCGTAACCGGGAACTCCCCGATATTTTCCTTGCCCTCGCTTCTACCACGGTTTTTTCCGTCATGGACGGTCCAAAGAATGTCATGTAGCTGCGTCTCCGGCCCGCCCAGGACGAAAAGCCCATTTTCGGTCATGATTTTTTGTCATAGAAGTAGGACCCCACCACATCTATGATGATACCGGGTTTTGTCACAATTATTGTCATACAAGTGTCATAAGTATGACAGAAAAAAATTCGTTCGGCCCAAAATGTCATGGATGTGTCTTTTTTTGTAGTGCCGTCTTGGAGGAGGCCAACCACTTGCCTTGCGAGCCGGATTAGGACATGATTAGAGTACTTGGCGGTGAGGGGAAAGCTTGGAGCTTGGGTGCTGGAGCTTGAGGACGGATGGGCTAGGGGGAGACGGTGTGGGGTAAAAAGGTGGATCCCAATCTTCTTATGAAAGCAGTGAATATCAAGCGTCCCCCCACGAGCTTTAAAACTCTCCTATTCCCCAGGGGTCGTGCAAACAGCACGGTTGGATTACCCAAACTCGTATTGATGAGAATCCCGTAATAAGGGGACACGATCTCTGCTTTGACAAGACGTGTCAATGAAACCACGCCTCGAAACACAAAGCAGGAGGCTAAAAATGGTTCGAAATAATAATAATAATAATAATAATAATAATAATAATAAGGTCGGAACACAACACCTCGCCGAAAAAGCTGTTAGAAGATATGACCTATTTTTCTGTTTAAGCATTTTTGCCCTTGTGGTTCAGGGTTGTAACTATTGTACTGAGCCGGATATAGTCCTTTTGATCAACTACTTTGGAGTATTCGGAGGAGGAACCCTCCTTGCAATGCCGAAGATAATCTGCACGCCGGACACATCGTCATTGAAGTCTGGTTCAGGGGCTACTGAGGGAGTCCTGGATTAGAGGTCCCCGGGCGTCCGGGCTATGTGACATGGGCCGGACTGGTGGGACGTAAATATACAAGATGGGAAGCTTCCCCCCGTGTCCGGATGGGACTCTCCTTTGCGTGGATGGCAAGCTTGGCATTCGGATATGAAGATTCCTTTCTCTGTAAACCGACTCTGTATAACCCTAGTCCCTTCTAGTATCTATATAAACCGGAGGGTTAGTCCATGGAGGCAATCATAAACATACATGCTAGACATCTAGGGTTTAGCCACTACGATCTCGAGGTAGATCAACTCTTGTAACCCATGTACTCATCAAAGTCAATCAAGCAGGAAGTAGGGTATTACCTCCATCAAGAGGGCCCGAACCTGGGTAAACATCGTATCCCCTACCTCCTATTACCTTCGATCCTCAGACGCACAGTTCAGGACCCCCTACCCGAGATCGGCCGATTTTGACACTGACAGCGGGTGAGGAGGAGAGCCATGGAAGGAGATGGGGACGGGGAAGAGTGAGGGAGGGGTGAGGGGTTGCGTGGCGCCCTTAGCCATCTCCAGGCAGTTAGTGGAAGCAGGAGGTGGCCCATGGAAAAGCAACCCCTTAGGACAACTGACCCACGGTTCTGGTGACTTAGGACACCCACGCACAAAAATAGACGGGCAGAAACACACACGGCGTCAGCGAACTGGAAAGGGGTTCGGTTTTACTATCCTAAAAATGTTTCCCATTTAACTTGTGTGAGTACTCTGCAGCCTATAGATGGAACCAATTAGGGCCAGGAGACTCCGTTCGCGCCACTTCTCCTTTCCCTTGCCAGCTATGCGGTAGCGCTCCTCTCCACCTTTCATACACATTACAAATGGTAGTGCTTGTGATAATCTATAATATATCTATTGTATTTAATAATGTATATCGAGTTTGATTGTACATTTAAAGCTTTAATGTTCTCATATTTACTTACAAGATACATTCATGGAACAATGGCATGTGGTGTCCACTACTATAATTGCGAGGATTCGCACTACGTTTATCAGTACCCGCCTACCTGTAGCAACATAATGTATTCATATCTTTTTCACTTATCTCATGTGCATACCTCTCTAGAGCGTCTATTAATTTCATGCAGATATATTATAGAAAAATGCACCTATACAATTAATTTGTTTACGTAAATATGTAAGATATACGTGTGTGTTTGTATATATATATATATATATATATATATATATATATATATATTATCATTGCAAAAGATATAAAAAGTATTAATATGCATGATTGAACATATCAATGAATCAATATTTTCTTAGGAGGATCTGGATATTTTGTACCACTACTAAATATTCATTAAGGACACCCTATGTGTACCTACACTACACACACATCAGATCTATATATATAGGGGGTTCCGCCTAGAACATTGTGCTCTTCATCCTCAAGCATCCCAAAATGGCCAAACTTAGTTTATTCCTACAAACAATTTATGTATTTATATTTCTTCTTGCACATCCGAACAGGGGTGTTCGACTATACCCTGTTGTTCAAGAGGTAAATGTTTGAATACAATATTATTTCATAGAACTTTACGTGCTTGTGAGGGTTGTTCTTGGTGGCGTGCCAAATTATATTTTCTCTAGTGAATTTTTTTTCTAATACTAACTTGTGTATTTTAAGAGAAATAATACAGATGTGTGGTGGAGTTAAATATAGGCTAGGGAATGATGGGAACATGGATCATAATGGGTCATATAGGTGCTACCATGATGTTGCTTCCCTTCCAAGCACAGTGAGAAACTGGCAAACAGTAGGAACCTCGTCTCGGAAGGAGGGACTCTAAGACAATCCCCATCCGATGTTACAAATATATCGCATTCTTTGGTTCCTATATTTCCCATCTTTCTTTCGGGGTTGGAGGTGAAGGAAGTGCGGGATGTGGTGCCCTATTGCCTTTTTTAGATCAAATGAGTTGTATTTAGTCTGAGTACACAGTTTCTTTGAAAATCCTAGGGGGTGTTAGCCCATGTTGAACAAATTTGATTAGACTGCTTGCACGGCTAGTAAGGTTTATGGTTACAAGTGTATTTTTATAGGGAGTGGGGGAGAAGGGAACTAGCAACTGCAAAATTACGTCAAGTACATAGTTACCCTTGGTAACCAGAACTTCTTATGATCTATTATCACATTATATGTGTTTCTCTTACCTATCTATATTAGTCAATTATTATTAACTTGCCTCCTTTAACCACTATCGCGTGCTCGTTTGCTAATAGCAATGGTAGTAGGATGGATGCAAAGAAAGAATATGAACTATTTGCAATTGATCTTTACCTATAGTATGTAGATCCATGTGGAAAGGGACTAGATGTGAAATGATTTGCGGTCATTGTTTATTGAAATGTGGTATTAGTTATGTTTCAGTCAACTAGTGTGTAGAGCATTCATTAGTTCATGACAACAGCTTCCTAATTCAATACTATTTCTGTCCAAGCACATGCCCCAATGTATTGCATTATGACACCATCAACATCAAATTTTCATGTTTGATGTACATCTTATATTTCACTTTGAAGGGTAATAATTCACTTCAACAAGATTTGGTATATGGTTTAGCCAAACAAAAGTTGCCAAGCCTGAAGTCAAATTCCCTCGAGGCAAAATTTTCTGGAGAAGGAAATAATTCATCTGGTGTACTATATGTGAGTTTATATTGACTTATTCTGTTGAAAGTAATTTCCAATTAGCCCTAGGTTACAGGTGTTTCATCTAAATGTATGTGTTGATTTACATTTCAAGATTTTACTTACTACTCATTGTAGTTCTTCATGTGTTTTGCAATACTTTTTGATTGATAAGTTTAGTGTAGTTGTAAACTGAAAAGCTTCGTAAATAACCTACATTTTACCTTTGATATAGATATGGTGGTGGCTTATGTAATATTTTTAGTTAATTTTGCATGTTTATGTACTTCCTTGCTAATCATAGGGAAAGTTGTGGTGGAGCTCAGGCTCCATGGCACACCTTATCTAGCCACACATTTTCTACATCGCTATCAATGCAATCAATTTTGTGTTTTTGTTTATCCCAAACAAATCAACATATGAACTTCAAACTTTGCTGGACAACAAAACGATCTAACTACAGTATAGGAAAAACTTTTATTTTTTTAAGCCATAAATTCTTATAAATTTTTTACTAAAAAAACTCATTTTTGATATTTATGCCAGACCAAAAAATCCGAAAGTTTTTTCACACATTGAAGTTCTAAAGTTTATTTGACTTGCAAAGTTTGAAGTACATATGTCGTTTCATTTGAGAGAAACAAAAAAGAGAAACTTTCAAGTAATAAGTTAGTTGGCTAACACAAATCTCAAAGCAATGTTGGAGGGGTGAGGATAACGGCTTCCATGGAGCTTGGCCTACAGACAACCACACTCCTAATCATATCACTAAGGGTGCATTATAGTAAATGGATTCTTAGTTTATAAGAATGTGAGTTTTGTTGTTTGTACAATATATAATATAAATGTTCCTAAGAAAATTTTGAAAAAGAAATGCAAACACACATGTCACTCCTTATGTTTTCAAAAACCATGTAATGATTCGAACACAAACAGTAGATAAGTAAGGTATCCATTAAATTCATTATCTTTAACACATTTTCTTATTCATTATAATCTAAGATCAACCGATAGTTCCATGATTGTTTCGTTGGGAACTTTTGTTTCTTTGTGTCAAAGGGCTGAACGGAACTATGGAAGTGTTGTTTCATAGCTATATATACATATTTCTAGATGATAAAGATGCATGTTTGCTCTGTTACTTTCTTATTTCTAGTCTTATCAATTTGGATGTGTTCACCATGCAGTATGCAACACACGACTCATCGGGAGGCCCTGATGCTAGCTACTATGGATTGCATGCCACCACTGATGTGTATGGACATGCGCTTAAACGTGGTCAATTAAGTCGCAGTGGAATTTGGGTTGGCCACAGTGGAGATGGTCGAAAATCAAGCTTTAATGCAATTAGTGTTGGATGGCATGTAAGAAAACTTATTTTTCACATGAGTTCCTAATTTGTTGGTGTTTATAACTGTTTTAGACCTCAACCGAGACTCCCTAAAAAGCTAGCTAAGTTTTTCTAGGGGACCTAACTATGTATTTGTTGTCAAACTATAAAGAACACAATTGCGATATATCTTCCATTTATGGGGTTGTTTCTGGTACACCCTTACTTTTTGTTACTTTTAATAGGTGATTTAACGTTTTTTCTAACTTTTATCTCTTCATTTTAGATTGCTCCAGAAAAATATGGTGACTCTCATCCTCATTTATTTACCTACTGGACGGTATGATATAGATGTTTTGAATTACTTTACTTTCCAAGAAATGATCTGCCTATGATAGTAAGCTTACATACATATGTGCACATGAATGATTATCCATGTAACAGAGGGATGGATATCAGAGTACTGGGTGCTACAACATGGATTGTCCAGGTTTCATAGCAGCGAGCAGCGCTACTGTTACTCCAGGAACTCGCATAAACCCATCTTCAAAGGTCACGCTTCGAGTGTTGAAGGTAAGATTTATGTTAGAACATGTTTCTCAGTTATGCTATATATGTGGCTATATTTTTTAATTCTTAAGCCTTACATGAAGGGTAATCACTAAATACCCAGCAAAAAATGAACGATGATTAAATTTCTTTCTATAAACCTTGTAACATAATGTTCTAGGTGTATTGTTGTTTTTTTATGAAGGAATGTTCTACTTGTTGTTTGTAGTAAAAGCTAGACTTAGACAAAGGATATCAGATTTTCTTATATTTGACATGAAAATTTTGAAGAGCACCATCACTAGAGAAAACTTTATAGTGAAAGCATCAGCCGCTACATCCCCATGGTTGCGTCCTCACAAAACGATTCTAATTTGATCACGGACTCAAAGTAGCTTACTCCACGCAATGTTGGCGTGTTTTTTTAGAATCCAAGACCATGTGTTAAAGTTGTCGAACCATTCTAATGTTTTGCGCTATAACCCATTCAAAATTAGCATGTCAGTCTCTTACTCTTGCTTAACGTTTCCGATCTCTCAAAAGAACGACTTCCCAAGTTTCTGCTCTAAAAAAGCAACTTCCCATCTTAAGCAGGAAGTAGCTATGAGCGGTTGCTTGCCATCACTAGATCACACTAATTCTCAATTGATTTCCCTTCAAAAGATAGGTTCTAATTTGGATCGGGGTTATAAAATGGATCTAACACCCTGATCAACCAACTAATTAATAGTACCCGACCTATATTGGTCAAAAATAATGGTTGATGAAATAAATTGTTTTTTGTTTTATTTTATGAGGCATGGACCGAAAAACTCCTCAATTTTGATATATCATACTTAGACTATGAATAATGATATATGATAGGATGACCAAAGTGGGCACTGGTGGGTGTACTATGGCTTCAACGGCGTCCCAACGGCTGTGGGCTACTACCCAAAGTCATTGTTCACATACATGGCAAAAAAGGCAAACCAGTTCTCGTTTGGTGGCTTCGTGTTCGCAGAAAGGGCGCTTCCAACTCCTCCATTGGGCAGTGGCGTCCTTCCTGGTGGCAAGGGACGTGCGGCATCGTTTACTGACTTGCGCCTCATTGAACGGGATGGAAGGAGCAGCCCCATCATGAAGGACTTGCCTAGTGTTATATCCAACAATAAATGTTATTCTATCACTCCTATTGTTAATTCCGGGTGCTTCTTTGGCGGGCCAGGAGGTTGCGTGTAATACTAAGGTGTACTTTGAACGTGGTGGTGTAATAATGTTTCCCTTGAGTTTGTCTTCCCAAACTCATACTGGCCTAATAAGACACTATGTGTTACTGTATTATGCACATTAGCAATGAATTTACTCTTTCTATAAATTTTGAGTATACACCGAGAGACAAGTTTATCATGGAAACCACAAATGCACTAGAAATTGACAAAACTCCAAAGGCATCTATCACGCACACTAGGAATTATAACATTGAACAAATTGAGTGCAAATTGCTCGTGTCACCGATTTGACATGAAGATTTTGCGACGATGATTGGGAAGCCACATGTCGCACCACGAAGGATGTATACAATATCATGGGTTGTTATCGAGAGGGAGGACCAAGGGTCGTAGTGTTTATGTCACGCGTATTCTTAGTCGTTGTTTAGCCTCTGATCTTTGCGATCATGTTGAGGCGTTGTCCCGTCCTCTGACCATTAGATACTTGAAAGGTGCTTATACGCCAGGAGGACGAAGCTGGCGGGTGGTAAATCATGACGCGACTTGTGTGCCGATTGACGAAGAACCCCATGAGTCCACCTGTAAGCGTGTATAATGTTGGGAAACATAGTAGAAAACAAAAAAACGCCCTACGATCACCCAGGAACACTATGAAGATGCGATAAATGGTTTGGATCAGATCATTACCGACTCCGAGTTGCAGCAAAAGAAGATGAGTCGGTGTAGATCGTACTTGGAGTCCCTCGAACTATAGATGAACGATCCCACAAACGGCACACGAACAGTCCCTCGAACGGGAGACGGAAAGCACGGCCTCTCTACAAGTTGTAAGCTTACGGTCTTAACGATCCGGCGGCGCTTCACCGTCCAAAACTAACCGTTGCCGAAGAATTAAAGAGGGAAGATTAGAACCACACTAGACTTCTAATTATTAGGATTAGAGGATCTAGATATAGCTCTAATTGATCAACTAGGACCAAGTAGAACTAGAACTAGGACTAGAAAACTAGAGGAGGCTTCAAAACTTGTGTGTTAAAGGTGCCCAAAACCTTTAGTATATATAGGTTGGAGAGGGAAGAGTGGGCGCCACACAAAGGGGGGAAAGTCTCCCTCCCTTGGCCGGCCAAGAGGAGGGGACTTCCCTCCAATTCGGCCTCCCCCTTCCTTCCAAAGGGGGAAAGGGGCGCCACCTCTATTTGGGCCCAAATAGCTCTCCACCACTTGACCTTTTAAGGCCTATTGATATTAAATTAAGTATAAAAGCCTCCAAGCTATTATTAAAGCCTTTTAATATTAATCTAACATCACCAAAAAAATCACCTATATATAATTTATCGGTAATACCCGGTATTGCCCGATAAACCCCGAAACCCTTTCGGTCCCCCCAAACGCTTCCGGTTCTCTCGAAACTATTTTCAATATTAGTGAAATTACTTTGTAGCATGGTAATCCTGAACATGTGGACAACTTCCCTTTTTTTCTTAGCCTGCCAATTCTCTACCGCTGCATGGCAAATCTTTGGAACACATGGAAATTCTATCTGCTCAAGCTAGCATGGCCAAATTCTTGAAATGCATGGCAATTTTCTCTACTATAGCATGACAATTATTTTCCTTAGCATGAAAATTGTCTCTATTATAGCATGGCAATTCCTGAAAGTTTCTTGAAAGTTGCTTTTTGAGGGAAAGCTCTCTTATGACGGCATTCGCTCGAATGAGCCTCCTAAGAGAATTCCGTTCATTGCCAGGGTCCTCCTGTAGGAAAAGTTCATACAAAAAGCACCCACACACTCAAGACATACGTGCCTATGTTCTGTCTTTCTCGCCCCTGTCTCACATAGGTTGTCCTCACTCAACTCCATTTCTTCTCCTCCCTTCGTGTGTTGTTTTTCTCTCTAAAAGCATCTACAGCTGGATACACCAAATCCGGCCCCTCGAACGCATGCGGATGTGACCGAACATGTCTACAGACAGTGATCAGGCACACCTCATTTTGCTGAGTCACAATCGTGTCCCTCATATCCAAACCACCAAATTCATGCAACACATACAACGCTACATAGATGAACACAAAGAACACACTTAACTTAATAATAACGAACGTACTAAATTCATCCGATACAAAAGGATAGTTCATCGCCAGAAAAAAGGAATTGTCGTTGCCGCCCTGGTTCGGCCGCAACCGCCTCAACACTGCGAAGGGTGATCTCCTTCACATCGTCCGGCTCCGTGTCACGCAGCAGGCTAGCCCACTCGTTGGAGCCGCCATATCCGCCACCGGAGCCTGCATTGCTACCATGGTTAGCCATCGATTGAAGGGGGGGATGGGATTGGGAGTGGAGAAGACGGATATATATATATATAGGACGGCAGTATGGGACACCTAGGTGCCCAGACTCCTTGCATTTCCACCGTTTGATTGCATTTAGATGCGCGTTATTGTGATAGGTATAGAAGGTAACTAGTCAATCCATTACTAATTGCCAATTCTGAAACAAGTAAATATGGAAACAATTATAATGCATATCATAAATGGATGTCATTAAGCACGCCATGCATGGTAACATATATCTTTAGAAGGAAAAATATTACACATTAGATATATTACAAATTAGGTATATATGAATTCATCTGTTTAGTATGTACCCGTTAAATTTTTATACATATATACCCAGAAAATTTAGTATGTATATATGATTTCATCTGTTTAGTATGTACCCGTTAAATTTTAATACACATATACCCAGAATATTTAGTACGTACATATTAGATTTTTATTTATGTATATACCCAGAATATTTAGTGTGTATCAATCAGATTAGATATGTACGGATTCATTTATTTATTACACACTCAATGATTTTTTAGTACGTATATACCAAGAACATTTAGTATGTAACACATTAGATTTTTTTTATGTATATACCCAGAATATTTAATACATAACCATTAGATTAGGTACGTCTGGATTCACTTACTTAGTATGTATTGATTAGATTTTTGTGTGTGTATACACCCTAGAGTACTCAATATATTTTTCTTGTATATGCATACTCATCGTATTTACATACCTTGTCATTAAATTTATGAGTATATACCTCGATACAATAAATACATAGAATCATGTGCGGGTATATGTAACAAACATTCCTTAAACTAAAAATAATCGTCAGTGGATATATGTATGTTGGAAAAAATCATGTGTGGGTATCAGCATGCATCATATATTCCTACAACTAAAACAATTAATTATGATCGCATTTTATATTATTTGGACACCTTAATTTGTATAGAAATATTAGCCATTAAAAAGTCTGACCCGGTCTATTTTTTAAAATACTAGATACCTTGAAAGGTAAAACTTTAGAAAAATGCATAAAAACATCCTTAATATACATAGGAACCATAGGAACGACGTACTATTTGTCATATCTGATACCTTAAGAAATAAGATTATATATGCATACCCTTTTTGTTTGGAAATGAATCATACCAGGAAATCGGTAGTATATTTTTTTTGGAAAGCAATTATTGTCCATTTATACTCGTAGTGCATGCAAACAAAATTTGGAAAGCCATGCACTACAAATATGACTTGCTATATTGGGACTTAGGTGCCCAGACACCTAGGTGCCCCACATAATTTACCTATATATATATATAGAGAGAGAGAGAGAGAGAAGAGTGAACTAATTGACTTCAGTCTAGGGTTCGTCCGGAGGGGGCAATTTGTGGGGTCGGGATGGGCCAGGCTGGGCCCGACCAATGTGACGAACACGTCGAGTCACGTCCAGGCCTTTCCATACCCACCTTAGACTTAGTCTGGATATTAGAAGTGCCGGTCAACTTAAACTTATAGAATCGATGTGAGAAGCCCGCGGTTTAGCGATGGGGCATTGACCGGACGTACGCCCGAGCAATTTGGGCACCCGGTCGTAGATGCCCTGAGATCTCGGACACTTGAGAGGCCACTCCCAGCCTACTTGGCTGTAGATGTCCTGAGCAGCCGCCGGGCTATCATTGCCAGTATACAGTGCATAGAACTCAGATTTTTAGCATAAAAATCGAGAGATATTTGTTGCCATGGATTGGAAGGTGAAAGGAATGGGTGATGGCTACTGCCATTACTACCACATCCGCCACCTATTTCTTCTTGCTTTGCTTGCACGCCTGCAACACCAATTCCTTTAGCTTCCACTTTCGTCTTTCGACCCCTATGACGTCTGCCACTCCAAGAGGATGGTGAAGAACTGAAGATTCATGCCTCTTAAGAGCAGACAGGAAGAAGGTTCTGCCTCACCAAGGTAAGCTCTCCTTCAATTCTTCATGTTCTTTTCCCCGTTAGGGATGATTTCTGGGCCCTTATTCAGAGCGATGCTTGCAGAAGCGAGGTTGTGGTGTTGCTGGATGCGATGGTGCCGTGGAGGATGGAGGCGCGGCTGGCGGCCACGGTGCGGGCGGCGCTCCTCGGCTGGCTCTTCTTCTGCCTCACCGTCGCCAGCGACGTCGCACGCCAACTCAGGAGCAGCGATCTCTCAGTCTAAGGCCGGCCGCGTTCGACATCGCCGGCGGCAAAGAACAGACTCTGCGTCTACGAAGTGCCACTCCAGTGCACAGGAAGAAGATTGATTTACAGCAGGGTAACCAGATGTGATTTTGCAACGAACCCGCAGTTAGGTGCAGGTGCTCGTCTTTAGAAGACGGTTGTCCTTGAGACTCATTGAGCAGATGATCCCTGTAAATTTTCAACTAAAGCGTGTTGTTCCTTGGCTCATTTTGGGGGGTCAGCATGGTTAATTTCCAGCTAGCATCACTGACTACGACCTGAAATGCCTTTTTTTGGTGAAATTACCACCGGAAATACTAAATCATTACACCTTAACGGTTTTGTCATTAGTTATTAACATTAAAACCCATTAGGGGGTCCAGCTCCACTTTTAATCTGAAATGTGGGTCCCATGATGAGATGGCCTAGCAAATAATTATTGCCGTCGGTCTCATGTGGGGCAAAACGCCCTCTAAATCACCTCACATGCTCTCAGGAGTCAGGAGCCGGATTATTTTAATGTTTTTTTGTAATGTTTGAGGATAGTAGATTCACAATATCAGATATTTAGTTTGTATCGTTTTGACTTCGGCATATCGGATGGTATATCATACGATATTTAGTTATATCGAAGAGAACAAATTTGAAGTTATTTTCATTAATCTTCTTCAAACGTGTCTTTTTAGTACAAAAAATGCATGATGTCAATGTTTCAGCATAACAAATTTAGTTCTCACTGTATTGACTTGTTAATCGAAAAACTATTTGAAAAAGATTCACAAAATCCTTATTAAAATCAATACATTATATATGTGTTCTTACAAACCGTTATGCATAACTTTGATAATATTCTAAAGTTGTAAATACAAAATCTTGTTTATTTTTCACTTATTTCCGAGAAAGAATTGTTGTCATCTATGATCGGTCTTCTAAATATAAACGATATATACCCCTCCGATAACGGCTATATTGGTCGATATTTCTGTCTATATCATATGGTATATATGAAAATGGTACAAAATGATATGCTATATCTATATCATTAGGCCCCCTAAACTGATATATCGGTCGTATCGGACGAGATTTAGAAGCTTGGAGGATAGTCGGTTTCAAATATGAAGGATACATAGTTTGACACCTAAAAATCAGCAGGTGATGCACCATAAGTTCTACTGCACTACTCCCTCCGTTCGGAATTACTTGTCGCAGAAATGAATGTACCTAAATGTATTTTAGTTCTAGATACATCCATTTTCGAGACAAGTAATTCCGAACGGAGGGAGTAAATATTTAGTCCCTTTCGCTTCTAGAAACATTTAATAACAAAGACTTTCTTTTGCGGAATAAAAGTAAACCATAGCCAAAGATGATAATTGACTCGATCATCAATACAATAATCCAATGAAGTAGATAGACCTCACCAAGAAGAATTTTGATTATTTATTTCTTGGTTGTCCTCTCCACTTCGAGATAAACATAGATAAAACATAAAAAATCTGAACTCAATAAATGTCTAAATCCAGAGGCAAAAAAATCATTTGGAACGGCTCGATTTGAAGCGATCCCCAACATGTATCCCACTGAAGTGAGGGAGACGATTCTGCTAGACCCGCTTTTTCAACCAAAATCGCCAGACATTCCTACGTTATGTCTCATCTCCTCTCTTGGTGTGTTTCTACCATCTCTTGTAGAGATAAGATCCCGTCCCCTGTGGATATGCATCTCGGACACTTGCGAGTCCACTCCCGGAATTTCTTTGGCAGCGTACACTGTACAGCGCCTAGAGCTTTGATATTTTAGCATGGAATAAGAAACAAGAGATATTCGTTGCCATGGATTGGACGGTGAAAGGGATGGGCGATGGCTACCATCGGCATCATCACCGGCCACCTGTTTCTTCTCTGTTGCTTTACTTGCACGGTTGCAACACCAATTCCTTCAGCTTTCACTTTCGGCCCTTATGACGCTCTCCTACTCCAAGCAAGAGGTCGGTCCAGATTCGTGCCCGTTAAAGCAGACAGGAAGGAAGAAGGCTCCGCCTCATCAAGGTAAGCTCTACTCTCTTTAACTCTTCATCCTCTTTTCCCCGTCTGGATTTCTGCTTCTTCAACTCTTCATCCTCTACTCTCCATAGGTCTTTATTCAGTGAGGCAGTGCCTCTGAGTTGGACGCCATGGTGCCGTGGAGGCTGGAGGCGCGACTGGCAGAGACGGTGAGGGCAGCGCTCCTCGGCTGGCTCTTCTTCTGCATCACCGTCGCCAGCAATGTCGCACATGCGCTCAGAAGCAGCGATCTCTCCATCTAAGGCCGGCCACGTTCAACATCACCGGCTGCCTTTTCAACTCTGCGCCTGCAAAGTGGCAGTTCATTGGACACGCAGGAAGAAAATTGATTTACAGCAGTGTAACCAGACAGTGAGTTCATCCATGAGAGAATGAGTTCAATGTAAAGGTGAAATATTCATATAGATTAGATGTAAAATCTTGTATCAAACAGAGAAATACTGGCTATTGCTCAAAGTGGCCTGACTTTCAAACAAAGGTAGCATAGATAGCGCTGGTGCAACTTAGTAATTAACAATATAGCTGGTGCATCGGAAGAACTACAGACAAAATTCCGATAAATAGCTTTCACGAGGTGGCGCTGTATGTACGGATTCTACTGGTCATCAGGCAGGAGGTTCCGACTTATCTGCACTCGAGTGCTATCACCGCCTTGATGATTTCTTGAAAGACCTCGATTTCTGTCGGTGACCTCTTGGGGCCTCCTCTTCTTCATCATCGTCGTCCTCCGCCGCCTTCCTTCTCTTCTTGTGACCACCGTCCTCCCTCAGTTTCTGCCGAATAATAACAAAATGGTGACTTTAGTATCACTGCAGCAGTCATAGCATTTATGGAAGACAATTATGGACACTTCAAAATTGATTGCTCCGCCAAGCACATACCGTCAGTGCAATCCTCTTTGAATCTGATATATGCTCACGAAGTATCAGGATTTCATCCATATCTACCTTCCGGTCAGGAATTTCCCTTCCTGCAAAAATAGGGGACGGCTTCAGAAAGAAATCTCCAGCTATGTGTGCGATGACACAAGCAACGAGGAAAACTATTACCAAGGAGCTGCTCAATCAGCTTAAACCACTCAGCCTCGTACTGATTCACAAAAGAGACGGCATATCCCGATTGCCCTGCACGCGCAGTCCTACCAACCCGATGGACATAATCCTGCATTTGATGCAGCATAAGATCTAAGATCAGTGACAAAATATAAATGCACGATCTTCTCAATAAAAAAAGCAATATACGATGATCGGCAACAGGTACTGAAGTAAACAGGGTAGAAAACCTTTGAATTCATTGGAATATCATAATTCATAACCACATCAACTCCTTGAATGTCAAGACCACGACTCGCCACGTCGGTGCAGATAAGGATGTTGAAATCTTTTGCTTTGAACTTGTTTAAAGCACCTAGTCTTTTGTCCTGATAAAGAGAAGAATTTAAAAAATTATTTGCCTTGGGAAGTATTATTTATGTTAAGAAAACTAACATGTCCATAATGGAGCTCACTTATACGGCCTCAAAAGGGTGCATAACTGAATGGGGAAATCAAGTACTTTTGTCTGTCTGATAGAAGAGTTACAGAAGTAAACCTGACTCATCTGGCCACTGATAGAGAGAGCTTTAAAACCAAGATTCCTTAAAGTGAGAGCAAGGAGTCTTGTTGACTCGCAGGTCCGCACGAAGATCATGATCATGCTGCCTGGCAACTCATTCAGAACATGAACAAGATAACAATCCTGAAATCGGAAATGGCGAAAGAAGAATAAAGGGAAATCAGTAATCGAGCCACTGTTACTAAATAGAGAAATATAATCTCAAAGCAGAACATGTATGTGAATTAAACTAATCTCCTGAAGTCCAAGGGTATAAGCATGGGCATTCTTTATCAGGATTGTTTATTAAATGTAGAGGAGAATCTTAGTCCCAAGGATTTCATCAACACAGGCTTTAATCAGTACTGCTAATATCAAATGTATAGAAGTCCAAATTCTCTGTTCAAAAAAAGTCAAACTAACAAGATAATGCAGGCCTGCATTTTATCACACAAGTTACATGGGCACAGAACTACAGGTCCTGATATTGAGGTATAGAAACGGATTTCGGCACTTCCTAAAATTACATTATTATAGTAAGAAGTTCAAGAATTAACCTTGTAATCTGCAGGAACGAAATACCACTCTTGTTTAAGTGTGTCGACTGTAGAATATTTGGAGGATACTTCCACCTGGTCCCAAAAAAAGTTCCTCTTACATTAGTAAGAGCAAGAAGGCGGCCCAAAAGGTCCTGTTCTGTTGACGCTTTGCTGCTTATTGAATGCCTAAAATAGATGCTTTACCTTAACAGGGTTTCGGAGACAAGCACGTTGCAGTTTGCTTACCTGCAAAGAAAACTCATAAGCTATTCTGCATTCAGGCTAACAAAAATGTATGTGTAGCAAAGCCGTGAAGCACCAATTAGAAAATTAAGGCTATTCGTGACTAGAAGCATCATTGTTGCAGCTTGGAAGAGCATATTGAAGTAGTACTCCTAGAAATACAAAATGATGCACAGTTCACCATAATAATTGCGATTATATGACAAACTGTCAATCTGTGCACTATTTCTCAAGACTTTATAGTGCAATCACCAAACAAAGTGGTAAACAAGGCCACATCAATCTGACAAACACAACAATGGCAAATTGTTGATGTTTTAGTCCTTTTGGCTCACTGAATGAAACCGTAACAAAATCGCCTGAATACCCACCAACCTTTTTGGTCATTGTGGCTGAAAAAAGGTAAGTTCTCCTTTCTTTAGGAATGACCTTCAGAATATCATCAAGTGATTCCTTGAACTCCAAATTAAGTAATTTATCAGCTTCATCAAGTACCTAGAAACCAAGAAGATTGAGCACATGTCAAAACAAAAGCATCTCAGTTTAAACAAGCTGGTATAATTGGTCCAAATTGTGGAGGTATGAACTAGTTATGTAAAGAAATAGTTGACAATGAAGGCTCCAGACAGTATAATCAACATATATTTATGATAAGTAACTATAGCACATTTGCAATTGCAACTAAGAAACTACTACACCAACCAGTCAAGCAATGGTAAACAACTACTGATTCATTTAAGTATTTCTAGTTCACAACACACAAGCTAGGGTGGTTCAGCTTGACAAAACAAGCTTTAAGTAATTAAAATGAAAAGATATCTTATTATATTAGATGGTTAGCTTAACACTTCAGGGGAACACCGCCTGGAAAATGTAAGTTTCCACTTTAACAGGTGAGGTAGGATTTGTGAGAAGCCACTTCTCTATATTTCACATTACTCCTTTCTTTAATGCAGGTTCTATCTGTAACAACCAATCATTTTCCTGACATCCAACAATCAGAATGGTCTAGTCATAAATGAAAAAGCAGGATGATGTATAAATTAAAAGAAGAGTAAGTGCAAAGAATGCGTACCAGGTATTTCACTTTAGTTAGGCTAAAACCTTTTGTATCTTTCAAATGGTCCAAAAGACGGCCAGGAGTTCCAACCTGCATTTTAGAGGAGATGATAAATAAAACAAACTAAGTCCTGATAAAGACAGTTTTCAAATATCATGGAAGAGAACAAAAGTGTTTTTTCTCTGCTACTTGCAACTGGTGTATGCAATGGAAGGTCTTGGCCTTATCTTGTATACCTAAGTCCCATGTCTTTTAGACTCTAGAAGCTACTTATATATGCTAAATTCAGTGAAATGGAGAGTCTTGGGTCTTACTACCTCTGTATCAAAATATACAGAGTATAAGGATGCGCTTGTCATCACAGTGGCTTTCCAAATTAAAAGTGCTTATATTACTCCCTCTATTTCAAAATATAGTGCATATAGATATCTGTTAATATTTTTTTCCTGAAAACTTGATAAAACTTTGATGGGGCAAAATCTATAATTCTAAATGCACTTTGTTTGGAATAGAGTATATTAACTTCAGGTATATTATCGATCAATAAATCCCTCAAGAGCCTTCACAAACAGAATTACTAGAAATGGAAGTTAAAGGGGCACTAAAAGGCTTGATAAGCTGGCTAATTGGAGAACCGGAGAAGCCACATGTTGGCCAAAAGGGTATTTTTTAAGTCCAAAGAATTAATATATGCTAATACTGATGCTCGAGCTTTTCCACTTTGGGATTTAAATGAGCCTTGTTGATGGTCAAGTCTGGATTTTAATCACATGCCTCACTTACAATTTCAAAGCACAAAGGATCCATAACCTATATTGCCTTAGGTTAGGATTGGATAGAGGATACTCACCACAATATGTGGACGTTTTGCAATGGATAACACTTGCTGCATCCGGTCAACTCCTCCAACAAGCTGGAAAAGGGAAAATATCTCAATTGAAAATGATTCACTTAACTCAATAGTCACATAACTGATGACGAATACTTGATTTGAATAGGTTGTAGCATGGTCACCAAGAGACATCTTAATGCAATAGAAGATAGAAATTCATCAAATTATACTGAGCAGAAGTAATCAGAGAAGAAAGGTCATCAACAAACATTGAAATTGTCGGTATGGGCTCCTATAACAACCAACTTAATCAATTTAGTTATGATCTTTAGAACTTTAGATATAACCATGTTCCGCTATGCTTTGGCTTCACCACATTGAAATAGGCTACATATACTAAAAATTCTAACAGCGCCACCGATATTACTCCTCTTCGTGTTATGCCCGCAAGCCAACCAAAGGGAGTAGCCAACAATTCACAACCAGCAATTACAACTAGGTAATCAGAACTATGATGCGCGCAAGGACACAATGCATGTTGCAGTATGAACATCCAGTCGGTTGTTGAAAACAACCATATCAGAACTAAATAAACAGTCAATTGTATCAGCACCACTTACCACTGAGCAAACCAAGCCGATCGCCGACCCTAACGCCTCGAACTGCTCCGCGATCTGAATAGCCAGCTCTCTGAACCACCACAACCGCGCGGTAAGCTTCCACACAAGCTACCGAGAAGGAAACGTATCTCAGCAAGGAGAGGGGGAAAATGGTGACCTCGTGGGCGACATGATGCAGGCGAAGAAGGGCTGGCGGTGCTCGAGCAGCGCCTGGATGATGGGCAGCGCGAACGCGCCCGTCTTCCCGGACCCCGTCTGCCCCAGCCCAATCACGTCCCTCCCTGCACGCAGGACCGAGCTCAGGATCAACGACCTGGGACCGTCATAAACTGCACAAATAATGGCCGGCGGCGGTGCTGGTAGTACCTTGGAGGGCGTGGGGGATGGCCCCCGCCTGGATCTTGGTGGGCTGCTTCCACCCCATGGCGTCGCAGGCCTCCACCAGCTCGCGGCAGACGCCCAGCTCGGCGAACGTTGAGGCCTCGGCGGCCGGCTCCGGCTGCTGGGCCTCGCCGCCCCCGGCGACCGCCTTGTCCACCACCGCCATGGCTACGGGAGGGGAGGGGAGGAGAGGAGGGGAATCTTCTGTGCGCGCGTGGGCGAATGCGGCGGCGGCGTGGGTTTGGTCTGCGAGGCGTGGCGCGCGGTGGCTGCTGGTTGTGTGACGGGAGACAGAACTTGGCGCACACGGCCGCGGGGTCGGCGCGGCGGCCATAAACCCTAGCGGACGAACCGGAGGGGAAAATCTCGTGGGCCGGCATGCTCGGCCTAGCCACTTGGAGCGGCCTCGGTCCGGGAAGAGCCCACTTCAAACTGTTTTCATTTACTTCGCATATTAGCAGTCACTTGGAGCGGCCTCGGTCCGGGAAGAGCCCACTCCAAACTCCATTTTTATTTACTTTGCATATTAGCGTTGTACAAACTTTGACCAGATTTATACAAAAATATAATTATCCACTATACCAAATTAATAGTTTTAAAATCATATTTTGATATCATATATATTTACTATTAGTCGCGTAGCCAGCCCAACGTCATGTCCTAGGCCAACCTCAATGGTACAATATGGAACAGCACAAACTTGTAACATTGTATCTGGTACAGACAGTGAGCAAACTTGCTGCCATGCCCTGAGCCGCCCTGTTGCCTGGGGCTTAGCTACGCCATTGTTCGTCACTGTTTAGATTGTTTTTCATAAATTAAACAAATTTTATAAAGTTTGACTTAGATCAAAACCAATATAGGAAGTAAATAAAAACGGAGGGAGTATTACACCTAGGTGCTCATATTCTTCGAGAGCAACCAATTGGGGGGGTATCTTCTCGGGGAACCTAGAGGTTATTTTTGGTGGACAGGAAGCGAGCAGACATTGCCATATGTCGCACGCCCGCCCTTCCTTCTTCGGGATTTAGGTGTTTTTTTTCATTCACGTGTTTTTGGTTTTATTTATTTTTTTGCTTAGTTTTCCTTAGGTTTTGATGCAAAAAAATAGAAGCAATGCTTTTCGCAAGAAGTACAACATGTGTTTTGCGACAAGCACAGTTGTGATTCCACAAAAAGTACAACATGTGCTTCCCGAAAAGGAAAAGGCATAGATGTGTTTCCCCGAAAAAGGGAGAAAACACAGTCAGCACTTCCATGAGAAGCATAGTTATGCTTCATGAGAAAGGAAGGACACTATTGTGCTTTCTAAAAAAGTGAAAAGGCACAGTATGTGCTTCCCGAAAAGGAAAATAGCATAGTTGTACTTCAAGGTTTCGGGTTTTTTTTCTTTTGGTATCCATTTTTCTGTTTTTTCCCAGATTTTTTTGTCTGAAAAAATTCGTAAAACCTGATAACATAGGATCTAGTTATGACGATCTCGATGCGAGGAATCCAGTAGTGAAAATGGTTCATGATTTAGATGCATGGTTCAAGAGATAAAATGTTATAAAAATATGAATTAAAAAAACTTCCAGATAGTGACAAATGACAAAGATGTAGTGAACCACTTGTTAGTTGTTACCACCTTAGAAGATGGGAGTGACCTCTCCAAGAAGTGCCCTCATGATCTCGCTATTTTTCTTCCCCAGAACGAATGGTAGGCCTGCCACCCATGTAGCGCTATGTGCGCTCGAGAGGAACGGTTTTCAGCGTTTTTTATTTCAGCCATTTTTTACTTCAGTCATTTAAAAATCATTAATTGGTATATGTTTTGTTAATTTTAAATATTATTTGAAATTTAAAAATATATTTAAAAATGACAAATGACAAAATATTCAATGATTTTAGAACTTTCATGAGTATAAAATGATGTTCATGAATTTAAAAATGAAAGCAAAAAGGAAAAAAGTAGAAAAACGGGTATAAACCATCAAGAAAAGGCAGAAAAATCACGCCATGTAGAAAACCGTTGATGAACCCAAAAAACAAAAGAATAATTTGCATAGGCGCACGGAGTGAGGCGAAGAAGCACCAAGGCCCAAGCACGTCCGGGGTGCAAGGGTAGAAAAGCTTATCTAAATTTATTGTTGCAGCTACCCATTCAATATAGAAGAATTTAAATCTACTCCCTTGGTTCCAAAATAACTGTTGTGGTTTTAGTTTAAATTTAAACGAACAGAGAAAGTGCTGAGTAATAGGCAATTTTTCGATTAATTTAATCCAGAAAATAATCATGAACATGGACTTCTTGTCTCGGTGGCGGTGGACATGGTGACGACCCGGATGTAGATATGCAGGCGGACGGGATGGGATCACCAGCGGCAGCAGTCGTGTCGAGGCGAGGGAGGAGGAGCGCGCGGGAACCACTTCGCTTCTCAAACTCCAATAGCATATGGAGGAGAAACCCTTTTAAGAAAGTTCAACTCCTCTCCAACTAGCGGTATGAGACTAAAATTTCCACCACATTCTTGTCATTTAACCCACATGGACCCTTAGAGATTTATCTTAAATTGTTAGATGGGCCCTACGCCCACCCTAATATTTCAACAGAGAGTAGAATCGAAGGTTCATAATGTAAAAATATATAGCTTCTCGAAATTTATTTTTTAAACTTTTTTGTTGGAACAAACACTTCATTCAATTTGGCATACACAATGTACTCCCTCCGTTTCTTTTTACTCCGCATATAAGATTTGGTCAAAGTCAAACTACACAAAGTTTGACCAAATTTATATAAAAAAATATGAACATCTACAATATTAAAACTATATAGTATGAAAATACATTTTGTGGTGCATCTGATAATATTGATTTTATATTGTCAATGTTTATATTTTTTAATATAAAATTAGTCAAATTTTACAAAGCTTGACTTTGACCAAACCTTATATGCAAACTAAAAGAAACGAGGGAGTACTAGATATTTACCGAAAACCGGAAATTCCGGGTAGTTTTACCCTTGCGTTTTCTCCTGATTTGCTAAACCTTGGTGTACCCGTCCACCACGCCATCCTTGTAATAGTATAGTTTGGGCACATTCACTTCCAAACCGAGCAGCACGTACGTAGTTTGGGCTCCAAGTCCTTCAGCGTAGGCGACCAGCAGGAGCAGGAGCAGGGAAGGAGAATAATTGAGAATGGTCAATGAAAACTGGCCTAAATTGCGACTAGATACGCACTGTGCCCAATTAATCCTTATCGTCTCCTTGCTGCTGTCTCCTCCCAAGTCCGAATCGTTCGCTGTTGCGAAGAGGACGGCCATCCGGACCTCTGTCTTCTTGTCCAGCGTCCGGTAGCCATGACGCGGACCACTGAGCAGTAGGGGGCTGAAGCCTACAGTCCACCAAACGGATTACAGCCCAGTGCAACATGCATGCATGCATGCATGCATGGAGCACCATGCATGATTGTGTGCACGGCTCCACGAGAGATATGTATGGGTAAACATGGCTCCACTCCGATTATTAGTTAGTTAGCACATCGGTGACTGAACTTCTTTGTGTTGCCCGATTTACTTCTACCATGCATCATATATTTGCTCCCAGAAAAACCTCTGCACTTCGCTCGGAGAAGTAAAGCTTCACTGACCACCGTTAACACTTCACCAAATCCATATCATGATCAAGTAGATAATCGATGACCGCCTATCTCTTACGAGGAGTCCTTTTTTCCGATACTTACTATTGGGGTAGGAAAAAATAGCTCCAAGCTCCATGCATGTGTTCTAGGGCTAAGAGAACGTTGGTGTAGGCTCCCCTACCCTTCCTCTGGCATTCGCCGATCGCCATTTGCCCCAATTGTGACTTGACGATCGTGTGGGCCGGCCGGCCGATGAGATGAGATGACAGTAACAGGAGTACAGGACATCTATAGGCTATAGCTCGCTTTCTTCTCAAGAGGTAGCGACCAATTAGTGAGCAGGTTAGGTTTCCTCCTCGGTTCTCACCATCAGGCTGTCCTTCCAGAACGGTTAGCCGTGCAGATGTACATGGACTGTGTACTTTAGCTGAAGCTGAACAATGATTGTTGGTTACTCATCGTCTAAAAAGGATGAGCAGCAGTAGTAGCTTTTGTAAAATTCATTACCTACCACTAGGCACTAGCACCGCGGCGTTGAGTGGAGCTAATTAACGACGCACGATCCAGAGAGAGGTCTCTGTCTTTTCGGTCTCTGTGGCTGGCTTTACTTACAAGGCATGCTAAATACAGATTGCGCCAATCCTCTGTGTGTGTGTTTTGGGGTGGCTGCAAAACATCATCATCGACTATTTACACATGTGTTAGAGCATCTACAGCCAAACTTGGCAAATCTGGCCCATCAAACGCTTGACACCCCTTAGATAATGTTGGAAATATGAGTAATTTACCAAATAATTTTACTAATGGAAATACTAGATAAAGCATGACTAATATAGGAAATATAAAGCAAGTCATGCAATCTGACAGAGAGAAGGTAAACATCGTCTGCATATATGAACTTGTGCTAAACACATCTAGAACAGACACTAGATATAGGGCATAGAACCTAACATATGTAGGGCAGAAACTAGAGGCGAGGACTGTAGCAGGACTCCTGACAGAAGGAGCAAAAATACGTACGGGACTGCAGCAGCGGAAGCACGGGACTTGGGGTCGACATCCTCTCCAGCCATGTCGTAGATGAGGTTGTCGACGCCGGGGAAGAAGTCGTCGTCGGGAAAGTAGTCGTCGGAGCGCTCCCCAAAAATCTTATCACCCTTCTCCCGTACAGGACTCAAAGTGGTGCGGTTTCGGAAGCCTACTGTCCCGACTCGCGGTGCACGCCGCAAGCCGGGATGAGGAAGACTGCAGCAGCTCAGAGAATGGAACCGGTGGCGAGAGGAAGAAGAAGTTCTGATGCACCTCTCTGGGAGGAGTGACCTCCCTTTTATAGGCGCAAGAGCAGCGACGGGAGGCGAAACGAAGAGACGGAGACGAAGCGAACAGCCAGCAGCCGAAGGGCTGCACCATTCGCATTCGAAATAATCTTTTCAGTTTCCGTGTGACGTTTCGTATACCCGTAGTGCGTGGCAAAAATTTAGATATCGGCTCGGCTCATTCCCGCAACCCGCGGCGCGGCGCGGCGGGACGAGGCGTGGCGGGCGGCGGAGGAGGAGCGCGCGTGGATATCCCTCTTGTTCTCATGCTCGTACAAGTGGGGAAAGAACCTCCCTTATAAGGAGGTCCAACTCCCACTCAACTAGCAATGTGGGACTAAACTTTAATAGTATCCCTTGCCTTGCACTAATGGGCTAAGTGGGCCTCTAGGATTTATTAGGAATTTCTGAAATAGTTATTGGGCTGCCCAAAATAGACTAAATTCCAGCAATCCCTCACCAGATCCAGAGGCACACAGAAATTTGCCTTTGGTTTCAAAACACTGTTTTATATACCGGTACTGCAGTGGAGACTGTTAAGTTGAACTTCCACCTAGAACTCTATGCTACACTAGTAAGCAACTTGAACAGTGGATTAGGCCTTGAACTGCAAGTTTTCTGCGAATCTAGCTTCACATAAAGCCTTGACCGATACGTGGCTACCGTGGGTCTTCCCCGCGGGTGGAGCTTATGCGTCATACTCCGTGACCTTTCATGAGTTTACTAGAGAGAACCCTACTCTCATAGATTGCGACGTTTGACAATCAGACTCATATAGGTGTGTTCTTCAAAAGATATTCTGCAGGATAACATCTCTGCTTAAATAAGCTATTTAGAACACATTAAGATATACATCAACCTGCCATGCATATTAGGAGAGTATTGCATATTCATGGAGTGATATTGTGAATAGTAAGGATACTCTCCTCTCAGTTGACCAACAGCTTGTCTTCTATATCTAATTTACGGGATCTCCGATCACAAAGAATATGTTACCACTGTGAACAACTCATATTGTGGATCTCATACCCATCTCCCTCGATGCATTATCTATCACATTACGTGATAGACCTTAGTAAAAGGATTTGCCAGATTTTTAGACGTTTGGATATAATCCAATGCAATAACTCCAGAGTTTTTCATTTTCCTGACAGACTTTAACCTTCTCTGAACATGTCTTGATGACTTCATGTTATCCTTTGAGCTGCTCACTTTCGTGATCACAGTTTGATTGTCGCAGTTCATAAGGACACCCGGTACAGGTTTCTCAACAACCGGCAAGTCATTCAAGAGCCAGCGAAGCCAATCTACTTCAACCATAGTTGTATCTAGTGCTGTGAGTTCTGCTTCCATTGTTGACCTCGTTAAGATGGTCTGCTTGCAAGACTTCCAAAAAACAGCGCCACCTCCATGAGTGAATACATAACCGCTCGTGGCCTTTATCTCATCAGCATCTGAGATCCAGTTTGAGTCACTATACCCTTCAAGCACCTTTGGATGTCCGGTGTAGTGAATTCCATAATTTGCAGTGCCTTTCAAATAACGCAAAACTCTCTCTAGAGCTTTCCAATGCACATCTCCTGGTTTTGAGACAAACCGACTCAGTTTGCTAACAGCAAAAGAGATGTCAGGTCTTGTAGCACTTGCTAAGTACATAAGCGAGCCAATAATCTGAGAATATTTCAATTGATCTCTAACGATTCTTCGATTCTTTCAAAGTAACACACTCACATCATATGGTGTTGGAGAGGGCTTGCAGTCACTATAGCCAAAGCGACTCAAGATCTTTTCCACATAGTGAGATTGAAGTAATGTAATCCCACCATCATCGTCTCTCAACAACTTGATGTTGAGAATGACATCAGCCACTCCTAAATCCTTTATCTCAAAACAACGAGATAGGAAATCCTTGACCTCCTTAATAACATTCAAATTTGTTCCGAAAATCAATATGTCATCAACATACAAGCACAGTATAACTCCCTCGCCCCCACCATGGCGATAGTACACACATTTGTCAGCTTTGTTCACAACAAAGCCTGCAGCTGTTAAAGTTCTTTCAAACTTATCATGCCACTGTTTGGGTGCTTGCTTAAGTCCGTACAAAGACTTCAGCAACTTGCACACTTTCCCTTCCTGACCATCTAGTACAAACCCATCTGGTTGTTCCATATAAATTTCCTCGTCCAACTCTCCATTTAGGAAAGAAGTTTTAACATCCATTTGATGAACGAGAAGACCATGCGAGGCAGCTAGTGAAAGTAGAACTCGAATAGTGGTCAGTCGAGCCACAGGTGAGTAAGTATTAAAGAAGTCTTCACCTTCCTTTTGGGTATAACCCTTAGCCACGAGCCGAGCCTTGTACTTTTCAATAGTACCATCAGGCCTAAGCTTCTTCTTGAATACCCATTTGCATCCTATAGGTTTGCACCCATAAGGACGATTAGTTATCTCCCGGGTTTCATTCGCCAAGATAGAATCCATCTCGCTACGAACCGCTTTCTTCCAGTAGTCAGCATCTTCAGATGCATAGGCCTCTGAAATAGAACTGGGAGTGTCATCTATGAGATACACAAGAAAATCATCACCAAAGGACTTTGTAGTCCTCTGTCTCTTGCTCCTAGTAGGAACTTCATTGTTCTCCTCCAAAGGACTTTTGAAGTGTTCCATCGAAATGGCAGGTTCGGTAATAGTAACTGGTTCCTGATTCGATGGACTAGGCATCTCCTGATTAGATGAGGCAGTCATATCCTTCATGGGAAAGATATCTTCAAAAAAAGTCGCATCATTCGACTCCATGATCGTACCAACATGCATGTCAGGTACCTCAGATTTTACAACCAAGAATCTATAGCCAATGCTATGAAAAGCATATCCCAGGAAAACACAATCCACAGTCTTTGGTCCAAGCTTCCGCTTCTTTGGAATTGGAACATTGACTTTCGCCAAACAACCCCATGTTCGCAGATAAGAGAGTTTTAATCTTTTCTTCTCCCATTCCTTGAATGAAGTTATCTCTTTGTTCTTTGTGGGGACTCGGTTCAGGACATGACATGCTGTCAGTATCGCCTCCCCCACCATGCCTTGGAGAGACCCGATGTGTCTAACATGGCGTTAACCAAATCAGTTAGAGTACGGTTCTTTCTTTCGGCCATCCCATTTGACTGAGGTGAATAGGGAGGCGTCCTCTCATGGATTATACCATGTTCCGCACAAAAAGCATCAAATTCATTGGAAAAATACTCTCCACCACGGTCGGACCTAAGCATCTTGATTTTTCGATCAAGTTGGTTTTCCACTTCAGCTTTATAGATCTTGAAAAAGTTCGAAGCCTCATACTTAGATTTCAGAAGATACACATGGCAGTATCTAGTGGAGTCATCAATTAACATCATGAAATATTTCTTTCCACCTTTTGTCAAAACACCATTCATTTCATATAGATCTGAATGTATGAGCTCTAGTGGTGCAAGATTTCTCGTTTTCGCAGTCGTGTGAGACTTACGAGGTTGCTTAGCTTGCACACACACTTGACACTTAGATCCCTTGACAGTGGTGAAACTAGGGATTAAGTTCAACTTCGCTAGTCGTGACATGCAACCAAAGCTAACATGACAAAGACGTGAATGCCACACATTTGATTCACTATTGTTGCAAATATGATTAACAACTTTATTGCAAACGTCTGATAAGGATAAACGAAACAGGCCTCCTGACTCATAGCCTTTACCAACAAAGGTTTCATACTTGGATATTACAAATTTATTCGACTCAAAGACAAGCTTGTAGCCATCTCTACACAGAAGAGATCCGCTAACAAGATTTTTATTGACGGAGGGGACATAATGCACGTTCTTCAGCCGCACTATCTTCCTCGAAGTAAACTTCAGATCGACCGTGCCAACACCACGAACAGAAGCACTTGAACCGTTGCCCATCAGCACGGTTGAAGTCCATGCGGTCTGATAAGACGAAAACATGGAAATATCACCGCATACATGCACATTAGCACCCGTGTCAATCAACCAGTCAGGAGAATGACATACTGAAAGAATAGTAGGAAATATACCATACCCAGCATCCTTCATGTCAGTGTCTCCAATGACAACATTAGCGGTCTTGCCGCCTTTTCCAGGATGACGCTTGTCATAGCGATTAGGGAAACTAGGAGCCCAATGATCAGGATCCCCACACACATGACAAGCACCTTTCTTCTTGCCATTCTTCTTCTTGAAGTTTGTGTGTTGCACATCCTTGTTCTTCCCATCAAACTTTGCTTTAACATCAAACTTGCCCTTGTTTTTGAACTTGTGGGGCTGGAAGTTCTGCTTCTGTACCACATTGGCACTAGATCCTCCCTCAATACCTCGAGCACGTGTGTCCTTTGCTCTCGCCTTTTCTTCCACATCAAGAGTGCTAATGAGATCCGGGACGGAAAACTCCTGCCTCTTATGCTTCAGCAAGGTAGCAAAGTTCCTCCATGAAGGAGGAAGCTTAGTGATGATACCTCCGGCAACAAACTTGTCCGGTAGCGTACAACTGAAGTGCTCAAGTTCTCTAGCAAATGAATGTATCTCATGAGCTTGCTCAACCACGGAGCGCTCTTCAGTCATCTTGTAATCATAGAATTGCTCCATGATGTACAGCTCAGTGCCAGCATCCGAGACCCCAAACTTGGCCTCGAGTGCATCCCACATATCTTTTCCATTATCAATTGACACATAAGCATCAAATATGTTCTCACCAAGAACACTTAAGAGAGCAGCCTTAAACAGAGTATCCATTTTCTGAAAAGCTTGTGCTTGTTGAGCATCAAGCTCTCCTTCAGGTTTGCCGAGAGTGGCGTCATAGCAACTCATGGTTTGAAACCATAAGACTGCTCTCACGCGCCACCTCTTATAGTGGATACCCTCAAACATAGGAGGTCTCATGGAAGCAGCAAAACCACTAGGGGTAAATTGCCTGTAATAAGGTTTTTGGATTGTTGGAAATATGAGCAATTTACCAAATAATTTTGCTAATGGAAATACTAGATAAAGCATGACTAATATAGGAAATATAAAGCAAATCATGCAATCTGACAGAGAGAAGGTAAACATCGTCTGCATATATGAACTTGTGCTAAACACATCTAGAACAGACACTAGATGAAGCTACTTATACGACATAGAACCTAACATATGTAGGGCAGAAAACTAGAGGCGAGGACTGTAGCAGGACTCCTAACAGAAGGAACAAAAATATGTACGGGACTGCAGCAGCGGAAGCACTGGACTTGGGGTCGACATCCTCTCCGGCCATGTCGTAGATGAGGTTGTCGACGTCGGGGAAGAAGTCGTCGTCGGGGAAGTAGTTGTTGGAGTCCGTGATGAAGAAGTCAGTAGTCGCGCGGAGCGCTCTCCAAAAACCTTATCACCCTTCTCCCGTACAGGACTCAAAGTGGTGCGGTTTGGAGGCCTACTGTCCCGACTCGCGGTGCATGCCGCAAGCCGGGATGAGGAAGACTGCAGCAGCTCAGAGAATGGAACCGGTGGCGAGAGGAAGAAGAAGTTCTGGTGCACCTCTCTGGGAGGAGCGACCTCCCTTTTATAGGCGCAAGAGCAGCGACGGGAGGCAAAACGAAGAGACGGAGGCGAAGCAAACAGCCAGCAGCCGAAGGGCTGCACCATTCGCATTCGAACTCCACTTTCGCAAAAATCTTTTCAGCTTCCGTGTGACGTTTCGTATACCCGTAGTGCGTGGCAAAAAATTAGATATCGGCTCATTCCCGCAACCTGCGGCGCGTCGTGACGATGCGTGGCGAGGCGGGCGGCGGAGGAGGAGCGCGCGTAGATATCCCTCTTGTTCTCATGCTCGTACAAGTGGGGACAGAACCTCCCTTATAAGGAGGTCCAACTCCCACTCAACTAGCAATGTGGGACTAAACTTTAGTAGTATCCCTTGCCTTGCACAAATGGGCTAAGTGGGCCTCTAGGATTTATTAGGAATTTCTGAAATAGTTATTGGGCTGCCCAAAATAGACTAAATTCCAGTAGATAATGTAACCCACCTCCGAACATCTCAAATTCATACAAACTCATATAAATACGTCAATGCACACACATTGTCCGATTACTCCATCACTACTAACTAATCATGTCATCGGACTACCAAAATTTCGCATGTTTGGCTATGGTGAAGTTCATCCATGGTTGCCCTTGCTCTTCCCGGCACCCTTGCAGTCCTTCTCGTTGAAGTACCGGTCAAAGACGCGGTACGGATAGAGCCGGATCTACTCGTCACCGGAGCTGTCCTCGCCGTCGTTGTCCTCCTCCTCCTTCGATGGCAGTCCGGCCATGGCACAAACCGCCCGATTATGCTCTCGGGCGAGGGCACGTGTGTTCCTCCGCTGTCGTTTCTCCACAATGCGGGCGCGGATGGCTTCCTCCTCTGCGGCCGCCCGCGCCGTCGCATCATCCTCCTCCGCCGCCGCCACTTCCGCCGCGATACGGGCCTCGGTGGCCCTTATCATCTCCTTCCCACGATGGGCCGCCCATTCCCGGTAGGACTCATAATCTGCCTGACCGGTGATAGGGCAGGACCGAAGGAGAGGTGTTCCGGCTGTAGCACCAGAGGACCCCCGAGCGCCCACTGAGCCGACGCTATGGCGTCGCGGCTGACGGGTCTGTTCGTCGGCCAGGCGTTGTCCTCCCGGGAGTGGTGGAGTGCAATGCGGACTGCCATTGCCTCCTCCAACCTGCACGCGATGACACCCCAGTGAACGGACCCGGAGTGGTCGGGGTTCGATCCGTTGCCTGGCATGCCGGAGAAGGCCGGAACTCGCCGGAGACAAGTTTGTTTGGCGCTTGGGAGTGGAGAGGAGTGGAGTGAAGTGGCTAGGGTTTGCTCCGGCGAGCGGATGGGGACGAATATATGTGGAGTCGGGTGGACCAGCATGGGCCGGGTGCGACGTGGCGGGCGTGTCCGAGCGCCCCCATATCCGTCCCATATTTGGGCTGGATATGAGAGGTGCCGATCAGCCCGGACGTTTGAGACCCGTTTGAGGCGTTCATCTGGGTTGAAAAAACGTGACCGGTCAGTGATCGGGTGGCCTACCCGAATGTTCGAGGAGGGTTTAAGACATCCGGCTGTAGGTAATCTTAGACAATGAAAGATTAATCATGCAGTTATTTTTTTAAGAGAGATGTAATCGGAAGGTTTTTGCTCCTTCGACAAATTAAGCTTTTCTCTTTCTCTTTTCAAACGGGAGTTTATAACTCTGACGGCAAGGAGAAGATAATGGGTGGAAACCATTGCCAACTCTCACGGATACAATTTTTTAGGGCATCTTCAGCCGCGCCCCTAAGAAGACCTCCCCAGACGTTTTTTTTGCACCGGCGTCGAAAAAACGGTCCAGTCACGTCCTTAGGAGCCCGATTTTCGCCGGCCTGAACCGAAAACAGCGCCGGCGGACTCAGGCCGAACCTGGCGCGCTGGGGGGCGCCGGGGCAAACTGTTTTGGCGCGAAAAAGTCGCGGGCCAACCGCGTCAGGGACACGGCGGCTCGTCTTCCCCCAACTGCCTTGGTTCCCGCAGGGAATCAATGGCAAGGCTGCCGCCGGTCAGCCTTGCCGTTGATTCCTCACGGGCGGCGCGTCACGGGACGGCGCGCCGACGCCTCCCCTCCCTCGCACGCGTACACACGGGCGCGGAGCGGCTATAAAAGCCGGCGGTCTCTCGCCTGTGCCCACACCAGACTCGCCCCTCGCCGCCGCCCAGCCCCTCTCTCCCCGTCTTCGTCTTCCTCTCCCGAGCGCCACCGGCAGCCCCTCTCTCTTCCTCTCTACCACCGCCGAGCCCGTCGCCATGGCAGAGCGCTTCCCCGGAGACGAGGCGGCGGCGAACGGCTTCGGCCGCCGTTCGCTCCGCGAACAGGAGTTCTGGCTCCTGTTCCAAGCGAACATCCCGGCGCCGCCGGACATGTGCACCGGGCTGACGGGGTAGCGGCTCAGCGACGGGGGAGTGCCCGTTCCCCCGTTACCCGACGCCATGGCGAAGCCCAGGTACTTCGCCGAGGAGGTCGAGGTCGCGCGCGCCTCCCTGACCGACGGCGAGCGCTCCCTCCCCCAGTACGCCGCTGGCAATCACGCGACTTGGGCGGCGTACTTCCAGCGCCGCCAGCAGCAGCGCCTGGCCTCCACCAACGACGCGCCGGTGGTCGGCGGCGCGAAGAACAGCGAGGGCCGCACGCTGGATGGTGTGCTGGCGTACCTCGACGGCGGCAACAACCCGCCGTTGACCTATCCTGCGACGGGGCCGCCCCGTCCCAACACCGCCGCGCATGGGCGCCAAGGAGGTTCGCCTCCTCCTCGTCTTCCTCCTCTCGCTCATCTTCCCACTCCTCCGGTTCTCCGGCGCTTCTTGGCGTCAAGGCCGAGCCCGCGGCGGAGACGCCAATCGGTCGGCGCACTCACAGCGTCGGCATCGTCATCAACGAGGGTGGCCGGCGCGCCTCCTCCTCGTCGGCTCCTCCGCGCTTCGTCAAGCCAAAGATGGAGCCGGGGCTGGCGCCGGTGAAGACGGAGCCGGGGCTGGCGCCGGTGAAGGCGGAGTTCGACGACGACGACGCGGCCCTAGAATGGGCGCGCCAGGACTCCATTGCGGTGGAGAAGGCGCGCTGGGAGAAGGAGAAGGAGCGCCAGCGCGCCGCCCTGCGCTACTTCGAGGAGTGCTGACGCGGCCGCGATGAAGACGGGGTCGTCGTCTTATGCGACAGCGACGACGACGGCGACGCGCCGTCGCCAGTCCACCATGGCGACGCCGGGTAGGGGTCCAGCAGGGGCGCCCGCGTCAAGGAGGAGAAGGCCGACGACGACGATGGCGGCGACCACTTCAGCCCCTTTCTTTTTCAGATTAGGTTAATGTAATGAAAATGCGCGAATTTCACCGAAATTTGTCATGTTTGGCCAAAATTTAACTAGTTTTTATCATAACTTCGCCAAACAGTCTTTCTTTTTTTATTTTAATACGCGCCTGGAGGCGGCCCTGGGAGCCGACGGCTGGAGACCGACTCGCCCCCAGAGCCATTTTTTGCGCCAGCTCACCCTCAGGCGGCGCTTTTAGACGCTCCTTGAGGGGGCCAACGGCTGGAGATGCCCTTACCATGGACAGTGATCCGTGAACCTATTGTTGTCCGAGCCTGCGTGCGTTCTAAGTTGACTATATGTCTATATTGTCAACTCTCATCATAGCCCGTGTTCGTTTTACGTTTATTTTTATTTTTATGAGGGCTACGCCTGCCTGAACTTTATCACGACCTCAACACCATACTAAAGGTTAAGAAGTTACAGCAAGGCGGCAAGGTGGGTAGGGTAGATTTTTTCAGAAAAGGAGGTGGGCATACGGTAGATAGAGAAGAATAAGAAAAAATAGGATCATACTCATAGAAAGATTCTCGAATAAGAGACTGCATTTGTAAATGTTTACGCCTGCTTTAGTAAAAAATAAAATAACTAAAGACGTCGATGTGTCGGATGGCCGGCGTCTTGGAAAAGTCGCGCGAACGCCACCCCGCGTGGAACGCCCGAGCAGGAGACCACTACGGCGATGCTATGCAGAAAGCCGTCGTTGTCCGTGCGTGTGGCTCGTTCTTCTTGCTTTCGTCTGAAGAACACACTTCCCACGTTCAGGTTTCAGAGATATTATTCCCTTTCGTTAGTAAAAATTGCTGGCTCGCCATGTATGTATTCCTCCGACTTGGTCTCAACGGCATCAGCACAGTCTGCATTTTTTTTGGGATTCAGAATAAAATCCATGAAACTGCTGTTTTTAGCCGAATCAAAGCTCTATATTCAGCTGTTGTACATTAAGGAGGTTTTTTCCGCCGAAAAAAACGGTAAATCCCTAGGCCTCCTTTGGTTCAGAGGAATCTTGTAGAAATTTCATAGGATATGATTTCTATAGAAAAAATTTCTTTAAAGCCCTTTGATTTATAGGAATAGAATCCTATTCCTGTGGAGGAATTTTTCCTATCCTTCACATTTCATAGGAAAATAAACATTAGCCTAGACTCAATGGAAAAAAAATCCTATGATGTGAATCAAAGAGCATCTTCTTTTCTATTTCTACTCATAATATTTGAGATACATATCATTTCATTTTCTATGATTTTTCTATTCCTATGATTCTCCTACTCTATGAACCAAAAAAGGCCCTAACCTCTGTATCAAGCGGTACTACATGATACCGGTGACCGGTGCCGTAATATATTTTTTAGGGGGCCATAATATTATTTCACCATGGAACCCATATAGCCAGCACCTATTCAATCGTCCTAACTCCTAAACTCTAAATAGTGTTTCATTCATTCATTCATCAAGAACAGCGATGCATGCCAGATTACCGGGGGCCCAAGAAGCTCATGACTAGAGTGAGTTGGACGCTAGGGTCCACGATCATTCAGGACCATGCGCATGCCCACTGCGCACTGGGTTGAAGTGCCGGGCATCTACTGTTCTGCATTGAACTGAACTTCCCATGCATGCTCCCTAGTTCCAAGAGCTTCAACGACACTTGCCACTGTGTATGATAGCAGTACATGTTTATCCAACTGCCGACACAGTGCAAGCACCAACGAGAAGTGGACAGTGAGAGCTGAACCATGAACAATCACGTGCTATACAGATTCAGAGAGTACTACTAAAAAAGTGTCTAGCCAAAGTTTAGGCATTCCAACGTATGGCGATCTCAGAACTTGGCCAACAGTTGGCAACTTTTATAAAGGTTGACAACCTAGTTATTTGGTAATCAACCGGTTGTTAGCCAATTTGGTAGCATTTCCAAACATGGGCAGGCATCAAACCAAGCAAAGCTTCAGATCTCTTTCCACTCCCTAGCAGAGAATCATTGCTGAGCCCCTGTTTTTGAGTAATTGCCTAATTGGTCTCCGCCTGATTTCAGGTTACGATGGGTTACGAACTCACGATTGTAGGTACTACAATAATGCCATGTTTTTACCAACTAAAAATGTTTTATTTATTTATACAATTACCTTACCAGAATATAAAACACAAAGCCAACTGAAAACTAGCATGTTTATGTGGTGATTGAATCAAAATGCGAAAAGTTGGAGAAAATAAACTTATGACAAAAAAATAATTCTCAAAGACAATTCAGCATCCACCACTCCGCCTTGAATCTTGATATACCAACCAATACATTTCAGGAAAATAACTAATATATCTCGATCATCAACTGGTATAAATGTGCACATGTCCTAAAATGTGTTGGAAATAAGCCAATAACTAATGACTCTACTTAGTAAGCATTATGTGCGAACATGGTTTGGAAATAACTAATGATTCTAAATCTTAGTTCCTTTTCCGTCGTACTGAAAACCATGTTCTACATTAATTCAATCAAATCTTACAAATCCATGTCCTGCATTAAATCAATCAAATTAAATCTTACCAAAAACCTCAATCAAATCAAACATCCCTTGCCTTCTTACCCATACGCAAATCAAATCAATCCTTACCAAAACATCAACTAAATCAATTGTTACTAAAATGAAGAATATGGCGCGTAAGGTATATGTCAGACACGATTGGTGTTGAACCATTAAAATATGCCTGTCCTGTTGCAATGCATTGGTAATTGGCTAATTATTAGTGAACAGAGCTTCATGAATGTACCTATGAAAATTATAACATTTACTTAAAACTTTATTTGAAAATTCAACATCCTAAAATAGAGATATATCTAGTGACCGCCTTGCGGAAAATGAAGACAACTATACTACTATAGTATGCATGTACATGTGGCAATGAGCAACACAAAGACCCATTTGCAGATGACCGAATCTCTACAATTAAAATGGGAGTTGGTAGGTTCGTCTCACCTCCTTCTCCTGTTTTTTCCTCCCCACGCGCCCTTACCACTTTGGTTTTTTGTTGATTTTTTTGGTAATCTCAACCGATGCAACACACAAAGAACAACGTAAATAGAATAATTTGGAATAATCTAAACTAAATCGGTACTTTCCCAAAACCATTTCCTGTTGATTTTTTTGGTAATCTCAACCGATGCAACACACAAAGAACAACATAAATAGAGTAATTTGGAATAATCTAAACTAAATCGGCACTTTCCCAAAACCATGTCCTACTCAGTCAAATCAGATCAAATCTTACAAAAATCTCAACTAAATCAAAACTTTCATTGTGTTTCCCTACACAGAAATCAAATCAAATCTTATAAGAATCTCAACTAAATCAAAAATTTATTGTCTTCCCCTATCCATAGTCAAATCAAATTAAATCTTACTAAAAATCTAGAATACGATGAGTCTGAAAGAATAGATAGTCATATAAATAAACAAAATCTAGAACGCGATGAGTCTGAAAGAATAGATAGTCATATAAATAAAACAAGTAAAATATGTTTTTTGTAGGCTATGGTAATTCACCACAATGTCAAATCTAAATTAACTATTTACATAATATAAGAGCGTTTTTTTTTTGCGTTCAATATATAAGCGTTTTTTGCACTACTATAGTGTCAAAAACACTTTTATATTATAGGTCGGGGGAGCAGTAGCTAACTGTCCATGCTCTGTCCCTATTAAGTCCTCCAAAACGATCTGCCCCAGGCAAAACCTCCTGAACCAAAATGAGCAGAGAGCCGTGTGCTGCTTCTCCTATTTGCGCTGCCAACAGAACATGGTTCACACAAAATAGAGAAAAAGTAAGAGTTAGGGTGAAGAAAATGACAGGCTCTCGTTGAGGCCGAGCACAACAAAACGTTCAAGAACCTTCCTTCCAGCTGCAAAAGAGTACCACAAGTCCCTTCCCATTCCCACCGGTAATAACGGCCACACCCAGCTAGCCACTCAGTCTACTAGCAAGTACTCCCTCCATCCGGAAATACTTATCATCAAAATAAATAAAAGAAGATGTATCTAGACGTATTTTAATTCTAGATACGTCTTTTTTTATCCATTTTGATGACAACTATTTTCGGACGGAGGGAGTAGCAACCACAAAAACTAACCAAATAAACATAAATTGCTTCCAAACCAAGAAAAGAATCCCACAAAAATGCTTATTTTTTGTCACCGCCCGCTGGTTCCAACTGGAAACGGCCTCCGTTTCTCAATTAGTTGCTGGTTTTAGTCGATAAATTAGTTGCTAAATCGGCTGTGCGTGCCATTTTTGCTCACAAGATTTGGTTGTTTTTGACACACTCAGCATCAAGAAGAGGAGGAGGAGAACCAAAGTAAAAGCAACGAGGAAACTTCCGCCGGGAGAAGAAAAGAAAAGAGTAATATATATACGCCAGCACTAAGCAAACCCCACCTCGATCCACCTTCCGGCGAAACCAATTCATTGCTCGCTTTCGCAAGACTCTTTCTTTCTCCCCTTCCCCCCCCCCCCCCCCCGCGTCCCCCGTCCGTCCGTCATCGCCTCCGCCCGAGGTAACCGCCATAGCCACGAGGAATCAAGAACCTTGCCCGTCGCACGCCGTCCCTGAGGACCAAGAGGAAGAGACGATGGAGGGCGGCTGCGGCGGGACGGAGGGCGGTTGCGGCAAGAAGCAGCAGCCGCGCCAGTTTGGGCGGTCGCTGACGTACCACCACCACCAGGGGCACCGGCTGCTGCCCCGGTGGCGGCGGCCGCAGCAGCTGGCGGACGAGACCCGCGCGCGGCCGCAGGCGGTGGTGCTCTACACGACGTCGCTGCGCGGGGTGCGGCGCACCTTCGCGGACTGCTCCGCGGCGCGCGCCATCCTGCGGGGCTCCCGCGTCGCCGTCGACGAGCGCGACGTGTCCATGGACGCCGCGCTCCGGCGCGAGCTGCAGGCGCTGCTGGCCGCGCGGGGCCACGCCTTCTCGCTCCCGCAGCTCTTCATCGGGGGCCGGCTCGTGGGCGGCGCCGACGAGGTCCGGCAGCTGCACGAGTCCGGCCAGCTCCGGCGCCTCCTGGAGGGCGCCGCCGGGCAGGACCCGGCCTTCGTCTGCGACGCCTGCGGCGGGGTCCGCTTCGTCCCCTGCCCGGCCTGCGCCGGCAGCCGCAAGGTGTTCGACGAGGAGCAGGACCGCGCCCTCCGCTGCGCCGACTGCAACGAGAACGGGCTGGTGCGCTGCGCCAACTGCTCCTCCTGATCCTAACTGAATCCAAGGGTTAGAGTTGGTAGATTCGTCGTCAGTCAGATCAGAGAGAGGCGCATTCCATTTTCGGTTTCTTGGAGTTCTTGATTTATGATTTATGTGTATCCTGAATCGATCAATCGATCAATCAGTCCGATCGTTTGGGGATCGGATTGTTAGCTGCTCATGGACGGAAGAAGAGAACGAATTGTTCTTGGCTCCTTTGCTGCGGCCTGCGGGGATCGCCGTCCGGTGGCGGCGATTGATGATGAATAAGAGCCGGTGCTTGTATATGTGTGTAAAATTTGGCACTGATATTAGCCTGATTGATTAATGTGTAACGAAGAACTGATGTAAATACTTGAGCTTTGGGAGTGATAAATTATTTTCTAGTTCCTTGATTATCCATGGCTTTGGTCAAATCTCTTCATGGATGTGTACAGTAGCAGTACAGTTCGAGACCTCATCAAGAACTGGCCCAACTGTACTAGCAGGAAGTCTTTAAGGCCGAAATCAGCTGTGATCGACTGTACTACTCAGTCAGAAGCTGTACTCAAGCTGTTCTATAGCTGTGTTCTAAATTAGAGCCACGTCTTATGTTCTTTAATTTAATTATGTAAGGTCAGTTAGGTATTTAACAAGTATTGAGCCTGGGGTGATTAATTCTTGCATAGTTCTTTATCTGATCTCTTTATCTGTACTTGCTTTGATGATCCATCTTATAAGTACACGGTTTGATTTCTTCATGCACAGATGGCATTCCATGGATGCACAGTTATATTATACTCATCCGGAAACAACGTGATCGATCGTCATCCGGAAATGATCATGATCTGACTGTACTTACTAAAAGTCCTTAATCATGTTGCATTCAAGTTGTTTTCTAAGATTGCAGCCACCTCCTCTTTTCTTTAAGATTCGTTGAGGTAATGTGACCATGGTGATCAATTCATCCACAAGAACTTTTGATGATCTCAAGAGAGAGAAGAAAAGAAAAACTTATAACTGATGTGGCTAGAAGTCCACTGTATTTTGATCATGGTCTAGTAAAGCTAATCTTGTGTTTTTCTTCTCCACTGTATTAGTGTAAGCCTGGTGACCAGTTCATCCAGAAAGAGCTCCTGTTGTGGTGGTCTCAGGAGAGAAAACATCTTCTGATTGATGCAGCCAGAAGTCCATTGTAATTTATATGATCTGGTTATAAAGCCGTGGATTTATGACCTACTGGTGCCAACAGCAAAAATTGACAAATTCCAAAATTCCAGTGGAAGCAGCCGCAGAATTGCCACTCCAGCAGAAACGGCAATCCCATCAACACCAGGAATTCAGAACATCGTGTGGGGCTGATACAAATGCGAGTCTGATACAGAGGGGAGGGGAGCTGCAATTCCGGAGCCAGCGGCAAGAATCCATCAGAACAGCACTGCAGGCCTAGTCCAAGGCAAAAAACAATGAGGTTTGCCTTCAGCGGTGCGAACCAACATGATCGTGGCGTGTTTGCCTCCGTGTCTGCCACATCAGTGCGGGTGCGGCTGTACCACCAAGGTTCGTATCGCACATCGATGAAGCTACTGTCCGTAGATCGTGGCCATCGCGGTGTAGCGATGACTCGAGAAACGCTTTGAACTACGGAAAGAATGAGAAGGATATTTCTATTTCAACTAACGCTTTGAAACATTTAGAATATGACGGATTAAAAGTTACTCCATGTATTTCTAGCAAGTCTTATTCCTCTCATACTGATGAGAAGGAGCTACATGCCATGTCAGATGGTCAGCTACTCTCTCACTTAGTAGGAGCGGTTTCAGACGTGGGTCTAGATGAACCTGGATTAGCTCATTGATTGAACTTACAGCATTCAGACATAAATCAAAGGCCGCACGTTCGAAAAAAGATAATAAGTCCCATAAGAGGGCGAAATGTTCTAGATCTCTTATTGTTTTCTCATGAATGGAATGTTTTTAATAGCAGAGGTCTGTGTGACTTGGCTAAATATTTATTTATTGCGGAATGTAATAGGGAATACAATTTTGATTTCTTGGCTATCTCTGAAACGGGGAGTTGTGATTTCTCAGTAAGTCTGCTTAACCGTATTTCTGGCGGGATAGACTTTACTTGGGTTTCATGACCGTCTAGAGGTCGTTCTGAGGGCATTCTACTTGGCGTAAATACAGGGACTATGATGTTTTGGCTAGTTCGGATGGTGAGTTTCACGTTAAACTTCATATTCGCAACAAGGTCGATAACTTCACATGGACCCTTGTCGCCGTGTATGAGACAGCCCAGGATGAGTTCAAGGCCGATTTTCTCCGTGAATTGGTTAATCTGGCGAAAGATAATCCGTACCCCATTCTTATAGATGGGGATTTCAATTTGCTTCGATTTCCAAATGAGAAAAGCCGCGGTAGGTTTGATAATCATTGGCCTTTCCTTTTCAATGCTGTCATCGACAGTCTAGATCTGCGAGAGGTTTCCATGATTGAAAGACAATTCACTTGGGTGAACAGTCTTCCGGAACCGACATATGAGAAATTAGATCGCGTTTTAATGGATACCGACTGGGAATCTAAATTTCCTATGGTGTCTGTCCATGCTCTATCTCGTATTGAGGCTCTATCAGACCACACATCCATTCTCCTAACTACTGGTTTGCCACGACCACAACATAGACGCAAGTTCAAGTTCGAACTTAGGTGGTTGCTTCGGGATGGCTTCTATGACATGGTCAAGGAGGTGTTGGAGAAACCGGTGGCCGGGCTCACCACAATTCACAAATGGAATAACAAAATGCGTGCATTACGCAAATTCCTTGGTGGTTGGGCTAGACATACGGTGGGTATCCTCAAAAAGGAGAAGCTTCGTCTTTCATCTATTATTGATGAATTAGAAGCTTTGGCAGAGGTTAGACCTCTATCTGAGCATGAAATTGTGATCAAGAGTCATTCGAATGCACATATAGCTAGCATGCTGCGTGAAGAGGAACTCAAATGGTACCAACATTCTAACTCACAATTTATCCTGAAAGGTGATTCGAATACTAGATATTTTCATGAAGTCGCCAATGGCAGACACCGGAAAAAAATTATTCATTCCTTACAATAGGATGAGGGCACGATTGAGAGGCATGAGCAACTTAAATCGTATATCACTAACTATTATAAAAATCTGTTCGGAGCCCCAGAGCAAGGAAATTTCTCGATGGATGAGTCCCGAACAGATGACATCCGGCAGGTCTCTGATGAGTAAAACGGCCTTCTAACAGCCCCATACTCCGAGAAGGAAGTTAGAAAGGTAGTTTTCCTAATGGAGCACAACAAAGCCCTGGGTCTGGATGGTTTTCCCGCTGAGTTCTATCAAAACTTCTGGGAAGTCATCAAACCGGATCTCCTACTTTTGTTTAGCGACCTACATGCTGGCCAATTAGAATTGTTTCGCTTAAACTAAGGCGAGATTATTTTATTACCTAAGGTTAAGGAGGCTGAAAGGATACAACAATATAGAGCTATTTGCCTCCTTAATGTTAGTTCTAAAATATTCACGACAGTTGTGACTATTAGGTTAAATTCAGTTGCTGAACACGTGATCCGTCCTTCATAGACTGTTTTTATGCAAGGCAGACACATCCTAGATGGAGTTGTTATCCTTCATGAAACAGTCCATGAATTACATCAGAAAAAGTTGAATGGGGTGGTACTCAAAATAGACTTTGAAAAAGTTTATGACAAAGTCAAATGGCCATTTCTTCAACAAACTCTCAGAATGAAAGGATTTTCTGCAAAGTGGTGCGCTATGATTCATAGCTTTGTTTCTAAAGGTAGTGTTGCCACTAAAGTCAATGATGATGTTGGGCACTATTTCCAAACAAAGAAGGGATTGCGACAAGGTGACTCGGTATCGCCCATGCTATTCAATATAGTGGCAGATATGCTAGCGGTCATGATTGAGCGCGCCAAGATTGATGGCCAAATAGATGAGGTAGTAAATCATTTAGTTGATGGTGGTCTCTCTATACTTCAATATGTCGATGATACAATTCTCTTCATGGATCATGACCTTGAGAAAGCGAGAAATCTAAAATTAATTTTATCAGCATTCGAGCAATTGTCGGGTCTTAAGATCAATTTTCATAAAAGTGAATTGTTTTGTTTTGGCGAGGCTCAAGACGAGGCTCACCTGTACGCTGAACTGTTCGGATGCGGGTTGTGTCAGTTTCCAATCACATATTTGGGTATACCGATACATTATCGGAGACTCACAAATGCTGAATGGAAACACGTCGAGGAGAGACTACAAAAAAGACTTAGCAATTGGAAAGGTAAACTGTTGTCTCTTGGTGGAAGACTGGTCCTCATAAATTCAGTACTAAGTAACATGGTACTATATATGATCTCCTTCTTCCAGTTGCCAAAAGGAGTTTTACATAGATTAGATTATTTCCGATCAAGATTCTTTTGGCGAGAAGATAGTGAGAGGAAAAAACATCGACTAGCTAAATGGAGTGTGGTTTGCCGTCCCAAAGACCAAGACGGGTTGGGCATTCATGACCTTGAGGTTAAGAATAGGGCCCTCCTTGGCAAATGGTTGTTTAGATTACTGACCGAAGATGGTGTATGGCAAACCCTCCTGAGGAGGAAATATGTGGGTTCCAAGGCGATATCCCAAGTATATTGGAAGCCTGGGGATTCTCACTTTTGGGCGGGTCTAATGGCCACGAAGAAATATTTCTTCTCTTATGAATCCTTCTCGATTAAGGACGGCTCGGAAATTAGATTCTGGGAGGACAATTGGCTAGGAAATACCACACTCCGGGAACAATATCCGGCTCTATACAACATTGTACGTCAGAAGGGTGATACTATCGCGACGGTAATGCAATCATTTCCGCCAAATGTGACATTTAGAAGAGATTTAATTGGACCTAGACTCCAGCCGTGGTACATCCTGGTCCAGCAGTTGTCCACGGTGCAATTGTCACATGGGTCTGATATATTTCGATGGAACCTACATGAGAATGGACAATTCTCAGTGGAGTCTATGTATAGAGCATTAATCCAGTCTGATGTGCCAGTTGATAATAACAAAAAGATCTGGAAGATGAAGATACCCCTTAAGAATAAAATCTTTGCGTGGTATCTTCGTCGCGGGGTCATTCTTACTAAAGATAATCTTATTAAGAGAAATTGGCATGAAAGTCCGCAATGTGTCTTTTGTCACCATAATGAGATAATAAAATATTTGTTCTTCCAATGCAAATTGGCTTGTTCTATATGGTCAGTTATCCATATAGCTTCTGGATTGTATCCTCCTTGTAGTGTTGCTAATGTATTTGACAACTGGTTACATGGGATTGATCACAGGTTTAGAACTCTTCTTAGGGTGGGAGCGCTTGCCGTTATCTGGTCGCTTTGGCTATGTAGAAATGATAAGGTTTTCAATGATAAAAGTACTTCTCTGATGCAGGTTATCTACAGATGTACCGGGACTCTTCGTTTATGGTCCTCTCTACAACGCGTGGAGAATCGAGACCTGTTTATGGAGGTGTGTACATTATTGGAGGATACGGCGAGAGATACTTTTACCCAACATGGGTGGCAACATGATCTTAGGATTGACCCACCTCCGCTTTAGGCGTTATACGGACTCTACATGTTTCTTTATATTTCGCCTTTTTTATGTTCGTGCGAGAGGACTTTGTTTGGTTGTGTGCATCTTAGTTATGCGGAGGCCGGGTGTAATGCTTAAACCTTTTAAGTAATAAAGCACCCTTTTTCAAAAAAATCGATGACTCGAGGTGTATCATTTGGATTCGGCCGTGACCATGAATTTTTCTTTTTAACACAGTACAGAAGTGAGCGCTTATATATATGCGCATACACTCACCTCTATGAACGAACACACGCACACCCTGCCCCTAGGAGCATCTCCAAGATATTGAACTGACATATCAGAGATTTTACAAAGTCACCGTAGGCACTTCGCAGTCGATGGAAACGTCTTCTCCCACTGAACGAACATCGCCGGAAGCCTGGAATAAATTTGTTGGGGAATGTAGTAATTTCAAAAAAATTCCTACGCACACGCAAGATCATGGTGATGCATAGCAATGAGAGGGGAGAGTGTTGTCTACGTACCCTCGTAGACCGGCAACGGAAGCATTGACACAACGTACAGGAAGTAGTCGTACGTCTTCCCGATCCGACCAATCCAAGTACCGAACGTACGGCACCTCCGAGTTCTGCACATGTTCAACTCGGTGACGTCCCTCGAGCTCCGATCTAGCAAAGTGTTGAGGGAGAGTTTCGTCAGCACGACGGCGTGATGACGGTGATGATGTTCTATCGACGCAGGGCTTCGCCTAAGCACCGCTATGATATGACCGAGATGGAATATGGTGGAAGGGGGCACCGCACACGGCTAAGGAACGATCACGAAGATCAACTTGTGTGTCATGGGGTGCCCCCTTGCCCCCGTATATAAAGGAGGGAGAGGGGGAGGTGCGGCCGGCCCAAGGGGTGCGCCTGGAGGAGTCCTACTCCCACCGGGAGTAGGACTCCCCCCTCTTGCCTTGTTGGAAAAGGAAGGAGGAAGGGAGAAAGAGGAAAGGGGGGCGCCCCCCTTCCTTGTCCTATTCGTACTAGGGGGGAGGGGGCGCGTGGCCTGCCCTGGCCGGCCCTCCTCTTCTCCCTTAGGGCCCATGTGTTGGGGATCGTAGTAGAAATTCAAAATTTCCCTACGTGTCACCAAGATAAATCTATGGAGAGACTAGCAACGAGAGAGAGGAGTGCATCTAAATACCCTTGTAGATCTCTAAGCGGAAGCATTCAAGAGAACGGGGTTGATGGAGTCGTACTCGTCGTGATCCAAATCACCGATGATCCTAGCGCCGAACGGACGGCACCTCCGCGTTCAACACACGTACGGAGCGGAGACGTCTCCTCCTTCTTGATCCATCAAGGGGGGAGGAGAAGTTGATGGAGATCCAGCAGCACGACGGCGTGGTGGTGGAAGTAGCGGGATCCCGGCATGGCTTCGCCAAGTACAAGCGGGGAGGAAGAGGTGTCACGGGAGGGAGGGAGGCGCCAGGGCTTTAGGTGCGGCTGCCCTCTCTCTCCTCCACTATATATATGGGCCTAGGGGGGGTGCCGGCCCCTTGTAGATCCCATCTAGGGAGGGGGGCGGCAGCCCTAGGGGTGGCTTGGCCTCCAAGCCAAGTGGAGGCGCCCCCACCCCTTAGGGTTTCCAACCCTAGGCGCATGGGAGGCCCAAGGGGGGGTGCACCAGCCCACCAGGGGCTGGTTCCCACACCCCTTCAGCCCATGGGGCCCTCCGGGATAGGTGGCCCCACCCGGTGGACCCCCGGGACCCTTTCGGTGGTCCCGGTACAATACCGATGACCCCTGAAACCCTCCCGGTGGCCGAAACTGGACTTCCTATATATAAATCTTTACCTTCGGACCATTCTGGAACTCCTCGTGACGTCCGGGATCTCATCCGGGACTCCGAACAACTTTTGGTTAACCGCATACTAATATCTCTACAACTCTAGCGTCACCAAACCTTAAGTGTGTAGACCCTACGGGTTCGGGAGACATGTAGACATGACCGAGACAACTCTCCGGTCAATAACCAACAGTGGGATCTGGATACCCATGTTGGCTCCCACATGCTCCATGATGATCTCATCGGATGAACCACGATGTCGAGGATTCAATCAATCCTGTATTCAATTCCCTTTGTCTATCGGTACGATACTTGCCCGAGATTCGATCGTCGGTATCCCGATACCTCGTTCAATCTCGTTACCGGAAAGTCTCTTTACTCGTTCCGTAACACATCATCCCGTGATCAACTCCTTGGTCACATTGTGCACATTATGATGATGTCCTACCGAGTGGGCCCAGAGATACCTCTCCGTTTACACGGAGTGACAAATCCCAGTCTCGATTCGTGCCAACCCAACAGACACTTTCGGAGATACCCGCAGTGCACCTTTATAGCCACCCAGTTACCTTGTGTCGTTTGGTACACCCAAAGCATTCCTACGGTATCCAGGAGTTGCACAATCTCATGGTCTAAGGAAATGATACTTGACATTAGAAAAGCTTTAGCATACGAACTACACGATCTTGTGCTAGGCTTAGTATTGGGTCTTGTCCATCACATCATTCTCCTAATGATGTGATCCCGTCATCAACGACATCCAATGTCCATGGTCAGGAAACCGTAACCATCTATCGATCAACGAGCTAGTCAACTAGAGGCTTACTAGGGACATGGTGTTGTCTATGTATCCACACATGTATCTGAGTTTCCTATCAATACAATTCTAGCATGGATAATAAATGATTATCATGAACAAGGAAATATAATAATAACTAATTTATTATTGCCTCCAGGGCATATTTCCAACAGTCTCCCACTTGCACTAGAGTCAATAATCCAGTTCACATCTGTATGTGATTAACACTCAAGGTCACATCCCCATGTGACTAACACCCAAAGAGTTTACTAGAGTCAATAATCTAGTTCACATTACCATGTGATTAACACTCAATGAGTTCTGGGTTTGATCATGTTATGCTTGTGAGAGATGTTATAGTCAACGGGTCTGAACCTTTCAGATCCATGTGTGCTTTACAAATCTCTATGTCATCTCGTAGATGCAGCTACCACGCTCTATTTGGAGCTATTCCAAATAACTGTTCTACTAAACGAATCCGGTTTACTACTCAAAATCATCCAGATTAGTGTCAAAGATTGCATCGGCATAACCCTTTACGACGAACTCTTTTACCACCTCCATAATCGAGAAAATTCCTTAGTCCACTAGTTACTAAGGATAACCTTGACCGTTGTCCTGTGATCTATTCCTAGATCACACTTGTACCCCTTGACTGACTCATGGCTTGGCACACTTCAGGTGCGGTACACAACATAGCATACTATAGAGCCTACGTCTAAAGCATAGGGGACGACCTTCGTCCTTTCTCTCTCTTCTGCCGTGGTCAGGTCTTGAGTCTTACTCAATACTCACACCTTGTAACAAAGCCAAGAACTCCTTCTTTGCTGATCTATTTTGAACTCCTTCAAAATCTCGTCACGACATGTATTCATTTGAAAGTAATATTGAGCGTTTTTGATCTATCCTTATAGATCTTGATGCTCAATGTTCAAGTAGCTTAATCCAGGTTTTCCATTGAAAAACACTTTTCAAATAACCCTGCATGCTATCCAGAAATTCTACATCATTTCTGATCAACAATATGTTAACAACATATACTCATCAAAAATTCTATAGTGCTCCCACTCACTTCTTTGGAAATACAAGTTTCTCATAAACTTTGTATAAACCCAAAATCTTTGATCATCTCATCAAAGCGTACATTCCAACTTCGAGATGCTTACTCCAGTCCTTAGAAGGATTGCTGGAGCTTTGCATACTTGTTAGCATCTTTCAGGATTGACAAAACCTTCTGGTTGTATCACATACAACCTTTCCTCAAAGAAAAACGTCGAGGAAACAATGTTTTGACATCCTATCTGCAAGATTTCATAAATAACGCAGTAACTGCTAACATAATTCCAACAGACTCTTACCATCACTACGAGTGAGAAAGTCTCATCGTAGTCAACTCCTTTGAACTTGTCGGGAAACATCTCAACGACAAGTCGAGCTTTCTTAATGGTGACACTTACCATCATTGTCTGTCTTCTTTTAAAATCCATCTGCACCCAACAGCCTTACGACCATCAAGTAGTTCTTTCAAAGTCTATACTTTGTTTTATACATGGATCCTCTCTCAGATTTTATGGCCTCGAGCCATTCGTCGGAATCCGGGCCCACCATCGCTTCTCCATAGCTCGTAGGTTCATTGTTGTCTAGCAACATGACTTCCAAGATAGGATTACGTACCACTCTGAAGTAGTACACATCCTTGTCGACCTATGAGGTTTGGTAGTGACTTGATCCGAAGTTTCATGATTACTATCATAAGCTTCCACTTCAATTGGTGTAGGTGCCACAGGAACAACTTCCTGTGCCCTGCTACACACTAGTTGAAGTGACGGTTCAATAACCTCATCAAGTCTCCACCATCCTCCCACTCAATTCTTTCGAGAGAAACTTTTCCTCGAGAAAGGACCCGTTTCTAGAAACAATCACTTTTGCTTCCGGATCTGAAATAGGAGGTATACCCAACTATTTTTGGGTATTCTATGAAGATGCATTTATGCGCTTTGGGTTCGAGCTTATCAGCCTGAAACTTTTTTTTTTCACACAAGCATCGCAGCCCCAAACTTTTAAGAAACAACAGCTTAGGTTTCTTTGAACCATAGTTCATACGGTGTCGACTCAAACGGAATTGCGTGGTGCCCTATTTAAAGTAAATGTAGTTGTCTCTAATGCCTAACCCATAAACTATAGTGGTAATTCGATAAGAGACATCATGGTATGCACCATATCCAATAGGGTGGAGTTATGATGTTCGGACACACCATCACACTATGGTGTTCCAGGCGGTATTAGTTGTGAAACAATTTCCACAATGTCTTAACTGTGTGCCAAACTCGTAATTCAGATATTCATCTCTATGATCATATCATAGATATTTTATCCTCTTGTCACGATGATCTTTCAACTTCACCCTGAAATTACTTGAACCTTTCAGTAATTCAGACTCGTGATTCATCAAGTAAATATACTTAGCATCTACTCAAATCATCTGTGAAGTAAGAACATAACGATATCCACTACATGCCTCAGCACTCATTGGACTACACACATCAAGATGTATTACTTCCAACAAGTTGCTTTCTTGTTCCATCTTACTGAAAACGAGGCCTTTCAGTCATCTTGCCCATGTGGTATGATGTGCATGTCTCAAGTGATTCAAAATCAAGTGAGTCCAAACGATCCATCTGTATGGAGTTTCTTCATGCATATCTACCAATAGACATGGTTCGCATGTCTCAATCCTTTTAAAAAATGAGTGAGTCCAAAGATCCATCAACGTGGAGCTTCTTCATACGTTTTACACCAACATGACTCAAACAGCAGTGCTACAAGTATGTGGTACTATCATTACTATCTTATATCTTTTGGCATGAACATGTGTATCACTATGATCGAGATTCAATGAACCATTTATTTTAGGCGCAAGTCCATTGAAGGTATTATTCAAGTAAACAGAGTAACCATTATTCTCCTTAAATGAATAACTGTATGGCGATAAACATAATCCAATCATGTCTATGCTCAACGCAAACACCAATTGAAAGGATCGATATGGTTGACTAGAGGGGGGGGGGTGAATAGGCAACCAATAATTTTTAGCTTTTCTTTAGCAATTTAAACTTTGCATCAAAGTAGGTTGTCTGGATATGCAACTAGGTGAGCAATCTATATGATGCAATACGGATAGGAACACAAGCAAGCAAGATATATGAAACAAATAAGCTTCCACAAGTAAAGGCACGAGATAACCAAGAGTGGAGACGGTGGAGACGAGGATGTGTTGCCGAAGTTCCTTCCCTTTGAGAGGAAGTACGTCTCCGTTGGAGCGGTGTGGAGGCACAATGCTCCCCAAGAAGCCACTAGGGCCACCGTAATCTCCTCACGCCCTCACACAATGCGAGATGGCGTGATTCCACTATTGGTGCCCTTGGAGGCGGCGACCGAACCTTTACAAACGAGGTTGGGGAAATCTCCACAACTCAATTGGAGGCTCCCAACGACACCACGAAGCTTCACCACAATGGACTATGGCTTCGCAGTGACCTCAACCGTCTAGGACGCTCAAACACCCAAGAGTAACAAGATCCGCAAGGGATTAGTGGGGGGAATCAAATATCTCTTGATGGAAGTGTAGATCGGGGCCTTCTCAACCACTCCCGAGCAAATCAACAAGTTTGGTTGGCTAGGGAGTGAGATCGGGCGAAAATGGAGCTTGGAGCAAGTAATGGAGCTTAGTAATGGAAGAGATAGGTCAACGGGGAAGAAGGGGACCCCTTATATAGTGTGTGGAAAAGATCCAACCGTTACCCACCAACCAGCCCGCGGCCAGCGGTACTACCGCGCCTGGCCAGCGGTACTACCGCAAGGCCGCGCGGTACTACTGCTTGCAACCAAGCGGTACTACCGCACGGCTGTGCGGTACTACCGCGAGGCAAAAGTCCCAGCCAGGGGAGAAGGGAAACTTCCGTGCCTACTTCCGCAAAGAAACGGAAGTAGCAAAAACCCGACATAGTAGTACTGCCGAGGGGCGGTACTACTGCCTGACCGCATAGCGCGGTACTACCGCACGGCGAAAGCGGTACTACCGCGGTAGGTGCGGATGTAAAAAATTACATCCGCTCCTACTACCGCAAGGGGGCGGCACTAGCCTGGTGGGCAGCGGTAGTGCGGCTCCAGGGGAGCGGTACTACCGTGGGCACCTACGGTACTACCGCGCCACCGCGCGGTACTACCGCGGATGCCTACGGTACTACCGTTGACCCAGGAGCAGTACTACCGCAACCAACAACGGCAGCCAGACAAGGGAGGCAAGAAAACGGAGGAAGCTCCAAGGAAGAAGGAGGGGATAAGAAGGAGACGTGTACATGATGATTCCACCCAAACCTTTCCAATTCGGACCCCCTCTTAATAGTACGGCTTTCCTACGACTCAAATCCACCAAAAAGAAACGTAGAAAAGACGCCGTCTTCGTCAGTCTTCGAGGGGCACCCAATCGTCTTGTGCCTAGCAAAGAAGTGTCTGGAATACACATGGCACACGATTAGTCCGCAAATGCATTGTCATTAATCACCAAAACACTTAGGGATAAATATGTCCTTACAATCTCCCCCTTTTTGGTGGATTGATGACAAAACGGGATTTGCACAAAGAAAATACTATTAAGTAAATGCAAACCCCTCCTATCTATAATATAGACAGACTCCCCCTAGATGTGTGCCACCTAGATGAGTGCTATGGACTGTATGGCACACGAATACTAGGAACAGAGCTCCCCCTATATTATAGAGACAAGGCATATCTATCACTAGACAAGATAGTACAAACATAAGTTAACTAAGATAGATAGAGTGCATATGTCTTACACCATATGTAGGATAGGTCTCGAAGGCACAAACCAAACAAAAGCAAACGAGGCAAACGTGGTCCAAACGACAAAGCAAACAAACACACCAAGCATGACACAACGCAAATCCCTACACTCTCTCCCCCTTTGGCATCGAGACGCCAAAAAGGCAGAGAGGACACCTACACACACGGGGTGGCTCAGGCAGAGAAGTCGTCCCACTGCTCCTCGTGCTCCTCGTCAGACTCAGCGGCGGGGATAGTCTCCTCGAGGTCATCCTATGAACCGGTCCACTTGTATCCCTGCTTTGACATCCAGGAAGCCTCAGGTGTGATGACGTCCTCAGACCCGCCAGACACATCCTCTCCAAAGAGCCTCATAACCTTCTTGTCACGGCGGCGACTCTCCTTGTCTGCCACGTGAGCCCTGTACTGTCCCTTCGCCTGCATGCAGAAGAGAGTCTTCATCTTGTCCTTTAGCTTCTTGGCCCATGACGGCTCAGAGGAAGAAGTGGTGGACCTAGCAGCACGGTCCTCAGCAACATTCTCAGCAGCAGCAGCCTCCCCCTCACCAGGAGCCCTCCTAGCAGAAGAGGCCTCAGCACGGGTAGTGGTGTTGGCCCAGTTGGGCTTGACGCGGAGGCTGATGGACTCATGGCGAATCCAGTCTGGAGCAAGGAACTCACCACCCGGGTACATCTTCTCCCAAGTGGTGGAGAGCAGCAGAAACAGGTACGGTCCATAGATAGGTACCTTGCGAGTGAACACCGCAAACCGAAGCTCACACCACATGATGTGTGAGACATCAAGTGGCTGAGTCTGAGAAGAACGTGCCTCTGCACACAAGAGCAACATGTCCACTAGATATGCATGTACCTTGTCCTTGTCGCCAATGCGTGGGAACAGAGTGTTGCGGAAGATGCGATGCATGATATCCAGAAAGGAGTTTAACACCCAAGATGACTTGCCATTGGGGAGTAGCTTCTCAACAAGGAAGGGCTGAAGCAGGTTCTTGTTGGCAGACTCAGAGTTGGCATGGGGGCGAACGCCAACGGGGGTGTGAATCCCGTCATCAGGAATGTGCAGCAGATCCATGAGCTCTTTCCATGTAGCAGACAGCTGACGGCCATTGGTCATCCAGGTCATCCTCCGCTCCTCCCTGGGATGAAAGTACACTGAGGCAAAGAACTGACAGATGAGCTCAGGGTCATAGTCAAGGTGAAAAGAGATCACCGGCTCAATAGCAAACTGCTCCACCAAGTCCAGAGCCTCTCCAAAATAGTCACGAAACTTGTCCTTCCGCATGTGATGCATGTCTATCCACTTGACCTCCACGAATGTATTCTGCTTGCTCTTGATTACATCCAGATAGATGAGAACCTGTTGCTTGTTCCAGAACATCTCAGTGCCTCTGAGCATAGCCCGAGGAGTCACATAGGGATTGACCTTCCGGCGTTCGACATACTCAGTGACAGAAATCTTGTCCATGCCCTTAGCAGGTTCCTTTTGCTTGCTGGCAGTGGTCTTGACATTGCGCTTGGGGGCATTGGAGCCCTCTGGGGCTTCATGTTGGGGGTTGCGCAGACGCTTGGAGCCGGTGTCACGACTGGGATTGGAACGACGAGAGCCACCACCTGAGACACAGAACGCAAAAACACCCACAACAGCCAAGAGAGATTAATGCAAAGACCACAACAACGCAAGTGAAACAAGCAGAAAGCATACATGATAAATGCCTAGAGAGAGATTTGATCCCTACGGTAGTACTGCCAAGTGCTGCGGAGCTAAGATAGTAGTACGGCTCTTAGACACGGTAGTACCGTGCGAGATCACGGTAGTACCGGGTGTAGGAGCGGTAGTACGACCTTAGCGCCGCGGCTGGCGCGGTAGTACCGCGACTGCAGAGCGGTAGTACCGCACAGTATGATAGTACCGCACCTGACGGGCGGTAGTACCGCAAGAGCGGTAGTACCGCACATTAGGCATGGTAGTACCGCACCGCGTCAGATCTGAACAAGTTCAAATCTGGAAAAGCCCACGAAACCACGGCGGTACTATGGTTGGACAAAGCTACCACAAGACAGCATATCAAGTATGTTTCCTACGCATCACGACTCTCCTACATCCTACTCTTGCACAGATTTGGCCTAAAATCTCAAGAATGACAAGTTTCTCCCCAAAAACCTAGAAGCAAGATAACAGCCAAGAAAAAGAGGGATTTGGGGAAAAACCTTGGTCCATGGCAAGAGGAAGTGGTGGGGAACAATCCCACCGGACGGAATCCGAGGAGAGTGGCCGGAGACGGAGATCCGGCGAGGGCCTCCGGCGCCGTTCTTGAGAGAGAGAGAGACGTGGAGAGAGAGAGACAAAAGAATGGGTATGGGGAGTTGGAACTCCCCTGCCCGAGTCATAACCCCCACGCGCCCTCGACGGCGCGGTAGTACCGTGCCCAGACACGGTAGTACCGCCCGGCGCGGTACTTCCGAAGTATCGCACCAGAGCGGTAGTACCATGCTGTGGTGCGGTAGTACCGTGCCTCCCAAAGCGGTAGTACCGCGGCCTAGACGCGGTAGTACCGTGAGCTCAAGAAGATGCACGTTTCGAGCATACGAAAAACTGGATCTTTGCACAAAACACTCCGAGCCAACACGACACCACAATACCACGCAACACACAAAACCAGAAAGGCACACAACAAACGAACCAACCACGAGACACCACCTCTCCAAAAGAGAGGGTGGTGGCCGCAGCCACCTATGTTTGAGTCAATTGGTATGGCACCGTGAAGAATTATCCTTGGGTCCATGACCAAAACTCATTTTGAAGCACAAGTACCATCAAACATGGCTAAAGTGAAAGACTTGATTGATTTATGCATAATGGGGGGAGGGAGAGTTCATTGAGAGAACATCACTCCCCCTATGTCCATGCCTGCATCTAAATAGGACAACACATTGAGTATGGTGGGGTGTGCAAGGGTTCAAGCAACATTGATCGAATCGATGATATTTAGCTCATGCCTTAACTCACGAAATCTTGCTTCATCCAAGGGCTTCGTGAAGATATCTGCAAGGTTATCATGAGTGTTGACGTAGTTGAGCTCGATCTCTCCTCGCCTAATGTGATACCGGATCTCAATATGCTTCGTCTTGAAGTGTTGCACCGGGTTGAGAGAGATCTTGATGGCACTTTCATTGTCACACCAAAGAGGCACTTTGTCACAAGTGACACCGAAATCCTTTAAAGTTCGCCTCATCCATAAGAGTTGTGCACAACAACTACCGGCCGCCACATACTCCGCTTCGGTGGACGAGAGAGGCACACAACTTTGCTTTTTGGAAGACCAACTTGCGAAAGAGCAACCAAGGAATTGGCACCCTCCGGAAGTGGACTTCCTATCCACTTTGTCTCCCGCCCAATCGGAATCCGAGTACCCTACAAGATTGAAGTTTGATCCTCTTGGGTACCAAAGCCAAAGTTTGGGGTATGAGCCAAATATCGAAAGATTCGTTTGACCGCCACATAGTGACTTTCCTTAGGTGCGGCTTGAAACCGTGCACAAATTCCCACACTCAACATGATGTCCGGTCTAGATGCACAAAGGTAAAGCAAGGATCCAATCATGGAACGATATACCTTTTGATCCACCACTTTACCATTGGGATCTAAGTCAAGTTGGCACTTGGTGGGCATTGGAGTGGAAGCCGACTTGACGTCACTTAGCTTGAATCTCTTGAGCATGTCTTGAGTGTATTTGGATTGATTGATGAAGGTTCCTTCTCTTCTTTTCTTCACTTCGAACCCTAGAAAGAACTTCAACTCTCCCATGGAGGACATCTCGAACTTTGAGGTCATGAGAGCGGCAAATTCCTCATTGAAAGCTTTGTTAGGAGAACCAAAGATAATATCATCAACATATAATTGGCACACAAACAACTCCCCTTTGACCTTCTTAGTAAAAAGAGTGGGGTCGATTAGCCCAACTTCAAAACCACGGTCTTGTAACAACTCGGTAAGGTGGTCATACCACTCACATGGGGCTTGTTTAAGGCCATAGAGTGCCTTATCGAGTTGATACACATGATCGGGAAAGTAGGGATCCTTGAACCCGGGGGGTTGCTTGACGTAAACCAATTCATTAATAGGACCATTAAGAAAAGCACTCTTCACATCCATTTGATGTAGCTTAAAGTTGTGATGAGAAGCATATGCAATCAACATGCGAATGGATTCAAGACGAGCAACGGGAGCAAAGGTTTCACCGTAGTCGATACCCTCGACTTGGGAGTAGCCTTGTGCTACCAGGCGAGCCTTGTTGCGAATGATAATCCCATGGGCATCTTGCTTGTTCTTAAATATCCACTTGGTTCCTATGACATTGTGATTCCCGGTTGGTCTTGGCACCAATCTCCACACTTTGTTGCGCTCGAAGTTGTTGAGTTCTTCATGCATGGCATTGAGCCAATCCGGATCTTCTAGCACCTCATAGACCTTGTGGGGTTCCACACAAGAGACAAACGCGTGATGCTCACAATAATTTGCTAATTGTCTACGAGTGCTTACCCCCTTTCTTAAGCTTCCAAGCACATTCGTCATGAGATGATCCTTGGTGGAGAGCTTGGAAGCAACCTTGGCGGCACGACGCTCTAATTCCTCCTCGGTGGTGAGTTGAGGAGCGGTTAATTGATCATCTTGAGCGCCGTCATGAACTTGTTCTTGATCTTGAACTTGCTCGGGGGAGAGAACTTGACCTTGGGCATCACTTGGTGTGTCCACACCGTCTTGAGTATGATCTTGCCCTTGGTCTTGTTCATGAGGTTGAGGGCCTTCACTTTGTTCTTCGGAAGCGTGTGGGCCTTGGGTTGGTGATGGCTCCACTTGAGTGGAGCATTGTCCTTCTCCTTCGGCCACAAGGGGTTCCTCAATGGGTAGGATAAAACCAACACCCATTCTTCTTATGGCTTGAGGAGGAATTTCATCACCTACATCACAAGTGTCACTTTGCTCCACTTGGGAGCCGTTATTCTCATCAAACTCCATGTTACACGTCTCCTCAATAAGTCCCGTGGATTTATTGAGGACACGGTAAGCATGAGAGTTTGTAGCATAACCAACAAATATGCCCTCATAAGCTCTAGCCTCAAATTTAGACAACCGAACACCTTTCTTGAGAATGAAACACTTACACCCGAATACCCGGAAGTACTTGAGGTTGGGCTTGTTACCGGTGAGTATCTCATATGGAGTCTTGTTCAAGCCCTTGCAGAGGTAGAGCCGATTGGATGCATGACATGCGGTGTTGATGGCTTCGGCCCAAAAGTTGTACGGAGACTTGAACTCCGCCATCATGGTCCTTGCCGCATCCATCAACGTCCGGTTCTTCCTCTCCGCAACACCGTTTTGTTGAGGGGTGTAGGGTGCAGAATATTGATGTTTGATTCCCTCATCACTAAGAAACTCATCCAAGGTGTAGTTCTTGAACTCGGTGCCATTGTCACTTCTTATTATCAAGATCTTTGCATTGTGTTGACGTTGAGCTTCATTTGCAAAGTCAATGACGGTTTGTTGGGTCTCACTCTTCCTCTTGAAGAAATACACCCACGTGTACCTTGAGTAGTCATCCACAATCACCAAGCAATACTTCCTACCTCCAAGACTATCGAAGGATGGAGGCCCAAAGAGATCCATGTGAAGGAGCTCCAAAGGCCTCTTTGAATAAATGCTAGTCGTGGGAGGGTGAGCCTTCTCATGTAGCTTTCCTTCGATACAGGCACTGCAAGCACGATCTTTAGCAAAACTAACATTCGTTAGTCCACGGACATGGTCCCCCTTGAGGAGACTTTGCAAAGATCTCATATTGACATGGGCTAAACGGCGATGCCAAAGCCATCCCACATCAACTTTAGCCATTAGGCATGTCGCGGTCTTAGTGGGTCGCTCCGAAAAGTTAATCACATAGAGACTGTTCTCGACATGCCCAAAAAAAGCTACTTTAAGAGTCTTGCTCCACAAGAGGGCCACGGTATCGATATCAAAGAAAGTGGCAAAGCCCATGATAGCAAGTTGACGAACGGAAAGTAAATTGTATGCAAGGGACTCAACAAGCATGACCTTCTCGATCGTGAGATCATGAGAGATGACCACTTTGCCAAGTCCCAATACCTTAGAAGATGAGGCGTCACCCCACTCGACATTGGTGGGCATAGATGGAACTTTGTGCACGTCCACCACCAAGTCCTTGCTTCCGGTCATATGATTTGTAGCTCCGCTATCGAGCAACCGTGATCCACCACCAGAAGCAAACACCTACAAGAGATCAATGCTTGGTTTTAGGTACCCATTTTGTAATGGGTCCTTTGATGTTAGTAACAAGGGTCTTAGGAACCCAAATAGACCATTCAATGTACTCATGAAGAGAACCAACAAATTTGGCATAAACATGCCCATCACTAGCACGACATAACACATAAGAAGGGTTAAAATCGCCAGCTTTGTTGAGAGGGGTGACATTGCCCTTCTTGACATTGTTCTTCTTCTTCTTCTCCTCAGGGGCACTCTCTCCCTCCCTCACAAAAGTTTGCATGAGGGGAGGAGGTCGTTTGGTCTTGTCATTCTTCTTCTTGTTCTTGGAGTCGGGCACATACCCAACCCCTTCCTTGGCCACACCTCCCTTTTGGTTGATCAAGAGATCGTTGAGGTTCTTCTTGCCTTGTATGCAAGTCGCAAGACCCCTCTCAAGTTGCTCCTTCAACTTAGCATTTTCCTCAACAAGATGTATATACTCACAACACGGGTTAGTCGCATTTGCATTATCAATTAGAACCATATGAGAAAAAGTTGCTTTCTCCTTAGTTAGCTTCACTTGGAGTTGATCATGAGACTCCTTGAGACTAGCGTGAATACCCTTCAAGGCCTTGTGGGCCTTGTCAAGTATATCAAACTCCTCTTTGAGTCTAGCAAGATCAACCCCGAGTTTGGCCTTCTCGGAATTTAGCACACGAGAAACAATGAGGACATGATCATAATCATTCTTTAACTTAGCATGATCAACATTGTGTGACTCCTCAAGTGCCAAACGAAGACCACGCTCTTCCTCAAGAGCATTGGAAAGATCCGAAATCTCATCGGCATAGTCACGACTATGCCCTTCCATCTTAGAGATGGTGTCTTCGTGAGCCTCGATCATGTCATTGGCTTCACCAAGTTGTTCCAAGAGAGCAACAAAGTGCTTCTTGGATTTTCCCTTGAGTTTGCCCATAAAGGCCTCAAACTCGTTAGCCTCCACATTAGCTTCCTCAAGTTTATTAATGCTATCCGTCGGGGAAGGATGATTAATGATGGTAGTTTTGATGTTGGAGGTTACCTTGTTGGTGGCTTTAGCCATGAGGCACTTGGCGGTGATGCTCTCGTTGGGTGAGTCGAAGAGAGACACCCGTGACGTTGTTGCAATGGCAACGGAGGCCATGGCAACCAACTCACCATCTTCATCATCGTCATCATCCTCATTGTACTCTTCTTGCACAACCAAAGCCTTGGGAGGAGTCTTCTTGGTGAAGTTGTTCTTGTTGGGGAACGACTTGGCCTTGTCCTTTCGGATGAGCTTGCCACCATTGTCTTCCCTCTTCTCATATGGGCATTCCGCAACGAAATGACTCACGTTGCCGCAATTGTAGCAAGTCCTTACACGTTGCTTGCCCCTTGTGCCACTCGAGTTGCTTTTGCTAAAGTTTGGCCTCGAGTTTTTCTTTCTCCAAAATTGCCTTGAAGCAAGTGCCATGTGTTCATGATATGCATACTTCGTATCTTCGGGGTTGCTCTCCTCTTCTTCCTCTTCTTCTTCTTCCACGGTGAGCTTGGCCTTCAATGCAAGGTTAGGATTCTTTGCCCGTTGAGAACGGAGCACCGCATTGTCGGCGGTCTTGTCCAAAATGTTCATGGCCACAAACTCATCCAACACTTAGCTTGAGGTCAAAGTGTGGAAGTCCGGTCTTTGACGAATGACGGAGGACATGGCCTTGTGATAGGGCATCATTGCCTTGAGAAATTTGTGCTTGATCCAATTGTCATCCGTGTCCTTGCTCCCGTGATCTCGTAGTGAGACCGCGAGTTTGGTCACTCTCCAATAAAGCTCACGAGGTTCTTTATCTTCTTTCATTGCAAACTCATCGGCCTCATCTTGTACCACTTCATAATTGGAGCGTTGAATGCTTGCGCTTCCCCGGTAGAGAGAGACAACACAATGCCAAGCATCTTTGGCCAAGGCGAAGGGACGAAGATGAGGTAGGTCTTCGGGTGGAATTGCATCTTGAATGATGAAGAGAGCATTCTCATTGAATTGATTATCCGCGGCTTCTCGAGGAGTGAAGTTGCTTGGATCATGCGGATAAAAACCTTCTTCAATGATTCTCCAAAGGTTAGTGTTCACATGATTTAAATGACGTTTAAAGCGGTAAACCCAAGAATCAAAGTCCTCATTTTTCACAATCTTAGGCGGAGGACCGACATGATTCAAATGAGTGGAAGGAATCGGTCCACCATAAACAAGTGGTGGTTCCACATGTGCAAATATGCCGGTGCCATTCTTACCACTAGAAGAAGGAGCCTTTTCACTACTAGCTTCCCCCTTGTCGGGGATAGCATCCGTCACCTTGTTGGCGGGATCACCCACTTTCAACGGTGCGGTGGATAGTTTAAGCCCCTCGAGAAATTTAGTAAACATGCTCTCAACTTCGGTCATCATGGAGGTTTTCAATGTCTCCAAGGCCACATTGAACTCCTCACGAGAGACCGAGGTTCCCCCATCGCCCGTAGACGAGATAGGATTCACACCGGAGTGTTCCTCCACACCGTCTACGGTATCAACCATACTCTTTGGACGGTAAAGTCCTTTATAAAAAGACGAGGCTCTAATACCAATTGAAAGGATCGATATGGTTGACTAGAGGGGGGGGTGAATAGGCAACTAACAATTTTTAGCTTTTCTTTAGCAATTTAAACTTTGCATCAAAGTAGGTTGTCTAGATATGCAACTAGGTGAGCAACCTATATGATGCAATACGGATAGGAACACAAGCAAGCAAGATATATGAAACAAATAAGCTTCCACAAGTAAAGGCATGAGATAACCAAGAGTGGAGACGGTGGAGACGAGGATGTGTTGCCGAAGTTCCTTCCCTTTGAGAGGAAGTACGTCTCCGTTGGAGCGGTGTGGAGGCACAATGCTCCCCAAGAAGCCACTAGGGCCACCGTAATCTCCTCACGGCCTCACACAATGCGAGATGCCGTGATTCCACTATTGGTGCCCTTGGAGGCGGCGACCGAACCTTTACAAACGAGGTTGGGGCAATCTCCACAACTCAATTGGAGGCTCCCAACGACACCACGAAGCTTCACCACAATGGACTATGGCTTCGCGGTGACCTCAACCGTCTAGGATGCTCAAACACCCAAGAGTAACAAGATCCGCAAGGGATTAGTGGGGGGAATCAAATATCTATTGGTGGAAGTGTAGATCGGGGCCTTCTCAACCACTCCCGAGCAAATCAACAAGTTTGGTTGGCTAGGGAGTGAGATCGGGCGAAAATGGAGCTTGGAGCAAGTAATGGAGCTTAGTAATGGAAGAGATAGGTCAACGGGGAAGAAGGGGACCCCTTATATAGTGTGTGAAAAAGATCCAACCGTTACCCACCAACCAGCCCGCGGCCAGCAGTACTACCGCACCTGGCCAGCGGTACAACCGCAAGGCCGCGCGGTACTACTGCTTGCAACCAAGCGGTACTACCGCACGGCTATGCGGTACTACCGCGCCCCCATGCGGTACTACCGCGAGGCAAAAGTCCCAGCCAAGGGAGAAGGGAAACTTCCGTGCCTACTTCCGCAAAGAAACGGAAGTAGCAAAAACCCGACACAGTAGTACTGCCGAGGGGCGGTACTACTGCCTGACCGCATAGCGCGATACTACCGCACGGCGAAAGCGGTACTACCGCGGTAGGTGCGGATGTAAAAAATTACATCCGCTCCTACTACCGCAAGGGGGCGGCACTAGCCTGGTGGGCAGCGGTAGTGCGGCTCCAGGGGAGCGGTACTACCGTGGGCACCTGCGGTACTACCGCGCCACCGCGCGGTACTACCGCGGATGCCTACGGTACTACCGTTGACCCAGGAGCAGTACTACCGCAACCAACAACGGCAGCCAGACAAGGGAGGCAAGAAAACGGAGGAAGCTCCAAGGAAGAAGGAGGGGATAAGAAGGAGACGTGTATGTGATGATTCCACCCAAACCTTTCCAACGCGGACCCCCTCTTAATAGTACAGCTTTCCTACGACTCAAATCCACCAAAAAGAAACATAGAAAAGACGCCGTCTTCGTTAGTCTTCGAGGGGCACCCAATCGTCTTGTGCCTAGCAAAGAAGTGTCTGGAATACACATGGCACACGATTAGTCCGCAAATGCGTTGTCATCAATTACCAAAACACTTAGGGATAAATATGTCCTTACACCAATCTCGATGGTAGAGGGAGCGTGCGATGTTTGATCACATCAACGCTGGAAACACTTTCAACATATCGTTATCTCACCTTTAGCTAGTCTCCGCAGCCTTTTATTTCGAGTTACTAACGCTTAGGAACCGAACCGGTATTTATTACCCTGGTGCTACTAGGAGTACTAGTAAGGTACACAATAATATGACGTATATCCAAAATACTTCTTTCGACCTTCCAGCCTTCTCATCTACCAAGTATCTAGGGTAGTTCTGCTTTAGTGACCGTTCCCCTCATTATAGAAGCACTTAGTCTCGCGTTTGGTTCAACCTTGGGTTTCTTCACTAGAACAACAACTGATTTGCCGTCTCATGAAGTATCCCTTATTTCCCTTGCCTTTCTTGAAACTAGTGTTTTAACCATCAACAATTGATGCTCCTACTTGATTTCTACTTTCAGGGTGTCAAACATCGCGAGTTGCTCAAGGACCATCATGTCTATCCCTGATATGTTATAGTTCATCACGAAGCTCCAATAGCTTGGTGGCAGTCACTATGGAGAACCATCACTTTCTCATCTGGAAGATTAACTCCCACTCGATTCAAGCGATTGCAGTACTCAGACAATCTGAGCACATGCTCAACGATTGAGTTTTTTATTGGGGAATGTAGCATAAATTCAAAATTTTCCTACGTGTCACCAAGATCTATCTATGGAGTCATCTAGCAACGAGGGAGGAGTGGATCTACATACCCTTGTAGATCGCGCGCGGAAGCGTTCAAGAGAACGGGGTTGATGGAGTCGTACTCGTCGTGATCCAAATCACCGATGATCCTAGCGCCGAACGGACAGCACCTCCGCGTTCAACACACGTACGGAGCAGCGACGTCTCCTCCTTCTTGATCCAGCAAGGGGGAAGGAGAGGTTGATGGAGATCCAGCAGCACGACGGCGTGGTGGTGGAAGTAGCGGGATTCCAACAGGGTTTCGCCAAGCGCTGCGGGAGGAGGAAGATGTGTCATGGGATGGAGAGGGAGGCGCCAGGGCTTAGGTGTTGCTGCCCTCCCTTTCCCCCACTATATATAGGGCCAAGGGAGAGGGGGGGGGCGCAGCCTTGGCCCTTCCTCCAAGGAAGGGTGCGGCCAAGGGAGGAGTCCCTCCTCCCCAAGGCACCTCGGAGGTGCCTTCCCCCTTTAGGACTCTTCCTTTCCCTCTTCTCTTGGCGCATGGGCCTCTTGGGGCTGGTGCCCTTGGCCCATATAGGCCAAGGCGCACCCCCTACAGCCCATGTGGCCCCCCGGGGCAGGTGTCCCCACCCGGTGGACCCCCGGGACCCTTCCAGTGGTCCCGATACAATACCGGTGACCCCGAAACTTGTCCGGATGGCCGAAATAGCACTTCCTATATATAAATCTTTACCTATGGACCATTCCGGAACTACTCGTGACGTCCGGGATCTCATCCGGGACTCCGAACAACTTTCGGGTTACCGCATACTAATATCTCTATAACCCTAGCGTCACCGAACCTTAAGTGTGTAGACCCTACGGGTTCGGGAACCATGCAGACATGACCGAGACGTTCTCTGGCCAATAACCAATAGCGGGATCTGGATACCCATGTTGGCTCCCACATGTTCCACGATGATCTCATCGGATGAACCACGATGTCAAGGACTTAATCAATCCCGTATACAATTCCCTTTGTCTATCGGTACGATACTTGCCCGAGATTCGATCGTCGGTATCCCGATACCTTGTTCAATCTCGTTACCGGCAAGTCTCTTTACTCGTTCCGTAACACATCATCCCATGATCAACTCCTTGATCACATTGTGCACATTATGATGATGTCCTACCGAGTGGGCCCAGAGATACCTCTCCGTTTACACGGAGTGACAAATCCCAGTCTCGATTCGTGCCAACCCAACAGACACTTTCGGAGATACCTGTAGTGTACCTTTATAGCCACCCAGTTACCTTGTGACGTTTGGCACACCCAAAGCACTCCTACGGTATCCGGGAGTTGCACAATCTCATGGTCTAAGGAAATGATACTTGACATTAGAAAAGCTTTAGCATACGAACTACACGATCTTTGTGCTAGGCTTAGGATTGGGTCTTGTCCATCACATCATTCTCCTAATGATGTGATCCCGTTATCAACGACATCCAATGTCCATGGTCAGGAAACCGTAACCATCTATTGATCAACGAGCTAGTCAACTAGAGGCTTACTAGGGACATGGTGTTGTCTATGTATCCAAACATGTATCTGAGTTTCCTATCAATACAATTCTAGCATGGATAATAAACGATTATCATGAACAAGGGAATATAATAATAACTTATTTATTATTGCCTCTAGGGCATATTTCTAACAGTCTCCCACTTGCACTAGAGTCAATAATCTAGTTCACATCGCCATGTGATTAACACTCACAGGTCACATCGCCATGTGACCAACATCTAAGAGTTTACTAGAGTCAATAATCTTGTTCACATTACTATGTGATTAACACTCGATGAGTTCTGGGTTTGATCATGTTATGCTTGTGAGAGATGTTATAGTCAACGGGCCTGAATCTTTCAGATCCGTATGTACTTCGCAAATTTCTATGTCATCTTGTAGATGCAACTACTATGCTACATTTGGAGCTATTCCAAATAACTGTTCTACTACTATACGAATCCATTTTACTACTCAGAGTAATCTGGATTAGTGTCAAAGTTTGCATCAGCGTAACCCTTTACGACGAACTCTTTTACCACCTCCATAATCGAGAAAATTCCTTAGTCCACTAGTTACTAAGGATAACTTTGACCGCTGTCCTGTGATCCATTCTTGGATCACTCTTGTACCCCTTGACTGACTCATGGCAAGGCACATTTCAGGTGCGGTACACAACATAGCATACTGTAGAGCCTACGTCTTAAGCATAGGGGACGACCTTCGTCCTTTCTCTCTATTCTGCCATGGTCGAGCTTTAAGTCTTAACTTCATACCTTACAACTCAGGCAAGAACTCCTTCTTTGACTGATCCATCTTGAACACCTTCAAGATCATGTCAAGGTATGTGCTCATTTGAAAGTACCATTAAGCGTTTTGATCTATCCTTATAGATCTTGATGCTCAATGTTCAAGTAGCTTAATCCAGGCTTTCCATTGAAAAACACTTTCCAAATAACCCTATATGCTTTCCAGAAATTCTACGTCATTTCTGATCAACAATATGTCAACAACATATATTCATCAAAAATTCTATAGTGCTCCCACTCACTTCTTTGGAAATACAAGTTTCTCATAAACTTTGTATAAACCCAAAATCTTTGATCATCATCAAAGCATACATTCCAACTCCGAGATGCTTACTCCAGTCCCTAGAAGGATTGCTGGAGCTTTGTATACTTATTAGCATCTTTCTGGATTGACAAAACCTTCCGGTTTGTATCACATACAACCTTTCCTCAAAAAATGTCAAGGAAACAATGTTTTGACATCCTATCTGCAAGATTTCATAAATAATGCAGTAATCACTAATATAATTCCAACAGACTCTTAGCATCGCTACGAGTGAGAAAGTCTCATCGTAGTCAACTCCTTGAACTTGTCGGAAAACATCTTAACGACAAGTCGAGCTTTCTTAATGGTGACATTTACCATCATTGTCTGTCTTCCTTTTAAAATCCATTTGTACTCAACAGCCTCACAACCATCGAGCTGTTCTGTCAAAGTCTACACTTTGTTTCCATACATGGATCCTCTCTCGGATTTTATGGCCTCGAGCCATTTATCAGAATCCGGGCTCACCATCGCTTCTCCATAGCTCGTAAGTTCATTGTTGTCTAGCAACATGACTTCCAAGACAGGATTACGTACCACTCTGAAGTAGTACGCATCCTTGTCATCCCACGAGGTTTGGTAGTGACTTGATCTGAAGTTTCATGATCACTATCATAAGCTTCCACTTCAATTGGTGTAGGTGCCACAGGAACAACTTCCTGTGCCCTGCCACACACTAGTTGAAGAGACGGTTCAATAACCTCATCAAGTCTCCACCATCCTCCCACTCAATTCTTTCGAGAGAAACTTTTCCTCGAGAAAGGACCCGATTCTAGAAACAATCCCTTATTGCTTTTGAATCTGAGACATGAGGTATACCCAACTGTTTTGGGTGTCCTATGAAGATGCGTTTATCCGCTTTGGGTTCGAGCTTATCAGCCTGAAACTTTTTCACATAAGCGTCGCAGCCCCAAACTTTTAAGAAATGACAATCTTAGGTTTCTCTAAACCATAGTTCATATGGTGTCATCTCATCAGAATTACGTGGTGCCCTATTTAAAGTGAATGTGGTTTTCTTTAATGCCTAACCCATAAACTATCATGGTAATTCGATAAGAGACGTCATGGTATGCATCATATCCAATAGGGTGCAGTTATGATGTTCGGACACACCATCACACTATGGTGTTCCAGGCTGTATTAGTTGTGAAACAATTTCCACAATGTCTTAATTCTGTGCCAAACTCGTAATTCAGATATTCATCTCTATGATCATATCATAGATCTTTTATCCTCTTGTCACGACGATCTTTCAACTTCACCCTGAAATTACTTGAACCTTTCAATAATTCAGACTCGTGATTCATCAAGTAAATATACTCAACATCTACTCAAATCATCTGTGAAGTAAGAACATAACGATATCCACTACACGCCTCAGCACTCATTGGACTGCACACATCAAAATGTATTTCTTCCAACAAGTTGCTTTCTAGTTCCATTTTACTGAAAACGAGGCTTTCAGTCATCTTGCCCATGTGGTATGATTTGCATGTCTCAAGTGATTCAAAATCAAGTGAGTCCAAACGGTATGGAGTTTCTTCATGCATATACACCAATAGACATGGTTCGTATGTCTCAAACCTTTCAAAAATGAGTGAGCCCAAAGATCCATCAACATGGAGCTTCTTCATGCATTTTATACCGATATGACTTACGTGGCAGTGCCACAAGTAGGTGGTACTATCATTACTATCTTATATCTTTTGGCATGAACATGTGTATCACTACGATCGAGATTCAATGAACCATTCATTTTAGGTGCAAGACCATTGAAGGTATTATTCAAATAAACAGAGTAACCGTTATTCTCCTTAAATGAATAACCGTATTGCGATAGACATAATCCAATCATGTCTATGCTCAACGCAAACACCAATCTTGAAGGTAGAGGGAGCGTGCGATGCTTGATCATATCAACATTGGAAACACTTCCAACACATATCGTCAGCTCACCTTTAGCTAGTCTCCGTTTATTCCGTAGCTTTTATTTCGAGTTACTAACACTTAGCAACCGAACCGGTATCTAATACTCTGGTGCTACTAGGAGTACTAGTAAAGTACACATCAACACAATGTATATCCAATATACTTCTATCGACCTTGCCAGCCTTCTCATCTACCAAGTATCTAGGGTAATTCTGCTCCAGTGGCTGTTCCCCTTATTACAGAAGCACTTAGTCTTGGGTTTGGGTTCAACCTTGGGTTTCTTCACTAGAGCAGCAGCTGATTTGCCGTTTCATGAAGTATCCCTTCTTGCCCTTGCCCTTCTTGAAACTAGTGGTTTCACCAACCATCAACAATTGATGCTCCTTGATTTCTACTTTTGTGGTGTCAAACATCGCGGATATCTCAAGGATCATCATATATGTCCCTGATATATTATAGTTCATCACGAAGCTCTAGCAGCTTGGTGGTAATGACTTCGGAGAAACATCACTATCTCATCTGGAAGATCAACTCCCACTCGATTCAAGCGATTGTTGTACTTAGACAATCTGAGCACAAGTTCAACAATTGAGCTTTTCTCCCTTAGTTTGCAGGCTAAGAAAATCGTCGGAGGTCTTATACCTCTTGACGTGGGCACGAGCCTGAAATCCCAATTTCAGCCCTCGAAACATCTCATATGTTTCGCGATGTTTCAAAACGTCTTCGGTGCCTCAACTCTAAGCTGTTTAACTGAACTATCACATAGTTATCAAAATGTGTATGTCAGATGTTCGCAACATCCACAGACAACGTTCGAGGTTTAGCACACTGAGCGGTGCATTAAGGACATAAGCCTTCTATGAAGCAATGAGGACAATCCTCAGTTTACGGACCTAGTCCGCATAATTGCTACTATCAACTTTCAACTAAATTTTCTCTAGGAACATATCTAAACAGTAGAACTGAAGCACGAGCTACGACATAATTTGCGAAGACCTTTTGACTATGTTCAGGATAATTAAGTTCATCTTATGAACTCCCGCTCAGATAGACATCCCTCTAGTCATCTAAGTGATTACATGATCCGAGTCAACTAGGCCGTGTCCGATCATCACGTGAGACGGACTAGTCAACATCGGTGAACATCTTCATGTTGATCGTATCTTCTATACGACTCATGCTCGACCTTTCGGTCTCTTGTGTTCCGAGGCCATGTCTGTACATGCTAGGCTCGTCAAGTTAACCTAAGTGTTTCGCATGTGTTCCGAGGCCATGTCTGTACATGCTAGGCTCGTCAACACCCGTTGTATTCGAACGTAAGAATCTATCACACCCGATCATCACATGGTGCTTCGAAACGACGAACTTTTGCAACGGTGCACAGTTAGGGGGAACACCTTCTTGAAATTTTAGTGAGGGATCATCTTATTTACTACTGTCGTTCTAAGCAAATAAGATGTATAAACATGATAAACATCACATGCAATCAAATAGTGACATGATATGGCCAATATCACTTTGCTCCTTTTGATCTCCATCTTCGGGGCTCCATGATCATCATCGTCACCGGCATGACACCATGATCTCCATCATCATGATCTCCATCATCGTGGCTTCATGAAGTTGTCTCGCCAACTATTACTTCTACTACTACAGCTAACGGTTAGCAATAAAGTAAAGTAATTACATGACGTTTATGTTGATACGCAGGTCATAAATAAATTAAGACAACTCCTATGGCTCCTGCCGGTTGTCATACTCATCGACATGCAAGTCGTGATTCCTATTACAAGAACATGATCAATCTCATACATCATATATATCATTCATCACATCCTTTTGGCCATATCACATCACATAGCATACTCTGCAAAAACAAGTTAGACGTCCTCTAATTGTTGTTTGCATGTTTTACGTGGCTGCTATGGGTTTCTAGCAAGAACGTTTCTTACCTATGCAAAAACCACAACGTGATATGCCAATTGCTATTTACCCTTCATAAGGACCCTTTTCATCGAATCCGATCCGACTAAAGTGGGAGAGACAGACACCCGCTAGCCACCTTATGCAACTAGTGCATGTCAGTCGGTGGAACCAGTCTCACGTAAGAGTACGTGAAAGGTCGGTCCGGGCCGCTTCATCCCACAATGCCACCGAATCAAGATTGGACTAGTAACGGTAAGCATATCGAACAATATCAACGCCCACAACTACTTTGTGTTCTACTCGTGCATAGAAACTACGCATAGACCTAGCTCATGATGCCACTATTGGGGAACGTAGCATAAATTCAAAATTTTCCTACGTGTCACCAAGATCTATCTATGGAGTCATCTAGCAACGAGGGAGGAGTGGATCTACATACCCTTGTAGATCGCGCGCGGAAGCGTTCAAGAGAACGGGGTTGATGGAGTCGTACTCGTCGTGATCCAAATCACCGATGATCCTAGCGCCGAACGGACGGCACCTCCGCGTTCAACACACGTACGGAGCAGCGACGTCTCCTCCTTCTTGATCCAGCAAGGGGGAAGGAGAGGTTGATGGAGATCCAGCAGCACGACGGCGTGGTGGTGGAAGTAGTGGGATTCCAACAGGGCTTCGCCAAGCGCTGCGGGAGGAGGAAGATGTGTCATGGGATGGAGAGGGAGGCGCCAGGGCTTAGGTGTTGCTGCCCTCCCTTTCCCCCACTATATATAGGGCCAAGGGAGAGGGGGGGGGGGCTCAGCCTTGGCCCTTCCTCCAAGGAAGGGTGCGGCCAAGGGAGGAGTCCCTCCTCCCCAAGGCACCTCGGAGGTGCCTTCCCCCTTTAGGACTCTTCCTCTCCCTCTTCTCTTGGTGCATGGGCCTCTTGGGGCTGGTGCCCTTGGCCCATATAGGCCAAGGCGCACCCCCTACAGCCCATGTGGCCCCCCGGGGCAGGTGGCCCCACCCGGTGGACCCCCGGGACCCTTCCGGTGGTCCCAGTACAATACCGGTGACCCCGAAACTTGTCCCGATGGCCGAAATAGCACTTCCTATATATAAATCTTTACCTCCGGACCATTCCGGAACTCCTCGTGACGTCCGGGATCTCATACGGGACTCCGAACAACTTTCGGGTTACCGCATACTAATATCTCTATAACCCTAGCGTCACCGAACCTTAAGTGTGTAGACCCTACGGGTTCGGGAACCATGCAGACATGACCGAGACGTTCTCTGGCCAATAACCAATAGCGGGATCTGGATACCCATGTTGGCTCCCACATGTTCCACGATGATCTCATCGGATGAACCACGATGTCAAGGACTTAATCAATCCCGTATACAATTCCCTTTGTCTATCGGTACGATACTTGCCCGAGATTCGATCGTCGGTATCCCGATACCTTGTTCAATCTCGTTACCGGCAAGTCTCTTTACTCGTTCCGTAACACATCATCCCGTGATCAACTCCTTGATCACATTGTGCACATTATGATGATGTCCTACCGAGTGGGCCTAGAGATACCTTTCCATTTACACGGAGTGACAAATCCCAGTCTCGATTCGTGCCAACCCAACAGACACTTTCGGAGATACCTGTAGTGTACCTTTATAGCCACCCAGTTACGTTGTGACGTTTGGCACACCCAAAGCACTCCTACGGTATCCGGGAGTTGCACAATCTCATGGTCTAAGGAAATGATACTTAACATTAGAAAAGCTTTAGCATACGAACTACACGATCTTTGTGCTAGGCTTAGGATTGGGTCTTGTCCATCACATCATTCTCCTAATGATGTGATCCCGTTATCAACGACATCCAATGTCCATGGTCAGGAAACCGTAACCATCTATTGATCAACGAGCTAGTCAACTAGAGGCTTACCAGGGACATGGTGTTGTCTATGTATCCACACATGTATCTGAGTTTCCTATCAATACAATTCTAGCATGGATAATAAACGATTATCATGAACAAGGGAATATAATAATAACTTATTTATTATTGCCTCTAGGGCATATTTCCAACATTTTTCTCCCTTAGTTTGCACGCTTAAGAAACTTGTCAGAGGTCTCATACCTCTTGACGTGGGCACTAGTCTGAAATTCCAATTTCAGTCTTTGGAACATCTCATATGTTCTGCGACGTTTCAAAAACATCTTTGGTGCCGCAATTCTAAACCGTTAGCATTACGCACTGAACTATCACGTAGTCATCAAACGTGTATGTCAGATGTTTCCCAACATCTATAGACGACGCTCGAGGTTCAACGCACTGAGCGGTGCATTAAGGACATAGCCCTTCTGTGCAGCAATGAGGACAATCCTCAGTTCACGGACCCAGTCCGCATAATTGCTAGTGTCAACTCTCAACTAAATTTTCTCTAGGAACATATCAAAAATAGTAGAACCAAAGCGTGAGCTACGACATAATTTGCAAAGACCTTTTGACAATGTTCATGATAATTAAGTTCATCTAATCAAATTATTCAATGAACTCCCACTTAGATAGACATCCCTCTAGTCATCTAAGTGATACATGATCCGAGTCAACTAGGCCGTGTCCGATCATCACGTGAGACGGACTAGTCATCATCGGTGAACATCTTCATGTTGATCGTATCCACTATATGACTCATGTTCGACCTTTCGGTCTTCCGTGTTCCGAGGCCATGTCTGTACATGCTAGGCTCGTCAAGTTAACCTAAGTGTATTGCGTGTGTAAATCTGGCTTACACCCGTTGTATGCGAACGTTAGAACCTATCACACCCGATCATCACATAGTGCTTCGGAATAACGGACCTTAGCAACGATGCACAGTTAGGGGGAACACTTTCTTCAAATTATTGCGAGGGATCATCTTATTTATGCTACCGTCGTTCTAAGCAAATAATATATAAACAGGACAAACATCACATGCAAATCATAAAGTGACATGATATGGCCAATATCATCTTGCGCCTTTGATCTCCATCTTCGAGGCGCGGCATGAACACCATCGTCACCGGCATGACACCATGATCTCCATCATCGTGTCTTCATGAAGTTGCCTCGCCAACTATTACTTCTACTACTATGGCTAATGGTTAGCAATAAAGTAAAGTAATTACATGGCGTTTTCATTGACACACAGGTCATAAATAAATTAAGACAACTCCTATGGCTCCTGCCGGTTGTCATACTCATCGACATGCAAGTCGTGATTCCTATTACAAGAACATGATCATTCTCATACATCACATATATCATTCATCACATCCTTTTGGCCATATCACATCACATAGCATACCCTGCAAAAACAAGTTAGACGTCCTCTAATTGTTGTTGCATGTTTTACGTGGCTGCTATGGGTTTCTAGTAAGAACGTTTCTTACCTACGCAAAACCACAACGGTGATATGCCAATTGCTATTTACCCTTCATTAGGACCCTTTTCATCGAATCCGATCCAACTATAGTGGGAGAGACAGACACCCGCTAGCCACCTTATGCAACTAGTGCATGTCAGTCGGTGGAACCTGTCTCACGTAAGAGTACGTGTATGGTCGGTCCAGGCCACTTCATCCCACAATGCTGCCGAATCAAGATAAGACTAGTAATGGCAAGCAAATTGAACAAATCATCGCCCACAACTACTTTGTGTTCTACTCGTGCATAGAATCTACGCATAGACCTAGCTCATGATGCCACTGTTGGGGATCGTAGCAGAAATTCAAAATTTTCCTACGTGTCACCAAGATCAATCTATGGAGAGACTAGCAACGAGAGAGAGGAGTGCATCTACATACCCTTGTAGATCGCTAAGCGGAAGAGTTCAAGAGAACGGGGTTGATGGAGTCGTACTCGTCGTGATCCAAATCACCGATGATCCTAGCGTCGAACGGACGGCACCTCCGCGTTCAACACACGTACGGAGCGGAGACGTCTCCTCCTTCTTGATCCATCAAGGGGGGAGGAGAAGTTGATGGAGATCCAGCAGCACGACGGCGTGGTGGTGGAAGTAGCGGGATCCCGGCATGGCTTCGCCAAGTACAAACGGGGAGGAAGAGGTGTCACGGGAGGGAGGGAGGCGCCAGGGCTTCATGTGCGGCTGCCCTCCCTCTCCTCCACTAAATATAGGGGCCTAGGGGGCGCCGGCTCCTTGTAGATCCCATCTAGGGAGGAGGCAGCAGCCCTAGGGGTGGCTTGGCCTCCAAGCCAAGTGGAGGCGCCCCCACCCCTTAGGGTTTCCAACCCTAGGCGCATTGGAGGCCCAAGGGGGGCGCACCAGCCCACCAAGGGCTGGTTCCCACGCCCCTTCAGCCCATGGGGCCCTCCGGGATAGGTGTCCCCACCCGGTGGACCCCCGGGACCCTTTTGGTGGTCCCGGTACAATACCGATGACCCCCGAAACCCTCCCGGTGGCCGAAACTGGACTTCCTATATATAAATCTTTACCTCCGGACCACTCCGGAACTCCTCGTGACGTCCGGGATCTCATCCGGGACTCCTAACAACTTTCTGTTAACCGCATACTAATATCTCTACAACTCTAGCATCACCGAACCTTAAGTGTGTAGACCCTACGGGTTCGGGAGACATGTAGACATGACCGAGACAACTCTCCGGTCAATAACCAACAGCGGGATATGGCTCCCACATGCTCCACGATGATCTCATCGGATGAACCACGATGTCGAGGATTCAATCAATCCCGTATTCAATTCCCTTTGTCTATCGGTACGATACTTGCCCGAGATTCGATCGTCAGTATCCCGATACCTCGTTCGATCTCGTTACCGGCAAGTCTCTTTACTCGTTCCGTAACACATCATCGCGTGATCAACTCCTTGGTCACATTGTGCACATTATGATGATGTCCTACCGAGTGGGCCCAAAGATACCTCTCCGTTTACACGGAGTGACAAATCCCAGTCTCGATTCGTGCCAACCCAACAGACACTTTCGGAGATACCCGCAGTGCACCTTTGTAGCCACCCAGTTACGTTGTGACGTTTGGTACACCCAAAGCATTCCTACGGTATCCGGGAGTTGCACAATCTCATGGTCTAAGGAAATGATACTTGACATTAGAAAAGCTTTAGCATACGAACTACACAATCTTGTGCTAGGCTTAGGATTGGGTCTTGTCCATCACATCATTCTCCTAATGATGTGATCCCGTCATCAACGACATCCAATGTCCATGGTCAGGAAACCGTAACCATCTATCAATCAACGAGCTAGTCAACTAGAGGCTTACTAGGGACATGGTGTTGTCTATGTATCCACACATGTATCTGAGTTTCCTATCAATACAATTCCAGCATGGATAATAAACGATTATCATGAACAAGGAAATATAATAATAACTAATTTATTATTGCCTCTAGGGCGTATTTCCAACACCATGTAGGCCCAATAACCCTCGGGGAGGTTCCAGTAACCCCCCGGTACTCCGGTAAAATCCCGATTTCACCTGGAACGTTTCCGATATCCAAATATAGGCTTCCAATATATCTTTATGTCTCGACCATTTCGAGACTCCTCGTCATGTCCGTGATCACATCCGGGACACCGAACAACCTTCGGTACATCAAAACACAAAAACCCTAATTACGATCGTCACCGAACTTTAAGCGTGCGGACCCTACGGGTTCGAGAACTATGTAGACATGACCGAGACACGTCTCCGGTCAATAACCAATAGCGGAACCTAGATGCTCATATTGGCTCCTACATATTCTATGAAGATCTTTATCGGTCAGACCGCATAACAATATATGTTGTTCCCTTTGTCATCGGTATGTTACTTGCCCGAGATTCGATCGTCGGTATCTCAATACCTAGTTCAATCTCGTTAGCGGCAAGTCTCTTTACTCGTTCTGTAATACATCATCCCGCAACTAACTTATTAGTTGCAATGCTTGCAAGGCTTGAGTGATGTGCATTACCGAGAGGGCCCAGAGATACCTCTCCGACAATCGGAGTGACAAATCCTAATCTCGAAATACGCCAACCCAACAAATACCTTCGGAGACACCTGTAGAGCACCTTTATAATCACCCAGTTACGTTGTGACGTTTGGTAGCACACAAAGTGTTCCTCCGGTAAACGGGAGTTGCATAATCTCATAGTCATAGGAACATATATAAGTTATGAAGAAAGCAATAGCAACAAACTAAACGATCACGTGCTAAGCTAATGGAATGGGTCAAGTCAATCACATCATTCTCCTCATGATGTGATCCTGTTAACCAAATAACAACTCATGTCTATGGTTAGGAAACATAACCATCTTTGATCAACGAGCTAGTCAAGTAGAGGCATACTAGTGACACTCTGTTTGTCTATGTATTCACACATGTATTATGTTTCCGGTTAATACAATTCTAGCATGAATATAAACATTTATCATGATACAAGGAAATAAATAATAACTTTATTATTGCCTCTAGGGCATATTTCCTTCAGTCTCCCACTTGCACTAGAGTCAATAATCTAGATTACACAGTAATGATTCTAACACCCATGGAGCCTTGGTGCTGATTATGTATTGCTCGTGGAAGAGGCTTAGTCAGCGGGTCTGCAACATTCAGATTCGTATGTATCTTTTAAATTTCTATGTCTCCCACTTGGACTAAATCCCAAATGGAATTGAAGCGTCTCTTGATGTGCTTGGTTCTCTTGTGAAATATGGATTCCTTTGCCAAGGCAATTGCACCAGTATTGTCACAAAAGATTTTCATTGGACCCGATGCACTAGGTATGACACCTAGATCGGATATGAACTCTTTCATCCAGACTCCTTCATTTGCTGCTTCCGAAGTAGCTATGTACTCCGCTTCACATGTAGATCTCGCCACAACGCTTTGTTTAGAACTGCACCAACTGACAGCTCCACCGTTTAATGTAAACACGTATCCGGTTTGCGATTTAGAATCGTCTGGATCAGAGTGAAAGCTTGCATCAATGTAACCATTTACGATGAGCTCTTTGTCACCTCCATATACGAGAAACATATCCTTAGTTCTTTTCAGGTACTTCAGGATGTTCTTGACCGCTGTCTAGTGATCCACTCCTGGATTAGTTTGGTACCTCCCTGCTAGAATTATAGCAAGGCACACATCAGGTCTGGTACACAGCATTGCATACATGATAGAGCCTATGGCTGAAGCATAGGGAACATCTTTCATTTTCTCTCTATCTTCTGCAGTGGTCGGACATTGAGTCTTACTCAACTTCACACCTTGTAACACAAGCAAGAACCCTTTCTTTGCTTGATCCATTTTGAACTTCTTCAAAACTTTGTCAAGGTATGTGCTTTGTGAAAGTCCAATTAAGCGTCTTGATCTATCTCTATAGATCTTAATGCCCAATATGTAAGCAACTTCACCGAGGTCTTTCATTGAAAAACTCTTATTCAAGTATCCCTTTATGCTATCCAGAAATTCTATATTATTTCCAATCAATAATATGTCATCCACATATAATATCAGAAATGCTATAGAGCTCCCACTCACTTTCTTGTAAATACAGGCTTCTCCAAAAGTCTGTATAAAACCAAATGCTTTGATCACACTATCAAAGCGTTTATTCCAACTCTGAGAGGCTTGCACCAGTCCATAAATGGATCGCCGGAGCTTGCACACTTTGTTAGCTCCCTTTGGATCGACAAAACCTTCTGGTTGCATCATATACTACTCTTCTTCCAGAAATCCATTCAGGAATGCAGTTTTGACATCCATTTGCCAAATTTCATAATCATAAAATGCGGCAATTGCTAACATGATTCAGACAAACTTAAGCATCGCTACGGGTGAGAAGGTCTCATCGTAGTCAATCCCTTGAACTTGTCGAAAACATTTCGCAACAAGTCGAGCTTTGTAGACAGTAACAATACCGTCAGCGTCAGTCTTCTTCTTGAAGATCCATTTATTCTCAATTGCTTGCCGATCAACGGGCAAGTCAACCAAAGTCCACACTTTGTTCTCATACATGGATCCCATCTTAGATTTCATGGCGTCTAGCCATTTTGCGGAATCTGGGCTCACCATCACTTCTTCATAGTTCGTAGGTTCATCATGATCTAGTAGCATGGCTTCCAGAACAGGATTACCGTACCACTCTGGTGCTGATCTTACTCTGGTTGATCTACGAGGTTCGGTAGTAACTTGATCTGAAGTTTCATGATCATTATCATTAGCTTCCTCACTAATTGGTGTAGGTGTCACAGAAACCGGTTTCTGTGATGTACTACTTTCCAATAAGGGAGTAGGTATAGTTACCTCATCAAGTTCTACTTTTCTCCCACTCACTTCTTTCGAGAGAAACTCCTTCTCTAGAAAAACTCCGAATTTAGCAACAAAAGTCTTGCCTTCGGATCTGTGATAGAAGGTGTACCCAACAGTCTCCTTTGGGTATCCTATGAAGACACATTTCTCTGATTTGGATTTGAGCTTATCAGGTTGAAGCTTTTTCACATAAGCATCGCAGCCCCAAACTTTCAGAAACGACAACTTTGGTTTCTTGCCAAACCACAGTTCATAAGGCGTCGTCTCAACGGATTTCGATGGTGTCGTATTTAACGTGAATGCAGCCGTCTCTAAAGCATAACCCCAAAACGATAGCGGTAAATCAGTAAGAGACATCATAGATCGCACCATATCTAATAAAGTACGATTACGACGTTCGGACACACCATTACGCTGTGGTGTTCCGGGTGGCGTGAGTTGCGAAACTATTCCGCATTGTTTCAAATGTAGACCAAACTCGTAACTCAAATATTCTCCTCCATGATCAGATAGTAGAAACTTTATTTTCTTGTTACGATGATTTTCAACTTCACTCTGAAATTCTTTGAACTTTTCAAATGTTTCGGACTTATGTTTCATTAAATAGATATACCCATATCTGCTTACATCATCTGTGAAGGTGAGAAAATAACGATATCCGCCACGAGCCTCAACATTCATTGGACCACATACATCTGTATGTATGATTTCCAACAAATCCGTTGCTCTTTCCATAGTACCGGAGAACGGCGTTTTAGTCATCTTACCCATGAGGCACGGTTCGCAAGTACCAAGTGATTCATAATCAAGTGGTTCCAAAAGTCCATCAGTATGGAGTTTCTTCATGCGCTTTACACCGATATGACCTAAATGGAAGTGCCACAAATAAGTTGCACTATCATTATCAACTCTGCATCTTTTGATTTCAACATTATGAATATGTGCATCACTACTATCGAGATTCATCAAAAATAGACCACTCTTCAAGGGTGCATGACCATAAAAGATATTACTCATATAAATAGAACAACCAATATTCTCTGATTTAAATGAATAACCGTCTGGCATCAAACAAGATCCAGATATAATGTTCATGCTCAACACTGGCACCAAATAACAATTATTCAGGTCTAATATTAATCCCGAAGGTAGATGTAGAGGTAGCGTGCCGACCGTGATCACATCGACTTTGGAACCATTTCCCACGCGCATCGTCACCTCGTCCTTAGCCAATCTTCTCTTAATCCGTAGCCCCTGTTTCGAGTTGCAAATGTTAGCAACAGAACCAATATCAAATACCCAGGTGCTACTGCGAGCATTAGTAAGGTACACATCAATAACATGTATATCACATATACCTTTGTTCACTTTGCCATCCTTCTTATCCGCCAAATACTTGGGGCAGTTCAGCTTCTAGTGACCAGTCTGCTTGCAGTAGAAGCACTCAGTCTCAGGCTTAGGTCCAGACTTGGGTTTCTTCTCCTGAGCAGCAACTTGTTTGCTGTTCTTCTTGAAGTTCCCTTTCTTCTTCCCTTTGCCCTTTTTCTTGAAACTGTTGGTCTTATTGACCATTAACACTTGATGCTCCTTCTTGATTTCTACCTCCGCGGCTTTTAGCATCGCGAAGAGCTCAGGAATAGTCTTATTCATCCCTTGCATATTATAGTTCATCACAAAGCTTTTGTAGCTTGGTGGCAGTGATTGAAGAACTCTGTCAATGACACTATCAACAGGAAGATTAACCCCCAGTTGAGTCAAGTGATTATGATACCCAGACATTTTGAGTATATGTTCACTAACAGAACTATTCTCCTCCATCTTGCAGCTATAGAATTTATTGGAGACTTCATATCTCTCAATCCGGGCATTTGCTTGAAATATTAACTTCAACTCCTGGAACATCTCATATGCTCCATGACGTTCAAAATGTCGTTGAAGACCCGGTTCTAAGCCGTAAAGCATGGCACACTGAACTATCGAGTAGTCATCAGCTTTGCTCTGCCAGATGTTCATAACATATGGTGTTGCTCCTGCAGCAGGCTTGGCACTTAGCGGTGCTTCCAGGACGTAATTCTTGTGTGCAGCAATGAGGATAATCCTCAAGTTATGGACCCAGTCCGTGTAATTGCTACCATCATCTTTCAACTTTGCTTTCTCAAGGAACGCATTAAAATTCAACGGAACAACAACACGAGCCATCTATCTACAATCAAACATAGACAAGCAAGATACTATCAGGTACTAAGTTCATGATAAATTTAAGTTCAATTAATCATATTACTTAAGAACTCCCACTTAGAAAGATATCCCTCTAATCCTCTAAGTGATCACGTGATCCAAATCAACTAAACCATGTCCAATCATCACGTGAGATGGAGTAGTATCAATGGTGAACATCAATATGTTGATCATATCTACAATATGATTCACGCTCGACCTTTCAGTCTCCGTGTTCCGAGGCCATATCTGTTATATGCTAGGCTTGTCAAGTTTAACCTGAGTATTCCGCGTGTGCAACTGTTTTGCACCCGTTGTATTTGAACCTAGAGCCTATCACACCCGATCATCACGTGGTGTCTCAGCACGAAGAACTTTTGCAACGGTTCATACTCAGGGAGAACACTTATACTTTGATAATTTAGTGAGGGATCATCTTATAATGCTATCGTCAATCAAAGCAAGATAAGATGCATAAAAGATAAACATCACATGCAATCAATATAAGTGATATGATATGGCCATCATCATCTTGTACTTGTAATCTCCATCTCCGAAGTACCGTCATGATCACCATCGTCACCGGCGCGACACCTTGATCTCCATCGTAGCATCGTTGTCGTCTCGCCAATCTTACACTTCCACGACTATCGCTACCGCTTAGTGATAAAGTAAAGAATTACAGCGCGATTGTATTGCATACAATAAAGCGACAACCATATGGCTCCTGCTAGTTGCCGACAACTCGGTTACAAAACATGATCATCTCATACAATAAAATTTAGCATCATGTCTTGACCATATCACATCACAACATGCCCTGCAAAACAAGTTAGACGTCCTCTACTTTGTTGTTGCAAGTTTTACGTGGCTGCTATGGGCTTAGCAAGAACCGTTCTTACCTATGCATCAAAACCACAACGATAGTTTGTCAAGTTGGTGCTGTTTTAACCTTCGCAAGGACCGGGTGTAGCCACACTTGGTTCAACTAAAGTTGGAGAAACTGACACCCGCCAGCCACCTTTGTGCAAAGCACGTCGGTAGAACCAGTCTCGCGTAAGCGTACGCGTAATGTCGGTCCGGGCCGCTTCATCCAACAATACCGCCGAACCAAAGTATGACATGCTGGTAAGCAGTATGACTTATATCGCCCACAACTCACTTGTGTTCTACTCGTGCATAACATCAACACATAAAACCTAAGATCGGATGCCACTGTTGGGGAACGTAGTAATTTCAAAAAAAATTCCTACGCACACGCAAGATCATGGTGATGCATAGCAACGAGAGGGGAGAGTGTTGTCTACGTATCCTCGTAGACCGGCAACGGAAGTGTTGACACAACATAGAGGAAGTAGTCGTACGTCTTCCCGATCCGACCGATCCAAGTATCGAACGTACGGCACCTCCGAGTTCTGCACACGTTCAACTCGGTGACGTCCCTCGAGCTCCGATCCAGCAAAGTGTTGAGGGAGAGTTTCTTCAGCACGACGGCGTGATGACGGTGATGATGTTCTACCGACGCAGGCCTTCGCCTAAGCACCGCTACGATATGACCGAGGTGGAATATGGTGGAAGGGGGCACCGCACACGGCTAAGGAACGATCATGAAGATCAACTTGTCTGTCATGGGGTGCCCCCTTGCCCCCGTATATAAAGAAGGGAGAGGGGGAGGTGCGGCCGGCCCAAGGGGTGCGCCTGGAGGAGTCCTACTCCCACCGGGAGTAGGACTCCCCCCTCTTGCCTAGTTGGAAAAGGAAGGGGGAAGGGAGAAAGAGGAAAGGGGGGCGCCGCCCCCCCTTCCTTGTCCTATTTGGACTAGGGGGGAGGGGGGGCGCGGCCTGCCCTGGCCGGCTCTCCTCTTATCCCTTAGGACCCATGTAGGCCCAATAACCCCCCTGGGGGGGGGTCCGGTAACCCCCCGGTACTCCGGTAAAATCCCGATTTCAACCGGAACGTTTTCGATATCCAAATATAGGCTTCCAATATATCAATCTTTATGTCTCGACCATTTTGAGACTCCTCGTCATGTCCGTGATCACATCCGGGACACCGAACAACCTTCGGTACATCAAAATACAAAAACCCTAATTACGATCGTCACCGAACTTTAAGCATGCGGCTCCTACGGCTTCGAGAACTATGTAGACATGACCGAGACACGTCTACGGTCAATAAAGAATAGCGGAACCTGGATGCTCATATTGGCTCCTATATATTCTACGAAGATCTTTATCGGTCAGACAGCATAACAATATCGGTCAGATGCTTGCAAGGCTTGAGTGATGTGCATTACCAAGAGGGCCCAGAGATACCTCTCCGATAATCGGAGTGACAAATCCTAATCTCGAAATACGCCAACCCAACAAATACCTTCGGAGACACCTGTAGAGCACCTTTATAATCACCCAGTTACGTTGTGACGTTTGGTAGCACACAAAGTGTTCCTCCGGTAAACGGGAGTTGCATAATCTCATAGTCATAGGAACATATATAAGTTATGAAGAAAGCAATAGCAAAAAACTAAATGATCAAGTGCTAAGCTAATGGAATGGGTCAAGTCAATCACATCATTCTCCTAATAATGTGATCCCGTTAACCAAATAACAACTCATGTCTATGGTTAGGAAACATAACCATCTTTGATCAACGAGCTAGTCAAGTAGAGGCATACTAGTGACACTCTGTTTGTCTATGTATTCACACATGTATTATGTTTCTGGTTAATACAATTCTAGCATGAATAATAAACATTTATCATGATACAAGGAAATAAATAATAACTTTATTATTTCCTCTAGGGCATATTTCCTTCAAAATTCAGGAATAATGTGAGCACCAACGTCAAGTATAGTACTCGAACCGTAATGGGCTGGGGTTGCCACTGTCCTCCTAACCATCCAACCACAATCATGTAAAGGCCGGGTGAATGGTGATTATATTTATATCCACGTGATGCTACATTATGAGAGTCAATAAGAACACATTTCTCTCTCGAAAAAGAAAAAAACGGCTAGGGTTTCCACATAATTGTTGCCGCCGCCATTGTTCCCCTCACCTTTGGGTGCCTTCTGGCATTGACGAGGTGAGGGAACCCCGATTTAGGATTAGTTGTGTTTGGGTCGCCCTATCTCTGGTCAGGGCTCAATTTAGGTGTCTGGCTGGCGATGGTGAGATGTCGTGAAATAATTTTTGCTTGTAATGGTATCGTTCTGGCGATGCTGATTGGCTTTTGCGGAAGGTGTTTGCACTTTCAGTCTGGGCCAGAATTTGTGCCCCGTTTCACTCTACGTTTCTTGTAGGTGCATGACGAGTTCCGGCTTCGCCGGGGAGCTAGTTGGGCAAAGCCTCCCTAGTTCTGTTTGGCCGGAGTTGGGATGATTGTCTAGCCCCCTTCACCACCTTCTTCTCGGGGACAAGGATATGATCTTCAGCCCATTGCCGTTGGCTTCTTCTAGCTCTAATAGGTGACTTCCCGACTAGTGCATCAAGAGGCAACATTGGCATTTGCTCATGGCTCGCCGCTGTCGAGTGCGGGAGGAAGACAACATCGATATATACCCAAATACATGTGTTTTACTTCCTGATTTTGTAAGGATGGTCTTCTAAAATTTGGTCAATTTTAATATGTGACATTGATTTTCATGGACAATATACACAACTTTATAAAAGAAAAGGTTTTGCATCATCACTTTATTTTTTTCTTTAGGAGGTTTTGGTGATTGGTGATATCGCGCTGATGAGCGAAAGGTCGGCGAGGCAACAAACCTCTTCCTTCGACGAGGAAGCAACACGACGTCCCTCCCCCACACCCACGGTGGCAGCAAAAATCAGCATACAACCCACGACACACGTAGCCGCAAGTGGTTTCAAGTTTGTTTTGAAAGGACAAGTGGTTTCAAGTTTCAACATCCTATACAACCGGACCATCCACTTACAACCGGGCCCCAGCTTCATTGAACCACAATGCTCCCTTCCTAGAAAGCTAGTTGCGGTGATTCATGTTAGAAGGGAGAGAGAGGGATTGGTGGAATTGTTGATTGTATTGCTTGAGCCTCGTGGGCATATATATAGGAGTACATGATCTACTTGGACTACAAGACAAGCCAGAATACTTCCTAGTTTATCCTATGTTTCCTAATACAATCACGTTACTCAACATCCCCCGCAGTCACAACGGTAGCGACACAGATGGTGAGACTGGAGAAGAATCCAAAGGCAAGCCGACAGACACCCCCCATAGTCGTAACGGTCGATGCATCGCGGAGTCATGGCCGGAGTGGCAACCGACGAGGTTTCTCAAGCAAGGCGGTAGCCCTTTGTGCCGTTTGTCATGGTAGCCGAGAGCGTAGGTGCTGGAACCGTGGTCGAGGTAGCCATGCGAAAAATGCCATGGTCGATGTCGAGTCAGGGTAGCCGGTGTCGATGAAGTCGTCGTGGAGCTGCGGGCGCAAGGAGGCGCCGAGTCAGTCATGGGTGCAGTGGTGTCGAAGTAGTGGTGCGCTGGGAAGAAGACGTTGTTGACGACGCGTCACGCCAGGGTTGCCAACCCCGGGGACACATCGTAGACGAAGGCACGCATCAGTGTTGCCAGCACCGGGCATGCGTAGACGGATGAAGACGAAGTTGACGAAGCGCCGCACTAGGCTTGCCAGGCCCGGAGACACGTCGTGGACGAAGGCGTGCGTCGGTGTTGCCAGCACCAGGCATGCGTAGACTGGGACCTACAAGAGTTGTAGCCATGTCAAAGAAGTCGGAGAGGCCAGCAGAGAAGGACTCGGCGACGGTTGCGGCGCCAATCAGCGCGGGGCCAATGTCGCCCGCGGTTGTCGGTGTAGATGAAGCGATTGGGGTAGATGACGGCGACACTAGCGACGGGCTGGTGCTGGACGAAGACGAAGGGGGTGGACAGGCGGCTACGGTGGCTATGGAGGTAGCGGCGGCGGCGGCCAAAGAAGAGCAGCGGTGGCGGCAGCTAGGTTAGGAGTGTAGTGGCGGTGCTCGAAGTAGGCGAAGGATCCTGACAGCGTGACGAGGACCGGCGTGGACGGTGGTGTTCCTGCGCCAAAGGAGACGGCGCGACGCATACCATGGGAGGACGAAGCGCGGTGACGACGAAGTGGACCGCGGGCCGCGGCACTATGACCCGAAGGGGCGATGCAGCGACGACGGGCAGGTCGGGGCGGCGAAAGGAAGACCTTGGGGCAGCGGCGGGGACCGCGGGTCGCGACGCTACGGCCTGTAGGGATGGTGCAGCGGCGGAGCACGGGTTGGCACAACCGTGGGGACGGCCTTGGGGTGGCGGCTGGGACCGTGTATCGCGGCACTACGACCCATAGGGGCGATGCAGTGGCGACACATGAGTCGATGCAGCCGCGAGGAGAACCAAGGGGCAGCGGCACTGCGGCCTGACGGGGCGATGCAACAGCAGCCCGTTGCTTGATCGATGGAGGGACGCGCTAAACTCGGGGACGATCTTCACGGGACCTGCAGAGGCGCGTGCAACCAACGGGCCAGGTCGGTCGCGCGGCGTAGATGAGGCAGATCGCGGCGGCGAGCGGGTGATCAAGCCGATCGCGCGCGAGGTCGGGGACGACGCTCGGTGGAGGCGAGGTGGCGGCAGAGTCCGGGATGAGGCCGGCGACGACGGATAGCGTGAGACGTTGTGCGAACGAGCTTGTCAGCACCGGCACCTGGGCTGCCAAAGCAGCGCCGGCGCCCGGGTAGCGAGGCCCGAGCGACCAACGGAGCAGCGGCGCCCGAGTTGAGGCATGCTACCTCTTGAGCATGTGTTGGTTTTCCCTTGAAGAGGAAAGGGTGATGCAGCAAAGTAGCGTAAGTATTTCCTTCAGTTTTGAGAACCAAGGTATCAATCCAGTAGGAGGTACATGCAAGTCACCTAATACCTGCACAAACAAACAAGAACTTCGCAACCAACGCGATAAAGGGGTTGTCAATCCCTTCACGGCCACTTGCAAAAGTGAGATCTGATGGAGATAATAAGATAAATATTTTTGGTATTTTTATGATATAGATTGCAAAGTAAAATAGATTGGAAACTTATATGATAAAAGATAGACCCGGGGGTCATAGGTTTCATTAGTGGCTTCTCTCAAGATAGCATATTCTATGATGGGTGAACAAATTACTGTCGAGCAATTGATAGAAAAGCGAATACTTATGAGAATATCTAGGCATGATCATGTATATAGGCATCACGTCCGCGACAAGTAGACCGAAACGATTCTGCATCTATTACTATTACTCCACACATCGACCGCTATCCAGCATGCATCTAGAGTATTAAGTTCATAAGAGCAGAGTAATACATTAGGCAAGATGACATGATGTAGAGGGATAAACTCAAGTATATGATATAAATCCCATCTTTTTATCCTCGATGGCAACAATACAATACGCTGCCCCTGCTGTCACTGGGAAAGGACACCGCAAGATTGAACCCAAAACTAAGCACTTCTCCCATTGCAAGAAAGATCAATCTAATAGGCCAAACCAAACTGATAATTCGAAGAGACTTGCAAAGATAACCAATCATACATAAAAGATTCCAGAGAAGAATCAAATATTGTTCATAGATAATCTTAATCATAAACCCACAATTCATCGGATCTTGACAAACACACTGTAAAAAGAATTACATCGAATAGATCTCCAAGAAGATCGAGGAGAACTTTGTATTGAGATCCAAAGAAAGAGAAGAAGCCATCTAGCTAATAACTATGGACCCGAAGGACTCACACATCATCAGAGAGGCCATGGAGTTGATGTAGAGGCCCTCCATGATCGATTCCCCCTCCGGAGGAGCTTCGGAAAAGGTCCCAAGATGCGATCTCACGGGTACAGAAGGTTTGCGGCGGTGGAAATAGGGTTTCGTGGTGCTCCTGGATGTTTTTGGAGTATATATATATATATATATATATATATATATATATATATATATGAGAAAGAAGTAGGTCGGTGGAGCTGCGAGGGGCCCACGAGGGTGGGGGGCGCTCCCAGGGGGGCAGGCGCGCCTCCCTGCCTCGTGGCCGCCTCGCTTCTTTCTTGACATCTACTCCTAGTTCTCTGGATCACGTTTGTTCCAAAAATGACTCTCCCGAAGATTTCATTTCGTTTGGATTCCGTTTGATATTCCTTTTCTGCGAAATAATGAAATAGGCAAAAAAAACAGCAATTTGCGCCGGGCCTTTGGTTAGTAGGTTAGTCCCAAAAATAATAATAAAAAGGTATATTCAAGCCCATTAAACATCCAAAACGGATAATATAATAGCATGGAATAATCAAAAATTATAGATACGTTGGAGACGTATCAAGGCAGCCGACGAGCCTGATGTAGCCGTCCCGACGCAGTCGAGGACGAGGCCGGCGAGGTAGACTGTCGGGCCGCCGTGCAGACGCGGCGGATGCAAGTGACGTGGATCGATGGGTGGGCCGGCGCGCGAGCGACAACTATGATTGGCCGTCGCATGGCGCGAGGCCGCTAGGTCGGGGCGATGCAGGAGTCCCTAGTCGGAGCAGGGTGGTGACGACCGGCGCAGGGCGAGGACAGACCGACGCGCGGATGGCGGCTGCCTTGACGGGCCACCTAGGCGCGCGTGTCCGCCGTGTCGAAAGAGAGACCGGCCGGTCGCATCGGTGTTGGAGTAGAGATGCACGGGGGTCGAGGACGGCGACGGGCGACGTAAACCGATCAATATTAGATCGAAAAACCAAAAAAATGCCGATCAAAGCGACCGGCGAGAGAGCGAAAAAACCCGGAGCAAGGGATCGGGAAAAAGACTCTCTAGGGCAGCCGGCGAACACGGCCGGCGGACTAACCCTAGGTACGGGCGGCGCGGCCCCTGGCGGCGGTCATGGAGGCCGACCGTCCAGGGGGCGGCGTGCGGGTGCGGTTTGGATCGTGATTAGGCTGATACCATGTTAGAAGGGGGAGAAAAGGATTAGTGGAATTATTGTTTATATTGTTTAAGCCTTGTGGACATATATATAGGAATATATGATCTATTTGGAGTACAAGACAAGCCAGAATACTTAATTTATTATATATTTCTTAATACAATTACGGTACTCAACAATTCAAATGCTTGGGCCTGACTTGACCGAACCGGAGTCCAAACCGCCTCCTGCTAGAACACCAAAATTCCAGTCGTTATATATGTGTATAAATAGGAGCACAATATTATATAGAGTGTGACTAGGACGCATTTAAATGTGACATAACTATGTCATATCTAAGATGACATCATCAACTTTCCGTCCGATCGCTAAGCCGCTCACGTAGACGTAGCCAACGTCCAGCCCAACTGTTTATTTCTCACGATCATTAGTCCAGCTCAACTGTTTGTTTCTCACGATACTAATGTCTGCTCAAAGGAAAACAACGATTGTGAAAAGCAATGATCGGTTGAAAGCATCTACACGGGCACTAAAAATATATATTTTTATTTCAAAACGTGAAACTGCATCTGGGGTAAAAAGCTTATATTTTCAAGTACATATTTAATAAAAGTAAATGCATTTATGCAGTATTATGTACTAATTTGAAAAATGTTCACAAAACTTTGCAAGTAAAAAAATTGTTCACGAGCTGAAAAATGTTCGTGATTTAAAAAAATCAAGAATTTAAAAAATGTTCAGGAATTAAAAATATTTGTGATTCCAGAAAATTTCATGAGTTCAATGTTTTTGTGGATTCAAAAATGGTCGTAAATTTGGAGCCCAGTTGCGAGTTACAAATGACGACTTGCAATTGAGGTGGACTTATAATTGACGTGGCAACAAAAAAAAATTCAAAGCCTAGTTGCAAGTCGATGGTGACCTTGCAATTTAGGCAACCATAAAAAATTCAAGCCCACTTGCAAGTGAAGAGTGGAATTACGACTAAGTGTGACAAAAAAAGGGTGAGCCACATTGCGAGTCCAGGGCAGACTTGCAATTGGGCACGAATAAAAAAGGCCAGTCCCAATTGCGAACCAAGGGTTGGCTTGCAACCGAGGCAGCAACAACTACATTCCTAGTTGCGAGTCGTGGTGGGCTTGAAGCCGGGATGAGAACAAACTACGCGCTCAGTTGCATGTCGAGGGTGGAGTTGTAACTGGGAAGACAAACACACTACACGCTCAGTATGGTTGACATGCAACTCGGGTCACTATGAAAAAGTATGATGCGTCCTAATTTTGAGTCGATGGCTGGCTTGCAATTGGGCCCCTTCAAACATACATCCTCGTCCTAGTTGTGAGTCGATGATTGACTTGCAACTGCCCCCCTACAAACGTATGCCCCCTAGTTGCGAGTCGATGATTGACTTACAACTAGGCCCTTACAAACATACCCCCTAGTTGCGAGTTGATGGTTGACATGCAACTGGGGCCACTACAAAAAAGTATGACACGTACTAGTTGCATGTCGATGGTTCACTTGCAACTGGATCCCTATGAACATACGCTCATCCTAGTTGTGAGTCGATGGTTGACTTGCAACTGGGCACCTACAAACATAGCCCCCCCTACTTGCGAGTCGATGGTTGACTTACAACTGAGCCCCTACAAACATACGTCCCCCTAGTGGCGAGAGGATGGTTGACATGCAACCGGGGAAACTACAAAAAGTATGATGTGTCCCAGTTGCGAGTAGATGGTTGACTTGCGATTGAGCCCCATAAACACACGCCCCCTAGTTGCGAGTCGATGGTTGACATGCAACTCGGGTCACTACAAAAAAGTATGACGCGTCCTAGTTGTGAGTCAATGGTTGACTTGCAACTAGGCCCCTACAAACATACACCACCTAGTTGCGAGTTGATGGTTCACATGCAACTGGGGCCACTACAAAAAAATATGATGCGTTCTAGTTTGGAGTCAATGTTTGACTTGCAACTGGGCCCCTATAAACATACATCCCCCGCCTAGTTGCGAGTCGATGATTGACTTGCAACTGGGCCCCTACAAACATACGCCCCCTAGTTACGAGTCGATGATTGACTTGCAACTAGGTCCTTATAAACATACGCCGCCCTAGTTGTGTGTTGATGGTTGACATGCAACTGGGCCACTAAAAAGAGTACGACTCGTACTAGTTGCATGTCGACGGTTCACTTGCAACTGGACCCCTACGAACATACACTCACCCTAGTTGCAAGTCGATGGTTGACTTGCAACTGGGCGCCTACAAACATAGGCCCCCCTACTTGCGAGTCGATGGTTGACTTGCAACCGAGCCCCTACTAACATATGTCGTCCTAATTGCGAGACCATGGTTGACATGCAACTCGGAAAACTACAAAAAAGTATGACGTGTCCCAGTTGTGAGTCGATGGTTGACTTGCAACTGTGCCCCTACAAACATACGTACCCCTTAGTTGCGAGTTGATGGTTGACATGCAACTAGGGCCACTACAAAAAAGTATGACACGTCCTAGTTGTGAGTCGATGGTTAACTTACAATTGGGCCCCTACAACACATGCCCTCCCCTAGTTGTGATTCGATGGCTGACATGCAACTAAGGCTACTACAAAAGTACGATGCGTCCTAGTTGCGAGTCGATTGTTGACTTGCAATCACGCCCCTACAAACATAGCCCCCCTAGTAGCGATTCGATAGCTGACATGCAACTGGGGCCACTACAAAAAAGTACAACGCGTCCTAGTTGTGTGTTGATGGTAGATATGCAAACGGGCCCCTACAAACATATGTCTCCCCTAGTTGCGAGTCGATGATTGACATGAATTGGGCAACTACAAAAAAGTATGACGCGTCCTAGTCATTGGTTGACTTGTAACTGGGCCCCTACAAACATACGCCCCCTAGTTGCGAGTTGATGGTTGATTTGCAACTAGGGCCCTACAAACATACGCCCCCTAGTTGCGATTTGATGGAAGGCTCTTAACTGCACCTCCTCCCTACGAACATACGCCCCCCCTAGTTGCGAGTTGATGGTTGACTTGCAACTGGGGCAACTACAAGAAAAACGATTTTCGAGATGGCTACATGCAAATGAGGCGACTACAAAAACTACAAATAGCTCTATTCCGGAGCCGAGGAGTTTACATACAAACTAAAATTGGGGAAATTTTATTTCTGTGAAAAAACAACTAGGAAAACACTTACATATGCAGTATACAAAAAATTTAACATGGAAAAAAGAGTGCATAAAAAATAGGGGAAAACAAAAAAATGTGCCCAACAGCCATCTCTGAGCCACAGACCGGCCAAATCAGGCCGTCTCCTTTGGATTTGAAACAAAACAATAGAAAAATGGAATAACAGGGGGTGACAACTCGAGGGAGGCTACCGTATCGATGTAATATATTCTCTGCTAGACCCGTCGTATTCGAAAAATAGCCCAACACAAACAAAGGCAACGCCGGCTCAACAAAAAAGAAAAAAAAGGGGCAAAAAACAGTCCCGCTCCGGTCTAGGCCTCCCGGTCCAGACTCTACAACGCGGCGCGGATCGATTACGGGCGATCACTCGAGCGCGAAAAATAAAGACACAATAGATCGGACAGATGGACATCTAGATGTGAGATCATTAAATTTTATTCAGATGTGTTTTAGCAATCCTGCTCAAAAAAGAAAAAAACACACAAACACGAAAATGACCGAAAACACATGGACAAGGATGCGCAGATCACTCGTGCTGGGACAAACAACAACACGTGAGCCGTGCTAAAAAATATGAATTTTGAAAATTGCATATAAATATATAGAGAGAGGGGGGGAAAAATGAACATCGCAGTCTAAAAACAAAAAGGAAAAGCCAAGACTAAAACACACAATCACAAGAGAGGGCAAAAAAAACACGATGCCAAAGAGCAGCAGGCCACCAGGGGCAACAACGACGCTGTGAATAGGAGCAGGCCGCCAGCAGTATAAAGCAGCACACGCTCAGCCCACACAAGAACAAAGCCACGACCGTGCAAAGACAACAAATGGCAAGAAAAAAACAAGTGCAGTACAAATCTTAGAGCCTTCAGATCATGTGGTGGAGAGGTTAGATATGACATAGTTAATTTTCATCTAGATGTGAGTTAGCCAATCCGTATTATATATATATAACCCATCAGAACCTGCACATGTTCATCTAAAAGAAGAAGAAGAAGAAGAGAACCTGCTCATATTTGAATGCCGATCTTTTGCAGCTTGATGATACTGGGGGTGATATTTACTCTGGAACTATAACTCGTCTTTCCATAAAGGCACATTGATTCAATTAACGAAAAAAGGGTTTCCCCCGTTTTATAGATAAAGCACCAGCACTAACACAAGCGAGTAAGATACAAACGCACTCCACCACCACACTCAACGCACGCACCCAAGGCGAGATACAAAGGTGCCGAGCACCAAACATATCACCCCAACGACGACTAAGCACCCTAATGATAAGCCGAAAACCACCATGAAGATGAACAATCAATCGAGGAGCGATGAGCCGGACACGACCAAAGCGGGGACTCCAAGACGACGCCCTCAAGAAGGATACGACCTTAGAAAGTCGTCATCGTCTGATCCAGAAGATCAAGTTTTCACCCGGAGTGACGCGTAGGAGGTGGGAGCACCACGACGAAGCCTGCAGGGAGGGGAACGACGTCCGCGGACGCCACCTCCGTCGGCCAGTACCGGGACTGGTCAAGTGGTGAACCCCGGTGCTCCAACCTCTCCGTAGCAACCCCGCTCCGCCAACCACCCGCAGCCATGCCGCCCAAGCGACCGTGGCTGCCCGCCCGCACCCGAGCCGTGCGGTCAGCCCACGACCAACGTGCTTCTCACCGCCAGAGCCGCCGCTCTGCCTCCAGACCGCCCTGATGAGCACCAAAGGCCGAGACTTTGAGCAAATCCACACCCAAACTGCCTCCGAGACCGCCGGCCAACCACCTTCGCCTCGAGCAACGCCGGAACCGAGAACACATGAGGATGGGGAAGGGGGAAGGGGGAGGAATGGCTCACGACCATGACCGGCAACCACTTGGGCCGGTGACGGGCAGCTCCGCAACGGAGCTCCCGTCCTTCCAACCAACTCCCCGCCCCGAAACCACCTGTTTCGCCCCACCCTGCCATAGGTCCGGCCCCGCGCGAGACCACGGCAGCGGCCCATGGCCGGAGCAGAGGAAGCAGAGCGCTCGCCGCCACGTCCATGGATGACCACCGGAGGGATCTCCAGTGCCGTACGACGCCGACCAGCCGCAAGGGCCCGACCGGGCAGCGGCGCACACATCCACCAGCTGCCGCGCCGCCCCCCCCCCCTCCCGCCCACGAGCCATGGCAGGAGAGGCCAACCGCGACCCAGGTCGCCCGCGACCCGCGGCTCCGGAGGCGGATCTGGGCGCGCCGCCGGATGCAGCCGCCGCCACCACCGACCTCCAGCCCGCACCACCTCCACGCTGCCCGTCGCATCGCCGCCATGCCCCGTCGCCGGCCCACGCCGGAGCGCCGTCGAGCTGCTGCGCCCAGCGCCAAGCGCCGCATCCGGGCTGAGGCATCCGGCCCGCGCCGTACCCCTCAAGCGCGGAGACGAGAGAGCCCCGCCGCCGCCTACGACGGGCGGGCTTTGCCCGCTCGCGCCCTCCGGCAGCGGCGAGGGAGGAGGGAGTGGGGGAGGGAGCGACCGGCGGCGGCGCTAGGGATAGGCCCCCCGGACGCCCACGGGAGCGTCGCGGGAGGAGCGTTCACATTGATTCAATTCAACCATGGCGATCAAGAGATGCGCCGATGCCCGGGCAACTCCTCCTCGGCCGCCGACGGCAAAGCGGGCTCTCCTCTCCTCGCCGCCGCCGCTGCCTTACCTCCCTTCCGACGTCATCCTCGCCATCCTGTCATGGCTGCCGCCCAAGTCCGTGCTCCGGTTCAGGTCCGCCTGCAAGGCCTGGCGGGCCATGCTATCCGACCCAGGTTTCAATGTTTCATCGCCGCCCACCTCGAGCGCTCCAAGACGGTCCGCCCGTCGCTGCTCATGGTGCCCTGCGCGTACGACCCCGACGACATCCAGAGGAACAATGAGGACAGCGCCTTCGACGTGTCCTTCTACAGGTACCGCGCCGGCGGCGCCGAGGAGCCGGTGCTGCTGCACCGGGAGGAGCTGCCGCGCGGGATCGCCCTGTGGAGCAGCCCCCTGCACTGCGACGGCCTGGTCCTCATCTCCACCATGAGAGAGGAGGAGCTGGCGGTCTGCAACCCGGCGACGAGGGAGTTGCTCGCCCTGCCGGAGCGGAATCAGAAGCACTGCGTGTACACGTTCCCGAGGGCGGGGCTCGGGACCTCGGGTTCGACCCCCGCAGCAAGAGGTACAAGGTGGCGAGGTTCTTCTACCAGCCGCTCGCCGACGGCCTGGCGTGCAGGATCGAGGTGCTCACCCTCGGCGCCGACAGCGCATGGAGGCAGACGGCGGACCCGCCGCACTGGATCTGCGGACGAACTCCGGCCCACGTCAACGGTCACATCTACTGGACATGCGACGGCACGCCAGCCCACCCGGACCCGCCGGACCTGTTCCTCCGGTTCAGCCTGGCCGACGAGGAGTTCAGCCTGGTCCCGTTCCCGCGCGCCGTCTGGTCTCCGGCCCGCCCGCCTCGCGGAGCTGGGGGGCGAGCTGTGCTGCGTCTGCTTCGGCTACAGCAACCTGGACGTCGAGCTCTGGAGCTTGAGCCTCGACGGCGGGGTTGACGGGAAGCCCGAGTGGAGATGGAGTCGACGCTGGGCCACGGGCCCACGGCGATCGGTCCTGATCTGGTCGCGGAGCTGGCCGAGTGCAGGGCTCTGAGCCCTCCCAGAGTCGTTCTTCACGAGGGGGCGTGGCTTCTGACGGAGGAGCGGAACGTGCACCGGTACGACGACCGGACCGGTGAGATCGAGAAGATTTCTTCAGGTGTTCCAGACGCGAGGTGCCGTTATTATAGGTCGGAGAAGGAGGTGGTTTTGCATCTGACTAATTACGTCGAGAGTCTAGTGCGGATTAGATGACTTGACCACTTGGGTAACTTGGCCAGGTAACTTGTTCCCTTTTTTTGGGTCCAAAGATCGTCTGTGCTACTCCTTTTCAGGGTCACGAAAATAGTCGCTTCCTTTGTGCCAACTAGGAAAGTTGAGGCCTTCTTTGATTCGTAGGACAGAAATACCATGAAAATAGAAAGACCAAAGAAAATGAATGTATCTTATTTTCTATAGGGATTGAGATGACATTTGATGCATGTATGATTTTTTTTCATTGAGTCTAGGGGAAAGCAGTGGCTGCACCCATGTTTGGTGCACCAACTCAATGAACAGTAAAATAGAAAATAAATAAGAAAATGAAACTTTGTGGCATTGATTATGAGCAAATGCTTTACAACCTTGCAAAGTTTGGTCACCAAAAATAACAATGAATGATCTCCATATGAAATGAAATACAAACTCTTGCTCTGCATCCACGTTTCAGATTTTATATTTGAGCACAAACTTTGTTTTTTTTTGTATAGAGCTCCTCGGATGTCATTTGCCCACAAACTTTTGTAAGCACCTAAAACATTTGCTCATAATGGAATCTGCAAAAAAAAATAGTTTGTTTTGCTAAGTTTTTTATCATGGGTGTAGCGGGAGTGCAATGTTCGTAGGTGTAGAACAACCACACTCTTGAGTCTAGGCTAGTGTATTTTTTTTTAAATGTGAATGATTTGTTTTTATCCTACATAGGAATAGGAATCTGTTCGTACAAATCAAAGGGCTTAAAAAAACATTTTCTACAAAAATTCCTATGAAAATTCTTGTCAACCAAAGGAGGGCTGAATGTGTTTTCTAAGTTTAATCGAGCATGCCTATGTGTCCCAATAACTCATTATCTCTGTAATTTTTTTTCGAAGTGTCGGGTTCAATTCAAAAGAAGACAACTTTCACTAGGTTCAGTTTTGCCACTTCTGCTGCATAACGCAAACGGCTGTCTCAGCCTCCCAGGTATGAAGTATCAGCAGCAGAAATTTTAGAGCATTGGAGGAGAGTCAGACATAGATAGATTTACGAGTCTCATTCATATACCAGCATCAGAAAATCCAGAGCATTGGAGGAGCTACACCATTTACAGAGTCACCAGCGACATCTCACCACAACGGCGGCACAGTGACCAGGCCACTGGCCAGCCAGCTCTTTCAAAGCAAAGAAAAAAAAAAGAGATTTACTTTCAGCTCTACCACATCAGTACCACTATATATATTGGAGAACTGCAGATAATCAGATATAGTACATTGAAGCTGTTACATGCAACTTGAAATACATGGATAGAACTATACGGCCATGATAAGTACACTACATTTGTAGGATAAATAAAACTCTATTTTTTTAACATAGACATAGGTATGATCATGACGACATCTCTAGTCACTCAAGTGTGTTTACGAACACGTTGAACAGGAGCTTCCAGCCACAGCTTGAAGTAATCTTGGCATCGGTGGCATCCTGGTTTCAACCTGTCCCTCAAGAATCTGAACCACCTCTCCCATTGTTGGCCGGTCGAATTCTTCATCTTGTATGCACCAACACGCAACCTTGCAAGCTAGTTCAACCTCAGCAAGATTGACATCACCTTGCAATTTGTGATCTACTAAACTCTTGATGTCTCCTTCAAGAAGCTTACGCGCGGCGTGCACGGGAAAAAAAACACCAAGGTCCCCACCGCTGGAACATGATGCATCCGAGTTTCTCCTTCCGGATATTATTTCCAGCAACACCATCCCATAGCTATAAACATCAACTTTTGCCGTGATAGCAACACCATAAATCCATTCAGGGGCAAGGTACCCTATCGTGCCTCTGGCTGTGGTCAGTGCTCGACTGAAATCCCTTCCCAAAATCTTTGCCATCCCAAAATCTGCAATTTTAGGAACAAATAAAGCATCGAGAAGTATGTTTTCTGGCTTGACATCACAATGTATGATGTAGTCTCGACAGCTCTCATGCATGTATGCTAACCCTCTAGCAACTCCAAGGGCTATCTGATACCTGGTAGTCCAATTCAATATCGTGGAATCGTCTTTAAAAAGATGGATGTCAAGCGACCGATTTGGCATGTGTTCATAAACCAGCAGTCTTTTCGGACCATGGCAGCAAAACCCGACTAGCTTGACCAAATTGATGTGTTGGATAGCTCCAACCGAGCTCACTTCGGCTCGGAATTGCTTCTCTCCTTGATATGCACCTTCAAGCATCTTCACTGCTATGGCATGAGAATCACTTAGAAACCCCTTGAACACAGAACCAAAACTACCTCCCCCCAATTTATCAGTGAAATATTTTGTTGCTCGTTGCAAGTCAGTGTATTCAAATGCAATGATTCTCCCCCCATCACTACCGTAAGTTTTGCGAGGAGATCTCTTCCTTTTGTTTCTCCAAATCATTAGGAGGAGGCCGAGTCCAAATAAGCCTAGAGCGGAAAGGCCTGTGCCAACCACAACTCCAACAGTCTGCCTTCTGTTATTTTTCGAACTTTGAACATCTTGAGCAGAAAGGCGAAAGTAAAGTGTTTCTCCATCTGAATTCTTCGTTGTGCCACCACATTGTAATTGTGCTATGTTGATCAATTCGTGATGCAAGATATAGCATCCTTCATCCCCGAAGGAATAAGCAGTGCAAGAGCAATTATTCAGGCAAATTTGTGCACACTCTTCGGCGCTTGTGGCAATCTCTACTTTGCTGGCATTTTTGGGCAACCTAACACATGGCAAAGAGGCGAACTGATCTGTCGAGTAGGTTGTGTTCTTGTTAGTAATACAGTGCAATGGAGTTTTTCTCAAGCACCCAGCGGTTCGATCTTCTAGCTCCCAATCCAGAGGAGATGTTATGGTGAAGCCATCCATGCAGATGCAGTTTGGAAGGTCGTCATCGTTGCAGATTGTGAAAGGTCCACAAACCGCGTAGACATCACACTGAGCTTTTGGTTGGTTGTAGGCCAGTATCCAATCTTGCAAGCCCTCATACCAAACGTACCCCTTGGCCTGACCAGAGGCATCAATTACATGCCGAAAAACCGCATTCTCGTCGGCTAAGCTCTCAACGACATACTTCTCTCGTTCATTGTCAACAAAAGTCAAATTGTAAGAAGCCTGGTTTGGGGTATTATTCCCAGGATACGACACAAAGGAGTTCCCGTTCCACACACCGCTTGACCAATATGACATGGAGGAGTCGAGCCGTGTAAGCAAGAACTGGTCTGCACCGCTGGGGTCTAACCCGTTGCAGTACGCACCACTAGCCGGGCTGACCCTGTTTTTCCATGAAACCAGACGACGATCCAGGCCGGTTAGCCTGTCGAATCCAAGCTTCGCCCCGGGTAAAAGTGTATCCGTGGGGTCGTCAAAGCTTTGCCACAAGATGTGCGACGAGTTTGAGGAGTTCCTTAGGATGAGGTTTCCATTGCTCAAGAGCATGGCAATGGTGCCGTTTCTTTTCACGTTTGCTTGGGTGGACCAGAATATGGACTTGGTGGAGCGGTTTTGGATGACGAGGTTGCCATCGGTGGAGATTGTGAGTTGCAGCGAGGTGGTGTTTTTGATTGGCTTCTCTCTGTTCGCAACCCAAGCGGAAGCAAATTTGGGGACTGTGTTGAACCATATGCCTAGGTGCCAGCTACTGGTGCTCTGGGGGGATTTGGTGCTGCTTGTGTCAAAGAAGCCGAGCGCGTACCTGCCGTTTTCGGAGACGAGCTTGTCGCCGACGGCAAGTGCTTGGCCGGGTAAGATGGTGGCCGTCGCGGCGGCGAAACTTGGAGGGGCGCTCAGGTAGAAGAAGAGTGAGGTGAAAGCTATGAGGAGGAGAGGCATGATGAACATAGGGAGTGAGCGAGCTTTGCGCTGGGAATTCGGGGTGGATGCTCTCGCTGCGGAGCGGTCATATATAGCAAATCAGTAAGCATCTGTGGTGAAGTCAAGCAGACTAGATCAGAATAATCGGGTGGAGGCTTGGAGCGGTGGATGATCAACTGCCTTGCACCCTTGACTTCCTTGCCAAAATGTGGTCTAGTCTTCCTTGCCAAAAAGAAAGTGGTCTAATTTTAAAAAAAAATTGCCGTGGAATGGTTGGTGCAAAGTATAGGGAAGAAACATCGGGGTGGGCTCGTTAGAGATTTTTTTTTTCTTTCAAAAAGAGGTTTATATATCTTCGGCCACTGCATCAATCAATCCACACAATCATTTATTAAAACGAATAGAGAACATTTCAGCAGCCAATCAACGACAAGTTATAAAACAAATAAAGCAATAGGCACACCCGGTAAAAAAGACAACATGACTAAACACCTATCTTATTATTAAATTGTCATTCAAATTGGTTGCATGTAGCCGTGTTATTGTCTTTCATTGGTTGCACCCAAAGGTCATAATTAAGCCCCCTCGCTTTCACATGATGTAGTAATGATCACGTATAGATCCATCCAGATGCTCGGTAGATAACCTAGAAAAAAATCATAATATTTGTCTTTATTAAACATGCAATCGTTCCGACAGTTCCAAATAACCCAAAATAATGCACAAACTCCCACACTAATTCATGCCAATTAACAAACATACTGGCTATACTATTAAGTGAAGGTACCTTACATGATATGTATTATTTGTAATAACTTGGCTAGTTGGTACTTAAAAGATAAATGTTGGATCATTCTCTCTTGGTCACGGAAACAACAACGTTTACTTCCTTCTCACCTACGTTTTGCAATTGTCCTGTATTGGAATCACACCCTTATAGACAAACCACATAAAAATCTCGATCTTTAAAGTCACATTTGTTCTTTTGGATATGAATAGACTCAGGGATTGATCCAGTATTAATCAAGTCCATATACATAGATTTAACTGAAAAATACACCTGAAACATAAATAGTCCATCTGAATGCATCTGGCTCATTAGATAAGGCGACGTCCATCAACCTTCGAACTAAATGCATCCACTGATTCCATCTTTCCCTAACATGTGTTCGACTGAATTGGATATTTAGGGGAAATGATCTTAATATTGTACTCACAAATAAAGACGCTATACAATATTATAAAGCGGTGATACTACAAGGCTAGAGGTGTCTTTACCAGCCAAGTACCCTCTCACAACCTACTTGTACGCTCATTTTCAATAATATAAACTTCCACCTATTAAAAAAGGCGACCTTAGGGCATCTCCAACGCCGACCGCGCCGCTTACCGGTGCAGGCGACTGCCGCGCATTCAAACGACACGATGGCTGCCCGTCCGTCCGTCCGTCGTCCGCATTGATGGCACGCGGTTGCCGAGGCGTCTCCTCCGGCGCCACTCATCTGTCCGTCTGCCGCCCACCACCTCCTCTGTGGCACCCTCGCCGGTGCATTGCACTCTGACCATTGGCGAGGCCCGTGCCCATTATATGAACATGGTGCTGGAGGAGCGGGAGGAGTAGTTCTGGGAGGTGCAGGCCGACGCCAACTACAACCACGGCCTCCTCCAGGAGCATCTGCAGGCGGAGGAGCAGGTCACCGTCGGCATGGCGGTCACGCCGGACGCGGACCTGGCGGAGCAGGAGGTGCTGCTTGAGTCCTATCGCTCTGCCCGCGAGATCCGCCTCGCCCAGTGGCGGTACCGGCAGCGGGCAGAGGCAGCGGCCGTCGGCATGGAGCTGGAGGACGACGCGAGCGAGGCGTTGTTCGGTGACACCGGCGATGAGGAGGTCGCGCCCCGGTACCATGACCATGAAGAAGCCAACACGTCGGCGGGCGACGCCGGTGGCGAAGAAGAGTACTGCACGGTAGGTCGCTGCCGCTCGGGTCCCAAGAAGGCCACCGCTCCTCCCCTCCCGTCGATGCCAAACTTGGTGGGCTCAGCATCGACGACCAATTAGTCGCTTGGCGGCGACGTTGAGGCGGACAACTTCACTTCCTAGGGCTCGGGAGGCGGGGGTCACGGAGGCGGGGCTGGAAAAGGTGAAGCTTCCGTTCTCTTGGTTGATGGCCAGAGATGGGGACCGGACACCGACGATCATTTATATTAGCCCGCCTAGGACCGCTTTCATGTATTTGTAATAAAATCTGTCATGTTTATATGAAATATGGCATGTTTATATAAAATCAGGCCATGTTTATATGAAATCCGCACTTGTTTGTACGAATTTCATCCGGTTGGTTTGAGTTGTTGTGAAAATGCATGGGCTAGTGTTGGATGGCTTCCTCTCGCATCCATGTCCGCGGACTGGCCCCCCTGTCCGCGGACGGATGCGGGAGGTTTTTTAGGGTTGTCGTTGGAGATGCCCTTAGTTCTCATAAGAACCTTCCAAAAGAGTGAATCATTTGGCTGTGCCATTACTTGTGATAAGGCCTTGGAAAATAGATACTTGCTTCACAATAACTATATCTATACCCCTCCTCCCCATATTATAACTGATAAAGCCATTTACTAAGAAGAAACCTATTTGTAACCTTCAAGTTTTCAATACACAAACTCCCTCGGTCCTTTGGCCTACACAGTATATCTCACTTAGCCAACCTAGACTTCAGTTTATGCTCATCCCTTTGCCCAAGAACCGTGATTTATAGAAGTCCAATCTTAATCGTAAGCAGGGGATTATGAGTATGAGCCAACCCACATAAGACATAAGCTTGCCCTTCCAACAAGCTTCTTCTCAAAACATTCCTCACTACATTTCCCTCGTTTGTTCATTAATTTTCAGTACTGAATTGGAATCCCTTAGATAACTAAACAGTAGTGATCCAATCTCACAACCAAAGAACTGTCTGTAGTTATTTTGTTCCTCTTTGACGCGTCCAAAGCAAAACAATTCACTTTGTGGAAGTTTATTTTGGGATAGGACTATTGTTCAAAAAGACACAAAACCAACTTCATATTTCTCGCCTTGGCCATATCATGCCCCTTGTATCGCTCACATCGGTAGAAGGAGAAATTTTTGTTCCCATTCCACACTGGCTAGAACCCGACCCAACTTCTCATATGTTGGATTCTCCAAATTATTTTCCCATGTGTATTGCCTGTTAAACGTAGCATTGTAGAGATAGACTAGGGATAGATGTTTAAGTGGTTTCGGTGGATATAACCGAACTCTTCCTCTCTCTTATCCCTTGCTCTCCAAGCAATGTAATCTTAACAAACTCTTGTATGCGCTGTTATCGAGGGAGGTGCGCCCCTGCCATATAAACATGCAACGCGTCCCTCTAACGAGGTAAGACGCTTTCCGCCTGTCGCACATGGTAATCAGAGCATCCCTCTTCCAATACATCTAGCTTTCCAAATCTCCATTAGTGCCTAGCATGTCTTCCTCCGGCTTCTCCCAGATCGGCCTCAACAACCAGGTCACGGAGAAGCTCACCCGTACGAACTACGTACTGTGGCGCGTCCAGATCACGCCATAGCTAAGGGGAGCTGGCGTCTTCGGCTATGCCGACGGCAGCACGCCGGAGCCAGCCCGCTTCCTTCCTGGCAAGGACAAGGACGGCAAGGACTCCACCGAGCCCAACCCTCTCCACCCAATCTGGGTCCGGGAGGATCAACAAGTACTCGGGTACCTGCTCAACAATCTCTCCAAAGAGGTGTTGGTGCAGGTGACCACGATCACCACGACGCACGTGCTCTGGACAACCCTGGCGGCCATGTTCTCCTCGCAGTCGCTTAGCCGCATCAACAACATCCGCACGGCTCTGCTTCATGCGCAGAAGGGAACCCAGCCGGTCGCCACCTTCTTCGCCCACATGCGCGGCCTCACCGATGAGCTTGCCGCGGTCGGCAAACCTCTCCAAGACGACGAGATCGTCTCCTACATCATCCACGCGCTGGACATGGAGTACCAGCCCCTGGTGTCGGCCCTCGACGCTCGCACCTCTCCCGTCACCCTGGATGAGTTGTTCACCATGCTCAGCAACTTCGATCAGCGCATGGCACTCTACCAGGGGTCGGGTGGTTTCAAGTCCTCCGCGAACGCCGCCTCTCGTGGCCGCGGCAGCCGCCACGGCGGCCCTCCTCGCGGCAAGGCCCGATCTGGTGGCGGCGGCAACTCCTCAACTCCACGCGCCGGCCGTTCCCTCTCCACCAACTCTAAGGGACGCGGCGGTGGTGGCGGCCGCGGCTCCAACAGAGCGCGTCCAGATGCACCGCGCTGTCAGATCTGCGGCAAGCTCGGGCACAGCGCTCGGGACTGCTGGTACCGCTACGACGACGATGATGACTCCGACCAGGACGAGGACAAAGTGGCTGCCGCTGCTGATGGCTCCTACGGCGTCGATACCAATTGGTATGTCGACAGCGGGGCGACCGAACACATCACCAGTGAGCTCGAGAAGGTGACCACGCGGGAGAAGTACCGCGGCAAGGACCAAATCCACACTACCAGTGGAGCAGGTATGAGGATTCGTCATGTTGGTCATACAGTTATTAAAACTCCCCATCGCAAACTTCATCTTAGAAAAATCTTGCATGTCCCTAGTGCTAGTATGAATCTTCTCTCCGTTCATAGAATTGCCATTGATAATCATGTCTTTCTAGAGTTTCATCCTTTTTCTTTTTGATCAAGGATCAGGCAACGAAGAAAGTACTCTATCGAGGTAGATGCGTTCAAGGGCTCTACCCATTGATTCCGGAGCGCCGAAGATTCAATAAACAAGCCTACGGTGTTGCCAAGCTTTCGTCAACCCGGTGGCATGATCGATTAGGCCATGCTTCTTTTTCTTTAGTTGAAAGAATGCTTAGGAAAAATAAGCTCCCGTTTGTTGGTGAGCGCAATATTGAAATAGTTTGTGATTCATGTCAACGTGCTAAGAGTCATCAATTACCCTATCCTATATCAACTAGTGTGTCTACAAAACCATTGCAATTAATTTTTTCTGATGTTTGGGGTCCTGCCCCTAACCCCGTTGGTAGACACACTTATTACGTGAGTTTTATTGATGACTACAACAAGTACTCCTGGATCTATCTTCTTAAGAAAAGATCAGCTGTCTTTCAAGTTTTTCAAAACTTTCAAGCTCTTGTTGAGCGCAAGTTTGACAACAAGATTATTGCTGTCCAATCAGACTGGGGGGAGAGTACGAAAAGTTGAACTCTTTCTTCCAAAATCTTGGTATTTCTCACCATGTGTCATGTCCTCACGCTCACCAACAAAACGGGTCTGCCGAATGCAAACATAGACACATCGTTGAGGTAGGACTAGCTCTCTTAGCCGGTGCCTCCATGCCCCTCACGTTTTGGGATGAGGCTATCCTCACAGTTGTCCACATCATAAACATGCTTCCTAGCCGTGTTATCAACAATGAAACTCCAGTAGAGAGGCTCCTTCACGTTAAACCTGACTACAAGTCACTTCGTGTGTTTGGTTGTGCGTGTTGGCCCAATCTTCGTCCCTACAATAATCGCAAGCTCATGTTCCGCTCAAAGCAATGTGCTTTTCTTGGCTATAGCCCGCTTCATAAAGGTGTAAAGTGCCTTGACATCTCCACTGGTCGTGTTTATATTTCTCGCGATGTGATCTTCGATGAAACCAAGTTTCCTTTTGCTGATCTTCATCCTAATGTCGGCGCTAGACTTCGTCAAGAAATACTTCTTTTGCCACCTCATCTATCCGGCCTTGATCACGGGGGAGAAAATAATTGTGATGATTCAATGATGACTAACCCTCTTAACCATGTGCATGAGCTTTGTGATGTTGCGGGAAAAACGGAAGTGAAAATAGAGAAGAAAATGATGCACAAATTACTCCCCAAGTGCCATATTTCATGTGTCACGATGGGGGGGAGCAAATCTGCCTCGGAGTGCGCCTGATCCGCCTCGGGATCATCGCAGGAGCAGCAGCGCAGGCAATCTGCGCCGGGATCTGATGACCCACAAGTATAGGGGATATATCGTAGTCCTTTCGATAAGTAAGAGTGTCGAACCCAACGAGGAGCAGAAGGAAATGATAAGGGGTTTTCAGCAAGGTATTCTCTGCAAGTACTGAAATAAGTGGTAACAGATAGTTTTGTGATAGGATAAATTGTAACGAGCAACAAGTAACAAAAGTAAATAAAGTGCAGCAAGGTGGCCCAATCCTTTTGTAGCAAAGGACAAGCCGGAACAAACTCTTATAATAGGAAAAGCGCTCCCGAGGACACATGGGAATATCGTCAAGCTAGTTTTCATCACGTTCATATGATTCGTGTTCGATACTTTGATAATTTGATATGTGGGTGGACCGGTGCTTAGGTGTTGTTCTTACTTGAACAAGCATCCCACTTATGATTAACCTCTATTGCAAGCATCCGCAATTACAACAAAAGTATTAAGGTAAACCTAACCATAGCATGAAACATATGGATCCAAATCAGCCCCTTACGAAGCAACGCATAAACTAGGGTTTAAGCTTCTGTCACTCTAGCAACCCATCATCTACTTATTACTTCCCAATGTCTTCCTCTAGGCCCAAATAATGGTGAAGTGTTATGTAGTCGACGTTCACATAACACCACTAGAGGCTAGACAACATACATCTTATCAAAATATCAAACGAATACCAAATTTCACATGACTACTAATAGCAAGACTTCTCCCTTGTCCTCAGGAACGAACATAATTACTCACAAAGCATATTCATGTTCATAATCAGAGGGGTAATAATATGCATATAGGATCTGAACATATAATCTTCCACCAATTAAACCAACTAGCATCAACTACAAGGAGTAATCAACACTACTAGCAACCTACTAGCACCAATCCCGGACTTTGAGACAAGAATTGGATACAAGAGATGAACTAGGGTTTGGAGATGAGATGGTGTTGGTGAAGATGTTGATGGAGATTGCCCTCCCCCGATGAGAGGAGCGTTGGTGATGACGATGGTGATGATTTCCCCCTTCCAGAGGGAAGTTTCCCCGGCAGAACAGCTCTGCCGGAGCTCTAGATTGGTTCCGCCTCGTGGCGGCGGAGTCTTGTCCCGAAAGGTTGCTTCTTATTTTTTTTCTCATCGAAAGACTTCATATAGGAGAAGATGGACGTCGGAGACCCACCAGGGGGCCCACGAGGTAGGGGGCGCGCCCTAGGGGGGGCGCCCCCCACCCTCGTGAGCAGGGTGTGGGCCCCTTGGCCTTCATCTTTGGCGAGGATTTTTCTTTATTTATTTTAAGACGTTCCGTGGAGTTTCAGGACTTTTGGAGTTGTGCAGAATAGGTCTCTAATATTTGCTCCTTTTCCAGCCCAGAATTCCAGCTGCCGGCATTCTCCCTCTTTATGTAAACCTTGTAAAATAAGAGAGAACAGCCATAAGTATTGTGACATAAAGTGAAATAACAGTCCATAATGCGATAAATATCGATATAAAAGCATGATGCAAAATGGACGTATCAACTCCCCCAAGCTTAGACCTTGCTTGTCGTCAAGCGAAAAGCCGATAACAATAAATATGTCCTCATGTTTAGAGGTAGAGGCGTCGATAAAAATAAAATACGGACATGAAGGCATCATGATTATTGTCATAACAGCAACATATATAGATTTTGTCATATGATTACTTATATTCAAGTGATGCTCTATTCACAATGCAAAAGTATAAATCATAAACCTTATTGGGCTCCGACAAACTATAATCTCAGTCATTGAAGCAATTGCAATTTATCATAACATCGGAAAGAGTCTATGTCAGAGCTAAAAAGCAAGTCCACATACTCAACTATCATCTAGTCCTTCATGATTGCTAACACTCACGCAATACTTGTGGTTACGGAGTTTTAATCGGACACAGAGAAAGATAGGGGCTTATAGTTTTGCCCCACAATCTTTTACCTCAAGGGCAATGTCAACAATAATGGTTCGTGCTCCCCTACATCCAACTAGATATATATATCATGTTCTTTCCAACATGCTGAGCTTGCCAAAGGATAAAATGAAAAAGAAAAGGTGAAGATCACCATGACTCTTGCATAAGGTAGAAGATAATAATAAAGGATAGGCCCTTCGCAGAGGGAAGCAGAGGTTGCCATGCGCTTTTATGGTTGGATATATAAAATCTCAATGCAAAAGAACGTCACTTTATATTGCCCCTTGTGATATGAACCTTTATTATGCAGTCCGTCGCTTTTATACTTCCACATCACAAGATCGTATAAAGCTTATTTCTCCTACACCAATCAATCATACATATTTAGACCAATTTTTATTGCTTTGCACCGATGACAACTTACTTGAAGGATCTTACTCAATCCATAGGTAGATATGGTGGACTCTCATGGCAAAACTGGTTTAGGGATTTTGGAAGCACAAGTAGTATTTCTACTTGGTGCTGAGAATTTGGCTAGTATGAGGGGGAAAGGCAAGCTCAACAAGTTAGAGGATCCATGACAACATACTTTATCTCAGATATAAGAAATACATAACTCATTACATTGTCTTCCTTGTCCAACATCAACTCTTTAGCATGTCATATTTTAATGAGTGCTCCAGATCATAAAAGATGTCAATGATAATATATCTATATGTGAAACCTCTCTTTCCTTATTACTTCCTATTAATTGCAACAATGACCAAAGCTATCTCTGCCAACTCCCAACAACTTTTAATCATCATACTCTTTCTATGTGAAGTCATTACTCTCAATAAGATCAATATGAACTTGTTGTTTCTTTTTATTCTTTTTCTTTATTCACCCAAAATCATGGCAAAATAATCAGGCCCTTAACTCAACACTAATCTTTATTATATATAGCTCATGGACTCGATTACAAAGAGAGATCATAAAGCAAAACTCAAAACTAGATCATGCCATAAACTTTATTCTACTAGATCAAGATACTACTAATAGGATCGAACTAAGAAAAACGGTAAAGATAGGAGATGTGATTGTGATACGATACCGGGGCACCTCCCCCAAGCATGGCAGTTGCCAAGGGGAGTGCCCATACTAATGTGATTATATCTCCTTGGTCGATGAAGAAGGTGGTGGTGATGGATAATCGCACATCGAGCGTAAGACGTCCTCCAGCTTGCGGATAATGCCCTTGAGTGCGACAATATGCTCCTTCAACAAAATATTTTCTTGTGTGAGATACTTATTCTGTATACGAGCTAACTCAATCATCTTGAAAGCTTCGATCTCACTTGGGGTAAGAAGGTTATGATCAAGTTGAAGGATGTCTTTTGCTGCCGGAGCTTGATCCTTCATGGCCTTCTTGATCCTTTCATCCTTGTTGACCTTCGTGGGTTCTTCCCCCTTCAAATCCATCCTCATTAGCCAAGCATCGTTGTCACCATTGTTGGAGGAGGGGGACGACATGATGCCTGGCCTTGAAAACCCTGACAGAAAACAGCTCGAAACAAGAACAGAGGAGATTTGCGTGATACGGGGGTCAAAGCCTTCGGGAGAATATATAATGAATTTTTACCGACCAAAATACGTATCGTACAAGAAAACGAATTCCGGAAGGCACACGAGGTGCTCACGAGGTAGGGGCGCGCCCAGAGGGGTAGGGCGCGCCCAGAGGGGTAGGGCGCGCCCACCACCCTCGTGGGGCCCTCGTGTCCTTCCCGGACTGCTACTTATTTTTCTATTTTTCTAAATATTCCAAGACGGAGAAATATTGCCTTAGAAATTGTTTTGGAGTCGGCTTACTTACCGTACCACATACCTATTCCCTTTCGGAGTCTGAAACGTTCTGGAAAGTGTCCCTTATGTATTCCTCCGGGGTTATGGTTTCGATAATATTGGTTTCAACATTTATGGGATTACCTGAGATATAATGTTTGATTCTTTGACCGTTTGCCACCTTCGGATTTGTGCCTTCGAAGTTGTTGATTTTTATTGCACCGGAACGATAGACCTCCTCGATAACATAGGGGCCTTCCCATTTAGAGAGAAGTTTTCCTGCAAAAAATCTTAAAGAGAGTTGTATAGCAATACATAATCACCTACATTAAACTCATGCTTTTGTATCCTTTTGTCATGCCATCTTTTAACTTTTTCTTTAAATAACTTGGCATTTTCATATGCTTGGGTTCTCCATTCATCAACTGAGCTAATATCAAATAACCTCTTCTCACCGGCAAGTTTGAAATCATAATTGAGCTCCTTAATAGCCCAATATGCCTTATGTTCTAGTTCGAGAGGTAAGTGACATGCTTTTCCATATACCATTTTATATGGAGACATACCCATAGGATTTTGTATGCAGTTCTATATTCCCATAATGCATCATCAAGTTTCTTGGACCAATTCTTTCTAGACCTATTAACAGTCTTTTGAAAAATTAATTTGAGCTCTCTATTGCTCAACTCTACTTGACCACTAGACTGTGGGTGATAAGGAGATGCAATTCTATGATTAACATCATATTTAGCAAGCATTTTACGGAAAGCACCATGAATAAAGTGTGAACCACCATCAGTCATTAAATATCTAGGGACTCCAAACCTCGGAAAAATAACTTCCTTAAGCATTTTGATAGAAGTGTTATGATCAGCACTACTAGTTGGAATAGCTTCTACCCACTTAGTAACGTAATCAATAGCAACTAAAATATGTGTATATCCATTAGAGGCAGGAAAAGGTCCCATATAATCAAAGCCCCAAACATCAAACGATTCAATAACAAGAGAATAATTCATAGGCATTTATTGACATCTACTAATATTACCAATTCTTTGACATTCATCACATGACAAGACAAACTTACGGGCATCCTTGAAGAGAGTAGGCCAATAAAAACCAGATTGCAATACCTTATGTGCAGTTCTATCTCCAGCGTGGTGTCCTCCATAAGGCTCGGAATGACACTTGCCTAGGATCTGTTCCTGTTCATGGTCAGGTACACAACGTCTAATAACACCATCTACTCCTTCTTTATAAAGATGTGGGTCATCCCAAAAGTAATGTCTCAAGTCATAGAAGAATTTTTTCCTTTGCTGGTATGTGAAGCTAGGTGGTATAAACTTAGCAACAATATAATTAGCATACCATGGAGTACTACAAGAAGTACTTATAACATTTAATTGTTCATCAGGAAAGTCATCATTAATAGGTAGTGGGTCATCAAGAATATTTTCTAACCTAGATAAGTTGTCTGCAACGGGGTTCTCATCTCCCTTTCTATCAACAATATGCAAATCAAATTCTTGTAGCAAGAGAACCCATCTAATAAGTCTAGGTTTAGCATCTTTCTTTTCCATAAGGTATTTAATAGCAGCATGATCAGTGTGAATAGTTACTTTAGAATCAACAATATAAGGTCTGAACTTATCACAAGCAAATACAATTGCTAAAAGCTCTTTTTCAGTAGTAGCATAATTTCTTTGAGCATTGTCTAGAGTCTTACTAGCATAATGAATAACATTTAATTTCTTATCAACTCTTTGCCCTAGAACAGCACCTACATCATAATCACTAGCATCGCACATAATTTCAAAGGGTAAATTCCAATCAGGTGGCTGAACAATAGGTGCAGAGACTAATGCTTTCTTAAGTATTTCAAATGCTTCTACAAAATCATCATCAAAGACAAATGGTATATCTTTTTGCAATAATTAGTCAGAGGCCGAGAAATTTTTGAGAAGTCCTTAATGAACCTCCTATAAAATCCGGCGTGACCAAGGAAACTTCTTATACCTTTGATGTCCTTGGGACATGGCATCTTTTCAATAGCATCAACCTTGGCTTTATCAACTTCAATACCTCTTTCAGAAACTTTGTGCCCCAAGACAATACCTTCATTAACCATAAAGTGGCACTTTTCCCAATTCAAGACAAGATTAGTTTCTTCACATCTCTGCAAAACTCAATCAAGATTGCTCAAGCAATCGTCAAAAGATGAACCATAGACTGAAAAGTCGTCCATGAAAACCTCACAAATCTTTTCACAAAAGTCAGAGAATATAGCCATCATGCATCTTTGAAAGGTAGCAGGTGCATTACATAAACCAAAAGGCATACGTCTATAAGCAAAAGTACCAAAAGGGTAAGTGAAAGTAGTCTTTGATTGATCTTTAGCCGACACAGGTATTTCAGAGAAACCAGAATAGCCATCTAGAAAGCAATAATGTGTGTGTTTGCATAACCTTTCTAGCATTTGATAAATAAAAGGTAAGGGGTGATGATCTTTCTTAGTAGCTTTATTTAATTTGCGGAAATCAATTACCATCCTATAACCTGTGATAATTCTTTGTGGAATCAATTCATCTTTATCATTAGGAACAACAGTAATACCTTCCTTCTTAGGGACACAATGGACAGGACTTACCCACTCACTATGAGCAACGGGATAAATTATACCTGCCTCCAGAAGCTTGAGTATTTCTTTTCTTACCACTTCTTTCATTTTAGGATTCAGACGTCGTTGAGGATCACGAACTGGTTTGGCATCTGCTTCCAAATTTATTTTATGTTGACATAGAGTGGGACTAATGCCCTTAAGATCATCAAGAGTATATCCAATAGCAGCACGATGCTTCTTCAGAGTTTTCAATAATCTTTCTTCTTCATGCTCTGAAAGGTTAGCACTAATAATAACATGATATATCTTCTTTTCATCAAGATAAGCATATTTAAGATTATCAGGCAACGGTTTAAGCTCAAACACGGGATCACCCTTGGGTGGAGGAGGATCCCGTAAAATTTCAACGGGCAAATTGTGTTGCAGAATAGGTTCCTGTTTAAAGAATACTTCATCTATTTCCCTTCTTTCATTCATGAACATATCATTTTCATGGTCTAGCAAATAGTGTTCTAAAGCATCACTAGGAGGTACAGCAATAGAAGCAAGACCAATAATTTCGTCCTTACTAGGTAATTCTTCCTCACGATGTTGTTTACTAAATTTAGAGAAATTAAACTCATGAACCATATCATCCAAACCAACAGTAACAATATTCTTAGTGCAGTCTATGGTAGCATTGACAGTATTTAAGAAGGGTCTACCAAATATAATGGGACAAAAGCTATCTTGTGGAGAAGTAAGAACAAGAAAATCAGCAGGATATTTAGTTTTCCCACACAAGACTTCAACATATCTAACAATTCCAATTGGTGCAATAGTATCTCTATTAGCAAGTTTAATAGTAACATCAATATCTTCTAACTCAACAGGTGCAATTTCATTCTTAATTTCTTTGTATAAAGTATGCGGTATAACACTAGCACTAGCACCCATATCACATAAGCCATGATAACAATGATCCCCTATTTTAACAGAAATAACAGGCACGCCTACCACGGGTCTATGTTTATCTTTAGCACAAGGTTTAGCAATTCTAGCAGTTTCACCTTCGAACTGAATAACATGCCCATCAATATTATCAGACAAGAGATCTTTAACAATAGCAATATTAGGTTCTACTTTAACTTGCTCAGGAGGTGTATAAGTTCTAATATTGCTTTTATGAACAACAGTTGAAGCTTTAGCATGATCCTTTATTCTAACAGGGAAAGGTGGTTTCTCAATATAAGAAGTAGGAACAATAAGATCATTATAAGTGACAGTCTTTTCTTCAACTTTAATAGGTGCAGCTACTTTTACTTCTATGGGAGGATGATATTTAAACCACTTCTCCTTAGGGAGATCAACATAGGTAGCAAAAGATTCACAGAAAGAACCTACTATCTCATAATCAAGTCCATATTTAGTGCTAAACTTACGGAAAATATCGGTATCCATAAAAGATTTAACACAATCAAACTTAGGTGTCATACCTGACTCCTTACCTTCGTCGAAGTCCCAATCTTCAGAGTTGCGTTTAATTCTATCCAATAAATTCCATCTGAATTCAATATTCTTCATCATAAAAGAGCCAGCACAAGAAGTATCGAGCATGTTCCGATTGTTTTCAGAAAGCAGAGCATAAAAACTTTGCATAATTATTTCTCTCTGGAGCTCATGATTGGGGCATGAATATAACATTGATTTAAGCCTCCCCCAAGCTTGAGCGATGCTTTCTCCTTCGCGAGGCCAGAAATTATATATATAATTGCGATCACGATGAACAAGATGCATAGGGTAATACTTTTGATGAAATTCCAGCTTCAATATTTTATAGTCCCACGATCTCATATCATCACATAGCCTATACCATATCAATGCGTCTCCCTTCAAAGATAAAGGAAAGACCTTCTTCTTAGCAACATCATCGGGTATACCTGCAAGCTTAAATAATCCACAAACTTCATCCACATATATTAAGTGCTCATCAGGATGTTTTGTTCCATCTCCTGTAAAAGGATTAGCTAGCAGTTTTTCCATCATAGCCACAGGAAATTCAAAATGAGTTTCATTAATAGGTTCAGTAGATTGAGGAGCAACTCTTTGCTCTACTGGACAGGGTGAAGATACCCCGAACATGCCCCTCAGAGAATTACTTTCCATAGTAACAAGTGACAGTAAATTTCAGCACACTATATAAATTTTTCCTTACCAAATTCCACTTACCAAAGGCGCTACACTCCCCGGCAACGGCGCCAGAAAAGAGTCTTGATGACCCACAAGTATAGGGGATCTATCGTAGTCCTTTTGATAAGTAAGAGTGTCGAACCCAACAAGGAGCAGAAGGAAATGATAAGCGGTTTTCAGCAAGGTATTCTCTGCAAGTACTGAAATAAGTGGTAACAGATAGTTTTGTGATAGGATAAATTGTAACGAGCAACAAGTAACAAAAGTAAATAAAGTGCAGCAAGGTGGCCCAATCCTTTTGTAGCAAAGGACAAGCCGGAACAAACTCTTATAATAGGAAAAGCGCTCCCGAGGACACATGGGAATATCGTCAAGCTAGTTTTCATTACGTTCATATGATTCGCGTTCGATACTTTGATAATTTGATATGTGGGTGGACCGGTGCTTGGGTGTTGTTCTTACTTGAACAAGCATCCCACTTATGAGTAACCTCTATTGCAAGCATCCGCAACTACAACAAAAGTATTAAGGTAAACCTAACCATAGCATGAAACATATGGATCCAAATCAGCCCCTTACGAAGCAACGCATAAACTAGGGTTTAAGCTTCTGTCACTCTAGCAACCCATCATCTACTTATTACTTCCCAATGCCTTCCTCTAGGCTCAAATAATGGTGAAGTGTTATGTAGTCGACGTTCACATAACACCACTAGAGGCTAGACAACATACATCTTATCAAAATATCAAACGAATACCAAATTCACATAAATACTAATAGCAAGACTTCTCCCTTGTCCTCAGGAACGAACGTAATTACTCACAAAGCATATTCATGTTCATAATCAGAGGGGTAATAATATGCATATAGGATCTGAACATATAATCTTCCACCAATTAAACCAACTAGCATCAACTACAAGGAGTAATCAACACTACTAGCAACCAACTAGCACCAATCCCGGACTTTGAGACAAGAATTGGATACAAGAGATGAACTAGGGTTTGGAGATGAGATGGTGATGGTGAAGATGTTGATGGAGATTGCCCTCCCCCGATGAGAGGAGCGTTGGTGATGATGATGGTGATGATTTCCCCCTTCCGGAGGGAAGTTTCCCCGGCAGAACAGCTCTGCCGGAGCTCTAGATTGGTTCCGCCTCGGTTCCGCCTCGTGGCGGCGGAGTCTCGTCCCGAAAGGTTGCTTCTTATTTTTTTCTCATGAAAGACTTCATATAGGAGAAGATGGACTTCGGAGACCTACCAGGGGGCCCACGAGGTAGGGGGCTCCCCCCACCCTCGTGAGCAGGGTGTGGGCCCATGGGCTTCATCTTTGGCGATGATTTTTCTTTATTTATTTTAAGACATTCTGTGGAGTTTCAGGACTTTTGGAGTTGCGTAGAATAGGTCTCTAATATTTGCTCCTTTTCCAGCCCAGAATTCCAGCTGCCGGCATTCTCCCTCTTTATGTAAACCTTGTAAAATAAGAGAGAATAGCCATAAGTATTGTGACATAAAGTGAAATAACAGTCCATAATGCGATAAATATCGATATAAAAGCATGATGCAAAATGGACGTATCAGGATCCGCGCGCGCTGACGCGCCAGAACCGACAGCGGGTCCGCCCGCCCGTGCGACTGGCAGCGACTCCGCGCATGCCACGCGCCCGTCCGCAGCTGGAGCTGACCCCGCGCCCGCTCCGCACCACTCAGCACCCGATAACTAGCAGCATCCGGGTGGTCGAAGCGGCGCGCGCTTCCTAGACAAATCGCGCTGCTACAAGCGGCGTGTTGAGGCGCGGCTGACGGACGCTGAATCCGGTGCAGATTCACGCGGGCCCACGCAATCGCGTGTGCCTGACGAGCCGGTCGGGAGGCCGGGATCTTCTGCAGCGCCTACAGCAGCTGGTTCACGGGCCGAAGCCACAGAAGATCCGGGGCGAGCACGAGGCGAATCTGCCTCAGAATCTGCAGCGCCCAGATCTCGTGCAGCGTCCGGAACTCCTGTTCCTGATTCAGGATTTTCTGTGGCTGCCGATCCTGCTGCACCGTCACAACGACAAACACGACTACGACAAGGTGTGATCAAACCTGTTGATTATAAGCATATAACAAAGTATGGCCTAGTTTGTTCTACAGGTGAACCAGGTAAGCCAACTTCACTTGAGCAAGCACTTGATGATGAAAAGTGGAAAAAGGCAATGAAGGAAGAATATTTGGCACTTGAGAAAAATAACACGTGGCATCTAGTCCCTCCACAGCAAGGTAAAAACCTTATTGATTGTAAATGGGTCTTCAGAATAAAAAGGAAATCTGATGGAACCATTGACCGGTACAAGGCAAGACTTGTTGCCAAAGGGTTTAAACAACGGTATGGAATAGACTATGAGGACACCTTTAGTCCCGTTGTTAAAGCTGCAACCATACGCCTTGTTTTGTCAATTGCTGTTTCTAGGGGCTGGAGTCTCAGGCAGCTAGACGTGCAGAATGCGTTTCTGCATAGCGTTCTGGAAGGGGAGGTCTATATGAAACAACCTCTTGGGTTTGAAGATGAAAAAGCACCCTCATTTGTATGCAAACCTGACAAAGCACTTTATGGGTTAAAGCAAGCACCAAGGGCATGGTACTCACGCCTCTGTCATAAGATGCAGACACTTGGCTTTGTTCCTTCCAAGTCTGACACTTCACTGTTCATTTACAATAAACTGAACACGTCCATATTTGTTCTCATTTATGTTGATGACATTATTGTTACAAGTTCATCTGATGAAGCAATAACTGCATTGTTGAAGGATTTGAGTACAGATTTTGCTCTTAAGGATCTTGGAGATCTTCATTATTTCCTAGGGATTGAAGTGAAGAAACATGATGATGGACTTCACCTCTCTTAGGAAAAATATGCCACTGATTTGGTGAAAAAGCCTGGCTTGCAAGGTTGTAAACCCTCACCCACTCCTTTGTCAAGTTCTGAAAAAATGTCTCTTACAGAAGGTACACCTCTCAGCAAAGAGGACAGCACTAAATACAGGAGCTTAGTTGGTGCATTACAATACTTAACTTTGACAAGACCTGATATTTCTTTTGCTGTCAATAAAGTATGCCAGTTTCTTCATGCACCCACCACTGTTCACTGGACTGCTGCTAAACGTATAGTTCGATATGTCAAAGATACCTTGAGCATTGGTCTTAATTTCAGCAAGTCACCATCTACCTTGGTTAGTGCCTTCTCTGATTTTGACTGGGCAGGCAGCCTGGATGATAGGCGTTCCACTGGTGGATTTGCAGTGTTCTTTGGTCCCAACCTGATCTCATGGAGTGCAAGGAAACAGGCAACTGTGTCTAGATCTAGTACAGAGACAGAATACAAAGCATTGGCAAATGCAACAGCAGAAATTATATGGGTTCAATCTATTCTTAAGGAACTTGGTGTGAAAAACACCAAAGCTCCATGTTTGTGGTGTGATAACCTTGGTGCTACCTATCTGTCTGCCAATCCTGTGTTTCATGCCAGAACAAAACACATAGAGATAGATTTCCATTTTGTCAGAGAAAGGGTTGCTAACAAGCAACTTGACATCCGGTTTGTACACTCTAGAGATCAAGTTGATGATGGATTCACCAAGGCTTTGCCCACACGGAGTTTTGAAGATTTCAAGCATAATCTCAACTTGATGAAGTTGTGATTACGGGAGGGTGTTAAACGTAGCATTGTAGAGATATACTAGGGATAGATGTTTAAGTGGTTTCGGTGGATATAACCAAACTCTTCCTTTCTCTTATCCCTTGCTCTCCAAGCAATGTAATCTTAACAAACTCTTGTATACGCTGTTATCCAGGGAGGTGCGCCCCTGCCATATAAATATGCAACGCGTCCCTCCAACGAGGTAAGACGCTTTCCGCCTGTCGCACATTGCCTACCTATGAGAGTTATCTTTCTCAAGTCCAGGATTTCAATGATGACATTAAACAGACCATGGACCATCAAAATTATCTATTCTTCTCTTCCTTCCTACCTGCACTCGGTAAGTCCGCCTCCATTTTCCGCTGGAGCGCGCCCATTCGTCGCCGTCGACGTCACACAAGAAGCAATGTGATCCTCGTTTAGAATGATCATGATCTGATTGTACTTAATTAAAAGTCCCTAATCGTGTTGTCATGTAGGCTGTAGCTGTTTTCCAAAATTACGGCCATCTCTTTTTTTATTCAAGTTTGACTATACATAGTATATTAATGTAAGCATGGTGATCAATTCATCCACAAGAACTTTTGATTGTCTCAATGAAGGGAAAAAAAAGAGCTTAGGAAACCACAAAAAACACTAGAGCTTAGGGACAGAGACAAAACAACTGCAACATCAAGGGGCATCATCTGAGTTAGACACCATAGCGCCAAGGCCCAGAGCAATTAGGCTTGGCCCACGTGCAACCAAACTGACAATCACTCGTCGAAGAGAACTCATCAATGTCGAATGACTCTTCCGCCTCATCCTAGAAACATCATGGGCTATAATTATTGTGTGAAAAACATCATGAAAGGTCTATCTTTGACTTCCGGGCGATGCCCGCCAAAGTGCTCAATGTGATGACACTTGCGATGAAAGCGTTTTTTTACATGTCCAGCTATGCTTTCATCTTTTGCTCAACATCCTCCACTTTGCTCACCTCTCGCAACTCACCAAAAGCCTCCAACAACCTATGCTCCGCGCGTTTGGCCGCCAGAATGTTGCACGCCTTGTTCTTCTTTTCCAGGCGCCCATCATCCTTCTCCCCGTGCAAAGGTGTCGAGGAACCAAGCAGAGATTGTGGAACCGCATAAGTAACCTTTTAAAAAAGTCCTCCAGAGATAATGGTGGTGCTTTAGCCTGCGCCACCTCCGTTGCTCACCTCAACCAGAACGTCAGGCTTGTGTAAGGCTCCCTCCATGTACTTCGTGTTGAAACCAAGCAACTCCTCTGAACTAAAAATCGGACCCCCTACCAGCATCCGCACATCACCTACGCCCCCACACGTCAACCCGTCGTTCACGCTTCACGGTTCGTGACAACCAATGAATCCCCTCCCCGAGGTGCCATAGCGTTGTCCGGGAAAGGTTCGACGTTGTGAGGCCACCTCCACCGCGCGACCCAAAATGGACGTCCGTTTTGCCCGGATTCTGTCCGTTTAGGTAGGGAGATGGGGTCGTGTCCGGACGTGTCCTGGGATGCGGTGGCCGTGCGCCCAACGCGCGGACGCATCCCGGCCGCATCCTGTCCGCGTACGTTTTTCCTTGCAAGTCCTTTAACTTTTTTTTCATCATTCATTTTTGGTACATGGAAATACATCACCAATTTTTGACTAGAAAAACAAGACCAAAGAAAACAAGAACCACAAGAATACATTTTAGAAGATATCCAACTTCCATAACTGTTCCTGTAAGTTGGATTAGTGCCTTCTCGATGCATTCATTGTTGATCTGCGGAGGAGCCGCCTCCATCTTGCGTGTTTCTTTCTTCTTCGAGTCTAAAGAAGTAGACGTTGCTTCCTCGCATCTAGTCTCGTGTCTAGCCTCTAATCTAGCAACACGTGCACTTGTCTCATCAACAGTCACTATGCTAGCTAAAAGTGCACGAACATCTACTAAATTGCGCTCTATCAATATATCGATGTACTCTTCTTCCCAATACCAAAACTTGCATCCATTCTACACAACAAAATTTAAAGTTAGCACAACTAGTCAAATCTAGAGCACAAACCGAAGCTAAAAAGAGCACATACCCGATCGTTTAAGCACTTGATGAACACCCATCCGGGATGTTCCGGCGTTGTAGACACGCGGCGCACGACCTTCTTTAGGCAGTGGTCGCACTTAATGAGCGGCAACGGTGCGCCGACGAGCTTTTGGGCTAGCACCGAGCCCGGCCGACCGCCATTCGTGTATCTGCCGGCGGACCACCGACGGTGTAGATCCGAGCGGCTAGAGGAGGAGCCACTGCCTGCATGTGGCTTTGCGGCCCTGCCATGGCCTTCCGGGCCGGTGCCCGGCCAGTCCATGGCCTACCATAGCCGTGCGAGCTCAAGACCGACCGGATCCGCCCCAAATTCGGCCGGCGGGTGCGCAAAACAGGTGGCCGTGGTTGGGTAGCTCGGGGGCGCCGAGGGAAAGGGGCTGGGCGAGCGCGCGTCCGAGCTGCACAGCGACAATGGCAGCGGCGGCGGCGGCAAGGGGAGAGTGGGGAAGAGTGGAGAAGAATAGAGGGCGTGCGGCCGAAGGGAGGGAGGGGCGGATAAAAAAAGGCTGTCCCTGTGCCACCGGCGGGCGGGCCAGGGGAGAACACGCGGCCCGTGCGTCCGTGTGCTGTCCGTTTCACCCCAAAAGCGGCTCAAACTTGGGCCGGGGATGAGTCAAAAGCGGACAGAAAATGGACAAAAGTCAGTTTACACCCGTGCTAGGCCGTCTGGTTCGTCCGTTTTACTCCAAACGGACGCGCTCGGATAGGATGGGGTCGCGCGTCCCTGGAGTCCCTGGGAGTCCCTGGAGTCTCTCCGCGTGGGACTACTTACGGACTCCAGGGAGTCGTTGATCAATTCATCCACAAGAACTTTTGATTGTCTCAATGAAGGGAAAAAAAGAGTCTTCTAGTTGACGTAGCTAGAAGCCGACGGTATCTTTTTATGATGATGATATAGTAAAGCTTATGTCTTGTGTTTTTCTTCTTCACATTGTATTAATGCAATTCTGATGAATTCATCCAGAAGAGCTCCCGATGCTCTTAGAGAGAAAAGTACTTCAATGGACAGCGAATAGATGATGCAGTTGGCTGGGGCTTAAAAGTAGAGGAGATTCCCCTCCGCTCTCGCTACGTTTATGCCCCACGCGCGTACCTGCTGCCCCCGTTCAAGCCTCTCGCTACGTTTGTGCCCCACGCGCGTACCTGCCGCCCCCGTTCAAGCCTTCCACCCACCCCGCATCCTGTGGCTAAATTTCGTGTTTTGACCCCTTTTTTTCAAACCTATTTGAGATCTGACTTTAGTTTGAATTTTTTTTTGAGATCTGACCCTTTTGCTACCGTCAGGGACCCTGACGGTTGGGTATAACAGCCTACCGTCAAGGACCCTGGCGGTAGGGTTGCATGCCCTACCGTCAAAATCCGCCTTAGTATTGAACACAGTGCGTGCTCGTGTCTACCGCCAAGCACATTGGCGGTAGGGTTGTGCAGGCTACCGCTAGCCCGTTTGGCGGTAGAGATGTTTCCTACCGCCAAAGTCCCTGGCGGTAGGCTGTTAGACCCTACCGCCATGGACTCTGGCGGTAGCAAAAGGGTCAGATCTCGAAAAAAATTCAACATAGGGTCAGATCTCGAATAGGTTTCGGAAAAGGGTCAAAACACAAAATTTTGCCGCATCCTGTTCTTTTCAGGCCAACTCCACCGCGCGACCCCATCCTATCCGAGCGCGTCCGTTTGGAGTAAAACGGACGAACCAGACGGCCTAGCACGGGTGTAAACTGACTTTTGTCCATTTTCTGTCCGCTTTTGACTCATCCCCGGCCCAAGTTTGAGCCGCTTTTGGGGTGAAACGGACAGCACACGGACGCACGGGCCGCGTGTTCTCCCCTGGCCCGCCCGCCGGTGGCACAGGGACAGCCTTTTTTTATCCGCCCCTCCCTCCCTTCGGCCGCACGCCCTCTATTCTTCTCCACTCTTCCCCACTCTCCCCTTGCCGCCGCCGCCGCTGCCATTGTCGCTGTGCAGCTCGGACGCGCGCTCGCCCAGCCCCTTTCCCTCGGCGCCCCCGAGCTACCCAACCACGGCCACCTGTTTTGCGCACCCGCCGGCCGAATTTGGGGCGGATCCGGTCGGTCTTGAGCTCGCACGGCTATGGTAGGCCATGGACTGGCCGGGCACCGGCCCGGAAGGCCATGGCAGGGCCGCAAAGCCACATGCAGGCAGTGGCTCCTCCTCTAGCCGCTCGGATCTACACCGTCGGTGGTCCGCCGGCAGATACACGAATGGCGGTCGGCCGGGCTCGGTGCTAGCCCAAAAGCTCGTCGGCGCACCGTTGCCGCTCATTAAGTGCGACCACTGCCTAAAGAAGGTCGTGCGCCGCGTGTCTACAACGCCGGAACATCCCGGATGGGTGTTCATCAAGTGCTTAAACGATCGGGTATGTGCTCTTTTTAGCTTCGGTTTGTGCTCTAGATTTGACTAGTTGTGCTAACTTTAAATTTTGTTGTGTAGAATGGATGCAAGTTTTGGTATTGGGAAGAAGAGTACATCGATATATTGATAGAGCGCAATTTAGTAGATGTTCGTGCACTTTTAGCTAGCATAGTGACTGTTGATGAGACAAGTGCACGTGTTGCTAGATTAGAGGCTAGACACGAGACTAGATGCGAGGAAGCAACGTCTACTTCTTTAGACTCGAAGAAGAAAGAAACACGCAAGATGGAGGCGGCTCCTCCGCAGATCAACAATGAATGCATCGAGAAGGCACTAATCCAACTTACAGGAACAGTTATGGAAGTTGGATATCTTCTAAAATGTATTCTTGTGGTTCTTGTTTTCTTTGGTCTTGTTTTTCTAGTCAAAAATTGGTGATGTATTTCCATGTACCAAAAATGAATGATGAAAAAAAAGTTAAAGGACTTGCAAGGAAAAACGTACGCGGACAGGATGCGGCCGGGATGCGTCCGCGCGTTGGGCGCACGGCCACCGCATCCCAGGACACGTCCGGACACGACCCCATCTCCCTACCTAAACGGACAGAATCCGGGCAAAACGGACGTCCATTTTGGGTCGCGCGGTGGAGGTGGCCTCACAACGTCGAACCTTTCCCGGACAACGCTATGGCACCTCGGGGAGGGGATTCATTGGTTGTCACGAACCGTGAAGCGTGAACGACGGGTTGACGTGTGGGGGCGTAGGTGATGTGCGGATGCTGGTAGGGGGTCCGATTTTTAGTTCAGAGGAGTTGCTTGGTTTCAACACGAAGTACATGGAGGGAGCCTTACACAAGCCTGACGTTCTGGTTGAGGTGAGCAACGGAGGTGGCGCAGGCTAAAGCACCACCATTATCTCTGGAGGACTTTTTTAAAAGGTTACTTATGCGGTCCCACAATCTCTGCTTGGTTCCTCGACACCTTTGCACGGGGAGAAGGATGATGGGCGCCTGGAAAAGAAGAACAAGGCGTGCAACATTCTGGCGGCCAAACGCGCGGAGCATAGGTTGTTGGAGGCTTTTGGTGAGTTGCGAGAGGTGAGCAAAGTGGAGGATGTTGAGCAAAAGATGAAAGCATAGCTGGACATGTAAAAAAACGCTTTCATCGCAAGTGTCATCACATTGAGCACTTTGGCGGGCATCGCCCGAAAGTCAAAGATAGACCTTTCATGATGTTTTTCACACAATAATTATAGCCCATGATGTTTCTAGGATGAGGCGGAAGAGTCATTCGACATTGATGAGTTCTCTTCGACGAGTGATTGTCAGTTTGGTTGCACGTGGGCCAAGCCTAATTGCTCTGGGCCTTGGCGCTATGGTGTCTAACTCAGATGATGCCCCTTGATGTTGCAGTTGTTTTGTCTCTGTCCCTAAGCTCTAGTGTTTTTTGTGGTTTTTATTTATTTTTTGTTCCCAGGTTTTCATTTGGGTTTTTTATTAACCGAGAATATGAGGTTTTTGGGTCTAGTTTTCTTTATAAATTAGACTATCTCTCTTCTTCTTAATGAACAGAAGGAACCCGCTGCCCTCACAAGTCACGATGAGGTTTCTCACAAAAAAAAGAGAGAGAAAACATCTTCTGATTTGATGCAAAAAGAAGAAGACATATTCCAGTGGAAGCAGCCGCAGAACTGGCATCAGAAACGGCCATCTCAACTCAATATCAGCACCAGGAATTCTGAACATCGGTGGGAGGCTGATGCAAATACGAGTATCATATACAATTCAGAACATTTTTGGGTCTGACGTAGATGGATACGAGTCTCATTCATATACCAGCATCAGAAGTTCAGAACATTTGCGGGTCTGACATAGATAGATACGAGTCTCATACAGGAGAGGGGCTACATCATTTACAGTCCACGAGGCACCAGCAACATCTCACCAGACGGCAGCGCAGCGGCCTGCCAGCCAGCTCTTGTTCAAAGCAAAACAGGAGATTTGCCTTCAGCTCTACCAGTACCACATCAGTACCACCTCGGTTCTCATCACAACCATCCATGAAAACATCTCAGAACTACTAGAACCTAAAGAGACAATCTACACACCATTACCTAGTCCTAATCAAGCCCTCGCAGCGGCGGTTCACTCGCGCATTGCTTCACTACAGTTCGCCTCGGATCACCAGAATGAACCGAACGGCCTTCTAAGCATTGCAGCTACAGCTCACTGTTCCTTCCAAATTCGCCCGGTGACCCGCAGCTTGAGCTCCTTCCTGTCGCCGCCGGAGAAGCACAGGGCCATGTTCCGCTGGATGATGAGCCCATCGTAGCTGTCCCGGACCTTCCTGTGGCTGTCCCTGATGCTCCGAGGGATACCTTGCCAGGTCATCTTACGGTTGATGCCTCCCACCTCCAGGCTGTAGGTGTAGTTCTTGGCCTCGGCGTCGTCTCCCATGAACCTCAGGAAGGCGATGTAGACCGGCGCCATGCCCAGCTGGAACGCCTCAAAGTGCAGGCAGAAGTACTGCCCAAAGCAGCTGAAAACCTGGACAGGTATATGCTAGAGTTAGTTCCACAACTCTTACTTCCATGAAGAGGAAAAACACAAGCAGAAGCTGAATAACAGTAGCATGCAGTGTCGACAGTAACCTTACTTAATTGAGTCGTTAAGTATGCACACACTAAGTAAACGATCAGCAATCCATAAGACCATAACTCATGTTATCAAAACTATCCAAGATACACCTTGGATCTTGGAAAGAGGATGTGAGGACTAATCTACTGCATAGTGTTTCAGATCATAAATACAAAGGTAGCTGATAATTACCGTAAGCATCCATGTGGCATTCTCAACTTCATGAGGATTTGATTTGACATAGCGATGATTAAAGGTGCTTCCACTGTGCATGTCAACCTTATGGTCGTCCTTCAAGTGATTCACCAGATATGGAATGTCACCAGTGACAGTGCATTCAGACCCCGCATATGGGCAAGTATAGGGTCTGTATTGGCACTGTGATTCATGTTTCAGCTTGCAATAATAAGGATATATTCCCACGCATCCAAAGTTCTGGAACTTGCATGGAACCTCTAGAGAGGCAGCAACCTTCTCTAGAGCAAGGCATCTTATGTTACCCAATTCACTCCTGCAAGTTGGACAGCGATTATGAACCCTTGGCTTGCATCCAGAACAAATGGTATGGCCATTGGAGCACTGCACGCACAAATGTGACAAAATAGTTAAAGAACCTCTAGACACATTCATATTGAACTTCATTTCTGAGCTTAGAATATGCAGTGTAAATTCAAAATAATCATGAGATATCAGGCCCTCCTACTAGAATCATTTGACAATGAACAATCTGGATAACATTGAAAATGAAAAGGAAGACTGTTGTAATGTATAAGTTCAAAATGTTTGCAGGGAGCTAATCACAGGTGGGCCTGATGCATGGGGTGGATATCAGAAAGGAAGGGATATCACTTATTGGTCAAAGTGATTCATAGAAAAAGGTCACCAACCACAACCCTATTTTACCTCTGCCTACCCTGAAAGTAAATCAGCATTTTCATATTGTTTTGCAACTGGATATTCTTATCTGATCACACATGTAGGCATACACATGGAAAGCCAAAAGCCTAGAACAAGGCTTGGTATAATGCAACCGATATGCTATAGTTAAATGTAATTAGTTCAGCAAGAAGGCATACCTGATGAATTGGAGGATACATGGCGACCAAGCACACAGGGCATTCCAATAGCTCACGCACATTGCTAGAAACTATGACATTTGGTTTCGGTGAGTGCTCAATAAGATCACCGACGAGTTCCGTGACATCTAACATCTCAATCTTTGGAGGGTCGATAACTTCAGCATCAATGTCGTCAAGATAGGCAGCTGACGCCATGACCAAACCTATAGATACAGAATCCTGTGTGGAGGAAAAAGAAATCAAGAGAAAATTTTAGGCTTGGAAGCAAATGAAACAGATATTATCATCATTTTAAAAGACAGGAACGTTTTTTTATCCACAAAAAACATCTCCTGATCAAACTAACTCACTTTTCTAAGGAACACACAAACGTAAATTTCATCATAAGCCAATCATAACATGACTCGACTGCACTTAGAGGTTCTATAAAGAAGAGCACTAACGATGCAGAAATCATGAGCTCATATGAGCTTCATCTCAGAAAAGTTTGTAATATTTGACCCAGCAAGTCATGTTAGGTTACATCATTACACACCGAACAAAAAAACATAGATGCCAATTACCATTTTTCAGCAAAAGATTTGAAGGTTTTCAGCCTTTTACTACACTTTTGGTTCCGCTTTCTAGTCAACTGTTTTCCTTAGTGTGAATCCATGTAACTGAATTCGAATTTAGTTAAGTACTCAGTACAACTTTAATTTGTTGAAAAATCAGTGCACAGCGACAACTGAAGACCACATCAATGCCACTATTCCAAATATATCAAAGGAAACTAAGAAAATGATGGTTGGTCAGTTAATCATGAGGGCAGATGGGCTTGGATCTCAGAAAGAGTTTGTAATACTTGACCCAGCAAGTGTTGTTAGGTTACATCGTTACACACTAAACAAAAAACATAGATGCCATGTCGCTTGTTTTCACCTTTTTCAGCAAAAGATCTGAAGGTTTTTAGCTTACTGTACTTTCGGTTCAGCTTTCTAGTCAGTTGTTTTCTTCAGTGTCAATCCATGTAACTGAATCCAAAATTAGTTAGGTACTCAGTACCACCTTATTTAGTTGAAAAATCAATGCACACCGACAGCTGAGAACCACATCAGTGCCGCTTCTCCAACTATACCAAAGGCAACCAAGGACATGTTGGTTGGTCAGCTAATCTAGCTATAACTAGTAAGTAGTAACCGCTTCACTGGAAAGAACAGGAAATATGATAACAGAGGGAATGATGGAGTGGTGGAACAGGAAAGGGGGAAGGGGGGTGGCACTTCCATGAGCCTCCACTACCCCTTGTATTGCACTCACAGCAGCAGCAGCAGCTGTTTGCATAAAGTTGCAATGAACAACTCAAACAAGAAGTGCAGGGGCATGGAGTTCATCACACAGAACATCTTTCCACCTCATGTAAGGAGATGCCAGCAGCATGCAGGAGCTGTAATGATTTCCAATCAACAGCATGCCTGAATCTCCCCCCTTGCTCCTTTTTAGACTAGGAATCATGACTAAATAAACAGAGCAACCAACACATCATTACCTAACTCGAAGACACAAACCCTGAATCTTGTCTTCTTCCTTTCTAGATTAGGAATCATGACTCTTGTAAATGGAAACGCAGGAACAACAGAGCAGCCAAAACATCATCACCTAACTCGAAAACACAAACTAGCAGGCTGCAGGCTGAGGCTTTACACCAAGCCCCATCAGATCAGCCGTACGAACCTCCTTGGCGATATAACCGGATAATCTAACCATCGATTGACTGCATCCCGAGTTAAGGTGCCCTAGCGGGGTCGTCGTGGGTGGGGAATACTGTGACCCACAAGTTAATCAGTCCCAACAAGCCGCAAGATTTCCCGAACCTGAACCAAAAACCCTAGTCCAGGCACCCGCATTCCCGATCCCACGCGCGCATCCGAGCCAGAAACCCGCACGCGCACCTCAAAATCCAACCCACTACGCATCCAAGAAACAGGGGAAGCGGGTGCTACCTCGGGAGGGAAGGCGACGGAGGGGGGCGGCGATCGGAGCGGGCGGCCGGAGAAGAGGAGGGGCGGCGGCTGGTTTGACCTTCACTTCCCTGGGATAGATAGGGGATGGGGGTTTGGCGTGATGCTGGTACTGTGGCGGAGGGCTCGAGATGGATGGGGGGAGAGAGGGGGAGGACGGAGGCGAGCGCGTTCGAATTAAAGCCCCAGTCTTTGCGAGGCTCCGTCTCTGTCCTCTCTCTCTCGGCCGAGTCGCCTCTTTCAGTCTTTCCTTCTGACGAAAGGGGATGGGGTGGGCGTGTTTTCCTCGGGGTTTGGTTTGGTTTGGAGGGGAGGGAAAGGCCGAAATGGGGTGTTTTTATCGGGGAAAATCTCTGTTCATTTGGTAATAGTGGGCTGATGAGCGTGTGGGCCCTGTCCCCCGGCCGGATCACGCAGGGGATCATCAACGGTCAAAAACAGTTACTCCGGTCCGGCAATCTGGCCTGTATACTAAGTATTAAATGGAGTTCAGGGGCCCATCCGGTAAATTTGGTGAAAGTTCAAGAGAAAGATTGAATAATTACCATAGACATTTTGGATAGCATGTTTTTTTAAGGGACGACCATCATGGTTAGCTTTATTAGACCAGAACACGGTTACATCGTCTGCGAGCAAACCGACAATATAGTTAGGAGGCTCGTTTAACCAACCAATCGAACCAAAAAAATCATTTTGAGTAGCATGCTAATATCTACAATTTCATTTCGCTTAAACCCTAGAAACCTCCATCTGAATATTCAGCTCAAAAAGAGACTGATCTCGTTTATAATGAAAACTGGATTGAGAACATCAACAGGCCGAGGAGCAAATACATCTCGCCGAAGAAGCATGAACGCCAAAAAACACACACTTACACAAAAACACCACCGTGGAATTCAAATATCCCGTCATCCTAGGCTATATTTCAGTAAAGATACGGTCTAGTTCTATACGAATACTGATGGGGTATAGGGTCAAAATTGAAGTAAGTCATTATGATTCAAGCAAGGGACGTATAATTTATAGACTTCCCCATAAGGATTCGAAGCGAATCGAAGACTCAAAGGATAGCCAAGATTTGAAGGTGGGGCGTGCACAGGGAAGGACGTCCGGTCTCATCATGTGAAATGGTAATCGTATGCGGAAGAAAGGATCGCCGTCGGAAATCATGGATCTCTCTCTCTCCCCCTCTCTCTCTCTCTCTCTTCCTCGACGTTTTCTAGATAAATAATTTTTAAAGTAATATGTTGATGGAAAAACAATGTTTTTTGGAGTAGTCAAAGTGCTACCTGATATGTCAAGAAATGTTTGGAATAAGTCAAGCGAGAGGTGACAAAAGCACACGACGCAGAAAAGGAGGGAGGGGGGAAACCAATGCCCGTGATCACGAAACATCCCTTGGCTTTCCTGCCCTGACCTGCCTGCCTAGATGAGTCAGACGGGGTGCTCGTAATCGTAAACCCCTCGGCCTGTCCCTGCGATGACATGTCGATGGCAAGCCGGCGAGAAAGATATCAGGATTCAACTTCTTTTTAAATGCGTAGTGGGAATCGGTCAGCTTTGGCGCAGCAGCTTGCCAAAGGAGGGAGGGCGCAGGGCGCCAGCCGGCCAGCTTTGGCAGCGCAAGTCTGGTCTTTTGCCTTTGCCCCCCAAAAAGGAAAGGAAAAAAAGCAAAGCAAGCATTTAAAGAGAAACGGAATTCCAATGCTCCTAGCTCGCCAAGAAGGAAGAAGGAATTGTCTTCCATGGAAATCACCAAGAAGGTTCGATGAAGGTCTAGGTCAAGTTGGCCACGGTTCATTGCTATCGAGGGAATGTTTTTTTTTTACCAGAGCTCTGGTGCGCGTGAAATGTTTTATTTAGTTATTTACTGGTCCTGTGGGTCTGAGATGGAGATTACCGTTGCAACTTGTTTGAATTGCTAGATGCCAAGAGGATACAAATTGAGCCATTCAATGACACGAACCACTATACCGGATGGTGGAGATCCACCTTGGGTGCTGCCTTTTCTTTCTACCTCGGCGTCTTGACACTCTTACTCCGTTTGAGCAGGCAGTAACAAGCACAAAATCCACCTCGAAAGGTACCGATAAAAAAACAAGGAGAAAAGTACAGCGCGCATCACCTACTGCGACCGCACGGCCCATCATCCGGTGCCGATCGGCGCGTGGTTAACCACAGAGTAATCACGCATTTACCAACACCGGAGAGTACAGCTTACTTTCACATAATAAAACCGGCCAGTAAAACCAAGTGTGGTACTATTACAGCTTTGCTTGGTACAGAGTCACAGAGTGGAGCGTGGTACTTTAATGATTACTCATGGATAGTACTCTACTTGCCAAAGGTACGCGTGAAAAACGACTTTCTAATTCAGATTCAGTTCATTTTGTAAGGGGCAACACAATGCTCCATGACGATTCAAAAAATGTCAATAAGCAGCAGTACAATTTATCATTCTCATATGTTACAACAGGCAAGGAACAGACATGACACAAGGGTTTCCTCTCACCACTAGGTTGAATGAGATTACAGGATCCAACAGCTTACTGGTTTCACAGGGGCTCCAGCTTCTCCCCTACTTCGAACCAGAAGAAGACGGACCTGCGGGCGTAGATGGCCCGCACGCGCTGCAGCGCCAGGGTCCCGTTGGTCCGGACCGCCTTGGCGCCGCCTTCGATCCGGGTGCGGACGACCGTCACGCCGTGCCCCTGCTGCTCCTTGAGCGACGATGATAATGGATTGTATTCGATCGCCGTGCTGACTATCGGGAAGGACAGGTAGTCCAGAGGGTTTGGCTCGCACTGGAGCAAGCACTCCTGAATAGTTAGCTTGCCGCTTCGGTGAAGCAGGCAGCATCCGAGCTCCGCCTTGATAGTAAGATTGGCGATCTTGCACGTGGAAAGGAACTCCAGTGCACTGCGCAGATAGTTTAGCACACAAAGACATGAGACGATGTGAGGATATGGCACAGGTGAATAGATAGGGAACACATAGCAGTTTGTAGACTTGTACTTCCTTAGCTTACTGACGAACATTCACAAACTGAACTTGCACTACCACCTTAGTTTACAGACAAACATTCACAAGTGAAGGAACTATAAACCCATAATCCTCCAGGATCCAGAAGATATAAATTCTCAGTTTCAAGATTCCAAATTGTTAGTTTTGAACAATCTAAAGGCATGTGTATCTCGGAAACTTTCTATTTCTACCACAGCACATGGCAAAAAAGGTCTTTCAACTATAAAAGGGTGTACCCAGTGCTGTAAGCTCCCACACAAGGTGGGATCCGGGAAAGGGAATTTCTAGACAGCCTTACCCTTGCATAATAATAATTCTGCAAGGAGGCTGGTTCAAACCCAGGATCTCAAGGCCACAAGTGGAGAGACTCTACCACTGCTTTCAACTTACTATTGGTTTATTACCAAAAAATAGAAACGCAAAAAAGTGCTTCCAGAAAAACCCGCTATGTGATACGAAGAATTATAACTGTGGTCGGCTCCAGTAAAAAGTTAACAAATTTGGCATAGAGCAACCTAGCCATCATGCGGGGTAATGTAATTGATAGGAAACTTCATAATCAGGTTTATTAAGTGTACCGAAGGGACGGATTTCAGTTCCAGGAGAACCTCAGTCTTGTAAAAATGGGCTACTGCCTACTATAATGACAGCACATAAGGATTGGTAGTGAACACCAAACAGTAGCAAGAAATAAAGACAGGGAAATTTAAAATCGAAGAAAGGAGCATACTTGTCGGAGCCACGGGAACATGTCAATACAGTGTCATCAGGAAGCTCACCCCCGCCAATCTGATGGAATAGAAAATGACAAACATAAGCACACAGTTGCACCAACAATACAATTGGTGAATAATGCAGGAAACATTTCACCAGAGAAAATTTCTACTGAGATAACAAGGAACATGGATGGTAAAACTTACAATGCAAAGGGGCTTCTTTATTTGGATATTACATGCAAGATAGGTGCCACCGGCAGCAATTAGAATAGTGTCACCGGGCCTTCAACAAAGCAGAGGTCATCTCGGACATCCTTCATCCCGCAATGTAAAATGAGATGGAAAAAACGAACCTAGCAGCAGAAATAGCAGCCTCGAGATTTGGATAAACTCCAGGCTCCTTTACATTTCTGAGTGGCCTCTCAACACGCAACCATAACCGAGGATGGCATGCCAGGAAGCGCCATCTGTGGCAAACGAGGGCGGTGTTATACCTATCTGCAGGTTCAAAAATGAAATGCTAAAAAAGGCTCATTTTTCATGGAAGATAAATGATAGCAATGACACAACAAAAACCTCAGCAGTAAGTCAAGGTTTGGCTATCTAGAAATGCAATCAAAATAACTTATCCAAAACCACCTAAACTCTTATGAATTTCCATATGCATGTAATTAATGATGTAAAGAGATTATTTGTTTTCCACTGAACCAGCATAACCAATGGCCACGTGAGAACAGTATCTAACCCACTAAGTGACTGACTGCAGTTCTCAATGAATAAGACCCGACATACACCAGTTTTCCATCTGTGGAAGTCTAAACAAGATCTTTGCATTTCACACCACTTAACAAGTGCACACACTCGTTCCTTGGTTTAACAAATGGAGATACAAAAAGACAATCAGAAATACAGACATTACGCAATCAACAAAGTTAAAATCCAATTCTGACCCTGCTTAACACAATCAAACTAGCAAAACATTCATTTATGTCCAAAAGTTTGCCCAGCACAGGCATTAAGGCATATCATTGTTATCAGCACAGCCAATGGGCCACAGAACTAGGTGGCCAACGATTGAAAATGTGGCCGCGAAGCCCAAGGGTCAAAATATCAGTTCCCTCCTGGCAACAACACATCAGTTAGAACAACATGGTACCAACTTATAGAGTCTGACAATCTCAGAGTAAAACATGGCACCAACTTATAAACCATCGCAATTTGGTTGGACAACCACACTCCCTATTCCCAAGTCCAAAGCCCAAACCAACACAAGATCTAATTTTGAGACATCGTTCACTACTGGAGGTGCTTATCCCATCACGTCCAACAGTATATCCCTAAATCCCACTAATTTAGCAACACGGCCGCGTGAAATCGGTGCCAATACAACAAATCACCCCAGAACCCTATCTTGCTCTCTACAGAAGCAGGTCAAAGTCCTTTTTTTTTTGGCCCGTTCTCCTACTTATCCACTAATTCTCCGCGATTCCACCCAAATCCAAAGTCAATCACGCAGAGGAGCGACCGCAAACGCAACAACTACTGATTCTTCCCAAATCGTCTCTCTTGCTGAGGTGCGGGGAGCGAATCCGAACCTGGGATCGGGCTGAGGAAGCTGAAGATATGCATGAGGCAGCCGTCGTCCAGGCCGTTCACCGGCGACCCCGGCGCCTCCTCCCAAGGCGCCGCCTCGCGCAGCCGCTTCGCCATCTCCTTTCCTCCACGGTGGGATGCGGTGCCGCCGTTGGCGAGGTCTGACGAGAGCACGGGGACACGACACGATATCTCGCCCCACCCTCCCTGATTTTTTCCACGCTTCCTGGTCGGCCGGCCCCACCTGTCACTCGGCTTAAGCCTGAACTAAACACAATCCTAATCTGGGCCTGCCTTTCAAGTGGCCCAACCCTTTAGGCCTATCAAGGATGTGGCTGCTTCCACTGGAATTCGCCTTTTTTTTCTCTTTCTTTTTTTTGTCTCAAATTTGTTTTGCTTTTTTTTTCTCTTGCCACCAGTAGAACACAACTTGCAAATTAAAAAGTCCCCTAAAAACACTTACAAATTACAAACATTACCCCTAAAAAATTACTCCCTTTATAAACAAATATAAGATCTTTTAGATCACTATAGAGGGATTACATACAAGCTGATACAAATGACAACCAATAGCCCTAAAAAAATTACAACCAGTATGTTATTTTACAGTCGACTGAATTCTATTTGGCTTCATCGAATTTTGCTCATGTCAATTGTGTTGTCATTCTATTTTCGAGCCTACAAATACTGTGGTCTGATGTAGTTTTGTTTTTAATGTTCTTTTTGACTAATTTGTACTCCCTATGTCCCACAATATATGACGTTTTTGCAAGCTAACATAACTTGTAAAAAACGTCATATATTGTGGGATGAGGGAGTAATTACTTATTGTATTTTTATGTTGGGTAAATTCAATTCCCTTTCAACCATATAACATGTTTCCTGGTTATATTTTAATTATTTGTATGTGTGTTTAATTCATGTGAGTTTAACCTGTAAAACCGTTAGCATTTTCCGGCAATTTCCATTTCATATGCCTTGTTTATCTTTATTGGGTTTGCATCTAGCATTGATCTTGACCAATCCAGAAGAGCTTTTCTTTTTACTATGCCATGATACTCCTCGATGACGTATAGGAGTGATGGTTAAATCTGGCCCTTAATATAAAAGGATAATATAGTCCTTTCAACTTTCGTAATGAAGGGTTATCTTGTTGTTGGACGATGACTGAACTAAATCTCAAAATTCCTCACCCTGAAGTAAAGAAAAAGAAATCAATTCAGATCTTGAATGATTACATGCACGGTAAAAAAATTCTCATTTGGATTGAAGCATCTCCATATAAGGCCTGTATTTACGTCTGATCCACCAATCGTTCTGATTTTTTTATCCCGATACTTGAAACATCAGTTTCTGGTAGTGTGCATCTGATGCTACTGAAAGTTCTCTCCTTCAAAGTTGAATTCAAAAGAACTTTGACCAGATTCTCCATTTCAAGTTGTTAGCATGCACCACAACGCATGTGGACACTCGGCAAATAAGCAAATTTCAGTAGTTGTGGTCGGCTGGGAGAGTAGTTAGTGAGAGGGACAAGTAGGGAGACCCAAGTTTTTTTCGACAAATGGTGGATTTTATTAGCTTAATATGGAGCATCAAGAAGATACAAACACAAAGAGCACACCCGGCCTCTGCATAGCTAAGATGCACACAACCAACACGAACGCGCACACACAAAAATCACACCGACAGCTAGCAAAGTCATACGACCGAAGCTATGCCAAGGCGGATAGAAAACAAAAAGAAAGTGAAAAAAAGCAATGATAATCCACGCCGAGCAGGTGTTGATCCAAAAGAAGATGATGCAACACGTGATCCGAACGTGGACACAGCCACGCAGACTAAACGCGCATGCACTATGAAAGCGGCTTGCCAAAGATCATCCGTAGAACCAGAACCTCCGCCGATGTTCAAGTGACATCGGTCGCAGCTCAACTGGCAAGAAGAGATGGTACCTCCAAAATCTCATGGAGACGCTCCGACGATCCCAAGTAGATAGAAAATGTGTCTGCTTCCCAATCCTATTCTATACTTCTAATTATATCAACACGTGTGCTTCCACATGATCAAAATTGTTGTAGCTGTTAGATTTACTAGCTTGATCCACTAGCATCGACTGATGTACGCATGATAATTATACATCATGCAACATGCATTAGTTCATTGTAAGTGAGACTTAAATCACAGTGATTTTACATCAACATGCATAAGAAAAGGACATGCAACCATGCATAGGAAAAACCACCTCAACATGCATGGGAATTTCCATTCTACTCCCTCCGTCAAATAATATAAAAGCATTTTGACACTAAACTGGTGTCAAAAAGCTCTTATATTATGGGACGGAGGGAGTATTGTGCTAGATTTTCAGATTTTGTTATCATATTATTACTTCAAATAGTCATGCTCCATACAATCAAATCACAACAATTTCGCAACAACATGCGGGGTACCATCTAGTATACCCAAATGGGTGATCCTCGGCCCACTAACTATAATTCTTTCAACATGCAACTGCGCCAACTCATCATGTCACTATCATAGGAAATACTCACCTTAGCATGTACTTCTCTCAACATGCAACTATGTTTAATTCACCATGCTATAAATGCCACCATCCATGAAAAAAGACACACCTTAACATGCACCATACATGCTACTCATATTGCATACATATCTACAGCTATGCAATAATGCATAGTACAATAAATTGTTTTAGTTTCCCCTCTCATATTATTATTGTAAAACTAATGTTACATACAACGAAGAGCACTGCTATGCATACGGCACTATGCATCCTATTTCTCTTCGATAGTGCAACCAAACCGTCCATGTGTACCATCAAACTGCTTCACACTACTGAATTGGTCGTCCTACAGTGATCGCATACACTAAGTATCGTGTGCACAGTAGTTCCAAACAACAAAATCATACAATAAAATCTCTTTGAAACCATTGCCACAACAACGACGCGTGGGCTATCACCTCTAGTTTTAAAACACCTAAACACAACTTAAAACATACAGACAGAACAAATTAGTATGACACATATGCATGCTCGGTTAAACTTCATAAACACATTCAGCATTCCTAGTCGACACAAACGAAGCAAATGTGGAATCATTACCCCAAAAAGGAGTAGCATATAGAGATCCACATTCATACAAACAATCTTTGGTCTATAGAAAGAAAAGAAGCTTGCTTACCAAAAGTTATCTAATTTGCACAAGACTCTCGGCATAATTAGTTAGATGTAAAATCACCGCCTTTTGCGATCCAGGATAATGGTATCTTGTGTCTTGAACACCCAAAGAAATCTTCGTTATCTGAGAAGTCTGGGTGTCATACCGGTACATGTCATCTTCCTTCGTTAGAAGCCACATCCCTTGATGAAAAACAACCCTGGGAGGTCGCGTAGCCCTGCAACATTCAGGCTCTATAATCAAGTCATCAGGACGACGGATCGTCGTAGCCCGGCGTCGACTCCACTCGGGCCTCTGATCGACCCCAAAGCTCAAGGTCCAAACCTCAAGCTCTAGGTTCATGAAGCCCAAGCAGACACTAGTAGAAAAGGGGGCTTTGGTCCAGGCCGGGTAAGCCCATTAGTCCCGGTTCAGTCCAGAACCGGGACCAATGGGTGCATTTATCCCGGTTCGTGCGGCTAAGGCATTAGTCCCGGTTCACCTGGGCCCTTTAGTCCCGGTTCGTGCCACGAACCGGGACTAAAGGGCGCGATGCCCATTAGTCCCGGTTGGTGGCACCAACCGGTACTAAAGGTTAGACCTTTAGTCCCGGTTGGTGCCACCAACCGGGACTAATGGTCATTGAGGCATTAGGTCCCATTTTCAAACTGTCCCCCCCCCCCCGGTGGACCGCCTTTTCAGTTTTAGAAAAAACAAAAGAAAATGATGGAAATGTCAAAAAAATAAAATAAAATAAGTTTCCCATGTGATATGTGGTCTAGTTGTTGGAAAAATTTACAAATATGAATTTCGACTTTATTTACAAAATCTCTATGGAATTTGTAAAATGGGCATAAATTTTGCATACGAACTCGGATTAAAAAGTTTTTTATATGAAAAATCATCTACTCGAAAAGTTACATCCGATGGAGACGGCCTATGGCCTGTTTGCAAATTTGTAGAATCCTCAAATTCCAAAAGGAAAAAAAGTTATGCTCAAATTTCAGTTTTTTTAAATTTTCATTAAATCTGGTCAAACTACTTATTCAAGAAGTATTAGTGTTACTAAATAATTATTCAAGAATATTAGTGTTATTAAATAATTATTTCAGTTTTTTTGAATTTTGGTCAAATCTAGTCAAACTATGGTCAAACTGTGGTCAAACAATGGTCAAACTACCTATTCAAGAAATATTAGTGTTACTAAAAAGTTATTGTTCTAAAACAATAGTGTCAAACTCAAACAGTGAAATGTGTGACTTCATGCTCAAGCTAAACTCCTGAGGGTTAATAGGATTGACATCTTACTATTGTCAGGAAAACAACGAGTGCAGACTTGGAAACGAGGGAGAATAGAACCCGGAAGTTAAGCGTGCTCAGGCTGGGGGAGTGGGAGGATGGGTGACCGTCCGGAAAGTTAGATAATTTGGAATGATGAGGGGTGATTAGAGATTAAATTGAGCAGTGATGAGGGGTGATTAGAGATTAGAGGTTAAAATAATTCAAAAATTTGAAAATAGAAAAAATTACAAAAAAAAATCAGAAAATTTCCTTTAGTACCGGTTGGTGTTACCAACCGGGACTAAAGGTGAACCGGCCACGTGGAGGGCCTTTAGTCCCGGTTCTGGTTTGAACCGGGACTAAAAGGTCAGGGCATTAGTACCGACCCTTTAGTCCCGGTTCAGGAACCGGGACTAAAGGCCCTTACGAACCGGGACAACAGGCCCTTTTTCTACCAGTGAGACGCAGCACAGCTCATCGGCCAAGCTAAACCGGACGAATGAATTGGATGGAGTCACGCGACCTTGGTTGAAAACACATGTCCAGTAGATGTAGCCATTGACGTGAGCCGGAGTTTGTCCGACGATCCAGTGCGGCGGGTCTGCCGTCTGCCGCCATGTATCGGTGCCGAGGGTGAGCACCTCGAACCTGCAGGCGAGCCCACATCGAATTACTCAGTATCGACCCATATCCCTATGTTCTGTCTTATACAAGATTGCTTCTAAATGCATCACCAACAGAATGAGGGTTTTTATGGGGGAGATTATTAGTGAAGAACAAAGCGCGTTTGTTCCTGGGCGCTTAATAACTGATAATGTGCTCATTGCGTATGAGAGTGTTCATGCAATGAAACGACGAAAGAAAGGGAAGAACCGTGTTTGTGCAGTGAAACTTGATATGATGAAGGCTTATGACCGAGTAGAATGGCATTATCTGGAAGCCATCATGCTGCGTTTGGGTTTCAGCTCACAATTTGTTAGACTTATTATGAAGTGTGTCACGTCTGTTCGATTCACTATCCGGGTGAACGGAGAATTGCTGCCACATTTCACACCTTCGAGAGGTTTTCGTCAAGGGGATCCCGTCTCACCGTATTTGTTCCTCCTATGTGCAGAAGGTTTCACTTCCTTGATGAAGTTTTATGGAAGGGCCAATATCGATCGAGGTATTCGAGTAAGCTATCAATCCCCTTGGGTAAATCACCTACTATTTGCAGACGATAGTCTTATTTTTATGAATGCACAAGCAGCTAGTGCAATCAGGCTGAATGAGGTGTTACAGATTTATGGTGACTGCTCCGGTCAGTGTGTTAATAGGGACAAGAGCTCAATCTATTTCAGTCCTAACACACCCGAACCAGTGCGCCTTTTGTTGAAGGAGTTTCTGAACATCTCAGTCGCAGCGTTCAGTGAACGATATTCGGGACTTCCAACTGCTGTGGGCCGTATCACTAGTGGTACTTTCGAATTTCTCAGAGAAAGGATGAGAAGCAAGCTACAAGGAGGAGTGGAACGCCTCATTTCATGTGCTGGCAGGGAGGTCAGGCTGAAGGCTGTGGCCCAAGCAATTCCAACACACTCTATGAGTTGCTTCAAACTCACTAAGAAGGTCTACAAAGGCCTTTCTTCAGTTATGGCTAGATATTGGTGGAGTAGCTCAATCAATCGCAGATCACTCCAGTGGATCGATTGGCCTTCACTTGCTGAACCCAAGGTTGCTGGAGGGATGGGGTATCTAGAATTGTTCAACCTAGCCCTGCTCGGGAAGCATGGGTGGAATCTGATTATGAACCTGGACTCTCTCTATGCTCGTGTACATAAGGGAAAATACTTCCCGCAAAGTGACTTCATGGCTGCAACTGTCCCAAAGTCTGCCTCGGCCACATGGCGAGCTATATGTGCGGGCAAGCAAGCATTGGGAGCCGGCCTTGTGAAACGAATTGGAGATGGCACCTCGGTGTCCATTTGGAATGATAGTTGGGTGCCAGGCCTACTCTCCTTACGGTCAACTGCTCACATCGGTAACACCAACATTACTGCTGTGTCTGAGCTGATCGATGGAGATCGAGGTTTATGGAAGGTGGAATTAGTGAGGCACCATTTCATCGCCCCCGAAGCTGATGCTATTCTCAATATCCCGTTGAGGGCAGAGGGGGGAGAGGATTACTGGGCATGGAATGCTGAAAAGTCGGGCATCTACACTGTGAAATCAGCGTACCGTTCTCTTATGACCTTGAACGAGCATTCTGCTCAAAGGGAAGGGACGGTTACGGAATCCTCAGAGCAGCAAAAACAGTTGTGGACAAGACTTTGGAAGCTAAAAGTTGTGCCAAAGGTGAGAGTGTTTTGGTGGCGAGTGCTAAGGGGAATTCTCCCCACTGAGAGCGCCTTAAACCACCGACACATTGTTGTCTTGGCACATTGCAAAGTCTGCCTTGATGCAGACGAGGACATGTATCATGCTTTGATTACATGCGCTCATGCTAAGCTATTCTGGAAGGAGGCGAGGGAAATTTTGTCTATCAAACTACCAGAGCTCCATACAGAAACGTGGTCTAGGGACATCTTGTGTGATTCTAGATTTGATGAAGCGGATCAAGCGAAAATTGTTACTATCATGTGGGCAATTTGGACGTCCAGGAACAATATTACACATGACAGGGCTAGCTTGGATCCTGCTCACTCCATGAAAATGACGAGAGAGGCCTTGTCGCTGTTAGAATTACCCCAACAACATGCAATGATCTTACCGGGCCATGGTTGGAGACCACCTGATGACGATCATATAAAGATCAATCCTGATGCTGGGATTTCCAAGGAGGCAAGGATGTGCGGGCTGGGAGGCGTTGCCAGATCTGCCAATACTTTTTTGGGTGCTTGGTGCAAACCTATCCAGGGCACTACGGATCCACTTGTTGCGGAGGCTCTTGCCCTCCGCGAGGGTGTGATTTTTGCTCAACTTCGTGGCTTTGTGCGGGTGGAGATGGAAACCGACAGCATGGAGGTCGTCGATCTTTGGAACTTGCGCCGTTCTTCGCGCTCACTGATAGCGCCCGTATTACTCGATATTGAGGGTTTAGCTGCTTCTTTTCATTCTTTTACTATTCGTCATGTAAAGAGACATGCCAATATCCCCGCCCACCTGTGTGCAAAACATGCTTGCACAACGGAAGTAACGGGGTGTTGGATGAACAATCCTCCTAGTCTTCTGGTTACCAGCCTCATGGCTGACAGAGCCAGAGCAATCTATTTGGAATAAAGCCCTCATTACCCCGCAAAAAAAAGAACCTGCAGGCGAGCCTGTACTTCTTGCTGCTAGGAAGGTTTTCTTCGGAGAAGAACCTCGCCACCTTGTACTTCTTGCTGCGGGGGTCAAACCCGAACCCCACCCTCGGGAAGGCGAAGACTTAGTGCTTCCGCTCTGGTAAGGTGACGAACTCCCTCGTCGCCGGGTTGCAGACCACCAGCTGCTGCCGCACGGTGGAGATGAGGATGAGGCCGTCGCAGTGCAGCGGGCTGCTCCACAGGGCGATCCCTCCGGGTAGCTCCTCCTGGTGCACCAGCTCCTCCACGTCACCGACGCGGTACCTGTAGAAGGACATGCGGAAGGCGCTGTCATTCTTGTTCGTGTCGAGATCGTCGCGGTCGTACGTGCAGGGCACCATGCATGAGCAGCGACGGGCGGATCTTCTTGGAGCACTCGTGATGAGCGGTGATGAAAACTGGGTCGGATAGCATGGCCTGCCAGGCCTTGCAGACGGACCTGAAGCGGAGGACGGACCTAGACGAGAGGAGATATTTAGGACCATGGTCCAGCCGAACCTATGGTCAATGTCATTAGATCTAGTAATGGTCTTCATGTGGATTTGGGCCTGATTAGCATTCAAATTTCTTTTATTACCTTAATCCTTCTCTTGGCAGCTTGCTCTAGGCCTGCGTAGGCTTGCATTTTTTAAGGGAAGGGCTGTCACACGCCTCTATGTTACTGTAGCAACACATGAAGCCTGTTTTTTTTAATCTATTATTATTGTTTCATATGTTTATGGAAAAAAATATTCTTCCACAGATCGCATCCATTTGAAAAAATGTTTAAAAAATTAGTTCACTGATCATTCAGGTTACTACATGTGCGATTTTTTTCATGATTTTCTGAAAAACAAAGAAAAACTGAATTTATGTTGGCATGCATTTCCTGGAGGCAGAATTGGCGTGCATTAAACAATTGTGAACAATGCGGCTGCATGGAGACAACTTTAAAGTCTTTGATAAGCTTATGTCAAATGAGAGGAATCTAGCATGTACCCATAATACTTTCAATACAATATTAAGTAGGAAATTAGTACTGATATTTTGGAAAAAAAGATGTAGACACATCAACTACGAAAATTTATCTGTTCAGCAACTAAAAATTCTAGATATTTTAGATTGGTTGGGCTTTTTTAGAACCGTTCGTTGATGTCGATCTAACGGCAGACAAATACGAAGTACTGGGTAGTACTCCGATGAAAGTACGCGAAAGTACTAAAACGAGTGGGGCCGGTACTCGTGACAAGGTGGGGATGCGTTTTAATCTAGGGGCAGTTTAGTCCTAGGAAAATTTGCACGCGCCGCCCCTCTCGTCGAATGCATAACCACCGTCATGGTGCTACACATTCCACAATTACTCATCGGCGGCCATCTCCTCCCTCTCCTCCAAGTCCACCGCAGTCATCTCCTCCTTCTTGCCACTGCAACTTCGCTCCACTCAGGCAACCCCCCCCCACCACACCCACCCCACCCCCTCTTCCACGGCAGATCGAGCTGATGGCCGGCGGCGAGAACACCGACTTCATGCAGATCGCCGGCGGCGACCAGGTTAAGTTGGCCAGGTTGAGGGAGATCCGTTCTTGGTTTGACAACACAAGGCAGATGAGCTGGACGGCAATGGCCACTCTCAAGAATTTGACGAAGAAGGAGAGGGCAAAGCTTTTCCCCCCAACCGCGCAACCGATTCAGAAGATCGAGATCCTCCTCTGGGTGATGGAGCAGGCCAATTCGTCCAGCGAGTGGACCAGGCGGAGGTGGTGGGCGTTCAGATCCAGGGTAGAGCATCCACTGGATCAGGAACCCACCGTGCACGAGGTGCCGTTGCAGATTGTGCAGCCTCCAACCGAGTCATCGGAGACTCCGAAGCGCAAGATGAGGAGGACAGTGGTCGCGACCTCACTTCCCCGCCGTTCTCCACGCTTCCCTCGCCGCTCTCCTCGTCTGAACGGCGGCGGTAGCTATGTTTAGAGTAAGCTTCCCCACTCCTCATCTTCCTACTGCTCGTGCTTACATCGTGGTGATACTGATCGTAATAGCTCAGAGAGGGAATGTTAGATGGCATTTTAATCTCAATGAATTGCATGAACATTTGAGTACATGGATTTGGAGGCTGGATTATGATGTATGTGAACCCTAGGCATCATATGAACCCTAGGAAAAATTAGTAATGTTCTAGTGGTAGACACTGAAATATTTCGGTACACACCGATAGGCACTGAAATATTTCGAAACTGCCCTAGGCAAAATTTGTAATGTTGTAGTGGTGGACACTGAAATATTTCGGTACACACCGGTAGGCACTGAAATATTTCGGTACTGCCCTAGGCAAAATTTGTAATGTTGTAGTGGTAGACACTGAAATATTTCAGTACACACCGGTAGGCACTGAAATATTTCGCTACTACAATTTCAGTACACACCGATGCACACTGAATTATTTCACTACTGCAGTTTCAGTACACACTGTTACACACTAAAATATTTCAGTACTGCAAATTCTATACAAAGTTTGGCATTTTGTCATTTATGTGTGAATTAATCCATGCATCATATGGCCTAACTTTGTACATGAGTTTGGGTCAATTTCATGTCTATTTATTGTTAAAATTATTGTCATGCCATGAAACACAAGACAAGTCACTGACCCAAGCTTGCAAAGATGCCATATCAATGTTGCTGATATGAAATATGCATGTTTTCACCAAGTCTTGTGTCTGAATTAAAACTGAGCATTTTTTCTTGATGGTATCCATGGATCTAGAACTCCTATGAATTTGCTCATGTTGGATGTTTTGTTCTCCATCATTTGTACTAGCATTCCGTGCAATTAGATGCCATGACAAGACCCCTGACATATTTATTTTCTTGCCTCCAACATCACATGTGTGTTTTGCAGGAAAAAACCCGGAGTTCACCAGGCTGGCTGAAGTTGTGAGGCTGGGAGGCTGATGGTGCTGCTACTGGCTGATCCTTCTTCTTTCAGTTTGTGTTCGTCATTTCTCAAGCCGTTGGACCAGGGCTACTTCCCTATGTGCTGTTAATGTATTAAGTAGTTCCTTCGAATTTGTAGTATTAGTTAGTTTGAATGTGGAAGTACCTTAATTTTTAGGAACGAAATGTTGCTATGTATGACCAAGGGTTTCATACCTTAATCTTCGGATAATTAATTATGTGAACTATTGGATGTGGCACATAACGAAACGCCTCTACCATTGATACTAGTTCAACATGTCGGTACAATTAGAGACCAGCCACTACCATATAGAACAGTTAGCATTTCATACTACAACCTGGCACGTACAAAACATCACACAGTGGAAGCACATCCCTAAGCACCTTGCATTGTACAAGGTCTTAGAGACAAGCCGGTACACCCTGAGGCATCTGATTGCTGGGAAGATCAAGTACCGTTTCTTTGGCAAGATTGGGTGCCCTTTCTGTTGCAAGGTGATCGGTGGCGGCATAGATGGCATGATCCAGCATGCCTTCAGCACTGGCAATGGACATGGTAAGAAGCATAAAGCCAGTACTCTGGCTAAACATGCTGCCTATGCACGCTTCCTCGAGATTGTCAAAGTCAATGAGCCCTACAACATGCATTGAAGAAGGGAGAGAAGTGATGTGCTGCTAGAGTGCTGCTGCTGCCCCAGGACCGCAGTGTCCTGTTATGTTATCTATGTTTGTTTGTTGTTGGAGTCTAAAACTGATGTCCTATGGTGTGTCTGAACCTATGCTGAGCGGTGGTTGATCTGCCGTTTATGTTAAGAGTTTGCTGCTACTCTGGTTTAGTGTTCCTAGTTGTTAATACTATTTTGGTGATGCATGTTTAAGCCTTGTACAATTCTAGATGTTTAGGGTGGTGCTTAGAAAAATAAACAGGGTATTTCTGAAGCACCGGTGCCTATTTCTACAGGAGAGACGCCTAGTTATGCGTCTACCCTGTACAAATAAGCACATGTGCTTAAGAAAAGCCTGGTTTGTTTCTATAAGCAACTCCCCTAAGCACCTTGCATTATACAAGGCCTTAGCAACTCAAGTATCGTACGGTGGTCTATGTTATGGTTGCTGTGTTATTCTGTCGTACGGTGATGCATGCTAGGAACTCTAATAATATGACTATGGTAGTTATAGCTTGGCATGACTATGTTTAGTGTATAACTCAGCATGTTTCTGCCATATCTATGAGCAGTTACAACTGAACTATGCATTAATTTTTGACAAAATTAAAGCATGCAAATGATTGCCGATTCCACCTATTGCCAAATCAAGCTTTGTACTGATGATGCATTAGATATTGCAATAAGTAGAGGATGCTCATGATTGCCAAAAGTACCTATTTCCACTTTCTGATAAGAACTAAACGTGTATCAAATGATGCTAAAAGTAGAGCATGAGCATGAGAATGTATCAGTGCATTAGATATTGCAATAAGTAGAGGATGCTCATGATTGTCAAAAGTACCTATTTCCACTTTCTGATAAGAACTAAACGTGTATCAAATGATGCTAAAAGTAGAGCATGAGCATGAGAATGTATCAATGCATTAGATATTGCAATAAGTAGAGGATGCTCATGATTGCCAAAAGTACCTATTTTCACTTTATGATAAGAAAAAAACGTGTATCAAATGATGCTAGAAGTAGAGCATGAGCATGAGCATGTATCAATTGATGATCAATTGATGCTACCTATTTGTGTTTGAACGGGCTCAATAAAGCTGGTGCTGGTGTATGCTCTCTGCGTGACCGTGATGGTAACGAAGACACTTGGTTGGCTATGGTCTTGCTGTCAAATTTAAGTTTTAGTTCTTTAAGACTCTTTGTTTTTGCTGCTTGCTCGGGATCGACTAGCTTTCTCGGGCGTCCACGTGCTCTCTTCCTTTTGGGGGAGTTGGGTGCACCATTTTTGGGGGAGTTGGGTGCACCGGTATCCTTCTGGGAGTTGGATGTGTCAGGTTCGTTGGAACCATCAGGATTGTTGACTAATTGTACGTCCTCTTCTGAAGCATCAGGTAGAACTGCTTGTTGGGCATCATACACCTCCTTCTGTATAAGAGAGAGTGTTGCGTTAGTTCTAATCATGAGACTTATGAAATAAATGATATATTCTTCATGTAGCGCTAACCGTTATGGGGGAACTTATATGATTCGAGACGAAGCGCATTGCAATTTGAATGTAGTAAGGCTGTACATATTTTCCACCTGAAAATATCTATCCTTGCCTATATTGGATAACCGACACTGACGTCAGCATAGCTTTCAAGCTAAACAAAGTACAAATTTAAATTAGGCATTCAATTACCTGGTTCAAAATATCGGTCATTTCATCCCCGTTCCATGACAACATGTACTGCAGTGTCCAAACCGCACAGGAAGTCCTGCGATGTTTAGTTAAAGATCAGTAATCTTATTCGTGTACGCAAATAATAATTTATGAGGCCATGCGTACCCATCGGTCTGTTGTGGTATGTTCTCATAGCGTTTTTTGGTTCATTCGGCAAAATTGATGTTATTAGCTGGTGATATCAACCCTTTCTTGACAGCTTCGTCAATGCAGAACTGAATCGAGTCCACCTAGGGTACGACGAGTTATACACAGGGTTTCGGTACTTCGGGAGCTCATGTTCCATGCGGATAAAAAGAGGCAGCAAGAGAACACTTATAAGAGAATCTTTCTTGGTCTTGTCGCAATGATAATTCATGGAGTTCAGAGTCTGAATTTCTTTTTTGTCAAAATTAAACATCATTAGCATCCAATGGTTTTGGTGTACATTGAGTGGGACATGCACCTGCAGTAAAATTTGGGTTGGGTTGAGAACCGAAATTTGTCGTGTACAGTGTGTACGTAAACTATGAAAGTGTGGAAAACATGTACCTTTCGGCGCCATACAAATTTTCCTGCTACACGAGCTAACCATGAGGCTGCACGTCCAACAGGAACCACCCCATTCATTTGTAACAGCTTTTCGGTTTCTTGAGGGGATATGATTTAGGTAGTATCATTCTCAATTTGGCTAATGCGAGCATATGCCATAATAACCTGCCAAATTTTCAATCATACAATAATAAGACAGTTGTTGCAGTAATGATGTAGAATAGAGTATAATGGGCTTACATCACCATAAATGTATTTGTCGTCCAAATTTCGCTTCAGATTTTCTGCTGTGAGGGAAATGTCTCCGATTCTAGCTATTTCAACATGGTCGTATGTTCCGCGGATGTAAACGGCTGTCTTTATGTCCTCATTCGTGAACTTGTAATCATTACCAAAGACAGGCTTCATCGAAGTTAATTGTGGTTCCTCATTGTTTTCCGTCACATGTCTTGCACTTGGTGTACTCAAAGTCCCTGTCGTGAATTGGCTAGCCCTAGGAGTTCCTGTCAGGGATGAATTGCACACATTGACTTGATCCTACAATGAAGAAAGGTAGTTCATCATTAGTTTGTTACTTTTAGATATTGACGTGTTGGGCCATATTGATCACCTGCACGCCTCCTTTCTGTGACACTGATTGTCGGTTGCTTGTAAATTCGTATTTTAATTCCTGTAACAATGCAAACAATAATGAACATGCAGGAACATATTCATAAAAAATACAAAATGCACAGTATGACATACATGGAGTTCCCTCCTTAAGTCTTTAATTTCGTCCTCGACCTTCGACAACCTAGGATTAGTGCCAGTTTTAGTCTTCATGCCGATCAAGTCTTCACCTAGAGTCTGGTATTTGACATCAAATCTGTGCTCAATTTTCATTAACTTCCTGCCTACCTTCTTTTCATGATCAGCAATGCATGCATTCATGACTTCAACTACCATTTCAATCTGTGTAAACAAAATAAAACCCCGTTGATAACAATAGCTAAATGAATGAGGTTCCGTGACACCTATTTGTGATATTGCAAAAACAAATAGTCCTTGGAGTACATACTTGCTGGCTACTAAATTGTTGTCCTTGTGATGGTGCTCGATACGAATCATGTTGATGCACATGTTCATCTTTTTTTCTTGGAAAATTATTAGAATTCTCGGACGGTCGCTGAGGAGCACAAATTTCCATGACAACCTATTTTTATAAAATATAATGAACCATTTGTACCAAATAAAAAATCGGATATAGAAAGTTCAATTGTAGATAGGTACCAACCCGTTATGAAGACCTCCTTTCTCGTAAGCATCACTTCTTAAAGTAGCCATCAATTCGTCCCATAATGCGATCAATGGAGGGGGTCTAGAAGCATACATTAATCGGCCACTACGCACGTGCTCCCAGTACCAATACTACACAATAAATTAGTTCATCACCATACAGATATGCAACAGAACAATAATTAAAGGACATTAAGTAGTGATCTATCACTAACCTGGAGCAGAATTAGATTTCCTTGTAGATTTACGTGATCTTGATTTCTAAACTTGTGAACGGACTCGAAGAAGTGATTAAGTGTGAAACATCCCCAGTTAAATTTTCGAAGGTTTTCAAGATCTGTATAAGGTTGAGAAATTTCGAGTCCACATAATGTTGTGCTGTTGGTGCTAGAACAGTACCAATTGCGTACAGAATGAACCGTCTCAGGAAATCGCCGTCTGGGGCTTTGGAAGCTCGGATCGCCGTTTCAAGGTCAGAAATCAAAATTTACCCATTGTTTGCATAGGCGGTAAACAATTCTGTGTCGGTTTGCATTTCCAGATGTGGCTCTATATCCTCCCCTTCTATCGGAATGCCAAATATACCTTGCACGTCCTCTTTTGTTATAGGAATTGGCGTTTTACCGATGGTAATGGATTGCGTGTCCATATCTATGCTCTTGGCTAGTCTAACCAACATTATGCGCCGTAGAGTCACTTCATGCATCTGGGTTAGACCGCCAAGACTGGTTTCTGATATGATGTACTTTTTATGGTCTTGTGACAACAGTTTCATGGTTTTTCCGAACCTTGTTTGTGAGCATACTAACTTCATATGACCATGCTTTTCGGCGACTTCCTGTTACATGCCATTAAATTATACTGAGTACACATGAATTATGTGTACGAAACGATTGTACACAAACAGTCAATTACTTACCGCATCGGTAATTTCGGAGATGGGCTTTTCTCCATTATGAAGGTTCGTATCTGAAACTGACATTGCTGGCTCGTATGCAATGATCAAATCCGGCTCAATTAATCTGAAAAAATTGGAAAATGTATAAGAAAATTAGCAGAGAATTAATTTTCACAAAATTAACTGGGTCATTTAACATATGATCCACTTATGGGTTGAAGCACAGAACCTATTTGGGTGCAAAACCTATGAGGGTTCAACTACTAAAGGAGCGGCGGACAACGATTATAAAGAGTTGCGATCATTAATACCTTATCTCGGAGACGGTGCCACCGAGTAGATGGCGGCGGTTAGTGCGTGGGAAACTATAAGTGCCGGTATAGCGCGGTCGACGGCGCAAAGGAAAAACGGCGCGTTCAGGCGAGGAGGAGGCGGCGAGAAGAACACTGACGTCCGAGCCCTCAGATCACGTTGGCGGTGCGCGGCGAGTGGTGGCCGCCGACTCCTGTATTCCGTGGGCGACCGGCGTCTCCGATCTGATCTTGCAGCGGTCGTGGGAGGTGCGGACGGCCCGGGTGGTTAGAATGCGGAGCTGTAATCGCGGGATTTAGGGAGGGGTGGGCCGCGTGAGTTAAGTGAGATTTGGATAAATGATATAAAGAAATAAGAAAATCTTGTCAACTCGTTTAGGGGTTTAGGGGTTTAGGGTTTAGGGGTTTAGGGTTATTAGGGTTTAGGGGTTTAGGGTTATTAGGGTTTAGGGGTTTAGGGGTTCAGTGTTTAGGGTTTAGTGGGGGGGTTAGGGTTATTAGGGTTTAGGGTTTAGTGGGGGGGTGGGTTAGGGTTATCAGGGTTTAGGGTTGAGTGTTGACATGCAAGCCCGGAAATGCGCGTGTCAGAGATCGTACTTGCATGTATATGTACTAATGATCCCAAACTTTCTTAATGGCATCCCATGACCACATAGAGAATGCATGCATAATGGTTTCCATGTGGGGCAAAATTTTGAATGTTTTTATGGTTTAGTGGGGGGGTTAGGGTTATCAGGGTTTAGGGTTTAAGGGTTTTAGGGTTGACGGAACTATGTTTGTCTTACGATGGACGTAGCACACACACCGGACATTGGTGGAGCGTTGGTCTACAATGGATTCCCTCCGGTAGCATCGATCCGGTCCGTTGAATGGCTCGGCCGACAAACTTCGTGCCACATAGAGCATGCATCCATCCACTGGACCGGATCAATGTTGGGTTGGTTTCATACAGGTGAGGAACCCAGCTAGTGCTTTCGGGGTGTTGACATGCTAGGCCGAAAATGCGCGTGTCAGAGATCGTACTTGCGTGTATAATCCCAAACTTTTTTCATGGCATCCCATGACCCCATAGAGAATGCATGCATAATGGTTTCCATGTGGGGCAAAATTTTGAATGTTTTTACGGTTTATGGGGGGGTTAGGGTTATCAGGGTTTTGGGTTTAAGGGTTTTAGGGTTGACGGAGCTATGTTTGTCTTACGGTGGACGTAGCACACACACCGGACATTGATGGAGCGTTGGTCTACAATGGATTCCCTCCGGTAGCATCGATCCGGTCCGTTGACTGGCTCGGCCGACAAACTTCGTGCCACATAGAGCACGCATCCATCCACTGGACCGGATCGATGTTGGGTTGGTTTCATACAGGTGAGGAACCCAGCTAGTGCTTTCGGGGTGTTGACATGCTAGGCCGGAAATGCGCGTGTCAGAGATCGTACTTGCGTGTATAATCCCAAACTTTCTTCATGGCATCCCATGACCCCATAGAGAATGCATGCATAATGGTTTCCATGTGGGGCAAAATTGTGAATGTTTTTACGGTTTAGTGGGGGGGGGGGTTAGGGTAATCACTGTTTAGGGTTTTAGGGTTGACGGAACTATGTTTGTCTTACAATGTACCTATCACACACACCTGACATAGGTCGAGCGTTGGTCTACAATGGAATCCCTCCGGTAGCATCGATCTGGTCCGTCGACTGGCTCGGCCGACATACTTCGTGCCACATAGAGCATGCATCCATCCACTGAACCGGATCGATGTTGGGTTGGTTTACATGTACATGTACAGGGACCGGAAATGCGCGTGTCAGAGATCGTACTTGCGTGTACATGTACTAATGATCCCTAACTTTCTTCATGGCATCCCATGACCCCATAGAGAATTCATGCATAATGGTTTCCACGTGGGGCAAAATTTTGAATGTTTTTACGGGTTCGTGTGTGTGTGTGTGGGTGGGGGGGGGGGGGGTTAGGGTTATCAGGGTTTAGGGTTCAGGGTTTTTTGGTTTTTTGGGTTTATGGTTGGTTTACAATGGATTCCATCCGGTACCATCCGACAACCTTCGTGCCACATTGTTCACATTGTCCAATTAACACTTTGTATAGATTTTTTGGGTAAAAAATGAACGAAATAATGCAACTAATCTGAACGTAACATTTGGCATGTATCAAACCAAGTAGCCACTATTCCTCAAAAAAAACCCAGTTAGCCACTAATTGCGCCAAACATATCTCGTAATTACCAACGAAAATGGGTTGACAATTATTTCTGCAAATTCTTGGAATGAATTTATTGCTCCTTTTTTAGAGAAGAATAAGTTACAAATTTGCTAACATAACAAATTTGTTGTTCAAACAGAAACTGCCTCATCGTGTTGTGCCCCAAGACATGGCAGAATATGGTCATACAAGGCATTAAGCACAAATTTTATTTTGGAAACAAGAAATCGGTTTTCAATTTTATTTGTCCTTTCCAATAGATTACAAATGAGCTTTTCCTTGGTCTGGTCGTACAAGGCATTAAGCACAAATGACATTGCTTATACAGAAGCTGACTGAAATAATTTGATAACAACTTCTAATGAGTGATGATCAACAAGTAAACAAATCCCACAACAATTATTGAAAAATAAAATCCCGCGGCCATCAGATTTGCGTGCTTATTCAGATCGATCAACTGTCTTAAGTTATTGTTCATCTTCTTCAATTCCATCTTGAGTTCCGCATCCGCCACCATCAGAGGAACATTGGCATAGCCCTTATTATCCACCGCCGATGGCAGATCTGCCTCTAGGGTTGCCCCGTGCCTGAAATCAATGGGAAAATCAATTAAGCCATCCGTTTGAAGCCTCTCAACGTATTCATCCAGCCACTCAAAATGCTTGCATGTTTTCAGCTTCTGAAATAGGGAATGGAAACCCTAAATCACAATTCCGAGGAAATAAATATAAATCTGGGGTCAGAGTTCATAGCAAAAAGACACAACAGAACATAGATTTAACCTTCCCCGCTTCTGGTTTGCTCTCGCATTTCACAAATTCCCGCCCATGGTTTCCATTCTTCTCCGATATGGTTGTCAAATGCTTCAGTGGTGCGATGCATGTGCAGTCGGGGCATCTGGTCATCGGCAGTGAACCATACCGCGGCCATGATGACGGAGAGGCCGAACTGTTGGGGAACGTTGCAGAAAACAAAAAAATTTCCTAAGTTTTCACCAAGATCCATCTATGAGTTCATCTAGCAACGAGTGATTGGATGCATCTACATACCTTTGTAGATCGCGAGTGGAAGCGTTCAAGAGAACGGGGATGAGGGAGTCGTACTCGACGTGGTCCAAATCACCGGAGATCCTAGCGCCGAACGGACGGCACCTCCGCGTTCAACACACGTACGGTCAGCGTGACGTCTCCTCCTTCTTGATCCAGCAAGGGGGAAGGAGAGGTTGATGAAGATCCAGCAGCACGACGGCGTGGTGGTGGATGCAACAGTCACTGCAGCAGGGCTTCGCCATTCTTTTGCGAGAGGGAGAGGTGTAGCAGGGGAGAGGGAGGCGCCAAGAGTCAAGGGTGCCGCTGCCCCTCCCTCCCCCCTTTATATAGGTTCCCCAAGGGGGGCGCCGGCCCTAGGAGATGGGATCTCCTAGGGGGGCGGCGGCCAAGGGTGGAGTGGCCCCCAAGGCAAGTGGGGCGCCCCCCACCCTAGGGTTTCCAACCCTAGGCGCAGGGGGTGGGCCAAGGGGGGCGCACCAGCCCACTATGGGCTGGTTCCCCTCCCCACTTCAGCCCATGGGGCCCTCCGAGATGGGTGGCCCCACCCGGTGGACCCCCGGGATCATTCCGGAACTCCTCGTGACGTCCGGGATCTCATCTGGGACTCCGAACAACATTCGGGTTACTGCATATACATATCCCTACAACCCTAGCGTCACCGAACCTTAAGTGTGTAGACCCTACGGGTTCGGGAGACATGTAGACATGACCGAGATGGCTCTCCGGTCAGTAACCAACAACGGGATCTGGATACCCATGTTGGCTCCCACATGCTCCTCGATGATCTCATCGGATGAACCACGATGTCGAGGATTCAAGCAACCCCGTATACAATTCCCTTTGTCAATCGGTACGTTACTTGCCCGAGATTCGATCGTCGGTATCCCAATACCTCGTTCAATCTCGTTACCGGCAAGTCACTTTACTCATACCGTAATGCATGATCCCGTGACCAGACACTTGGTCACTTTGAGCTCATTATGATGATGCATTACCGAGTGGGCCCAGAGATACCTCTCCGTCATACGGAGTGACAAATCCCAGTCTTGATCCGTGTCAACCCAACAGACACTTTCGGAGATACCCGTAGTATACCTTTATAGTCACCCAGTTACGTTGTGATGTTTGGTACACCCAAAGCATTCCTACGGTATCCGGGAGTTACACGATCTCATGGTCTAAGGAAAAGATACTTGACATTGGAAAAACTCTAGCAAACGAACTATACGATCTTGTGCTATGTTTAGGATTGGGTCTTGTCCATCACATCATTCTCCTAATGATGTGATCTCGTTATCAATGACATCCAATGTCCATAGTCAGGAAACCATGACTATCTGTTGATCAACGAGCTAGTCAACTAGAGGCTTACTAGGGACATGTTGGTGTCTATGTATTCACACATGTATTACGATTTCCGGATAACACAACTATAGCATGAATAAAAGACAATCATCATGAACAAGGAAATATAATAATGATCCTTTTATTATTGCCTCTAGGGCATATTTCCAACACGAACTGGACATGGACATCTCTCGTCTCTCACCGTCCGCCGGTGATGGCAGGCTTCGTCGCTGGAGAAGAATAACAATTTGGTGGGGCAAGAGAAAGGGAGGCAATGGTGAGCGGCGGCTTGGCACGGGCATGGCGATGGCTCGGGCTTCTGTGATATGTCGTTGGACCCGCGGTCAGTGCACATGTTTTGGAAGCCCCGAAAAGATCACGCTCATTAAAAAAAACTTGCATCGAAGCGCATTACTTCAAAAAACTAATTAACCCTACAATCACGGATATATACCTTCCCATTATACCGCATATCTACCCTATCCTAACCACCCCCATCTACCTTGTTTCTCCTCACATAGCCATCGCCGGGATCGCGCCATTGCTTCTCAAGCGACCATGCCGACGCCGGATTAAAAAGGTCTCCTCCACGGCTCCTCCCATCTTCGATTGCAGTGCTGATTATTTTTTCCATTGATTCGACCAAGAAGTCATTTCCGAAGAGATTAGAAAATCCAGGTTTTGCCATAGTTGAGTAGTTCTGGTGTAATTCGAGTACAGGATGTCATGCAAGAGTTTTTTGATTGATAGTTTGTAGTAGTTGATCATACGAACTGGTTCTGAATATTTTTTCACGGTCGTATTGTTTCGAATTAGTTGGATGAGGTTGTGGATACAATTTTCATACTATGGGTATATGTGTTGCTATAGGGACCATGGTCTCAGAGGCGCATAACAACCGTGCGGAGTACGACAAGTCTTTGCATGAAGCGCGCCGGGAGATCGACTTGAAGGTGCAAAAGGATCGCGATGAGGTAGATAAGAAACTGAAAAAAGAACGTTCATATGTGGACAGGATGATAAAGGAGGAGCGTGAGGAGTTTTCCCGTAAGATGGCGAAGATGCGTCTTGAGATTGAAGAAAAGTATAAGCGGGACTGTGAGTACATGGAAAAAAAGTTTGTCTTTGGCTACAAGGAAATGCATCAAATGTTGCAGAAGGACCGAAAGCTTGTGGACAGTATTATATAGACTGAGCGAGTCAGGATGGATGCGTATGTGTTGCAGGCACGTGCAGATATGGACAGTAAGCTGCTACAGGAGCGGTCGGACATGGATTATAAGGCCATGCTGGAGAAGGTCCGCTTGGAAGGACATATGTTAGAAGACCGTGCGATCTCACGGCCACCCCGACAACATGTCTTCAATTATTCTCCCCCTGTAAGTATCTCGCACCGATTCTATATATTAAGGACCTACGTATTCTATGATACAAACATCTTCAATTTGTGGCAACCTTATGTCGGCGATTGTATGTAGGCTAAGCATCATGAGACGGCACAGTCGCCATTCACTCGAGACATTGCGATAGAGTCACCCGTTCAATGCCACATCAGTCCACCCCAACAACATATCATCAATTCTCCCCTTGTAAGTACCTCGCAACGATGCATACCCAAGATATGGTATGACCTTTCAAAACTTGTGTGTAAACCCACTGTCGACGTTTCATACGCAGGATAAGAAACCTGTGATGGCAGAGTCCCCAGTCACACCACATGAAGGATACATTCCACATAACAAGGTGAGAAGGTTTGAGATGGCACAATCCCCAGTCACTCCACATGAAGGATACATTCCACAAAAGCAGGTAACAACCCCGCAATGTTGCTACGCACATAAAAAATTATGTTTGCCCCTTTACTCATTGAATGTATTAACTCTGATGTGAGATACTAGGTGTTGGTCATGGAATTTTTTGTTAGTATGGATGATGAGATGTCACATGTCCCGAGAGCATACTTTGATGAACACCCGGCAGAAGTCAGAATTTTTGAACCCGCCAAAGTGACCTACGATCTCATTATGAGTGAAATGATAGATACTTTTGGTTACAAATGTTGGAAATATGCCCTAGAGGCAATAATAAATTGGTTATTATTATATTTCCTTGTTCATGATAATCGTTTATTATCCATGCTAGAATTGTATTGATAGGAAACTCAGATACATGTGTGGATACATAGACAACACCATGTCCCTAGTACGCCTCTAGTTGACTAGATCTTTGATCAATAGATGGTTACGGTTTCCTGACCATGGACATTGGATGTCGTTGATAACGGGATCACATCATTAGGAGAATGATGTGATGGACAAGACCCAATCCTAAGCATAGCACAAGATCGTGTAGTTCGCATGCTAAAGCTTTTCTAATGTCAAGTATCATTTCCTTAGACCATGAGATTGTGCAACTCCCGGATACCGTAGGAGTGCTTTGGGTGTGCCAAACGTCACAACGTAACTGGGTGGCTATAAAGTTACACTACAGGTATCTCCGAAAGTGTCTGTTGGGTTGGCACGAATCGAGACTGGGATTTGTCACTCCGTGTAAACGGAGAGGTATCTCTGGGCCCACTCGGTAGGACATCATCATAATGTGCACAATGTGATCAAGGAGTTGATCACGGGATGATGTGTTACGGAACGAGTAAAGAGACTTGCCGGTAACGAGATTGAACAAGGTATCGGGATACCGACGATCGAATCTCGGGCAAGTATCGTACCGCTAGACAAAGGGAATTGCATACGGGATTGATTGAATCCTCGACATCGTGGTTCATCCGATGAGATCATCGTGGAACATGTGGGAGCCAACATGGGTATCCAGATCCCGCTGTTGGTTATTGACCGGAGAGTTATCTCGGTCATGTCTGCATGGTTCCCGAACCCGTAGGGTCTACACACTTAAGGTTCGATGACGCTAGGGTTATAGGGAATAGATATATGTGGTTACCGAATGTTGTTCGGAGTCCCGGATGAGATCCCGGACGTCACGAGGAGTTCCGGAATGGTCCGGAGGTAAAGATTTATATATGGGAAGTCCTGTTTTGGTCACCGGAAAAGTTTAGGGTTTTATCGGTAACGTACCGGGACCACCGGGAGGGTCCCGGGGGTCCACCAAGTGGGGCCACAAGCCCCGGAGGGCTGCATGGGCCAAATGTGGGAGGGGACCAGCCCCAGGTGGGCTGGTGCGCCCCCCCACAAGGGCCCAAGGCGCCTAAGGGGAGGAGGGGGGCAAACTCTAAGGGCAGATGGGCCTTAGGGCCCATGCCTGGTGCGCCTCCCTCTCCCCTCCACCTGGCCGCCACCCAGATGGGATCTGGGGGCTGCCGCCACCCCTAGGGAGGGAACCCTAGGTGGGGGCGCAGCCCCTCCCCTCCCCCTATATATACTTGAGGTTTGGGCTGCCCAAGAGACACGAGTTCCTCTCCTTCTTGGCGCAGCCCTACCCCTCTCCCTCCTCGTCTCTTGCGATGCTTGGCGAAGCCCTGCTGGAGTACCACGCTCCTCCACCACCACCACACCGTTGTGCTGCTGCTGGATGGAGTCATCCTCAACCTCTCCCTCTCTCCTTGCTGGATCAACGCATGGGAGACGTCACCGGGCTGTACGTGTGTTGAACGCGGAGGTGCCGTCCGTTCGGCCCTAGGATCTCCGGTGATTTGGATCACGACGAGTACGACTCCTTCAACCCCATTCTCTTGAACGCTTCCGCTTAGCAATCTACAAGGGTATGTAGATGTACTCTCCTTCCCCTCGTTGCTGGTTTCTCCATAGATAGATCTTGGTGACACGTAGGAAAATTTTGAATTTCTGCTACGTTCCCCAATAGTGGCATCATGAGCTAGGTCTATGCGTAGTTACTATGCACGAGTAGAACACAAAGTAGTTGTGGGCGTTGATTTTGTTCAATATGGTTACTGTTACTAGTCCAATCTTGTTTCGACGGTATTGTGGGATGAAGCGGCCCGGACCGACCTTACACGTACTCTTACGTGAGACAGGTTCCACCGACTGACATGCACTAGTTGCATAAGGTGGCTAGCGGGTGCCAGTCTCTCCCACTTTAGTCGGAACGGATTTGATGAAAAGGGTCCTTATGAAGGGTAAATAGCAATTGGCATATCACGTTGTGGTTTTGCGTAGGTAAGAAACGTTCTTGCTAGAAACCCATAGCAGCCACGTAAAACATGCAAACAACAATTAGAGGACGTCTAACTTGTTTTTGCAGGGTATGCTATGTGATGTGATATGGCCAAGAAGAATGTGATGAATGATATGTGATGTATGAGATTGATCATGTTCTTGTAATAGGAATCATGACTTGCATGTCGATGAGTATGACAACCGGCAGGAGCCATAGGAGTTGTCTTTATTGTATGACCTGCGTGTCATTGAACAACGCCATGTAATTACTTTACTTTATTGCTAACCGGTAGCCATAGTAGTAGAAGTAATAAGTTGGCGAGACAACTTCATGGAGACACAATGATGGAGATCATGATGATGGAGATCATGCTGTCATGCCGGTGACGATGATGATCATGGAGCCCCGAAGATGGAGATCAAAAGGAGCAATATGATATTGGCCATATCATGTCACTATTTGATTGCATGTGATCTTTATCATGTTTATACATCTTATTTGCTTAGAACGACGGTAGTAAATAAGATGATCCCTCATTAAAATTTCAATGAAGTGTTCCCCCTAACTGTGCACCGTTGCGAAAGTTCGTCGTTTCGAAGCACCATGTGATGATTGGATGTGATAGATTCTTACGTTCGAATACAACGGGTGTTGACGAGCCTAGCATGTACAGACATGGCCTCGGAACACATGCAAAACACTTAGGTTGACTTGACGAGCCTAGCATGTACAGACATGGCCTCGGAACACAAGAGACCGAAAGGTCGAGCATGAGTCGTATGGTAGATACGATCAACATGAAGATGTTCACCGATGTTGACTAGTCCGTCTCACGTGATGATCGGACACGGCCTAGTTGACTCGGATCATGTAATCACTTAGATGACTAGAGGGATGTCTATCTGAGTGGGAGTTCATAAGATGAACTTAATTATCCTGAACATAGTCAAAAGGTCTTCGCAAATTATGTCATGGCTCGCGCTTCAGTTCTACTGTTTAGATATGTTCCTAGAGAAAATTTAGTTGAAAGTTCATAGTAGCAATTATGCGGACTAGGTCCGTAAACTGAGGATTGTCCTCATTGCTTCATAGAAGGCTTATGTCCTTAATGCACCGCTCAGTGTGCTGAACCTCGAACGTCGTCTGTGGATGTTGCGAACATCTGACATACATGTTTTGATAACTATGTGATAGTTCAGTTAAACGATTTAGAGTTGAGGCACCGAAGACGGTTTTGAAACGTCGCGAAACATATGAGATGTTTCGAGGGCTGAAATTGGAATTTCAGGCTCGTGCCCACGTCAAGAGGTATAAGACCTCCGACGATTTTCTTAGCCTGCAAACTAAGGGAGAAAAGCTCAATTGTTGAGCTTGTGCTCAGATTGTCTGAGTACAACAATCATTTGAATCGAGTGGGAGTTGATCTTCCAGATGAGATAGTGATGTTTCTCCGAAGTCATTACCACCAAGCTGCTAGAGCTTCGTGATGAACTATAATATATCAGGGACATATATGATGATCCTTGAGATATTCGCGATGTTTGACACCACAAAAGTAGAAATCAAGAAGGAGCATCAATTGTTGATGGTTGGTGAAACCACTAGTTTCAAGAAGGGCAAGGGCAAGAAGGGATACTTCATGAAACGGAAAATCAGTTGCTGCTCTAGTGAAGAAACCCAAGGTTGAACCCAAACCCGAGACTAAGTGCTTCTGTAATAAGAGGAACAGCCACTGGAGCAGAATTACCCTAGATACTTGGTAGATGAGAAGGCTGGCAAGGTCGATAGAAGTATATTGGATATACATTGTGTTAATGTGTACTTTACTAGTACTCCTAGTAGCACCATGGTATTAGATACTAGTTCGGTTGCTAAGTGTTAGTAAACTCGAAATAAAAGACTGCGGAGTAAACGGAGACTAGCTAAAGGTGAGCTGGCGATATGTGTTGGAAGTTTTTCCAAGCTTGATGTGATCAAGCATCGCACGCTCCCTCTACCATCGAGATTGGTGTTTGCATTGAGCATAGACATGATTGGATTATGTCTATCGCAATACGGTTATTCATTTAAGGAGAATAATGGTTACTCTGTTTATTTTAATAATACCTTCAATGGTCTTGCAAATAAATGGTTTATTGAATCTCGATCGTAATGATACACATGTTCATGCCAAAAGATATAAGATAGTAATGAGAGTACCACCTACTTGTGGCACTGCCACGTAAGTCATATCGGTATAAAACGCATGAAGAAGCTCCATGTTGATGGATCTTTGGGCTCACTCGTTTTTTTAAAAGTTTGAGACATGCGAACCATGTCTATTGGTGTATATGCATGAAGAAACTCCATGCAAATGGACCGTTTGGACTCACTTGATTTTGAATCACTTGAGACATGCAAATCATACCACATGGGCAAGATGACTGAAAGCCTCGTTTTCAGTAAAATGGAACCAGAAAGCAACTTGTTGGAAGTAATACATTTTGATGTGTGCAGTCCAATGAGTGCTGAGGCATGTAGTGGATATCATTATGTTCTTACTTCATAGATGATTTGAGTAGATGTTGAGTATATTTACTTGATGAATCACGAGTCTGAATTATTGAAAGGTTCAAGTAATTTCAGGGTGAAGTTGAAAGATTGTCGTGACAAGGGGATAAAATATCTATGATATGATCATAGAGATGAATATCTGAATTACGAGTTTGGCACAGAATTAAGACATTGTGGAAATTGTTTCACAACTAATACAGCCTGGAACACCATAGTGTGATGGTGTGTCCGAACATCATAACTGCACCCTATTGGATATGATGCATACCATGATGTCTCTTATTGAATTACCACGATAGTTTATGGGTTAGGCATTAGAGACAACCACATTCACTTTAAATAGGGCACCACGTAATTCCGATGAGATGACACCGTATGAACTATGGTTTAGAGAAACCTAAGCTGTCATTTCTTAAAAGTTTGGGGTTGCGACGCTTATGTGAAAAAGTTTCAGGCTGATAAGCTCGAACCCAAAGCGGATAAATGCGTCTTCATAGGACACCCAAAACAGTTGGGTATACCTCCTGTCTCAGATCCGAAAGCAATAAGGGATTGTTTCTAGAATCGGGTCCTTTCTCGAGGAAAAGTTTCTCTCGAAAGAATTGAGTGGGAGGATGGTGGAGACTTGATGAGGTTATTGAACCGTCTCTTCAACTAGTGTGTGGCAGGGCACAGGGAGTTGTTCCTGTGGCACCTACACCAATTGAAGTGGAAGCTTATGATAGTGATCATGAAACTTCAGATCAAGTCACTACCAAACCTCGTAGGATGACAAGGATGCGTACTGCTTCAGAATGGTACGTAATCCTGTCTTGGAAGTCATGTTGCTAGACAACAATGAACCTACGAGCTATGGAGAAGCGATGGTGGGCCTAGATTCCAAAATGGCATGAGGCCATATAATCCGAGAGAGGATCCATATATGAAAACAAAGTGTAGACTTTGGAAGAACTACTTGATGGTCGTAAGGTTGTTAGGTACATATGGATTTTAAAAGGAAGACGGACAATGATGGTAAGTATCACCATTAAGAAAGCTCGACTTGTCGTTAAGATGTTTTCCGACAAGTTCAAGGAGTTGACTACGATGAGACTTTCTCACTCGTAGCGATGCTAAGAGTCTATTGGAATTATATTAGCGATTACTGCATTATTTATGAAATCTTGCAGATAGGATGTCAAAAACATTGTTTCCTCGACGATTTTCTTGAGGAAAGGTTGTATGTGATTCAACCGAAAGGTTTTGTCAATCCTGAAAGATGCTAATAAGTATGCAAAGCTCCAGCAATCCTTCTAAGGACTAGAGTAAGCATCTCGGAGTTGGAATGTATGCTTTGATGAGATGATCAAAGATTTTGGGTGTATACAAAGTTTATGAGAAACTTGTATTTCCAAAGAAGTGAGTGGGAGCACAATAGAATTTCTGATGAATATATGTTGTTGACATATTGTTGATCAGAAATGACGTAGAATTTCTGGAAAGCATATAGGGTTATTTGGAAAGTGTTTTTCAATGGAAAGCCTGGATTAAGCTACTTGAACATTGAGCATCAAGATCTATAAGGATAGATCAAAACGCTTAATGGTACTTTCAAATGAGCACATACCTTGACATGATCTTGAAGGTGTTCAAGATGGATCAGTCAAAGAAGGAGTTCTTGCCTGAGTTGTCAGGTATGAAGTTAAGACTTAAAGCTCGACCACGGCAGAAGAAAGAGGAAGGACGAAGGTCGTCCCCTATGCTTTTGTCATAGGCTCCATACGGTATGCCATGCTGAGTACCACACCTGATGTGTGCCTTGCCACATATTTGGCAAGAGGGTACAAAGGTGATCTAGGAGTAGATCACCAGATAGCAGTCTAAATTATCCTTAGAGGAATAAGGATATGTTTCTCGGTTATGGAGGTGATAAAGAGTTCGACGTAAAGAGTTACGTCGATGCAAGCTTAACACCTATCCGGATAGCTCTGAGTAGAGATACCGGATACGTATAATGGAGCAACAATTTAGAATAGCTCCAAGTAGAATAGTTATTTGAAATGGCTCCAAATGTAGCGTAGTAGTTGCATCTACAAGATGACATAGAAATTTGCGAAGTACATAGGGATCTGAATGCTGCAGACCCGTTGACTGAAACCTCTCTCACAAGCATAACATGATCAAACCCAGAACTCTTTGGGTGTTAGTCACATGGGAATGTGACCTTGAGTGTTAATCACATATTGATGTGAATTGGATTATTGACTCTAGTGCAAGTGGGAGACTGTTGGAAATATGCCCTAGAGGCAATAATAAATTGGTTATTATTATATTTCCTTGTTCATGATAATCGTTTATTATCCATGCTAGAATTGTATTGATAGGAAACTCAGATACATGTGTGGATACATAGACAACACCATGTCCCTAGTAAGCCTCTAGTTGACTAGCTCGTTGATCAATAGATGGTTACGGTTTCCTGACCATGGACATTGGATGTCGTTGATAACGGGATCAAATCATTAGGAGAATGATGTGATGGACAAGACCCAATCCTAAGCATAGCACAAGATCGTGTAGTTCACATGCTAAAGCTTTTCTAATGTCAAGTATCATTTCCTTAGACCATGAGATTGTGCAACTCCCGGATACCGTAGGAGTGCTTTGGGTGTGCCAAACGTCACAACGTAACTGGGTGGCTATAAAGGTACACTACAGGTATCTCCGAAAGTGTCTGTTGGGTTGGCACGAATCGAGACTGGGATTTGTCACTCCGTGTAAACGGAGAGGTATCTCTGGGCCCACTCGGTAGGACATCATCATAATGTGCACAATGTGATCAAGGAGTTGATCACGGGATGATGTGTTATGGAACGAGTAAAGAGACTTGCCGGTAACGAGATTGAACAAGGTATCGGGATACCGATGATCGAATCTCGGGCAAGTATCGTACCGCTAGACAAAAGGAATTGCATACGGGATTGATTGAATCCTCGACATCGTGGTTCATCCGATGAGATCATCGTGGAACGTGTGGGAGCCAACATGGGTATCCAGATCCCGCTGTTGGTTATTGGCCGGAGAGTTACCTCGGTCATGTCTGCATGGTTCCCGAACCCGTAGGGTCTACACACTTAAGGTTCGATGACGCTAGGGTTATAGGGAATAGATATACGTGGTTACCGAATGTTGTTCGGAGTCCCGGATGAGATCCCGGATGTCACGAGGAGTTCCGGAATGGTCCGGAGGTAAAGATTTATATATGGGAAGTCCTGTTTTGGTCACCGGAAAAGTTTCAGGTTTTATCGGTAACGTACCCGGACCACCGGGAGGGTCCCGGGGGTCCACCAAGTGGGGCCACAAGCCCCGGAGGGCTGCATGGGCCAAATGTGGGAGGGGACCAGCCCCAGGTGGGCTGGTGCGCCCCCCCCACAAGGGCCCAAGGCGCCTAAGGGGAGGAGGGGGGCAAACTCTAAGGGCAGATGGGCCTTAGGGCCCATGCCTGGTGCGCCTCCCTCTCCCCTCCACCTGGCCGCCACCCAGATGGGATCTGGGGGCTGCCGCCACCCCTAGGGAGGGAACCCTAGGTGGGGGCGCAGCCCCTCCCCTCCCCCTATATATACTTGAGGTTTGGGCTGCCCAAGAGACGCGGAGGTGCCGTCCATTCGGCACTAGGATCTCCGGTGATTTGGATCACGACGAGTACGACTCCTTCAACCCCGTTCTCTTGAACGCTTCCGCTTAGCGATCTACAAGGGTATGTAGATGCACTATCCTTCCCCTCGTTGCTGGTTTCTCCATAGATAGATCTTGGTGACACGTAGGAAAATTTTGAATTTCTGCTACATTCCCCAACAGCAAACTGGGAGCAGAACTGTACTACTTCTTACCTGGGTCTGCGTGGAAGCTGCCAGAAGGAATGTTCTTGATTGCAGGACCATATGATGTACAAAAAATGATTTTTGATCTGAATGGCAGCAATACATGTCACCTGTACATTGTGTACAATAGAACTACGGGTTGTTTTCCCGAGGATGACATTGATTCAGAGGTTCAAATTTTACATGTTACATGCATCTAGTTTATGGCTACGTCTTTTTTGAGTTCTTCCTAATACAATTCCTATGGTTTTCTATAGGAAGTGAGAATCCAAGAAATGGAGGGTCTTGCTAGAGAGTTGGCAGAGAAAGACCAAGAACAACTTAAGTTGTATGGTTACATTGATGTTAAAGAGAAAAAGATTGAAGCACATGGGTCGTCGCCAAGCCCGACGCAATATCCAACGACGCAACGCAAGAGGTCACTGGATTTTGGCAGTGCAGAAGACAATATGGAGTAGGCTCAATTGTTTTTCAACCAGTTTAAGCTTCAAACCAGGATTATTTTGTTGCAAACAAACATTTTTTTTTCTGTTTCACACTATGTTCGCAATTATGGTACAATTTATTCATGAGACGGTTTTTTGAACAACAATGCATGTGTTCTATGATCAATCATACAGTTGTTTCTGAGTTGTTTTTGAGATGGCATTGCATCTAAAGAAGTTTCCATCTATAAAACTTGGCACGCAGTCGCATCGGAATCGCGTATCACGCGAGAGGCGTGCGTCGCACGGGAGCACGTCGCATGCGAGCTTGTTTTCGGGTAGAAATCATAACATAGTTCGGATAGATAAAGTTCACGTCCGCCACCCGCGCATGCAAACCCACGTCGCCACCATTCCCATGCATGCATGCTTCAGGCGCAGACAACGAGATGGCCCAGCGGTCCATCCAGCGACCCAGCGGGTGAGGCTGGCGTGGGACGGCCCATCCGAATTAGGCCCAAGCGAGTGTCGCGCCGGGCACATCCCAGGGGTGCAGGGAGTTTAGTCCCACCTCGCCGAGCGAGGGGAGCTAGCACCGGTTTATATAGCGGGCTGAGCTTTCCCTCTCAAGTTCCTTTCTAAAGCGGGCAGCACATTGCCTAACCGTCTCTGTCCCTGCCCTGTGGGCCTACTTGCTACCTGTTATCACAATGTGACGGGCCTCTGCATCCTGGCCCAATAAATGATTGGGTTACTAGTCATATGAAGGCCGTTGAATTGTGAACTTTAAGCGGCAAGTAGGCGGGCTTTTTTGTCATATTTCATTTTTTGCATTTGTCACCATTATTTCCATTGCAGCCAGTCCATCATGCTGCATTTTGCACTACTAGGAAAAAGGCTATAGATGGAATGGATACTAATGGCGCACCTGTCATGTGGTGCGCCACTACTATATAGCACTAGCATCACATCACAACCATAAGTGTTCTGCACCAGCATCATAACAATCACATAACTACATAACAAAAGCAAACTTGTTCAACTTAACAAAAGCAAACTTGGTCATCATTACAAAAGCAAAGTTGTTCAACATAACAAAAGCAAACTTGTTCAACCACATAACTACAAACTGAGACACATAATACAACAAACAACTCAGTATCCCCAGTAGTAGGGGTCATACCAATGATCCTCCGTCTCTTGCCATTGCTCCAAACCTTCTTTGACGGTTTCGATTTTCTTCCATGCCTCGTAGGTGACGTACGCATCTTTCGCTGCGTACTCGATGAGGTTGTTTGGCAGTGGGCTATCCCCCCATCATTTGTGGTCCAATTTCTTGTTGATCTTCCCCTTCATTTCCTTGTAGGATGGGTGGATGAGGCTGGCTGCGAACTCAGCCAAAGACTGCCACTTCTTTCCATTGTTTGGAACTCTCCATTTGCGCTGCATGTCGACGTACTTGTCGGGGTTGATCTCCAAACCAGACAACTTCAGCTTCTCCTTGTCACCTCCAATGGAGAAGCCAACAAAGGTGTACAACTTCTTCTCCTGCAGGAGCGGGCGGAGTTCCTTGGGCCTGCATCAAATTAATCTGGTGCATCAAATTCATCTACTTCAAAAACTTCAGAAACTACTAATTAGACAGAAACTTCAGAACTAGTATTGCATCTACTTCAAAACTTCAGAACTAGTATTGCATCTACTTCAGAACTTCAGAACTATTGCATTTACTTCAGGAACTTCAGAAACTACTAATTAAACAGAAACTTCAGAACTCCAGAACTAGTATTGCATCTACTTCAGAACTTCAGAACTATTGCATCTACTTCAAAAACTTCAGAAACTACTAATTAGACAGAAACTTCAGAACTTCAGAACTAGTATTGCATCTACTTCAGAACTATTGCATCTACTTCAGAAACTTCAGAAACTACTAATTAGACAGAAACTTCAGAACTTCAGAAACTTCAGAACTTTAGAACTAGTATTGCATCCACTTCAGAACTTCAGAACTATTGCATCTACTTCAGAAACTTTAGAAACTACTAATTAGACAGAAACTTCAGAACTGGATGTTTTTACCATTTGGTTGCCGCGGTGATGTGGTATACCAGGACGAGATCCTCCACGCATAACTGCAGAACTGCAACCATTTGCGGAGGTTCGTCTTCCCTGGTATACTCGACATCAACGTCGATCGACCGAGAAACCATGCCGCCGAGCCTCCTCCTCATGTCGCAGATCCTCTTGTCGGCTTCGTCTGGATTGCTGGTGCATACGACATCCAGCTTCTCCTTCAGGTGGATATCAACCACGAGCGGCACGGTGTAGTCCTGCTTCTACCCGGGGACCGGAACGTCGTCGTCGACCACCAGCGGCTCCTTGCTAGACGCCTCACCACGGTGATGCTTGGCAGACGGAGGGGAGTTGCTCCACGATGCCTCCGCCATTCTCTTGGCAGACGGAGGGGAGTTGCTCCACGATTCCTCCGCCATTGCCCTCCTGGCCAGCGATGGTGGAGGCAGAGGTGAGTTACTTGATGGTGGAGGCAGATGGAGGAAGATGGAGCGGCAATGGAATGAGGAGGGAGGCAGAGGGAGGAAGATGGAGCGGCAATGGAATAGGAGGGGAGTTACCTGCGTCATGGTCGTGGGGAGTTGCCAGTGGAGGGGAGACGTGGGGAGTTGCCTCCAAAACTCAAATGTCCTACCCTTTGGCCCTCGAAAACTCTGAAGGGGAGACGTGGGCCCTTTGGTTGAAAATTTTGGGTGATTTGGAGGTGGTGGAAAAATTCACCTTTTTTCAAAAACTGGCTTAAGTTAGACCAAATGGTCCCTCCGGAATGCGGGTATTTTTTCGACCACCTCCAAATCACCTCAATTTTGGCACAGATGATCACTTCCACAAACAAAACTAGGTTTCCAAGTTTTTGTATTTTTTTGAATTTATAATGCCCTCTAGACTGACTGCTGAAAACATCGGTCTATGCCTCAAGGGGGCATTGTAAAATAAATTTTTTCAAAATTTTCTTTCATAGACATGTTTGGCACATGTGGGTCATCATGTACAAGAAAATTTGGGTGATTTGGAGGTGATGGAAAAATTCACCTTTTTCAAAAACTGGCTTAAGTTAGACCAAATGGTCCCTCCGGAATGCGGGCATTTTTTCGACCACCTCCAAATCACCTCAATTTTGGCATAGATGATCTCTTCCACAAACAAAAGTAGGTTTCCAAGTTTTTGTATTTTTTTGAATTTTTTTTGAATTTATAATGCCCTCTAGACTGACTGCTGAAAACATCGATCTATGCCTCAAGGGGGCATTGTAAAATAAATTTGTTCAAAATTTTCTTTCATAGACATGTTTGGCACATGTGGGTCACCATGTACAAGAAAATTTGGGTGATTTGGAGGTGGTGGAAAAATTCACCTTTTTTCAAAAACTGGCTTAAGTTAGACAAAATGGTCCCTCCGAAATGCCGGCATTTTTTCGACCACCTCCAAATCACCTCAATTTTGGCACACATGATCTTTTCCACAAACAAAACTAGGTTTCCGAGTTTTTGTATTTTTTTGAATTTATAATGCCCTCTAGACTGACTGTTGAAAATATCGGTCTATGCCTCAAGGGGGCATTGTAAAATAATTTTTTTCCAAAATTTTCTTTCATAGACATGTTTGGCACATGTGGGTCACCGTACAAGATAATTTGGGACCTGCATGCAAGAGTCGGGGACCTGCATGCAAGAGTCGGGGACCTGCATGTGAATAGTGATTAATCAAGGCCTTGGCAGCTACTGGCACAGCGGCTGCCGCCCGATTTGCATGCAGCGAAGATGAACGTGCATGGAGGTTTCTCAAAGATTTCCAAGCACACCCCAGTGGGCCCCGCTTATTTAAAAAATACGTCAGTCATTATTGCTCTGTAAATGAAGAATATGCATGACAACCATAGTAAGGGTGAAGAATCATATTCATCCTACAATGAGGACCAACGCTTGCTAAAATCACCTCGATGAAGGTATTTAAGCAGGTAAAGGAGCTGCTCGAGGGGCGAGGTGGGACTATTTTTAGTTAGACGAGAACAACATGCGAGATCGTACGCGACGTGGGCCGTCCGGAGCTGCAACCTCGGATGGACCGGTGTTTGGGTCGACGTAGGAAAACGGCCTGCCATGCATGCATGGCGTCGGTAGTCTCGCCTAAACGATGGACACACACCGAGCCAGCCATGCAGACCGTGGGATCGCGCGGGAGATCCGTCTGGCGGCCATGTGTGCGTGCAGAAATACATCACAATAATTATTCTACTCGACAATAACAAGTGCTCCATGCTAGCCCTTATTCCTTTTCGAAATACATCATCATTCTTAAAGTTGGACATCAAATGATACACACAGAAAATGGAAACGAAAGATATCGAACTAATACTGTAACATGGCAGTACAACCGCACTTCACTAAATTACTGTCACGATGAAATAGAATGTAAAGACCACGTCACACAAAGCTGAATGGCACACGACGTTCTCTGGCTCATCGTCGATTCATGCTGTATGTAGATATCACAGTTCAGCCTCGAGATCCTACACAGAAGAATACAATAAATCACATGGACATCAATTATGTGTAAAACACATGCAAAAAATAAATATGAACATATTTCGTACCTCTAGCAATTTAGCATACGTCGATTGTGACCTGGTTTCTTGCAATAGCCACAGATATTCTGTGATCTTGACTTCTTTGTCTTTGCTTGTAGCCTTTTCTTCGGTGCACCTCGTCCTGGCACATGCACGGGATCCAGAACCTTATCAACTTTCTCCGAGTGCGGCATCAACGGGCCAAACCTAATGCTGTTATGCTGAGTATTAGTTGACTCCTTGCTGTCAGCTTGTTCAAAACTTGATTGCTTGCCATGATGTTGTGCTTGCAAAAGCATCTTTAGACGGTGATAGTCCTCATCAGAGTGGCATGCCTTGAAACTTGCGGTGTGACTACAATTCCGCAACTCGCGGTACCTCTGCAGGTTTACCGAATAGTCATACATCTGGTTTTTTCTGGTAGGTGCGTATGCACATTTTGCATTCATAGTCTACCTAGTGGGAACGCAACAACCTGGCAGAATTGTTTGTTTTAAAATCCCCCATATGTAAAAAATGTGGGAACATGGTGTGCCTGCGCATTCCAGCTTACGGCAAGAACAACTCACCCTGTGCAAAAGACCTCCTTGCTCTTCAATGCGCACTCCAAACTTTTTATCCATTCTTTCCTACTTGGACACAACATAAGTGGAATCTTCTGATCCATCTAGTATCTCTCTGATCTGACATTTGCTGACAACATCTATGCTCCATAAGACCATCTTAAAGACACTAGGTGTGAAAACTGTTGCAGCGTGTTTCTCAAGCGGCGAAGCATTTTCCTCTGTAAATGGAACGGACTGCAAGGCTTCGACGTCATGGAGAGCTTCGTTAATCCGTCGCGACGCAAGGCAACGCTCATAGTGCTCTAGCATTTCAAACAACGACATCTTACCCTCAAGATGCGTATGTAGCACAGAGTTCAAGCTCTCATTCCTCTGATTGCTGCTCAATCCTAGGAAACAACGCCCCTCAAGATATGGAGCACACCACAACTTTCTCATCTGATACATCTGATGCAGCCAAGACTCCTCACTGGTTTCTTTATTCCGTTGTAAGAATTGTATCCATTTTATCTCATGCTCTTCAATGGAAGAAGTATCATAACTAAAAGATCTGAATTCCTCCTTTACATCGTCATCATGCAGATGGCGTACAATGTTCTGCTGAATGTGCCATATACATAGTCTATGGTTTGAGTCTGGCCAGACCACCCTTATTGCTCTCTGCATTGCAAGGTCCCCATCTGTGATCACAGATATCAGATGTTTCTGTGCCATGCAATCAGAAAAGGTCCGCAACATCCACTCGTATGCCTGGCTTGTTTCATGAGAAATTATACCACAGCCAAAAATAACAGTGTTGCGGTGGTGATTCAACCCGACAAACGGCACGAATGGCAGATTGTATTTGTTGGTTCTGTATGTGCTATCGAAAACAATGACGTCTCCGAAAGCCTCGTAGTCAAGTCGCGACTGACTATCAGCCCAGAACAGTCCCTTCAGATGGCCATGCTCGTCTACCAAGTACTTGAAGAAAAAAAATCCACATCTCGCTCTCGCCTCGCCATCATGTGCATGATCACCGTATTAGCATCACTGACACTGATTGTCTCCTGCTTATTAGCATGGCAGAAATTATAAACGTCCCTCTTTATGCATCCAACCTTATCAAATCCACCGTATTGAAAGCACAAAATATCCATAATACGGTATTTGCGGATCCCACATTTTTCCATGTCCGCAATGTCCGCTTTCTGCTCATTGCTAATTCGTCTGTGCGAACGCAGCAGACAAGAAAGATCCCGTGGGGCTAGAGGATGGCTGTGCTCATCGATGAAATCCTTGACAAACCACCGACCGGTTTCCTCCTGTCTCGTAATGACCAATTTAGCATTACACCCAACACGAGTTAAACTTTGTGGCCTCCTCTTTCTATCTTCCATCTTTCTTTTCATGTGCTTCTCTTCGCGAAACCCTTGACGACTACACACAATTTTCCTTAAAATTATGTACTTGTTGGATCCATCCCACTCAACGTAGCTTTTCCTCACACTAAAACCTTTTTCAAGAGCATATTTGTTGTAGAATTCATAGCCTTCAGCCTCACTATCAAACATCTTGCTGACAACATTTACATACTCGAACATACTCTCATCACTTGCATACGCCATGTCTTCCTGCATATGACATGTGAGGGAAACCAATCATCAACATCTTTCTGTTTATCAATGTTGCAGGTGTAAAATAGCTCATAGGCAAAGACAAGTGCATGAAAAAGACTTTGCTCGTTTGACATGTGAGGGAAACCAATCATCAACGTCCAACAAGTAGTATCTCATCTTCCTTTAAACTATATTTCATGCACTATGCAAACCTAAAGTGATGATGACTTTAATAAACTAAATTAAGTGAACTATGGAACCAGTATCTCATCTTCCTTTAGTATATCTCATCTCAAACGTCAAGTAAGTCACTTTTTTTCTGCGGTACCAAAGGAAGTAAGCAATGCCCTCAACATCTTACTTAAACAAACATGATGCGATTAGCTCAAGAGAAACTATGCCACGATGAAGCTTTCCATTCGTTGTTCTAGTCCATACCCGGATCTTGTGGGGTTGAGGTTGTACTACATGCACGGTGGAGGGGCGCAACGGCCAAGAGAACGAGCAGAACGCCAAGCCGAATTCATACCTTAAGGATGGTACGCGCGAAGAGATGGGATCGCCCGCCGCGGTCGCCGTCGATTCAGCCGGCGCAGATCCGGCCTTCTTCTTCTTCGGTGACGGCGTGGGGGGCTGGGGTTGGTTGGGTGGAGGACGAGGACGATGAATTTATTCCTCTCGCCGGGCAGGTCGAGGACGGAGAAGGTCAGGAGCGGCGAGCGGCGACGAATAGATCGGAGGAGGATTCTGAACTAGATCGAGTAGACATGGATCTGGTCCTCAGGTGATCGGTTCAAGAAAAGATATTTCCCCCTGGACCATTATGCCCTTATCGCAATTAACATATTAAATCTAATCAATTAAAATTCCCCGCAAGATCTGACAGGCTAATAAAAATCAGACGTGATCAGACATGTAAGTGCTGCTAAGTACTCCGAGTACTAATCCAATCACCGTAAAACAACTCTATTGGCTTTGCTATATGTCTGAACAGCAGGTCATCAATCATGCACAAGAAGATTGTAGGTTTCATGGGATACAAAATTGAAGGAAAAAGAGTGTTGCGGAAATATCTATGAAAAATTATCTATGCATGAATTATCTTGAGCGTATTTTCAAGTTTCAATTGCATAGCATTCCTTGCCAGTCTACTTCATGCATGTGTTGGGGACAGAGCTCGACGAACATAACGAGGCAATAAACAATAGTGAACAGTGTGCATAGGAGACAACATTTCATTGCCCAATGCAACATGACTATTTTATTAGCTATGGTATAGCATCAAATATGATCATATTTAGCACATGCATGGCTTCTAACCCTCTAAGGGCATCTTCAATGGTTGTAAGATAGTTGTTGGTAGATTTTGCCATATAGGATCTTTAATGATGTGTCATATAATAAATGAGGGAAGAGAGAAAGGCTGTATGTACATGAACCAACACCCTTTGCACAAACTCCAATGTAGAATGAGAGAGCACCTTATTTATTGTCTCACATCCTATTGGGCAAACTACATATAATCCATTGGAGTTGTTGTATGTTAAGGTATTGATTGATGACATGACATATTTTACCAACAAGCTAACATACAATCTGTTGGAGATGCCCTAAATTGTTCCCGCCATCAAACTAAAGTGTTCCTGCCATGCAATAGTTTACTCACCATGCACATATCTCCATACCCGGTGTCTTGAGATGAACGGTTCTGAGCATGGGTTCGGGTGGACCATGGTCCCAAGCAATATTTTCGGACCTAGACGGCAGCCATGACAGGATGCCGAAGATGACATCGGAAGGGAGGTAAGGCGGCGGCGGCGACTCGGTGGTGAGAATCCGCTTTGCCGTCCGCGGCCGAGGAGGAGATGCCGGGACATCGTCGGCAGATCGTTTGATCGCCATGGTTGAATTGATGTGCCTTATTTATAAAGGCTTTGAGGCGCAAAGACGAGCTATATATGGTTCCGGACGATCGGCGCTCAAACATGCCTGAGGTAGGTTCTGGTGGGTTATATATATGGACCGGGATTTTGGAATTCTAGCGTGAGACGGTTTGGATTCCGATTCGGCGAACTCAGGCACAGCCCCGCAGGCATCTGAATCCGCATCGTCTTCTTTCCACCCGCTATAATTTGCGTTCTCTAAATCTGGGGTATGCCGCGACCACAAATTACAGACAGTACGTATTCATAACTCTGCGCCGAGCGCTGATTAAAAGCATTCATATTCATATATCGACATATATAGGGAGCGAGATGGCTCGCGGGCACATACATACGGAACAGACGACACGCGTATAGTACGAAATAAGCATACCTAGGAACGTACTCCGTATATGTTACTTTCACTTGCTGAAATCGATGGTGCCCGTGGAGAGCACGTTATCCCCGGTGGTGGGGTGCGCCGCCGGCACGTCGTCCACCACGGAGCCCCCCTGCTGCCAGACGTGGGTGAACTTGCTCCCCTTCCCGGGCAGCGCGACCGTCGCGTACACGACCATCTCCTTGCCGTTCTTGGCGTACTCGGCCGCCACGTCCGACACGGGGAACGCCAGCTCGGCGCCGTCCGCGGGCGCCATGGACGGCGCGTAGCTGTCCAGCATCGTCGGGTACGCGACGAGGCTGCCGTTGGAGTGCCGGAACGCCACCACGGCCTGCGTGCCCACCATGCCCGTGCCGTTGGGGTTGAGCCCCCACGCCACCCACCCGCCGGCCTTGCTCGTCTGCGGCGCGCGGAACGCCACGGCGACCGAGTTGCCCTCGGCCGTGTAGTTGTAGTGCAGCGTGGTGCCGAGGCGCGGCAGGGCGGTGCACGACGCGTAGAGCTGGTTGCTCGAGAAGGTGTGGCTCGCGCATGACGACGACGCCTGTGCGTTGGCCGGAGAGAATGATGAGGCGGCGATGGCCGCGAGCAGGAAGAGGGAGAGAGACATGGCCGCAGTGCCAGTGGAGTGGAGAGCTGAAGCTGCCATTTCTTGGGAGAAAATGATGGAGTTGCTGTCTGTGGAGTGTGGAGTCGCACAATGAGATGGTACTGGCTAGCTAGTGCAGTGGGGTTAGAGGAAAGGAGATGGGGGTTTTAAAGGGGCTAGGGTTTGGTGGGGAAGATGAGAGTTGCTTGGAAATGTACAAGTGACACAAGTGAACCACGTCTGACATGGGATCAACTGGGTAGGCGACCTACATATTGGATCACCGGCCATTGTACTTATCGGACGGCAATACTCGTGGAACGTTAGTTGGCGTCATGCTGGAGTGGTAAGAGCATGTACAATGGTAGACGCTTATCTAGGTGCTTAAACAGAAAACAATAAATAGCAAAAGGTTTAAAAATCCCCAAGCGTTATCTGCTCCAACGCTGGAGCTAACCATGGGCGCTAAATACGTGTGAAAAACAACGCTCGTGCCTCATCTCGTGGGCTAAAAAGAGGCAAGCGCTCGCTGCCTTTCTTTGCGTCGCTGCGGCTCTGGGCACCAGGAATCGAGGACGTAACCGACGATCGGACTGGAAATTATTCCTAGCGTCCACCCTTAGCGCCTAGCGTTGAAGATGCCCTAAATAGCTCCGCGCAGCATACCGCAACCGAAATACTCTCTCCATCTGAGAATTAACAAATCCTTACTTGATTTTATAAATTTGTTTATACGTATGTAAAAATGTCCACTTTTTGTGTTGATTAGTTCAGTTAGTGTGAAAGTATATAGTACTATTGTGTGGACCCAGAAATAACTAAATCTCGGTTAAATAGATCTAAGAAAATGTTTGCCGTATTGTAACAATATGTTCATCTTGTGCAACAATATGCAAGGGTCTGTTCAAAAAAAATTATAAAACCTTGCACGGGTTTTACGTCGGATCGACTGAGGAGAATATCAAATGTTTGTTGGAAATTACGCATCCGTAGTTGTTGTATATCTACCGCTCAGTGCCCTTGTAAAATATTTTGAAAATAGTTAAATGATTTTATTATATGTTTTTGGAAACATATCTAAGCATTTTGAGAATAGTTAATCGATATTGTCGTAGTATTTTGCTGAATTCTATAGTATTATTTAATATATGTATGGATGATAATTTCTTACTCCCTCTATTTAGATATATTATAACCGAGCATCTTACCAGCCCTCCTAGGCTATCAGTGTTTGCAGTCGTTGGATCGTTATTTTTGGATGTTTCAACCGTCCGATTCGCTGTGAACCAAACCATCGAGCGCTAATCCACAGGGCCGCGAAACTGGGCCTAATGGGCTTTAATCCAGCGTAGGGCGAAGTACAGACACAGCGACGGTTCAGCAACAACCTGATTCACCTCTTCTGCTTCTTCAACCTTGGCACGCCCATGATCTCGCGATTAGGGTTTTGTTTGCCGCCGCCACTCCTCTCCTCATGCGTCGTCGACAGCTGCAGCCACCCCACCGCCTCCTTCCCTCTCCTGGTCCCTTTCCAAGTTTGTCCGCGTCGCCTCCCATCCTCCTTGCTGCGTTCGTCCATCATCTTCTCTCCTCCTTGTCCCGTGGTTCACACTTCTCTTGACTTCACAACGGCGAAACCCTTCTCATCTCATGGGTGCACGAGGAAACTGTGACGAGCACTCCCCGTCTGTCTTGGTGGCGTGAGGGATCTCCTCTTGCGTCGTCTCACGACGGCCGTCGAGCAGGTATAAACATCAGTTTCTACATTTTAGATAGGCCAGCGAGGTAAATTTTCACCATGGAGAAGACTGAATCATGGTTTCTCTTTGTTGTGCACTATCCTTCAGTGCAGTCCAAAATATTTCACCTGACAAGCAGAATTGAGGGAACTAGAATGGGGCAAGGACCTTTACGCATCGGCTAACACAACAACAGTGCCCAGTGACATTCACTTGACCTTCGATTCCAACCTTAAAGTCCAAGGTCCTGCTTTCGCAGTATTTTGCGTTGCCTTTTATACATTACCAACAATGTGCTTTCTTTCTGGCTGCATAACAACACTTTGTGGTCTGGACTCTGAAATATGCCTGCAACAATCGAGTCAAAATGAATATTTACTGAAGTTTGCAGCATTTATGTAAACTGCAGTTTTTGGTCTGTCATACCACCATTGTTTTCAGATGTATGAATTAACGCCTATTTTCTTTCTCCCATTTACAGCGCAAAGAAGTTGGAAATTTCTGTAGTCCCCAAGTAAATCATTGATTGATTATATATTGCTCTTTGGTTTAGAAAAATTAAAACATACTCCCTCTTTGTGCTATATATACTGCTCAATATCCGTTGCTATCAATAATAGAATTGATAGTGTGTGTGATTTCCCTCTTTGTGCACAAATACTTAACTTGCATTTTGATATTGGCCACCCTTTGGTTACTACATACTTATCCAGATGACTGTAGCAAGTCTTTTTTTGGTGGAACTATAGGAAGTCTCTGTTTCATAGCATTCTATCATTGCTTTCCTTTCCTCTAGAACAAGAACACAAAGTATTTTATGAGATCTTTGGCTCTTCCTACATGAAATTTGCCATGTAACTATGGTTCCTGAAAGTACAACATAAATTTGTTTATCTAGACTCGTATGATTTATTACTTGGACAAATAGCGTAAGCATATTGGCCTATGGCAATGTTGCTGCAGATTCCAGTGTTCGCATTTGCCACCTTGATTTCCCTTTTAGATGGTTTTAATAAGACCATCACATGGGTTAATTGGTCAGGAGGGGCCGACATCCTGCAAGATATGGTACTGTAAAATGAATGTCGAATTTGTCCAGCTAATCAGGTGAGTGTAGTACAGTACCCTCGTCTGTTCATATCTTTTTTTTTCTGTTGCGATGGTTGAACTCCTAATTATGTTGCTTAGTTGTAGTAGATTGCCATACTGCCCATACATGTGTTGTATCTAGAGCTTCAGAAACCTATGATGATACAGGTTGCTTGAATGGTCAACTCCATTGCTAGCTATCTTTTAATCTTACGATGCTTCTTGCATTATCTACTTCAGTGAGAAATTGTTATATGCAAAGAAACAAGCTTGAAGTTAATTTGGAACAGACATAAATACATTCAGTCCAATAGTCAATTAGTATAACACCGGCAACATTTGACTTGCTACTTTTGATTTTCGAGTCATCCATTAATCCTATGTGCTGACCCAGTGCAATTGCTTCTTAGGATCGGATTGCATTTTGCCTATCATGCTATCAATTGTTTCAGATATTGTCTCTAGATCTGTGCTTCATCTTCTTACGGCATGAGACGTCTTCCCATATTTGTCTGAATGAACTAAGTTACACCAAAGATATCTTATGACGATCCATCTTAATCAGTGCTATGACTATCGCCCTCTATCTTGCTGGCTATTTCTGATTTGACTTTAATGGCCTCAGTGATCCAAAACCCTTAGGTGATTCTTCCATGTTTGATATTATTTACGGAGTAGGAAATTTTGATACAAATAAGCGTATTTATTTAGTACATGCATGTGTAACCAGTTTCCTGTCGTTTTATACTCACATCACCTGTCAAAGGTGAAAAAAAAATATCTTTCTTTAGTTCTTCACCGACAGTCCATGGTTCTCGGGAGTCTGTACTGAAACGCCTTACAAAGAAGATAAGAAAAGCTTACACAACTAATCTGTAGTATTTAGCTTTTCCTTTTATCATTGTGTATTTGTAGATGATCTTTTTACAGCATTGTGCGCTAGATGATGATTATGAACATTTTCAGTACCAGCTATGCTGATGAGTTGAAGGTTGTACTCGTAGTAGCAGCATGATGATCCTTTTTCCCACCCGAACAGATATAATACCATATTATTTACTACTGTATTGGGTGTCTTGTTTCAAAAAAAAATGAAACACTTTCGTGAAATAACTCATTCGAGTTTATTTATCATAAATTCAAGATAGACGGGCACAGCAACGCGCGTCATCAATGATCTAGTTCCATATTATAGTGCGTGAATGTAGTGCGCATAAGGGCCGATAGCCATGCATGCACAGGCAAGGGGCAATTGTCATGTCTTGGTATAGGGGCTATAAACACAGGTTGGGGTCTATAGATGTGCAGAGTGTGCGGCCCGCGTAGGGCCCGTAAATTTTGGGGTCCCAAATTTTTATATAGACCTATGTATATTTCTAGGCGCTGGGTCATGCATGTCCTCCTGGGCGCTGAGTCGAGTGTCCTAGCTTCCCAGGCCGCCTGCTCGATGCGTTGGACATTTGACGATCGCTGGCTTTCTGGCAACCGTGTGGACGCCTCGATCAAAAACCATGTGGCCGCGTCGAAATGAGATATCGATCGCTTCCAGAGGCAGGCAAGACGGCGCGTCCAGAGCTGGCGACTGGCGACACAGTAACATGCGGGGCAACAAGCATGCCGCTTCTGATTAACTTCGTCTGACCAACATGTTCCTCTCGCCAAAACAGATACTCGGCTACCTCTGGCTTGTCCTCCTAATTAACTTTGGCTCGTACAGTCCTACTCCTAATTCCTAAATTCTAATTCACTTTTGGTAGGGATCGTTACCTTGTTAGAGAACGGTTCTTGCCTCTTTGATTAAAGATCATAGTATAGCAGTTTAATCGGACAGGACACGAAACTAGGGTATGAATTTTTTATGTATCCAAGTGTTATGTAAGATATTATACCATATACATTTTAATTACTTATTGGTTCATTTTTCTAGTGAGATAGGGTCTCATCTTTTAGTTTCGCACAGGGCCTTGTAAGATATTTATATCATATACATTTTAATTGCTTGTTAGTTTATTTTTCTAGTGAGATAAGGTCTCATTTTTTTAGTTTGGCACATGGCCTTGGATTTTACCGGCCCGGCCTTGACAAACAAGACGCACTATAAAAGGGAATGAGGGAGTATTTTCTTCTCCCAAGCACAAAGTGTGATGCGCCATCTCGCCCAACATTTGTGTGTCATTTGAGAGTTATTTACGCAAAACCACCACATTTGGAGCTAGGGTAACTACTTAGTACTATATTTGTGTCAGGGCACAAAAAACCATCAACTTTGTGCCTAATCGGTAACGCAGAGCACTGATTGTCCGATTTGCTCGTGAAAACAGGAAAACTGACAGTTTGGCCCCACCTGTCGGGCTGATGTGGCGAAGACCAAAAACTTTGACCAGCTGACGTGGCCAAAAAAACGTGGGTCCTACCTGTCAATGACTGTAACGCCATCTTCTTCACATCTCTTTCTAAGGGGCATTCCGTCGAGCAGGTTCTGGGCGGCCGAAGTATGTTTGCTGCGTCGTGCCTCCGGTGATCACCGTGAAGGCCACTATAGAGAGGAGACGCTCGGAGCTGCCTGTGTGTGTTTTGCCTCCACGGGAGCCGTCGCTTCGACAGCTGAACCGGCCGCCATGCCCAGCGCGAGGAGCCATGGGAGCCGTCGCGTCGCACAGCCCGGCGAGCCGCCATGTCCAGCGCAACGAGCTACGCCACCAACACGACAACTGCAGGCTGGCAGAGGTCTGGCAGCAAGGAGCAGACATGCTCACAAACACCAAACACGCACACACACACATCGAGCTAGAGCACGCGCACACACAATCACACAGAGAACTCACGTTGGCCGTCCAAATTGACGCTCGCTGACCATCGTAATCATGGTTAGACATCCAAATCAAGGGCCAGTGCACTCCCATGGCTAAAGGCCTTGTCCGCCCCGCCCAATTTCACCCGCTTGTCAGCGCGGCCGGAGACCTGCGGAAGATGCGCCGTCGCTCGGCTCGCGAAGATCAGCGGGCCCGGATTCCTACGCGTCTGCTGCTCCCATGGCTGGAGAGGCAGCAACCACTTGCCCGTGGCTCTCATGACCGGCTCTCTGGTGCGCCGCCGCTCGCCGCCACGCGGCCTTGCTAGTGCGGACAACGCCGGGATGTCAAGCGGTCGTGGAGCCGGCGAGATGGCATACACTAGTGAAGCCGTGTTGCAGAGGAAGGATGGGGGATGTGGGTCGACTTGGGAGGCAGCAATGGTCGAGACCGCCGGAATTCCTACCGTCGGGAGAGAAAGAGACGAGGAGGAAGAAGAAGAAAATAGGGGGAAAATGACGGGAAGCTGACAGGTGGGACCCTAGTCCACATCAGCATATTGTCCACGTAGGTACGCCAAGTCAGCCCGACAGGTGGGGCCAAACAGTCAGTTTTCCTGTTTACGCGAGCAAATCGGACAATCAATGCTCCGGGTTACCAATTAGGCACAGAGTTGGTGGTTTTTTGTGCCCTGACACAAATGTGGTACCAAGTAGTTACCCTAGCCCTAAGTCTGGTGGTTTTGCGTAAATAATTCGTCATTTGACCTAGTGTGAGAGTTTGGAGCATAGGGTTTGAGAGGCGGTTTGACATGTCTAGTTTTTCTATTTGAGTGAAATTTCACATATTTTTTCCGCAAAATAGCAGTTTCACATGTTTAGTGCGAAACAAGGCCGTCCTTGGACCTGTGCAGGATATGCGACCGCGCAGGGCCGCAAACTCCAAGAGTCTAGATTGAATCCCATCCACCACTTAATCCCTCCTTGTATTAGATGATGTAATAGCTACAGGGTTTGATAACTCAACCATTAAGAAGGTAACAAAAAAAATCAACAGATGCTACTTCCACATGACAATTCTTTTGCCCCCGTAGATTGGGGTGGATCGGCGTTGTTTGGGCTGAGATTTTAGAGCGATGCTACACTTACGCGCAGGTTTTGACGGAAATAAAGGTTACGGACAGACGTGGCCTAACTAGATCGGGGAAAGGAGGGCCACATTCCTGAAATTCAGGCGGCAGGGATGGATTAGAGGCCGCCACATCAATCCGTAGGGCAGCTTCCATGACAATCATCTGTAAGTGGAGCAATTTCGGAGATTTTATCTCCCCTGACCCAAACCAAACGCTCGTTAAAGCATTTCCCGGGAATGGTTTCCAACTGGGCCAATCTACATGGATCGGGACCAAATTACGGCCGATCCTGTCTTCCAAATAAGGGAAAATAATCCTATGCGACCCGGGTCGTACACTTCTATCGTGAGACCCTGTTCACCGATGGACACTTGGCAAACACGAATCTCAATGCAACCAGCCAATTAATCTCAAAGCGCTAGTCCCCATTTACCAAATCTCAATCCCCTTTCCTCTTCGGCGTTCATGCTCGTTCCTCGCCGCTGCTCTCCCCGTCGAAAGCTTGTCGGCGCTGACGGAAGTATAACTCCAAGTACAGAGCATGTATGCTGCTTGTTGCATCTTGACTGAAGTATAACTCCAAGTACAGAGCATGTATGCTGGTTGCAACGCGAGCTCTCATCTGCTGGTTACAACACAGAAGTAGCTGGGGCAGTGCCGTGAGTTGGGTCACCGACGGGAGGAAACGCGCCGGGCTGAGTGTTGTGCTTGGTGTCTACGAGCTCACTGGCAGCGACGTGACGCGTAGCCGGGAGTATCACAACGGCTGCTAGAATTTGGGAGGGTTCTGGAGATTGAAACTGATTTGCAAACGGGTAAGTGAGGAAAGAGAAGGCTGCTGAACCCCCCCCCCCCCCCCCCCCCCCCCCCTCCTCCAGCCGCTCCCGCAAGCATCCTCGGGGGAACCCTAGCGCGCCGCCACTCGTCCCCCCCGTCGGCCTCTCCCCCTCCCGCCGCCGCCGCGAGGCGCCGCCGGGCAAAGCCCGGCCGGCGTGGGTGGCAGAGGGGATCTCACCACCTTCCTCGCGGTCAGCTGCTGGCGCGGGACGACGCAGCCGCGGGAGGGCGTTGGGCTGTGCGGGGCCCGGCGGCGCGGCGGCCCTGCTTGGCGGCGGTGCAGCAGCGACCTGGGGTCCTCTCGGCGTGCGGCGGCTGCGGTGTTCTTCCTCTGGTGGTGACGCGCAGGACGGCCCCGGCCAGATCTGGCTGATTTGGCTCCGGCGGCCCGTCGTGCGCTGGGGGCTGCGGGCTGCCTGGGCCACGGGCGTCTGGTTCTGCCATGGCCACGGCTGGTGGAGCAGGAGGCGTGGCGGCGGCGGTGAATGGTGCGCATCTAGGCGGGCGGGTGGCGGCTCGGTTGCTTGCCCTGTGATGGCGCGGGCCGTGTGTGGCTTGGGCCGCGGGCGGCTGGCGTTGCCGTGCTTAGGGGTGGCAATGCTGGTGGCGTGGTTGCGGTGGTGGCGGTGCGTACGCGTCCTGGGGTCCGGCCGGGCCTTTGTCCTGGACAGGGTGACGGCGTGTGGCGCGGGCGGACAGTCCGTGGGCCCTTCCTTGGCTGCAGTGGCGGCGATCCTTTCCCCTATCTTCGTCGGATGGGCAGCCGTCGGTGGCCTCTCGCCGGTCTGTGCCAGGGGCAGGGGTGAGGCGAAGCTGGGTGCTTCGGGTGGGAAGGCCAGTAGGAGGGATTGGGGCTTGAAGTGGTGCCCCCGTCTTCGGCACAAGCGTGTGCCGCTCCTCCCTTCCCGCTTCCTCACCCCGGCGCTTGTTGGTCGCTGACTCGGTGTTGCCTGAGGCGGGATGGTTTGTTGCTTCCGGCGGTGGTTGGGGTTTGTGTTGTCCAAAGCTTGCTCCTTTGATGTTCTCGGGGCTGTCTGGATGCAAGGCGGCGACCCTGGTGGTGGGAGGCATGCTGATCTTGGGCAGATTGCGCGGCTCGGGTGCGGGCGGGCAGTCATGGCCGCTCGGGTGGCATGGTTGCGGAAGGTTGGCGGAGCTGGGATGCGTTGGAGGGATCGGTGCACCAGGGTACATCACCTGCCTAATCCCAACCGACGGTGGCGGCGTCCGTGGACGTCGTTTCCTCCTTGCAGGCTCCGTCGTGGTGCTCCCACTCCCTTCAGATTTCTCCGGGTGAAAATTTGATCTGCGTGATCGGACGGTGACGGCTATGGTCGTGCCCTTCTTGAAGGCATCGTTTTGGAGTTCTCGCTCCGCCGTTGGCCTCTCACCTCTCCTAGGTATCGCTCTCGGTGATCTCCGTCGGCTCAAGGCGGTGCTCCTTTGCTTATCCTTTGTGTGCTTTGTAGTCGTGGGAGCGGTGTGTTGGTGCCCGACACCCTTGTATCTCGTCCTGGGTGTGTGTTGTGTGCGGTGTTGGTTGGTTTGTGTTTGTATCGTTCTCTCGAATGTACTGTGATATTGCTTTATATATAAAGCGGAGGAAAACCCTTTTTCGTAAAGAGAAGGTTGCTGTTTTGAGATTGGTGTCGCCACGCGTCGCACACGAGAGGAGGTCTCACCATCGACTTCGTATGACCCAGGTCGCATAGGATTATTTTCCCAAATAAGGCATCCATCTGGCGATTGTACGGTACTGTTCATTTGTAAGAAATTCTTCTGGCTCTGATATTCACATCACCTTCCATGTAGGTCCTTGCTTCACCACAAACACATTATCCAAACATCCACTCACCACGTCGCGTATAATGGGGAGTAGGTGAGACCCTGGAGCATCTGCTACTGCAATGACCCACACTATGTAATGTGGAGGCATGATTGGGACATTCATACGGCTGTTACAGCCCCAACTCCAGTTGCTACACATGTTCAAATTCTAGAAAAAAAAAAGACCAATCACTAGTACTCGTGCACGCCAATGGGCCGCCGGGCCACGGGCGTCTGGTTCTGCCATGGCCACGGCTGGTGGAGCAGGAGGCGTGGCGGCGGCGGTGAATGGTGCGCATCTAGGCGGGCGGGTGGCGGCTCGGTTGCTTGCCCTGTGATGGCGCGGGCCGTGTGTGGCTTGGGCCGCGGGCGGCTGGCGTTGCCGTGCTTAGGGGTGGCAATGCTGGTGGCGTGGTTGCGGTGGTGGCGGTGCGTACGCGTCCTGGGGTCCGGCCGGGCCTTTGTCCTGGACAGGGTGACGGCGTGTGGCGCGGGCGGACAGTCCGTGGGCCCTTCCTTGGCTGCAGTGGCGGCGATCCTTTCCCCTATCTTCGTCGGATGGGCAGCCGTCGGTGGCCTCTCGCCGGTCTGTGCCAGGGGCAGGGGTGAGGCGAAGCTGGGTGCTTCGGGTGGGAAGGCCAGTAGGAGGGATTGGGGCTTGAAGTGGTGCCCCCGTCTTCGGCACAAGCGTGTGCCGCTCCTCCCTTCCCGCTTCCTCACCCCGGCGCTTGTTGGTCGCTGACTCGGTGTTGCCTGAGGCGGGATGGTTTGTTGCTTCCGGCGGTGGTTGGGGTTTGTGTTGTCCAAAGCTTGCTCCTTTGATGTTCTCGGGGCTGTCTGGATGCAAGGCGGCGACCCTGGTGGTGGGAGGCATGCTGATCTTGGGCAGATTGCGCGGCTCGGGTGCGGGCGGGCAGTCATGGCCGCTCGGGTGGCATGGTTGCGGAAGGTTGGCGGAGCTGGGATGCGTTGGAGGGATCGGTGCACCAGGGTACATCACCTGCCTAATCCCAACCGACGGTGGCGGCGTCCGTGGACGTCGTTTCCTCCTTGCAGGCTCCGTCGTGGTGCTCCCACTCCCTTCAGATTTCTCCGGGTGAAAATTTGATCTGCGTGATCGGACGGTGACGGCTATGGTCGTGCCCTTCTTGAAGGCATCGTTTTGGAGTTCTCGCTCCGCCGTTGGCCTCTCACCTCTCCTAGGTATCGCTCTCGGTGATCTCCGTCGGCTCAAGGCGGTGCTCCTTTGCTTATCCTTTGTGTGCTTTGTAGTCGTGGGAGCGGTGTGTTGGTGCCCGACACCCTTGTATCTCGTCCTGGGTGTGTGTTGTGTGCGGTGTTGGTTGGTTTGTGTTTGTATCGTTCTCTCGAATGTACTGTGATATTGCTTTATATATAAAGCGGAGGAAAACCCTTTTTCGTAAAGAGAAGGTTGCTGTTTTGAGATTGGTGTCGCCACGCGTCGCACACGAGAGGAGGTCTCACCATCGACTTCGTATGACCCAGGTCGCATAGGATTATTTTCCCAAATAAGGCATCCATCTGGCGATTGTACGGTACTGTTCATTTGTAAGAAATTCTTCTGGCTCTGATATTCACATCACCTTCCATGTAGGTCCTTGCTTCACCACAAACACATTATCCAAACATCCACTCACCACGTCGCGTATAATGGGGAGTAGGTGAGACCCTGGAGCATCTGCTACTGCAATGACCCACACTATGTAATGTGGAGGCATGATTGGGACATTCATACGGCTGTTACAGCCCCAACTCCAGTTGCTACACATGTTCAAATTCTAGAAAAAAAAAAGACCAATCACTAGTACTCGTGCACGCCAATGGGCCGCCGGGCCACGGGCGTCTGGTTCTGCCATGGCCACGGCTGGTGGAGCAGGAGGCGTGGCGGCGGCGGTGAATGGTGCGCATCTAGGCGGGCGGGTGGCGGCTCGGTTGCTTGCCCTGTGATGGCGCGGGCCGTGTGTGGCTTGGGCCGCGGGCGGCTGGCGTTGCCGTGCTTAGGGGTGGCAATGCTGGTGGCGTGGTTGCGGTGGTGGCGGTGCGTACGCGTCCTGGGGTCCGGCCGGGCCTTTGTCCTGGACAGGGTGACGGCGTGTGGCGCGGGCGGACAGTCCGTGGGCCCTTCCTTGGCTGCAGTGGCGGCGATCCTTTCCCCTATCTTCGTCGGATGGGCAGCCGTCGGTGGCCTCTCGCCGGTCTGTGCCAGGGGCAGGGGTGAGGCGAAGCTGGGTGCTTCGGGTGGGAAGGCCAGTAGGAGGGATTGGGGCTTGAAGTGGTGCCCCCGTCTTCGGCACAAGCGTGTGCCGCTCCTCCCTTCCCGCTTCCTCACCCCGGCGCTTGTTGGTCGCTGACTCGGTGTTGCCTGAGGCGGGATGGTTTGTTGCTTCCGGCGGTGGTTGGGGTTTGTGTTGTCCAAAGCTTGCTCCTTTGATGTTCTCGGGGCTGTCTGGATGCAAGGCGGCGACCCTGGTGGTGGGAGGCATGCTGATCTTGGGCAGATTGCGCGGCTCGGGTGCGGGCGGGCAGTCATGGCCGCTCGGGTGGCATGGTTGCGGAAGGTTGGCGGAGCTGGGATGCGTTGGAGGGATCGGTGCACCAGGGTACATCACCTGCCTAATCCCAACCGACGGTGGCGGCGTCCGTGGACGTCGTTTCCTCCTTGCAGGCTCCGTCGTGGTGCTCCCACTCCCTTCAGATTTCTCCGGGTGAAAATTTGATCTGCGTGATCGGACGGTGACGGCTATGGTCGTGCCCTTCTTGAAGGCATCGTTTTGGAGTTCTCGCTCCGCCGTTGGCCTCTCACCTCTCCTAGGTATCGCTCTCGGTGATCTCCGTCGGCTCAAGGCGGTGCTCCTTTGCTTATCCTTTGTGTGCTTTGTAGTCGTGGGAGCGGTGTGTTGGTGCCCGACACCCTTGTATCTCGTCCTGGGTGTGTGTTGTGTGCGGTGTTGGTTGGTTTGTGTTTGTATCGTTCTCTCGAATGTACTGTGATATTGCTTTATATATAAAGCGGAGGAAAACCCTTTTTCGTAAAGAGAAGGTTGCTGTTTTGAGATTGGTGTCGCCACGCGTCGCACACGAGAGGAGGTCTCACCATCGACTTCGTATGACCCAGGTCGCATAGGATTATTTTCCCAAATAAGGCATCCATCTGGCGATTGTACGGTACTGTTCATTTGTAAGAAATTCTTCTGGCTCTGATATTCACATCACCTTCCATGTAGGTCCTTGCTTCACCACAAACACATTATCCAAACATCCACTCACCACGTCGCGTATAATGGGGAGTAGGTGAGACCCTGGAGCATCTGCTACTGCAATGACCCACACTATGTAATGTGGAGGCATGATTGGGACATTCATACGGCTGTTACAGCCCCAACTCCAGTTGCTACACATGTTCAAATTCTAGAAAAAAAAAAGACCAATCACTAGTGCTCGTGCACGCCAATTAAATTATTAGGTAATTAATTTCATTTCTAGAAACAACTTCTAATGTTCATAAGAATATGTTGTTGCGTAAACAAGATATGTTTGTATTGCTGAGGGATGAAGGGCATGATGGACAAGAGGAGGAGCATTGGAGCATGAAGACAAAGGCGAGCGTGCAGGCAAGGATGACGAAGTTTCAAGTTCAGATTTCAGAACTTTGAAACCACCATGATGATGCATGGAGAGATAGACACCATATACAAGATGACAGTTCATATTTTCATCCATAGCCTTTAATAGGCGCAAGCGCTATGTCTCGCCCATACCGAGACGTAATACATCTCACCTATGGCGCGACACTATTGGGCCTGCACAATACTGTAGCAGTGCATGATTTTTATTGCGGTTTTTATCGGCTTTTCACTGTTTTGCATCGGTTTTCTTGTATGGTTTCCTTGGTTCCCCCTTTTTTATTTTCTTCGGTTTTCTTTGTTCCTTTCTTTCATTTTCATCAGTTTTCTTTGTTTTTCTTTTTTACTTTTTTTTTCTCAACACAGGTGTACTTTTTTCATACATACTGTGCATTTTGTATACATCAGGAACATTTTCTTATACTTGTATAGCACATATGTTTAACATTTTTTTCAAATATATGGTTTGATGTCTACTTTTTTCTACATGTTGTACATTTTTCATATATATCTGAAACATTGTTTGTAGACACGTTCACAATTTTTCAAGTACATGATTAATATGCCATGCAAATAAAGTACATGATTGATATTTTTAAAAATATATGTTTTTATGTCTACATTCTTTCACACATAATATACATTTTTCGTATTCATAAGGACCATTTTTATACACGTCTAACTTTTTTTCAATTATATGTTTTTAGGTCTACTTTTTTTCATACACATTGTACATTTTTGTATACATCATGACATTGTTTAATACATGTTTAACATTTTTCAAATACATGATTACATTTTTCAAAAATAATGATGTCTACTTTTTTTCTACACATCATACATTTTCTTATACATCAAGAACGTTTTTTATACATGTTTGCATTTTTCTAAATATATATTTAACATTTTTCAAATATTTTTCCATGTATACTTTTTCATAGATGCTGTACATTTTCCTTATACATCACATTTTTATATACACGTTTAACATTGTTTTTACACTGCTACAAGATGTTTTAAATATGTAATGAATGCTTTTAGAAAAGAAAAAGAAAAAACTGAAAAAAGAAACGCCAGAAAAACCAGGTGAAAAAACCATACAATATATGGAAAACCGCAAGGAAAATCGATCTAAAAAAACAAAATTGTTCGTATGTGTGTTAGATGACATTAGGCGGGCGCTGGTTCTGAACCATCTAGTGGAGCGCTGCAGGCGAGGTATTATAGGACCGCTCTAAGCGATATACAGACGCTCCTTTCTATAGGTGTTGCATCACCATACTTTTGGGCCAGCTCATATAATTTTGAATTATACGACCATAGTTTTTAGAGCCCGTGTTATTGGAGGAAAACAGACTAGGCGGGCTTTTGGTTATCTCTCACAATTGCTAATTGTATTAGAGGATATGCTCTTCTCTCCCCAAAATAAAATAAAATTGCAGGATAGGCTCTTACATCGACACTTTATGCTGTGGAATTTTTCTCTCTTTCCTTAAGCGTCTAAATAAGTGTCTCTACATTGTAGATGCTCTAACTCAGCTTCCTTATGCGTGTGGAGACTTCGAATTTGATATTTCCTCAACCAATGAGAATTGTTTTTCAACCGATGAGACTTGACAAATGACTTACCATGTTCGGTGTCCCGATCAGTGGTAAGTTATCTCGAAAAATAAAAAAAAATCGTCTGGAAAAAAGATCTAGCTAGAAAGAAAAGTGTACCTTTTGAAGGGTCCACCCAACCAGTTGTGAATTTCTATCCCAGAGTACTTTTATGTGACATAACATTTTCTTTGAAACTATCGTGGATTTGCAATTCTCGACACCAGAAATTAAATCTCAACAACATATATCAAATATCCAATGCTTTTGCTTGTTTTAATAGACCATAGTTCTGTGATTGCATTTGTGGTGTGCAAGGTTTCCAAAAAGTATGAGTTTCATATCAGTTGTTCTAGATTATTTTTTTAGACAAATATGAGTTGTTTTAGATGAATTCTCAGTGATGCGTGGGAAACATACACACGGGAGCAGATAAATAGGACTATCAAGGACTTTTCACATGCATCTAACAGTAACAGAGTACTGTTAACCACATGAAAAAAGATGTTGTGAATATGCCAACCCATGGCATATCGGTGAGTATCTCCCCTTTTCAATTCTCCTCGGTACAAGTGTTCAGCTCATTTTTAGCTCCCACTCTCGTCAGATCTATCTGCTATGAGCCTATGACTAATTCACTGGTGGAATTGGAAGCTCAAGCGCAGTCATCATCATACTAACCGGAGGTTGTCCAAATAATCAGTCTAGCTATTGGCTCTCCAAAAAAAAAAGTACAACAGACAGGGAAATTTCTAATATATGTTATTTTTAAACAAACTATGTAGGGAGCAGATACAAGGAGGAGCAATCAATGGCTGGGTCTGCTGTTAAGGCCGTGGTCGGGAATGTGAGCAAACTTGCGGTTTGGGAGACCTCACTTTTATGTGGTGTCACTGGTGAAGTAGGATTCTTGAAAGATGAACTGAAGCGGCTAAAGTGCTACCTTAGATCTGCTGATGCTAAACGGAGATCAGGAGATGAGTGTGTGGCTACCTGGGTCAGCCAGATCAGGGACGTGACATATGAGTCCGAGAATGTCATTGAAGCTGCAGATTACATGGAGAAGAGAAACAGGCTGAAGAATGGATTCTTGGGTGCCATTTCAAGGTATGCTCGCTTGCCAAGTGACATGGTTACCCTTCATAAAGTTGGTGTCGAAATCCAGCGTATAAGAAGGAAGATCGGTGAGATATTTGACAGTGCAAACCGTTTGAATATTGATTTGGATACTGGTGTTCTAGGCAAGTGCTGTGCCGAGGATGAGTTTCCACGAGGCAATGATCTCATGGATCAAAACTTTGAGGATGATGTTGTCATTGTTGGTTTTGAGGATAAGTGCCAAGAAATAACGGACAGGTTAGTTGACAAAGAGAACAATACTCTTAGTGCTATCTCCATAGTCGCCATGGGTGGGGCGGGAAAAACATCACTCGTCAGAAAAATCTACACATCATCAAGAGTAAAAGAACACTTCGACACAGTTGCTTGGGTGACTGTGTCTCAAAAGTTCAAGGCCGTTGATTTACTAACAAGTGTTGTGGAACAAATAATGGGGACCAGAGTTGGTTTTAATCTCCGTTAGTGTGAGGTGGGAAAGGAGATACATGATTTTCTGTTGCAAAAAAGATTCTTAATAGTTTTCGATGATGTTTGGGAAACAGATACATGGGAGCAAATAAACAAAATGGTTAAAGCATTTCCAGATGTAGCTAATGGTAGTCGAGTACTGTTAACCACACGAAAGCAAGATGTTGCGAATCATGTGCAAATGCCAACTCATGTTCATCATTTGAAGAAGTTAAACGAAGAGAAAAGCTGGGAACTTTTTAGTAGCAAAGCTTTACCATCATACAACAGGTGTTCTGTATGCGATGTGGATGAGTTTGAAGAACTAGGAAAGAAGCTTGCAAAGAAATGTAATGGATTACCACTTGCACTTGCAGTTTTTGGGGGTTATCTATCAAAAAATCTGAACAAGGAAACATGGATTGATATACTCTTGAGCTGGCCATCAACCAAAGACGGACAGATGATGCGAGACATACTAGCTCGCAGTTACAACGACCTACCAGACCATTATTTAAGATCATGTTTCCTCTATGTTGGTGCTTTCCCCGAGGATTATGAAATATCTGTGTCGGATCTTATTGAGTTATGGATGGCAGAATGCTTCATTCCACATACACCAAGACATACACTGGAAGAAATAGCACGTAAGTATGTAACTGAGTTAGCTCAAAGAAGCTTGGTCCAAGTTGTTAGTAGAAGCAGAGCACATGGATGGATTGAAAGAATAAAGATCCATGATATCTTGCGTGACTGGTGCATAGAAGAAGCAAGAGAAGACGGCTTTCTTGACATGATTGACAAAACTGCATGTCAGGCTTCCTCTCTCTTTTCATATAGCCCTTTTTTTGGTTTCAATATATGTCTTAGTATGGTGTTTCTTGCTGACACGTGGATGCACTTTATAATGCAGGCTAGGATAGCGCATCGTCATCCGAAAGGACGCTATCCTATCGCGCTTCATTCCAAAACTTCAGCGGTCAGATTTCACAGGCAACAACTCCTAATCTACGAACTCTGGTTGGCTTTCAACTTTCATCAATATTCCTACCTAAGCTGAGATTCCTGAGAGTTCTTCACATTGAAAACTCAGACCTCGAGAGTTTCTCTCCAGCCATTGGTGGGTGCATTCATCTAAGGTGCCTTAGGTTGAGAAGATGTGGAAATGTAACACTCCCTTCTTCAATTGAAGAACTCCTTTACTTGCAGATTATAGACCTGAGGAAAACAAACTTGGACTCAACAGTACCAAACTCTCTTTGGAATATTCCCACTCTAAGGCATGTTTACCTGAGCAGTGCATTTTCTTCACCAAGGAGTGTGGGACACAAAGATCTCCAGACCTTATGGTTGACTTGTGCATCTGCTGGTACCAAATATCGCTATCATGACATGGTGAAAATTTTCAGAAAAATGAGACAACTAACAACCTTGTTCTTGGTAATGAAGCCCATGCATGCTAAGATAATGAATATATTTGCGTACATGCCTCACCTGGTTGATATTCATCTCGCCAGTTTTGGTGTGCTTGATAAGCTTCCAGAGAGTAATCACTTCCCGCAGAGCCTTCGGCATCTCTATCTAGAAGCTGATGTCATTGAAATAGACCCGATGCCGATCCTGGAGAAGCTTCCCTGTCTTGTGGTATTGGAGTTGTCAGGGTATAAAGGTCGAACCATGTCGTTCTCTGCCCAAGGGTTTCCTCGCCTACAAGAGTTAAAACTTGATATTTTCTCCATCGAGGAGTGGAGGATGGAGGTAGGAACAATGCCAAAGCTCTCCCACCTGACACTTTGGTTGTGCAAGGAGATGTGGAAGTTCCCAAGCGGATTGCTGCACCTTCCATCCCTCAAGAATTTGAAACTAATGAGTAAGTCCCCGATTTCTGGAGATGACAGCACACTGAAGGAGCTGGAGCGGAGAGGATGCAAGGTACTGTAGCTTACTATGCCCTCATGTTCTTCTTTAATATTTACTGCTGTTTATGGTCAGATATTACAGTCCCCGTATATTTTCAGTACAAGGACCGAGATACTCATAATAAAGTTCTGTTTTAAACTTATCTGTGACTTGCTCTCCATCCTTCCCTGCCTTGCTTGTTTGGAATGATGGTTTAGGATAAACAGTTTGCGCACTCAAGTTATTTTCTGTTTTTTTTCCTTGCAGGTGGAACTTTAAGAAGGTTTACGAGCTTCTTGCTGGTGGAACTTTAAGAAGATTTACGAGTGGCGGACATGTCTAAGTATTATTACTACTATTCCTAATTCAGATGTCTTTTTCGCCCTTCCTCAAATTATGTGCATGTTGTATGTTTTGCCTGAATGTAATATAATACATAAGGGCGATACGTCTAACCACCGGTGAATCTAGATGATGATGTGCGTATCTATATTTCTGATTTGAACCGTCGATGGATTTTGATTCCCACAAACAAAACTGATGTGTTATTTATCGAAAAAAATGTATTTTTCTCTCTTGACATGGTGAGCACTCACTTATCAGCTCGTGCAATGTCAGTCAGTTTGGTTCATTTCACTGAATGCCAAGTTCTAGACTCGGATGCCCCAGGTTCTGCTTCCCTTTTTCCCCTTTGTGCTACACCTGACGGTACACTAACTTTATTTTGGTTGTATTCTGCACGCAGCTACAAACTATACAACGACAGCAAAAAAATCTTAAACACCATCCACAGTCAACTAATTTTAAGCATTGTACTACTCGTAGATTTTTTTGTGTAACATTGCAGGGATTGCAGAGGAGGGGGGTGTGGCGGAGCAGTAGCAAAGTAGTACCGACTACCGGGAGCTCACAGCTTCCGCAGATCAAATACGTCGGCGAGGCAAAGGATGGCCGGCGCCCGGCGGCATCCTCCTGCCTGCGTTACGGCCAGCATCTTCAAGCTCTGATAAGCAAATCCTGCATACCACCACCACCGTGGCAGCATCAAACTTCTCATCAGGCGGATACAAATAGAGGGAGAGGCAGGGATTGGGGAGAAAGGAAAGGAGGAGGGGACTTTACGAGCTCGGGTACGGGGAGGGTCACGAGCCCTCCTGATGCCCGGTGCTGCTGCTGCTCTCTATGGCTGTCGGAGGTGGATTTTCGCCGGCGCCATGACCAGCGGGGGGAGAAAGAGGAGAGAAATTATCTACCTAGTGCTCCCCTCCGTCTGGTCACCGCTCCTTTCTCTCCCTCCCCTCTGTCACCGCCGGTGGTAGGCGCCGGGCTTAGCCTGTGCGTGCGCCGGCAGCGTCGGAGGCACTCCTCCTTCTCACGGGTCAAAGGGTGACGCGGGGCTCCCTGGCTCGAGAGTGTGACTCCGATCTGGGCTGCGGCGGCGCCGATCTGGTTCATGACAACCCAGATCTAAACTACGGCGGTGTGGCGGTTGGCCGGCGTCCTATCGACGGCGGTGGCAGGGCTGGCGCTGCTCCTCCCGATCTAGGGCGGAGGGACTTGGATCCGAGGCGACGACCCCGAGGTTGGCCTTCATGTCCGGTGGCGCGGCAGGGCGGGTAGGCTGCCGGCTCAGATGGTCGGCGATCCACCGGCGAGTTGGTGCCTCAGTGACCAACAGCGTTGAGCTGCTTCTTCCTCCAATACTTGCATCGTGCACTCTTGTCGTAACGAATATGGCTGTGCTGCTTGCCGGTCGCCGGGTGGGGCGGAACGGGAGATGGGGATTCGGATTGGGATAATTCCCTGGTTGGCTGGCTCCTGCCGGCCGCGTCTTCCTAGAGACGTCGTTTGGGTTTGCCCCATCTTTTTTCACTTCACGGTTTCTCGGATGAAAACCCTAGGACAGTGACAACATTCTTGACGCGGTGTCTTTTTTGAAAGCGTTGTCGTGAGAGCTAAGTGCTCATGGGCAGTTACAATTGGCGTGCCCCTCTTCCTTCAGGAGACATTTACTTGGATGATGACGAAAACTCTGGTATCATCTTCCTCTTGAAGGCATAATTTTGGAGCAGGTGTTGATTGGAAGGGCCCAGAGGCGAAGCGGGGTTTCATATTCCGCAACGATCACGGCGGGTCTCGGCGGCGTGGCGCAATGGAGGCTCGGCGTCCGATGCGGTTTGACGGACTCGCGCAGGAGGGTGACGCTGTCTGGCGTCGTGGTGGCGTCGATGGTAGAGATGTCTGATTAGGTCAATGCATCAGTTCTGCTCTGATGATGGATCGATAGAAGATGGAGGTGACAGCCCTTGCAGCGTGCGGTGCTCACTAGGAGTGTGCCGGACCGGTATGTGACCCAGTCTAGATAGTGGCTTGATTGGAGCATTCAGCTTCAGATGTTAGGCTCTGATGCGATGTCTGTTTGGTATTAAACTTGGATATTCGGCACCCTTCATCAATGGATAAATTTATTGATGTATTACATTGTAAGGTCTCTATGAATAATTAATAAAATAGTTGCATGCATATCCAAAGGACGCGGTACATCCTCTCTTTTTTAAAAAAAATCTACCTAATGCTTGTGAGCTTTTCTTTTTGAAAAAAACTATGATATTAGATTAGAGTAACACCAAAATGAACAACTTCAGCAAACACTGGCTTACAATACTTCAATATTCCTCCTAGTTTCCTAGCATTTCTTTTCACTAGCAATGCAAATTCAATTACAAATATGCCAACAAACAAGTTGCTCCATCCGTCCGGGTTTATTAGGCCCCAAAACAAGATTGGCAGGACCAAGGCAACCAGTAAATGGATCCGTTATTTTAGGCATTAACCTCTGCAGTAGATTAGGAGGTATTTGTTTTCAGCGATTTTTTGGTGTAGGGACTAGAAAAAGTCTCTTTTAGAGACTTTTTAACCAAATGAGAGGGACTACTAGAGACTAAAAGTTGATTTTTGGGACTAAATGAAGAAGAGTCTTTTTTGGAACTTTTTGGACTTTTCCAATAATGCCCCTCCCTGCACTCATTACCCCGCTGTCCAATGATGTTGTTTGGTTGTTATTTTTCTGTACACTAGAGATAACATGGTCATTTAATAACCTCTAGAAAGAGACTAGGAACTTTTTAGTCCCTGAAAACAAATATGAAGAGACTTTTTAGATATTAGGGACTTTTTAGTTAAAACTAGAAAAAGTCTTAGGACTTATGAACCAAACAGGCTCATAGTTGATGCTTCGTTTTGCATGTTAGTTATTGATGGCGCATGCGTGCAGCCACCATCCCAGCAGTCCCTGCCAATGGGACGAGACTTGCCTGCTCCCCGCTTGTGCGTCCATCCGTGCTTCCGCATACGTGGCTTGATTTGATTGAAACAAAATAAGACCCGGTCCCACCCTTTTAAAATCAGGAGAAGGATGATTAGATTAGAAAAAAAAACAACCATAGGATAAGGTGGGAGCACGAATCCCTGCCAATGACACTTGTGCATGCATGTTCACGCACCCGGAGGGATGCATGTGTGGCGCAGATTCCGGAGTTTAGCCCCTCTGAATCAGCAATCAGCAGTTAATTTGAGGGGGAAAGGTATGTGATTTTCAAAGCGGGCCTAAAAACGAACGGGATTCTTTTTAAACCCGGGCGGAGGGAGTAGACGACAAACATTTGCGCCATGATGAAATCTTTAGCTTCTTGAACTCCGGAAGTGAATCCTTGCAAGCGAGCACATCTCCCAGTTGAAAATGTTCCTAAGCGCGCTCCTCTCCTTGCTTGTCCGTGGGTAGCTCGTGAAAACTGCATGCGCAGGAGATGAATGGTGTGTAGACTTGCCCTGCTCTCCAGCAAGTTCCTGGTTGCTTCAAGCATGTTGGCATTGGCGCGAGCTGCATGGTCACGGGTCAACCTTGACCTGTCATACTCACAGTCCGAGGAGCCAACCCTCTCTCAATTCTTGGTGGAGTTTGGATTTAGTTTTTCAACTTCAAAACCAGAGAACTTGCATCCTTAACTTCTGAAACTGAACAAGATTCATCTTTGGTCACAGTTTTGACCGGTTTTGATGCTGACCGTGCAGACTCAAATTTGCCTACTTTTTTCAAGCCCGCGTAATGTTTTCAAATTCAGTTACTTTTTTTAAATACGTGAACTTTTTTAAAAGTTGTACTTTTTTAAAATCTGCATATTATTTCCAAGTTCATGTACTTTTTCAAATCTGCGTATATCTTTTAAGTTGATGTAGTTTTTTCAGGTTCATTTAATTTTTTAAAATTGATGTAACTTTTCATATTCGAGTTTTTTCTTGAAAGAGTTCATGAATTTGAAAATTTTATGTGAACTTGAAAATAGTACACGGAGTTGGACTTTTTGAACACAAAAAATATGTGGATTTGAAAACTTATGTCAACTTGAAACAAGTACATGAATTTCAAACAAAGTTCATGGGTTATAAAAGGAACATGAATTTTTTAAAAATATATGGACTTTGAGAAGCATGCAGATTTGAAATAAGTATGCGAATTTCAAAAACAGTTCATGCCTTTGAAAAATAATTGGATTTGATACAATTAGAAAAACTTGGGAAAATGCGCTGATTTGAAAGAAGTACGTAATTGTTTAAAAATCACGGATTTGAAAAAAGTACGCAAATTTCAAAATAGTTTGCTGATTTGAAAAGAGTATTTTATTTTTTAAAAACAATACGCGACCATGAAAAAACTATGCGGATTTCAAAGTGTATGTGAATTTCAAAAATTTCACGGATATTAAAAAAATTACACGAATATGAGTGAGCACCTGTCAAAACCGGGGTGAGTCAGCACCAAAACCGGTCAAAACCGAGACCAGGGACCAATCTTGTCCGGTTTCGGTAGTCAGGGTGCAAGCTGTCCGGTTCTAAAGTTGAGGGACGAAATCTATGCTTCATCAAAAGTTGAGGAACAAAAAGTATATTTTTTACAAAATTCTATTGTACATATATACAATGGAAAATATCAAAAGGGAGAACGAATTCGAAAGAAAACTTGCTTGTGATTGTAGCCCGGAAAGGACTGGCTTGATTCCGGAATTGGCACTTTAAAAGGGAGGAGCTTCGGTTGCGGACGGCGGCTCGGCGAGGGGCCGCTTGATTGCTTCGATTACCGGCTGCAGCTCGGAAATGAGCTGCCCGAAATAGAGCTGCTGCTGCTTTGGTTGGGGATTGAAGCTCCCAATGGGGGAGCTGCTTGTTTGGGCGCCCAAGCACCGCTCGATCCTCGTACGAGGCCTTCGATGGCGACGGCGCTGGCGCGAGGGGTGAGATCGGCACGGCGGACGGCGGGCGGCGGCGCATAACTGACTGCTGATCCCCTTTCCTCTCTTGGTGGAACCCTTGCTAGTGGGCTTTGGTGGGCTCATAGGTCCAACTTCAGCCCACCACCGCGTACCGTCTCCAAAGCTTCAACAGTGATCGCGAACCAACCCGTGATTGAGATGGTTAGGTGGACAGTGGTATCTTCAACTCATCAGGGTTCAAATCCTGATGCTCACATTATTCCTGAATTTATTTCAGGATTTCCGGCGATGCGCTTTCAGTGGGCGGAGACGTTCCCGTCGACGACGAGGCGCCTACGATGGCTTCGTAAATCTCAAGATGATATGCCGGCTCAGTCTCTCGGAGGTGCTCATAGGGGTAGGGTGTGCGTGTGTGCATTCATAGGGATGAGTGTATGCGCGTGTATATGAGCGCTTGTGTCTGTACTGATGCTCAAAAAAAAAGCTTCATCAGTGATCTTGTGGTTTGTCTCAAAAAAAAAATCAGTGATCTTGGTCAAATTCAAAAGACCAAACCAATTTGTGGTGCAAATAATCGCGAGTCGGGTAGCTTACCGTCGTCTCCTTTGCTGCAAGTTGACAAGCAGAGAGCACATTTATTTCTTTGGACAATAGTTCGGTCGTCAAGGATATTGAAGCCAACGTGGTGTGGGGGGGGGGGGGGAGGAGGAGGAGCTCATGCAGTGGTGATCAAGGAGGCGAACGCGAGGAAAATGATTTTGAAGCTTGTCGTTTTATCTGTGAATCTAGAAGTAGAAACTTTGAGCTCGTTGTTCATTGATGTTGGTAGGAATGGCTGGCTGGATGACCCACATGATCTTGTAACACTTTTTCTGAACATTGTTATTGAATAAAGTGTGACGAGGTTTTCTAAGAAAAACACGTTGCGTATTCAGACTCCACTTGGTAGAGTGGCGACGTCTCACGACGAAGTGACGACGTGGCCGGTGGTGCACTGATGTTGTGAGGTGAGGCGCGACTGTTGAGCGGAGAAGGATGTGCCGATGCAAGGGGGTTATCGTCGGTGATTCTACAGGTGGAGCCGGTGCTACGTACAGAGATGTCATCACTGTGCTGCGAGCGTCACCTCATGGGGCATTGGTGCTGCGAGAGGGCCAGAGCGAAGAGGGAGGGAATCAGAGGGTCATGCACATACGCATTGCACGCTACAAAGGCGGTCAATATTTTCTACTCCACAACCAATTGCGCCTAGGGACGACCGGCTGCACAAACCTGGGAAACATGTTCTATTTAAGAAGAATATTATCTAGTTCACACTTGTTAGGAATGAGTGACAAATAATGTACAATAGCCTATGACACTTCACATGCCAGGATGACATTTGCGAACGGCATGATTAGCAGCTTTAGTGTTTTGGGGATTGCGTTTGTTACAGCAAGCATAACATTTCATTTATTTAAGTGCATTTTTCATCCAAAAATTGCCACCATCAGATCTTGATCCTGTGGATACGAGGGTCCCCAAAACACTAATATTCTTCTTAAGCAGTGGTGATCAAGGAGGCGAACGAGAGGAAAAGGATTTTGAAGCTTGTCGTTTTATCTGTGAATCTAGAAGTAGAAACTTTGAGCTCGTTGTTCATTGATGTTGGTAGGAATGGCTGGTTGGATGACCCACATGATCTTGTAACACTTTTTTTGAACATTGTTATTGAATAAAGTGTGACGAGGTTTTCTAAGAAAAACACGTTGCGTATTCAGACTCCACTTGGTAGAGTGGCGACGTCTCACGACGAAGTGACGACGTGGCCGGTGGTGCACTGATGTTGTGAGGTGAGGCGCGACTGTTGAGCGGAGAAGGATGTGCCGATGCAAGGGGGTTATCGTCGGTGATTCTACAGGTGGAGCCGGTGCTACGTACAGAGATGTCGTCACCGTGCTGCTAGCGTGACCTCATGGGGCATTGGTGCTGCGAGAGGGCCAGAGCGAAGAGGGAGGGAATCAGAGGGTCATGCACAGACGCATTGCACGCTACAAAGGTGGTCAATATTTTCTACTCCACAACCAATTGCGCCTAGGGACGACCGGCTGCACAAACCTGAAAAACATGTTCTATTTAAGAAGAATATTATCTAGTTCACACTTGTTAGGAATGAGTGACAAATAATGTACAATAGCCTATGACACTTCACATGCCAGGATGACATTTGCGAACGGCATGATTAGCAGCTTTAGTGTTTTAGGGATTGCGTTTGTTACATCAAGCATAACATTTCATTTATTTAAGTGCATTTTTCATCCAAAAATTGCCACCATCAGATCTTGATCCTGTGGATACGAGGGTCACTAGCAAAATCGCTATTTGCCTCACTCTAAAGAAGGATGGAAGGCCTCATGTATGAAAGATCATCAAACAATTTCCTTTCTTTGTTTGTGCCATCTTTATCAAATTCTACTCCTTAGCTAGCTTGATGCTTACATGTCTTGCCTTTGTTGATACTGGTCATGGAGACAAGAACTTTCATTGGAAGAGAGCAGATACCAATCCGAAACAACCATTAGAATTGCCTCATTCAAACGGACGATTGTCATTGATAAGACAGGCAAGTCCCTCCGATCTAATTTTGTACTAAAAGCCGTACTAAAGTAGTGTCAATAAATATGGATCAGAGGGAGTACGCAAGATTATTAAGTCTTTCTCTTACAACAGTGGGTCTATTTGGTACGATGAAAATTAAGAGGGGAAATAGCACAACAAACTAAAATAATAGATAGAGAAAATGAAAAATAAATATGATTGTATGAAGCTAGATAAATAAATACGTAGTTGCTCAATACACAATAATAGAATTTCAAAGTTCACGACATTAAATGTTCAAATCTCCAAATTAAATATCAAAAGTCATACCATTTATTCTAAATAAAAGATATATCCAATTCTAGCCCCGCGAATGCGTGAAATTTTAATGAAAAAATAGCATGCCAAACTAAACTAATACATTGAGAAAATAAAAAAAAGCATATGACCATAATAAGCCACAAACATCAGAAATGAGGTGCTCAATACACAACAATATAATGTTCTAAACATTAAATGTTGTATTCTCTAAATTTAAGTATTGTCATGCCATGTTTTCTAAAGATATATGCATTTCTATCCACGTGAATGCCCAGGTGCACCTGCTAGTTAACAAATTAATTAATCAATCATGTGTTTGTTTTGAGGTTCATGCAGTTCTCATGGAAAGGACCACTCGGGCAATACTCTGGCTGCATTTAATAGATAGCTCACCATATATCAAGCAAAAGAAAATGAAACGGATGGAGTATTTTATTGTCAGTTCACCATATCAAGCAATAGTTAATTTGCTGCCAATAGATAAGGTATTCCTACGAGGCATCAAATGAATGATAGCCAACGATATCCCTGGATAGAGAAACATGACACCAAGAAATTAATTATCTCCCAAAATTTCTTCATCCATCCACCTCCATATACGCATGGCCAAAGAAGCATCACATCCAAATCAAGCCATTGAGCAGGTTAGAAACAAGGTCTCTCTTGTGATGGCGCTTCTCAAAACCAAGAACGCAATGTCTTTGTTCATGGTGACCATGACGATCATGGCTTTGGTCATGTCACCCTGCTTCGGTCAAGGAGGCGACAGTATATCATGTTTAGGTACTTTAACTAATTTGTTCTTATAATTTTACATGTCGGCGCGATTTTGTTGGGGATCATAGCAGAAATTTAAAATTTTCTACGCATCACCAAGATCAATTTATGGAGTAATCTAGCAACGAGTGGAAGGAGAGTGCATCTACATACCCTTGTAGATCGCTAAGCGGAAGCGTTGCAAAAACGCGGATGAAGGAGTCGTACTCGTAGCGATTCAGATCGCGGTTGATTCCGATCTAAGCGCCGAACCACGGCGCCTCCGCGTTCAACACACGTGCAGTCCGGTGACGTCTCCCACGCCTTGATCCAACAAGGGGAGAAGGAGAGGTTGGGAAGACTCCGTCCAGCAGCAGCACGACGGCGTGGTGGTGGTGGAGGAGCGCGGGACTCTAGCAGGGCTTCGCCAAGCACTACGAGAGATGAGGAGGGAGAGAGGTAGGGCTGCGCAAGAGGGAGATGATCTCGTGTGTCTTGCAGCCCCCAATACCTCAAGTATATATAGGGGAAGGGGAGGGGCTGCGCCCCCATCTAGGGTTCCCTCCCTAGGGGTGGCGGCAGCCCCAAAACCCATCTAGGGTAGCGGCCAAGGGGGGGAGAGGGGGAGGCGCACCTGGGGTGGGCCTTAGGGCCCATCTGCCCTAGGGTTTGCCCCCCTCCCTTCTTGGAGGCGCCTTGGGCCTTGGTGGGAGGCGCCCCAGCCCACCTAGGGGCTGGTCCCTTCCCACTATTGGCCTATGTAGGCCTCCGAGGCTAGTGGCCCCACCTAGTGGACCCCTCCGGTGGTCCCGGTACACTACCGGTGATGCCCGGAACACTTCTGGTGGCCAAAACCATACTTCCTATATATCAATCTTCAGTTTGACTAATTCACATCTAGATGTTTTTTAAGGATGTCACATCTAAGCTTCCACAAATACATAATGCAGCAACAAGAAACAAAAAAAACAAAGACAAAAAAATAGACCACAAACAAAGTGAATATCAGCTTAGATGTGACATAACTATGTCACATCTAGATGTGTCCTAGAAAGACCCATCAATCTTTACCTCCGGACCATTTCGGAACTCCTTGTGATGTCCGGGGTCTCATCCGGGACTCCGAACAACATTCGGTAACCGTGTACATACTTTCCCTATAACCCTAGCGTCATCGAACCTTAAGTGTGTAGACCCTACGGGTTCGGGAGTCATGCAGACATGGCCGAGACAACTCCCCGGTCAATAACCAACAGCGGGATCTGGATACCCATGTTGGCTCCCACATGCTCCACGATAATCTCATCGGATGAACCACGATGTCAAGGATTCAATCAATCCCGTATACAATTCCCTTTGTCTATCGGTACGATACTTGCCCGAGATTCGATCGTCGGTATCCCGATACCTTGTTCAATCTCGTTACCGGCAAGTCTCTTTACTCGTTCCGTAACACATCATCCCGTGATCAACTCCTTGGTCACATTGTGCACATTATGATGATGTCCTACCGAGTGGGTCCAGAGATACCTCTCCGTTTACACGGAGTGACAAATCCCAGTCTCGATTCGTGCCAACCCAATAGATACTTTCAGAGATACCCGTAGTGCACCTTTATAGCCACCCAGTTACGTTGTGACATTTGGCACACCCAAAGCACTCCTACGGCATCCGGGAGTTGCACAATCTCATGGTCTAAGGAAATGATACTTGACATTAGAAAAGCTTTAGCATACGAACTACACGATCTTGTGCTAGGCTTAGGATTGGGTCTTGTCCATCACATCATTCTCCTAATGATGTGATCCCATTATCAACGACATCCAATGTCCATGGTCAGGAAACCGTAACCATCTATTGATCAACGAGCTAGTTAACTAGAGGCTTACTAGGGACATGGTGTTGTCTATGTATCCACACATGTATCTGAGTTTCCTATCAATACAATTCTAGCATGGATAATAAACGATTATGATGAACAATGAAATATAATATAATAATAATTAATTTATTATTGCCTCTAGGGCATATTTCCAATAGCCTCCCACTTGCACTAGAGTCAATAATCTAGTTCACACCGCCATGTGATTAACACTCACAGGTCACATCGCCATGTGACCAACATCCAAAGAGTTTACTAGACTCAATAATCTAGTTCACATCACTATGTGATTAACACTCAATGAGTTTTGGGTTTGATCATGTTATGCTTGTGAGAGAGGTTGTAGTCAACGGGTCTGCAATATTCAGATCCCTATGTATTTCGCAAAACTTTATGTCATATCGTAGATGCTGCTACCACGTTCCACTTGGAGCTATTCCAAATTGTTGCTCCATTATATGTATCCGGTATCTCTACTCAGAGCTATCCGGATAGGTGTTAAGCTTGCATCGACGTAACTCTTTACGTCGAACTCTTTATCACCTCCATAACCGAGAAACATTTCCTTATTCCTCTAAAGATAATTTTGACCGCTATCTGGTGATCCACTCCTAGATCACCTTTGTACCCTCTTTCCAGACATGTGGCAAGGCACACATCAGGTGCGGTACTCAGCATGGCATACCGTATAGAGCCTATGACAAAAGCATAGGGGACGACCTTCGTCCTTCCTCTTTCTTCTGCCGTGGTCAATCTTCGAGTCTTACTCAACTTCACACCTTACAACTCAGGTAAGAACCCCTTCTTTGACTGATCTATTTTGAACTCCTTCAAAAACATGTCAAGGTGTGCGTTCTTTGAAAGTATCATCAGGCGTCTTGATCTATCTCTATAGATCTTGATGCCCAATATGTAAGCAGCTTTATCCAGGTCTTCCTTTTGAAAAACACTCTTCAAACAACCATTTATGCTTTCCAGAAATTCTACATTATTTCGGATCAATAATATGTCATCCACATATACTTATCAGAAATGTTGTAGTGCTCCCACTCACTTTCTTGTAAATACAAGTTTCTAGCAAACATTGTATAAACCTAAAAGCTTTGATCACTCCATCAAAGCATATATTCCGACTCCGAGATGCTTTCTCTAGTCCATAGAAGGATTGCTGGAGCCAGCATACCTTTTAGCATCCTTAGGATCGACAAAACCTTTTATTGTATCACATACAACTTTTCTTACGAAAACTGGTAAGAAAACTTGTTTTGACATCCATCTATCAGATTTCATAATCAAAAAATACAGCTAATGCTAACATGATTCCTACGGATTTAAGCATCGCTACGGGTGAGAAATTCTCATCGTAGTCAACTCCTTGAACTTGTGAAAAGACTCTTTCCCATAAGTCGAGCTTCATAGACGGTAACATTACCGCCCACGTCCGTCTTCTTCTTAAAGATCCATTTATCTCAATGGCTTGCCGATCATCGGGCAAGTCCACCAAAGTCCATACTTTGTTCTGATACATGGATCCTATCTCGGATTTCATGGCTTCTAACCATTTGTCGGAATACGGGCCCACCATCGCTTCTCCATAGCTCGTAGGTTCATTGTTGTCCAACAACATGATATCTGAGACAGGATTACCGTACCACTCAGGAGTAGTACATATCCTTGTCGACCTATGAGATTCGATAGCAACTTGATCCGAAGCTTCATGATCACTATCATTAACTTCCTATTCAACAGACGTAGGCACCACAGAAAACATCTTTCTATGTTGCATCACTCTCTGGTTGAAGTAAAGGTTCGACAACCTCATCAAGTTCTATCTTCCTCCCACTCAATTTTTTCGAGAGAAACTCCTTCTCGAGAAAGGACCCGTTCTTAGCAACAAACAATTTGCCCTTGGATCTGAGATAGAAGGTATACCCAACTATCACCTTTGGGTATCCTATGAAGATGTGTTTGTCCTCTTTTGGGTTCGAGCTTCTCCGGCTGAAGCCTTAAGCATCGCAGCCCCAAACATTAAGAAACGACAACTTTGGTTTCTTGCCAAACCAATGTTCATATGACGTCGTCTCAACGGACTTAGATGGTGTCCTATCTAAAGTGAATGCAGCTGTCTCTAACGCATAACCTCAGAATGAAAACGGTACATCGGTAAGAGACATCATAGATCACACCATATCTCATAGGGTTCGATTACGACGTCCTGACACACCATTACCCTGTGGTGTTCCAGGTGGCTTCAACTGTGAAACAATTCCACAATGTCTTAAGTGTTTGCCAAACTCATAACTCAGAAATTCTCATTGAAGATCGTAGGAATTTGATCTTCTTGTTATGATGATTCTTAACTTCACTCTGAAATCGCTTGAACTTTTCAAACGTTTCAGACTTGTGCTTCATTAAGTAAATATACCTATATCTACTCAAATTGTCAGTGAAGATGAGAAAATAGCGATATCCACTGCACGCTTCAATTTCTCATTGGATCACACGCATCAACATGTATGATTTCCAACAAGTCACTTGCCCGTTTCATTGTACGTGAAAACGGGGTCTTAGTCATCCTGCCCATGAGGCATGGCTCGCATGTGTCAAGCGATTCAAAATCAAGTGACTCCAAACATCCATCGACATGGAGTTTCTTCATGCATCTTATGCCAATATGACCTAAGCGGCAGTGCCACAAGAAAGTGGTACTATCATTATTAACTCTACATCTTTTGGCGTGAACATGCGTACTACCACGACCGAGATTCAATGAACCATTCACATAGGGTGCATGACCATGAAAGGTATTATTCATGTAAACAGAATAACCATTATTCTCTAACTTAAATGAATAACCGTATTGCAATGAACATGATCTAATCATATTCATGCTCAACGTAGACACCTGATAACATTTATCTAGGTTCAATACTAATCCCGAAGGCAGATGGAGCGTGCGATGGTGATCTCATCAACTTTGGAAACACTTCCAACACACATCGTCACCTCGCCCTTAGCCAGTCTCCGTTTAGTCCGTAGCTTTTGCTTCAAGTCACCAATAATAGCAACCGAACCGGTATCCAATACCCAGGTGCTACCAGGAGTACTAGTTAGGTACACATTAATAACACGTATATACTTTGTTGAAGTTGCCAGCCTTCTTATCTACCATGCATTTAGGGTAATTCCGCTACCAGTGACCGTTCCCCTTACAATAGAAGCACTTAGTCTCGGGTTTGGGTTCAACCTTGGGTTCCTTTACTGGAGAGGCAACTGGTTTGCCATCCATGAAGTTTCCCTTCTAGCCCTTGCCCTTCTTGAAACCAGTGGTCTTGTTAAACCATCAACACTTGATGCTCCTTCTTGATTTCTACCTTTTGCGGTCTTAAGCACCGCGAACAGCTCCGGGATCATCTCCATCCCTTGCATGTCATAGTTCATCACGAAGATCTAGTAGCTTAGTGATAGTGACTAGAGAACTCTATCAATCACTATCTTATCTAGAAGTTTAACTCCCACTTGATTCAAGTGATTGTAGCACCCAGACATTCTGAGCACATGCTCACTAGCTGAGCTATTCTCCTCCATCTTGTTGGCAAAAGAACTTGTCAGAGGTCTCATACCTCTCAACACGGGCATGAGCCTAAAATCCCAATTTCAGCTCTTGGAACATCTCATATGGCGTTCAAAACGTCATTGGAATCCCGATTCTGCCGTAAAGTATGCTGCACTAAACTATTAAGTAGTCATCAGGATGTGTCTTCAGGTGTTCACAACATCCACAGACGATGTTGTAGGGGTTTGCACATCGAGCGGTGCATCCAAGATGTAAGCCTTCTGTGCAGCAGTGAGGACACTCCTCGGACTACGGACCCAGTCCACATCATTGCTTACAATATCTTTCAACTTAGTCTTTCTCTAGGAACGTATTGAAACAGGGAGCTACAACGTGAGCTATTTATCTACAACATATTTGCAAAGACAATTTAGAGTATGTTCATGATAATTGAGTTCATCTAATCAAATTATTTAATGAACTCCCACTGAGATAGACATCCCTCTAGTCATCTAAGTGAAACATGATCCGAGTCAACTAGGCCGTGTCCGATCATCACGTGAGACGGACTAGTCAACATCGGTGAACATCTCCATGTTGATCGTACCTTCTGTACGACTCATGCTCGACCTTTCGGTCTTCCATGTTCCGAGGCCATGTCTGTACATGCTAGGCTCGTCAAGTCAACCTAAGTGTATTGCGTGTGTAAATATGGCTTACACCCGTTGTATTCGAACGTTAGAATCTATCACACCCGATCATCACGTGGTGCTTCGAAACAACGAACCTTTGCAACGGTGCACAGTTAGGGGGAACACTTTCTTGAAATTATTGCGAGGGATCATCTTATTTAAGCTACCGTCGTTCTAAGCAAATAATATGTAAAACATGATAAACATCACATGCAATCAAATAGTGACATGATATGGCCAATATCATTTTGCTCCTTTTGATCTCCATCTTCGGGGCTCCATGATCATCATTGTCACCGGCATGACACCATGATCTCCATCATCATGTCTTCTTGAAGTTGTCTCGTCATCTATTACTTCTACTACTATGGCTAACTCTTTAGCAATAAAGTAAAGTAATTACATGACGCTTATGTTGACACGCAGGTCATAAATAAATTAAGACAACTCCTATGGCTCCTGCCGGTTGTCATACTCATCGACATGCAAGTCGTGATTCCTATTACAAGAACATGATCAATCTCATACATCACATATATCATTCATCACATCCTTTTGGCCATATCACATCACACGACACATGTTGCAAAAACAAGTTAGACGTCCTCTAATTGTTGTTGCAAGTTTTTACGTGGCTGCTATAGGTTTCTAGCAAGAAAGTTTCTTACCTACGCCAAAACCACAACGTGATATGCCAATTTCTATTTACCCTTCATAAGGACCCTTTTCACCGAATCCGATCCGACTAAAGTGGGAGATACAGACACCCGCTAGCCACCTTATGCAACTAGTGCATGTCAGTCGGTGGAACCAGTCTCACGTAAGAGTACGTGTAAGGTCGGTCCGAGCCGCTTCATCCCACGATGCCGCCGAATCAAGATAAGACTAGTAACGGCAAGTAAATTGACAAAATCGACGCCCACAACAACTTGTGTTCTACTCGTGCATAGAAACTACGCATAGACCTAGCTCATGATGCCACTGTTGGGGATCGTAGCAGAAATTTAAAATTTTCTATGCATCACCAAGATCAATCTATGGAGTAATCTAGCAACGAGTGGAAGGAGAGTGCATCTACATACCCTTGTAGATCGCTAAGCGGAAGCGTTGCAAGAACATGGATGAAGGAGTCGTACTCGTAGCGATTCAGATCGCGGTTGATTCCGATCTAAGCGCCGAACCACGGCGCCTCCGCGTTCAACACACGTGCAGCCCAGTGACGTCTCCCACGCCTTGATCCAGCAAGGGGAGAAGGAGAGGTTGGGAAGACTCTGTCCAGCAGCAGCACGATGGCGTGGTGGTGGTGGAGGAGCGCGGGACTCTAGCAGGGCTTCGCCAAGCACTACGAGAGACGAGGAGTGAGAGAGGTAGGGCTGCGCCAAGAGGGAGATGATCTCGTGTGTCTTGCAGCCCCCAATACCTCAAGTATATATAGGGGAAGGGGAGGGGCTGCGCCCCCATCTAGGTTCCCTCCCTAGGGGTGGCGGCAGCCCCAAAACCCATCTAGGGTGGCGGCCAAGGGGGGGGGAGAGGGGGAGGCGCACCTGGGGTGGGCCTTAGGGCCCATCTGCCCTAGGGTTTGCCCCCTCCCCTCTTGGAGGCACCTTTGGCCTTGGTGGGAGGCACCCCAACCCACCTAGGGGCTGGTCCCTTCCCACTATTGGCCCGTGTAGGCCTCCGGGGCTGGTGGCCCCACCTGGTGGACCCCCGGACCCCTCCGGTGGTCCCGGTACACTACCGGTGATGCCCGGAACACTTCCGATGGCCAAAACCATACTTCCTATATATATCAATCTTTACCTTCGGACCATTCTGGAACTCCTCGTGACGTCCGGGATCTCATCCGGGACTCCGAACAACATTCGGTAACCGCGCACATACTTTCCCTATAACCCTAGCGTCATCAAACCTTAAGTGTGTAGATCCTACGGGTTTGGGAGTCATGCAGACATGGCCGAGACAACTCTCCGGTCAATAACCAATAGCGGGATCTGGATACCCATGTTGGCTCCCACATGCTCCATGATGATCTCATCGGATGAACCACGATGTCAAGGATTCAATCAATCCCGTATACAATTCCCTTTGTCTATCGGTACGATACTTGCCCGAGATTCGATCGTCGGTATCCCGATACCTTGTTCAATCTCGTTACCGGCAAGTCTCTTTACTCGTTCCGTAACACATCATCCCGTGATCAATTCCTTAGTCACATTGTGCACATTATGATGATGTACTACCGAGTGGGCCCAGAGATACCTCTCCGTTTACACGGAGTGACAAATCCCAGTCTCGATTCGTGCCAACCCAACAGACACTTTCGGAGATACCCGTAGTGCACCTTTATAGCCACCCAGTTATGTTGTGACGTTTGGCACACCCAAAGCACTCCTACGGCATCCGGGAGTTGCACAATCTCATGGTCTAAGGAAATGATACTTGACATTAGAAAAGCTTTAGCATACGAACTACACGATCTTGTGCTAGGCTTAGGATTGGGTCTTGTCCATCACATCATTCTCCTAATGATGTGATCCCATTATCAACGACATCCAATGTCTATGGTCAGGAAACTGTAACCATCTATTGATCAACGAGCTAGTTAACTAGAGGCTTACTAGGGACATGGTGTTGTCTATGTATCCACACATGTATCTGAGTTTCCTATCAATACAATTCTAGCATGGATAATAAATGATTATCATGAACAATGAAATATAATATAATAATAATTAATTTATTATTGCCTCTAGGGCATATTTCCAACAGATTTGACTTTGATCATTGCTCTTCTATATTGCAGTTGTTTGCGAAAAGCTGCCAGGATGCACTCTTGACAAGTGCAAACATTCATGTGTCACGTCGGGGATTACTAATTTTACAGCAACTTGTGGCGATCTTAAGGAGTTTGAAAGCTGTTGTTGCAAGTACAATTGTAAACGGGTTCCTCCTGTTTGAGGAAGGTTGGATCCGCAACTTTCTTTGCATTATCTAAAATAATATACAAATTGTCAGGACCTCGATTCCAAGTCACATCGATGTATCCGGTAACACCTCATATCACATTGCGGCCTCACGCACGGTATTCCCACGGGTGTCGCCTTACCATGGCCCGGGACCGTTTGCGCCTTTTGGCTCATGTATATGATAGTGTCACTAGCATCCATATGACAGAGAACCCGGGCCGACATGGCTAGTCGTGAACCCAAAGCGGCACAGACCTATGGAGACAGGCATACGTGAATCACATCGAGCATGTCGGTCATCAGTGTGTGAATCCGGGCTGTAGCACTGGGCTAACAGGACTCCGGGGAACCCGGGCTGTAGTAGGCTAGGCAGGACTCTGGAAGTCACCGCGTGACATTTCCCCGAAGGGACAGACATAGGAACAAAGTGAAACACATGCCAGCCAGTCAAGTGTCCAGAGCAGTAGTGCTGGGCTAGCAGGACTCCGGTGAACCGGGCCGTAGTGGACTACTATAGCTCAGGAAGCACTAGACTACATTTCCCCATATGAGAGGCTGCCAAGGATAAACAACTAGATTGTCGGATCCCACTCATACCAAGCATTTCAATCATACACACAATATGCCCGATATGAGTACATACAACATGGCATCACAACAAAACTCTACAACTCAAGTACTTTATTTAAAGGATCCAGAGAGCCATACATAACATGTTCATACAGGTAGGGGTCACATGACCCGACACTCAAGTCATACAAGCATACAAGCACATGCGGAAGCAAATAGTCTGAGTACAGACACTAGAAAGCAAGAAGGCTTCTCGAAGCCTGTCTATCTACATAGGGCCCTCCATGGCCATGATCACCACCTGGGTGGCAAGTCACTCATTGACGTCGAGATCTACATAAAACCCATCGGAGGGGGCGGTGTTGTCGTCTGAAAACAGTAATTAAGCAAACATGAGTACAAAGGTACTCAGCAAGTCTTACATCAGAACCTACTATACATGCTCATTCTCAAGAAGGTGGTGGAGTTATTGCAGCAAGCCAGCTTTGACTCTTGGCTAAGCTATCCTACGAGACTCCACTAGTAAAATAGTTCTCGCACACGAGTCCACTACTCACCAACACAATACTCCACCGGGGATCCTCCCTCGTCATCCTACAAGAGGGCCATCCTCGGTACTCACACTTATCTTGAGTCTTTTAGTAGTATCCATTAACTTGTCTATGAACTGTATAGGCAACCAAGTAGTCCTTTACCGCGGACGCGGCTATTCGAATAGATGATGTTAACCCTGCAGGGGTGTACTCCTTCATACATGCTCCCACCACTTACCTTCGTTTACACGACATGTACTTGGAAACCTTCAAGCGGAAGCCCAACGAGGGTGTCGGCCACGGCCTACCTAAACACTCAAGCCTCTAGTCCAGGTTTATCGCCTATCCAGGTTCCATCCGTAGGGTGTCCGGCCGAGGTTTCCACATACGGCCCCGAACGATGTGAACAGGGTCCCCGAGACACCAAACGGGTGACTCGGTACACCGTGCCACGGTGTATCTACCGCAACATAGCCCACCCCTAGGGTCAGCGCTACGCACGGCCGCCAACACATAACCTACAAACACCAGAAAATAATTGCAACTCCTGGACAGAATACTAGGGTGATTAAGAAGCCGAGAGGATCAATTAAGGATCCCAATGCATGGTAGTAGCTGATTCTTAAAATCACACATACAGATCTCAGTTCTTAGGGACGGCCTCAATGAAACAACCCACCATGTACTCCTACATGGCCTCTCATCGATACCTTTACCAAATCATGTTCAACACATCCCTCACATTACCGACATAATCATTTCACTCTAGCCCATCACCTAGATGAACCAGACCCGACACAACTCTAAGCATAGCAGGCATAGCAAGGTAGGAAACACATACATGGCTCAAACAACTCCTACACATGCTAGTGGGTTTCATCTAGTTACTGTGGCAATGATAGGTCATGTAGAGGATAAGGGTTCAACTATCGTAGCACACAGCAGTTTGAATCGTGTTGTCTTAATGCAGTAAACAAGAGCAGAAGCGAGAACATGGGTTTGTATCGGAATGATCAATGGGTTGCTTGCCTGATGGAGTGGTAGTAGGGTACTGCCCTTCAGTTGGATACTTGGTGATATTCTCGGAGGCAGAACCTACCACGAAGGACACACAACACATAATCAACACATGGCAATATGCAACAATATGATGCATGCTATGACATGGCAAAATGATGTGTCCTGCCTAATGCAATGTGAAACAAGTTGAAATGGGTCCATTTGAATCAAAGATTCAAATTAAGGTTAAAGTTCTTATGCATAAAAAGTGTATTAGCTTGTTTCACCTAAACAGCAAGGTTGAAGTGGTTTGTCATGCATGAAACCATTACAGATGGATAGATTGAATTTTTCTGATCATTTTTCATATATAATTTGTTTGATTTGGAGCTATGGTTGATTTTCTATGATTTTTAGAAGTTTTGGCTATTTCCTGGAATTTCCTATATAAAAATAAATCCAGGTAATGAATAATTGCGTCAGCACTGCGTCACTGTGACGTCAGCGAGTCAAAGGCGCCAGGGCCAGTCAAACCTGACTGGTGGGCCCTGTCTGTCAGTGTCTCAGCTAACTAACAGGATTAAGTTAACACTAACTAACTGTCAGTGGGGCCTGGGCCCACATGTCAGTGACTAAACTAATTATAATTAGTTAGCATTAATCCTAAACTAATTAACAGGCCGGCCCCACCTGTCATAGGCTCAGGGGGGAAGTCAACCTAGGCCCACACGTTAGCCCACGGGTCAAAACGTGGTCAACTCGCCGGCGTTTAGCCGCCGGCGACACAAACCGCGGCGGAGATCTTCAGAAATCGCCGTCCAGCGATGGTTCAACGCGCGGCTAGGCCTGCTCAACTCCTGGGAGTGCGCCGCATCTAGTGGTGCCACTGGTTGGAGCTGGTGTGGCCGGGAACAACGGCGGCGAGCACGTCCGCGGCGGCCGGAGTTCGGGCCTCAGCGGAAAACATGCTAGGTTGCACAACAGGACGTGGGGGTGGCCGCGTTCGACTCATGGGGATGTACTGAGTGCAGTGGTGAGCTCGGGTGCAAGCTTGCACGGCCGTAGCCACGGTGGCGACATGGCCGGCGGCGAGGAGCTATCGGCTCCAATGGCCATGGTGGTTAGAGGATGCGGACGAGCGCGGGGAGAGGGGGAAATGGTGGCTGAGCTCACAACGATCACGAAGAGGGGCTCGGCTTTCTCGGAGACAGCTTGGCGACGGCGAATCCGTCGATGGAGTCCGGCGTCCGTGCTCGGGGAAGACGACTCGTGGCGGCGATGTGGGGCTCCCGCGGTGGCATGGCTCGTGGTGGAAGTAAGAGGGGGTCGAGGCGGAGGCTCTGGGCCGGTCAGAGAAGCAAGGGAGAGGCGGTGGTCGCGGTGGTGCTTGTCAGCGGCGACGGCTGCGCTCGGCAGGGGATGGGGAGAGAGCCAGAGGAGGGAGAGGGGCACGGGAAGAGTGGGGAAAGTGAGAGGGGGACGAGGGGGAGTGCGTGGCACTCATAGACGACGTCCTGGGCGTCGGCAGAAGCAGGAGGTGGCCGGCGTGTGGCTGCGGGCGCCAGCCACGCGCCTCTCGTCCTCCTGGCGGTAGCCAGTGGGCTGGGCCGAGCTGGGCCAGGCCAGGGCGACAGGTAAGTCCTCTGTTCCCTTGTTTCTCTTTTTTTATTTGCTCTGCTTTGTGTATTGAAATGATTAACATACCATTCCATTTTTAAAAATCCTGGAAATATTCAGAGGCACATTTGAAAATATTCTCAACTGCCTAAAAATACCTCCAAGAGTATTTGAGCACTTTAAAATATTTATAGTATTTAAAATTCCCAAATTCAAATACTTATGGCTTGTTCAAAAATCCAGAATGGCTCCATAATTTGCAAGGCCATTTTTGGCAGAGGTTTAAACCAGAACCAAATATGGTGGGCTTTTATGAAGGGCATTTTGGGTTCATTGAAAATCCAATTGTTGGAAATTAGCATTTTCAGGGGGGTGTTGGGGTTGATTAGCCCCCATTTCAAGTTTAAAATAAATTTAAACATGATGCACATGTTCATCCAATCCTAAGCATGACTAAAAGCAGGGATGTGACAACTCACCCCCACTCAAAAGAATCTCGTCCCGAGATTTAGGATCCTCCGGGAAGAAGGTGGGGTACTCGAGTCGAAGACAATCCTCCCTTTCCCAAGTGGCTTCCTTTTCGGAATGGTGTGACCATTGAACCTTGAGAAACTTGATATTATGGCGTCGAGTGGTACGCTCGGCTTGATCAAGGATACGAACAGGATATTCCCGATATGAGAGGTTATCTTGTATATCAAGCGTTTCGTGGTCCACTCCACGGATAGGATCCGCGAAGCAACGCCTGAGTTGAGAAACGTGGAAGACATCATGAACTCTGTAAAGATGCGAAGGTAGTTCCAATTGGTAGGCAACTTCTCCTTGTTTGGCAAGAATGCGAAAGGGTCCAATGTAACGAGGAGCCAATTTGCCTTTGATACCGAAACGATGGGTTCCCTTTAACGGAGTAACCCGAAGGTAAGCCTTCTCGCTGACTTCATAAGTCATGGGCTTATGTTTAAGATCATATTGGCTCTTTTGACGAGATTGGGCTGTTTTCAATTTCTCACGAATAACGCGAACCTGCTCTTCTGCTTCCTGAATCATATCCGGGCCAAAGAGTTGTCTTTCCCTGGTTTCTGACCAGTTAAGAGGCGTTCGACATTTTTGTCCATAGAGAACTTCGAAAGGAGCTTTGCCCAAGCTAGCTTGATAACTATTGTTATAGGCAAACTCCGCGAATGGAAGGCAATTCTCCCAACCCATTCCGAATGAGATGACAGAAGCTCGGAGCATATCTTCCAGAATTTGATTGACTCGCTCTACTTGACCACTTGATTGAGGATGGAAGGCGGTGCTAAAAGAGAGACGAGTTCCCATAGCATTTTGGAAACTTTCCCAAAATTGAGAGGTGAAGAGACTCCCACGGTCTGAGTTAATTTCCAATGGAACACCATGAAGAGACACTATTCGGGAGATGTATAAATCAGCTAGCTGGCTAGCGGTGATACTCTCACGAATAGGTAGGAAATGGGATACTTTGGAAAGACGGTCGATCACGACGAAGATGGCATTATTCCCTCTCTTGGTCCTGGGAAACCCAGTAATGAAATCCATACTGATTTTATCCCATTTCCACTCAGGAATAGCCAAAGGTTGAAGGGTGCCAGCAGGCCATTGATGCTCTGCTTTAACATGACGATAGACGTCGCAGCTAGCAATGTATTGAGCAATTTCTCTCTTCATCCTAGTCCACCAAAACCTCTGGCGTAGGTCTTGATACATCTTAGTACTACCGGGATGAATGGTGAGAGGGGATTCATGAGCTTCCTTAAGAATCAACTGGCGTAAATGTTGTTTCTTGGGAACCACCAAGCGGTTCTCGAAGAAGACAACACCTCGCTCATCCATGGAAAAACATTTAGCAACTCCGCTAGCGATGTTTTCCTTAATCCGGGATATGCCCTTATCATACCGCTGGGCAGTTATGATCTGATCCATAAGATTAGGCTTCGCCACCAGGGTGGATAGAAATCCTCGAGGAACAATGTGAAGATTAAGCTTACGAAATTCCTCATGGAGAAGTGGTTGACTTTGTTGTAACATCAGGTTGTTACAATAGGACTTACGACTTAGTGCATCAGCCATGACATTGGCTTTGCCCGGGGTGTAAGTTATTCCTTAGTCGTAATCCGAGATCAACTCGACCCAACGTTGTTTCCTAAGATTCAGATCCAGTTGGGTGAAGATATATTTCAAACTTTGGTGATCGGTGAAGATCTCGCAACGATTACCGAGGAGGTAATGTCGCCAAGTTTTAAGTGCATGGACTACAGCTGCAAGCTCTAGATCATGTGTGGGATAATTTTCCTCATGTGGGTGTAATTTCCGTGAAGCATAGGCAATTACCTGACGATCTTGCATGAGTATGCAACCTAGTCCTTGCCGCGAGGCATCACAATAGATAATAAAGTCCTTGGAGAAATCTGGTGGTACCAGTACGGGAGCAGATGTCTGGCGTCTTTTCAGTTCCTGAAAGCTGAACTCGCACTGTGGGGTCCACTCAAACTTTTTATCTTTCTTGAGGAGTTCAGTTAGAGGTTTAGCAACCTTGGAGAAATTCTCGACGAAGCGGCGGCAATAGCTCGCTAAGCCAAGGAAGCTCCGAACTTGCTTGACCGTCTCAGGTGGAGTCCAATCAAGGACGGCTTGAACTCGCTCGGGATTGACAGCAATACCCTTACCAGAGATTACATGGCCTAGAAAGGTCACTTCTGGCAATCAAAATTCACACTTGGAGAATTTGGCATAAAGGCGATGCTCTCGAAGTTTCGTCAATACCAGCCTTAGATGTTCGGCATGTTCCTCTTCATTCTTGGAGTAGATGAGTATGTCATCAAGGTATACTATGACGAATTTATCCAAATACTCCATGAAGACCGAGTTCATTAACCGAGAGAAGGTGGCTGGGGCATTGGTTAAACCGAAGGACATAACGGTGTACTCGTATTGGCCATAACGAGTAACAAAAGCCGTTTTGGGAATGTCCCCATTTCTGATTTTGATTTGATGGTAGCCCAACCTCAAATCCATCTTGGAAAAAACTGAGGATCCAGCGAGCTGGTCATACAGATCGTTGATCCTAGGAAGCGGATACTTGTTCTTGATAGTGACCAAGTTGACAGGTCGGTAACCTACAACCATCCGATCCGTTCCATCCTTCTTCTTGACGAAGAGGACGAGGCAAGCCCAAGGAGAGGAACTAGGACGGATGAAACCCTTTTTCAAGGACTCATCGAGTTGGTTCTTAAGCTCGGCTAGTTCTAAGGGTGCCATCTTATAGGGTCTTCTAGAAATTGGAACGGTTCCAGGAGTCGTCGTCGACGGTGGCGTATGGCTCCTGGGCTCCAACGTCTGGTCGCAACAAACGGGTATAGAAAGGGGAAAAGGGGGAAGCAAAGCAATCGTGAGTACTCATCCAAAGTACTCGCAAGCAAGGAGCTACACTACATATGCATTGGTATCAAAGGAAAGGGGTAGTATATGTGGACTGAACTGCAGAATGCCAGAATAAGAGGGGGATTGCTAGTCATGTCGAAGACTACGCTTCTGGCAACCTCCATCTTGCAGCATGTAGAAGAGAGTAGATGGTAAGTTCACCAAGTATCATCGCATAGCATAATCCTACCCGGTGATCCTCCCCTCGTCGCCCTGTGAGACAGCGATCACCGGTTGTATCTGGCACATGGAAGGGTGTGTTTTATTAAGTATCCGGTTCTAGTTGTCATAAGGTCAAGGTACAACTCCGGTCGTCCTTTTACCGAGGGACATGGCTATTCGAATAGATAAACTTCCCTGCAGGGGTGCACCACATTTCCCAACACGCTCGATCCCCTTTGGCCGGACACACTTTCCTGGGTCATACCCGGCCTCCGAAGATCAACACGTCGCAGCCCTACCTAGGCACAACAGAGAGGTAAACACGCTGGTCTAAATCATATGGCATAGGGGTCTGGGCCCATCGCCCATTGCACACCTGCACGTTGCGTATGCAGCCGGCGAGCAGACCTAGCCTCCCTTATACAAGAGCAGGCGTTCCAGTCCAACCCGGTGCGCGCCGCTCAGTCGTTGACGTCAAGAAGGCTTCGGCTGATACCACGACGTCAAGTGCCCATAATTGTTCCCGCGTAGTTGGTTAGTGCGTATAGGCCAGTGGTCACTCAGATCAAATACCCAGATCTCGTTAAGCGTGTTATTTCGAAATAACCACGGACACCGACCAGGGCCAGGCCCACCTCTCTCCTAGGTGGCCTCAACCTGCCATGTCGCTCCACGACAAAGATTCACTCAGAGGGCCATCGGGACAAACGTCCTTTCGGATCCAATCCATGAATCACTCGCGGGTACTCTACGAGCCGATCTGACTTTAGTCACCACAAGTATCATATAATATGTATATAAGTATATACCCGTGATCGCCTCCCAAATGATCACGGCCCGATAGTATAGCATGGCAGACAGACCAGAATGTAGGGCCGCTGATGATAAACTAGCGTCCTATACTAAGCAATTAGGATTGCAGGTAAGGTATCAATAACTGTAGCAACAATGACAGGCTATGCATCAAGATAGGATTAACGGAAAGCAGTAACATGCTACACTACTCTAATGCAAGCAGTAGAGAGAAGAATAGGCGATATTTGGCGATCAAGGGGGGGGGGCTTGCCAGGTTGCTATGGCAAGAAGGAGGGGTCGTCGTCGATGTAGTCGATCACAGGGGTATCAGCGCCAGTCTCGAGGTCTACCAGAATGAAGTAATGGAGGGGAACACAATAAATAACAGAGCAATCAAAGCATCGCAAAGCATAACATGGCAATACACGGTGCTAGAGGTGACCTAATGCAGTACTAGGGGACACCGGCAAAGGGGGGAAAACCTCCGGGAATGTGTTTCCGGTGTTTTGCGTTTTCGGACAGATGAACCGGAGGGGGAAAGTTGCGTGTTTGCTATGCTAGGGATGTGTGGCGGACGAACGGGCTGCGTATCCGGATTCGTCTCATCGTTGTGTGCAACTTTCATGTACAAAGTTTTCCCATCCGAGGTATGGTTTAATTTATATGATTTTTCCAAGTTTTATGAATATTTTGATATTTCTGAAATAATTAATAATTTCGAAAATAAAATAGCAAAAAGCTATATGTACCTAAGTGTGTACCCAACTGAGGCTTACAGGTGGGTCCAGGGGCGTTAGTTGACTGCTTGACTAGTCAAGGTTGGCTGGTCAACGAAGTCAACGTAGGACCCACATGTCATCCTCACATGTGTATAGAAAAGTAGCTAAACTAATCTAAATCAGAGCGGGGTGATATGTCTCCAACGTATCTATAATTTTTGATTGTTCCATGCTATTATATTATCAACCTTGGATGTTTTATATGCTATTTTATATGATTTTTGGGACTAACCTATTAACCCAGAGCCCAGTGCCAGTTTCTGTTTTTTCCTTGTTTTAGAGTATCGCAGAAAAGGAAAATCAAACGGAGTCCAATTGACCTGAAACTTCACGGAACTTATTTTTGGAACAGAAGCAATCCGAAAGACTTGGGGTGTACGTAAGGGAAGCAACGAGGAAGGCACGAGGCAGGGGGCGCGCCCTCCACCCTCGTGGGCCCCTCGTGGCCCCCTAACGTATTTCTTCCTCCTATATATATCCATATACCCTAAAAACTTCGGGGAGCACAATAGATCGGGAGTTCCGCTGCCAGAAGCCTCCGTAGCCACCGAAAACCAATCTAGACCCGTTCCGGCACCCTGCCGGAGGGGGAATCCCTCTTCGGTGGCCATCTTCATCATCCCGGTGCTCTCCATGACGAGGAGGGAGTAGTTCTCCCTCGGGGCTGAGGGTATGTACCAGTAGCTATGTGTTCGATCTCTTTCTCTCTCGTGTTCTTGAGGTGATACGATCTTGATGTATCGCGAGCTTTGCTATTATAGTTGGATCTTATGATGTTTCTCCCCCTCTACTCTCTTGTAATGGATTGAGTTTTCCCTTTGAAGGTATCTTATCGGATTGAGTCTTTAAGGATTTGAGAACACTTGATGTATGTCTTGCGTGGGATAACCGTGGTGACAATTGGTTATTCTATTGATTCACTTGATGTATGTTTTGGTGATCAACTTGCGGGTTCCGCCCATGAACCTATGCATAGGGGTTGGCACACGTTTTCATCTTGACTCTCCGATAGAAACTTTGGGGCACTCTTTGAGGTCCTATGTGTTGGTTGAATAGATGAATCTGAGATTGTGTGATGCATATCGTATAATCATACCCACGGATACTTGAGGTGACATTGGAGTATCTAGGTGACATTAGGGTTTTGGTTGATTTGTGTCTTAAGGTGTTATTCTAGTACGAACTCTAGGTCTGTTTGTGACACTTATAGGAATAGCCCAACGGATTGATTGGAAAGAATAACTTTGAGGTGGTTTCGTACCCTACCATAATCTCTTCGTTTGTTCTCCGCTATTAGTGGCTTTGGAGTGACTCTTTGTTGCATGTTGAGGGATAGTTATATGATCCAGTTATGTTATTATTGTTGAGAGGACTTGCACTAGTGAAAGTATGAACCCTAGGCCTTGTTTCAACACATTGCAATATTGTTTGTGCTCACTTTTAGCATTAGTTACCTTGCTGTTTTTATATTTTCAGGTTACAAAAACCTTTATCTACCATCCATATACCACTTGTATCACCATCTCTTCGCCGAACTAGTGCACCTATACAATTTACCATTGTATTCGGTGTGTTGGGGACACAAGAGACTCTTTGTTATTTGGTTGCAGGGTTGCTTGAGAGAGACCATCTTCATCCTACGTCTCCTACGGATTGATAAACCTTAGGTCATCCACTTGAGGGAAATTTGCTACTGTCCTACAAACCTCTGCACTTGGAGGCCCAACAACGTCTACAAGAAGAAGGTTGTGTAGTAGACATCAAGCTCTTTTTTGGCGCCGTTGCCGGGGAGGTTAGCGCTTGAAAGTATATCTTTAGATCTTGCAATCGAAAGTTTTTGTTTCTTGTTTTAGCACTAGTTTAGTTTATAAAAGAAAACTAGAAAAAATATGGAATTGAGTTTGCCTCATACACTTCATCTTTTTAATATCTTTCGTGAGTATGATGGAAAGGAAAGTTGTGCCAAAGTGTTAGAACAAGAATGCATTAAAATGTTTGGCACTAAATATTTGAATGATGAGCATGACTGCAATGTTGTTAGTATGAATTCCTTGAATATCCATGATGCTAATGATATGCAAAGCCACAAGCTTGCGGAAGCTATGTTTGATGGAGATGATATTTTTTGTCCCCCAAGTTTTGATGAGCAAATTTATTATTATGAAAGCATGCCTCCTATTTATGACGATTATATTGATGAAAGTGGATTTGGAGAGGTCATGACTTTATTTTGTGATGAATCCACTATTTCGGAAGAGGTTCCAATTGATTATGATAACAAACTTGCTATCTATGATGATTATTGTGATGACTTGTATGCTATAAAGAATAATGATATCCATGAAACTTGTCATGATGATTTCAGTTTACAATTGGATTATACCTCACATGATAATTATTTTGTTGAGTTTTCTCCCACTATTATTTATGAGAAGAATTTTGCTTGTGTGGAGAATAATAAAATTTCTATGCTTGTAGATCATGAAAAGAATGCTTTAGGTGCTGGTTATACTGTTGAATTCATTCATGATGCTACTGAAAATTATTATAAGGGAGGAATATATGCTTGTAGGAATTTCAATAATACCAAGTTTCCTCTCCATGTGCTTAAAGTTTTGAAGTTATGCTTGTTTTACCTTCCTATGCTAGTTGATTCTTGTTCCCATAAGTTGTTTGCTCAAAAAATCCCTATGCATAGGAAGTGGGTTAGACTTAAATGTGCTAGTCATATTCTTCATGATGCTCTCTTTATGTTACAATTCTTATCTTTTATGTGAGCATCATTGAAATCATCATGCCTAGCTAGGGGCGTTAAACGATAGCGCTTGTTGGGAGGCAACCCAATTTTTATTTTTGTTCCTTGCTTTTTGCTCCTGTTTAGTAATAAATAATTTATCTAGCCTCTGTTTTGATTGTGTTCTTTGTGTTTAATTAGTGTTTGTGCCAAGTAGAACCGTTGGGAAGACTTGGGGAAAGTCTTTTTAATCTTGCTGTAAAAAACAGAAACTTTAGCGCTCACGAGAATTGCTGCCATTTTTATTTGGAAAGTGCTATTTAGTTAATTATTTTTGAAGATGATTAACAGATAAATTACTCACGTCCAGAAATTTATTTTAGAATTTTTGAGGTTCCAGAAGTTTGCGTTAGCTACAGATTACTACAGACTGTTCTGTTTTTGACAGATTCTGTTTTTCGTGTGTTGTTTGCTTATTTTGATGAATCTATGAGTAGTATCAGAGGGTATGAACCATAGAGAAGTTGGAATACAGTAGGTTTAACACAAATATAAATCAAGAATGAGTTCGTTGCAGTACCTAAGTGGTGATTTATTTTCTTATACTAACGGAGCTTACGAGTTTTCTGTTAAGTTTTGTGTTGTGAAGTTTTCAAGTTTTGGGTAAAGATTCGATGGACTGTGGAACAAGGAGTGGCAAGAGACTAAGCTTGGGGATTCCCAAGGCACCCCAAGGTAATATTCAAGGACAAACAAGATCCTAAGCTTGGGGATGCCCCGGAAGGCATCCCCTCTTTCGTCTTCGTTCATCGGTAACTTTACTTGGAGCTATATTTTTATTCACCACATGATATGTGTTTTGCTTGGAGCGTCAATTTATTTTATTTTGTTTTGATTGATGTTTGAATAAAATACCAAGATCTGAAATTCTTAAATGTTAGAGAGTCTTCACATAGTTGCATAATTATTCGACTACTCATTGATCTTCACTTATATCTTTCAGAGTAGTTTGTTGTTGCTCTAGTGCTTCACTTATATCTTTTTAGAGCACGGTGGTGGTTTTATTTTATAGAAATAGATGAAATATCATGCGTCACTTATATTATTTTGAGAGTCCTAAACAGCATGGTAATTTGATTTGGTTATGACTTTAGTCCTAATATGATGGGCATCCAAGAGGGATATAATAAAAACTTTCATATAAAGTGCATTGAATACTATGAGAAGTTTGATACTTGATGATTGTTTTGAGATATGAAGATGGTGATATTAGAGTCATGCTAGTTGATTAGTTGTGAATTTGAGAAATACTTGTGTTGAAGTTTGTGATTCCCGTAGCATGCACGTATGGTGAACCGTTATGTGATGAAGTCGTAGCATGATTTATTTATTGATTGTCTTCCTTATGAGTGGCGGTCGGGGACGAGCGATGGTATTTTCCTACCAATCTATCCCCCTAGGAGCATGCGTGTAATACTTTGTTTCGATAACTAATAAATTTTTGCAATAAGTATGTGAGTTCTTTATGACTAATGTTGAGTCCATGGATTATACGCACTCTCACCCTTCCACCATTGCTAGCCTCTCCAGTACCGCGCAACTTTCGCCGGTACCTTAAACCCACCATATACCTTCCTCAAAACAGCCACCATATCTACCTATTATGGCATTTCCATAGCCATTCCGAGATATATTGCCATGCAACTTTCCACCGTTCTGTTTATTATGACACACTCCATCATTGTCATATTGCTATGCATGATCATGTAGTTGACATTGTATTTGCAGCAAAGGCACCGTTCATAATTCTTTCATACATGTCACTCATGAGTCATTGCGCATCCTGGTACACCGCCGGAGGCATTCATATAGAGTCATATTTTGTTCTAAGAATCGAGTTGTAATTCTTGAGTTGTAAGTAAATAAAAGTGTGATGATCATCATTATTAGAGCATTGTCTCAGTGAGTAAAGGATGATGGAGACTATGATTCCCCCACAAGTCGGGATGAGACTCTGGACGAAAATAAATAAATAAATAAAAGAGGCCAAAGAAGCCCAAATAAAAAAAGAAGAGAAAAGAGGCCATAAAAAAGAGAAGGCCCAAATAAAAAAATAAAAAATGAGAGAAAAAGAGAGAAGGGACGATGCTACTATCCTTTTACCACACTTGTGCTTCAAAGTAGCACCATGATCTTCATGATAGAGAGTCTCCTATGTTGTCATTTTCATATACTAGTGGGAATCTTTCATTATAGAACTTGGCTTTTATATTCCAATGGTGGGCTTCCTCAAAATGCCCTAGGTCTTCATGAGCAAGCGAGTTGGATGCACACCCACTTAGTTCCTTCTGTTGAGCTTTCATATACTTATAGCTCTAGTGCATCCGTTGCATGGCAATCCCTACTCACTCACATTGATATCTATTGATGGGCATCTCCATAGCCCGTTGATATGCCTAGTTGGTGTGAGACTATCTTCTCCCTTTTTGTCTTCACCACAACCACCATTCTATTCCACCTATAGTGCTATGCCCATGGCTCACGCTCATGTATTGCGTGAAGATTAAAAAAGTTTGAGAACATCAAAAGTATGAAACAATTGCTTGGCTTGTCATCGGGGTTGTGCATGATTTAAATACTTGGTGTGGTGAAGATGGAGCATAGCCAGACTATATGATTTTGTAGGGATAACTTTCTTTGGCCATGTTATTTTGAGAAGACATGATTGCTTAGTTAGTATGCTTGAAGTGTTATTATTTTTATGTCAATATTAAACTTTTGTCTTGAATCTTATGGATCTGAACATTCATGCCAAAATAAAGAGAATTACTTAGAGAAATATGTAAGGTAGCATTCCACATCAAAAATTCTATTTTTATCATTTACCTACTCGAGGACGAGCAGGAATTAAGCTTGGGGATGCTGATGCGTCTCCAACGTATCTATAATTTTTGACTGTTCCATGGTATTATATTATCAACCTTGGATGTTTTATATGCATTTATATGCTATTTTATATGATTTTTGGGACTAACCTATTAACCTAGAGCCCAGTGCCAGTTTCTGTTTTTTCCTTGTTTTAGAGTATCGCAGAAAAGGAAAATCAAACGGAGTCCAATTGACCTGAAACTTCACGAAACTTATTTTTGGAACGGAAGCAATCCAGAAGACTTGGGGTGTACGTAAGGGAAGCAACGAGGAAGGCACGAGGCAGGGGGCGCGCCCACCCCCCTGGGCGTGCCCTCCACCCTCGTGGGCCCCTCGTGCCCCCCTGACGTATTCCTTCCTCCTATATATATATATCCATATACCCTAAAAACTTCGGGGAGCACAATAGATCAGGAGTTCCACCGCCAGAAGCCTTCGTAGCCACCGAAAACCAATTTAGACCCGTTCTGGCACCCTGCCGGAGGGGGAATCCCTCTCCGGTGGCCATCTTCATCATCCCGGTGCTCTCCATGACGAGGAGGGAGTAGTTCTCCCTCGGGGCTGAGGGTATGTACCAGTAGCTATGTGTTTGATCTCTCTCTCTCTCTCTCTCTCTCTCTCTGTCTCTCTCTCTGTTCTGTTTTCTTTTAGTCTCTAATTTATTTTTTGTTCTAAAAAGATTCAAGTAGTTCCTGATTTAGTATAACTAAATATACTACTGCCATATTAACTATGGCACCCAAATAAAATAGTTTAGTATTTTATTAAATATAAAAGGCATTTATTTAATTGTTTAAGATGTTGTTTTATTTATTTTAGTGTATTAAAATAATTTATAAAAATGTGGTTTCACCACCATAATCATCTAGGATTTATTTGCTGCATTTCGAACACTTCCGATTTAATATTTGAAAACTTTTATTGTCTGACTTGATTTTGAATTTGAATTCGGGATGAGATTTGAATCATCGTGAAAATAACAATAGTAATCGTGGTGATGTGGCATCATTAGTAGATGGTTACTGTAGCTTAACTATTCGGGCATCACACCTATCTAGGAGATGCATAGCAACGAGAGAGGAGAGTGTGTCTATGTACCCTCGTAGATCGAAAGCAGAAGCGTTATGTTAACGCGGTTGATGTAGTCGAACATCTTCATGATCCAACCGATCCAAGTACCGAACGTACGACACCTCCGTGTTTAGCACACGTTCAGCACAATGACGTCCCTCGAGCTCTTGATCCAGTTGAGGGTCGAGGGAGAGTTCCGTTAGCACGACGGCGTGGCGACGGTGTTGGTGATGTGATCTGCGCAGGGCTTCGCCTAAGCACTACGACAGTATGACCGAGGTGGTAAACTGTGGAGGGGGGCACCGCATACGGCTATAGAACAATTGATGTGTCTTTGGGGTGCCCCCTGCCCCCGTATATAAAGGAGGAGGGGAGGAGGCGACCGGCCTAGGGGGCGCGCCAAAGGGGGGAGTCCAACTAGGACTCCCAATCCTAGTCGGACTCCCTTTCCTTTTCCGGAGGGTGGAAAGAGGGAAGGGAGAGGAAGAGGAGAAGGAAAGGGGGGGGGGGGCGCCCTCCCTAGTCTAATTCGGACTCCCTATAGGGAGGGGGCGCGGCTACCCCTTGTGGGATGCCTCCCCTCTCCCCTATGGCCCATGTAGGCCCAATATTCCCCCGGGGGGGGGGGTCCGGTAACTCCTCGGTACTCCGGAAAAATACCCAAATCACTTGGAACCATTCCGATGTACGAATACAACCTTCCAATATATGAATCTTTACCTCTCGACCATTCCGAGACTCCTCGTCATGTCCATGATCTCATCTGGGACTCCGAACAAACTTCAGTCACCAAAACACATAACTTATAATACAAATCGTCATCGGACGTTAAGCGTGCGGACCCTACGCGTTCGAGAACTATGTAGACATGACCGAGACTTATCTCCGGTCAATAACCAATAGCGGAACCTGGATGCTCATATTGGTTCCTACATATTCTATGAAGATCTTTATCGGTCAAACCGCATAACAACATACGTTATTCCCTTTGTCATCGGCATGTTACTTGCCCGAGATTCGATCATCGGTATCATCATACCTAATTCAATCTCGTTACCGGCAAGTCACTTTACTCATTTCATAATGCATCATCCCGCAACTAACTCATTAGTTACATTGCTGGGAAGGCTTATAGTGATGTGCATTACCGAGAGGGCCCAAATATACCTCTCCGATACACAGAGTGACAAATCCTAATCTCAATCTATGCCAACTCAACAAACACCTTTGCAGAAACCTATAGAGCATCTTTATAATCACCCATTTACGTCATGACGTTTGATAGCACACAAGGTGTTCCTCCGGTATTCAGGAGTTGCATATCTCATAGTCAGAGGAATATGTATAAGTTATGAAGAAAGCAATAGCAATAAAACTAAACGATCATAATGCTAAGCTAACAGATGGGTCTTGTCCATCACTGATACGTCTCCAACGTATCTATAATTTATGAAGTTTTCATGCTATTATTTTATCATTCTTGGATGTTTTACAATCATTTTATAGCAACTTTATATCATTTTTTGGGACTAACCTATTGACCTTGTGCCCAATGCCAGTTGCTATTTTTTTCTTGTTTTTTACATCACAGAAAATCAATATCAAACGGAGTCCAAACACCACGAAACTTTTTGTGGATTTTTTATGGGCTAGAAGACTCCCGATGGGCCAGAGCAGCACTTGGGGGGTGCCCCGAGGGGGGCACAACCCACCTGGGCGCGCCAGGCCGCGCCCAGGTGGGTTGTGCCCACCTCGGTGGCCTCCCGTACCCTTTCTTTGCACTATAAATTCCAAAATATTCTGAAACCCCTGGGGGTTAACCTAGATCAGAAGTTCCGCCGCCGCAAGGCTCCGTAGCCACCGAAAACCAATCTAGACCCGTTCGGGCACCCTGCCGGAGGGGGGAATCATCTCTGGTGGCCATCTTCATCAACCCAGCGGCCACCACGATGAGGAGGGAGTAGTCCACCCTCGGGGCTGAGGGTTTGTACCAGTAGCTATGTGTTTGATCTCTCTCTCTCTCTCTCGTGATCTATATCATGGGCTTTGTTAATATAGTCGGATCATATGATGTTTCTCCCCTCTATACTCTTGTTGTGATGAATTGAATCTTTACCCTTTGAAGTTTTGTCATGTCGGATTGAATATTTAGAGATGAGAACACATAATATATGCCTTGCGGTATGAATACTTGAGGTGACAATTGGGGTATCTTATTGATTCACTTGATATATGTTATGGCATTCAACTCACGGATTCCGGCGGTGATATTGGGGTAATCTATGCATAGGGGTTGATGCATGTTTTTCTCCGGTAGAAACTTTAGGGTCTCTTTGTAGTTCTTTGTGTGGAATATGAATATGCTTTGGTATTATTCTAGTATGAACTCTAGGATAGATCGAATGGAAACAATAGCTTTGTGTTATTTTAGTACGAACTCTTGAATAGATAGAATGGAAAGAATAGCTTTGAGGTGGCTTCGTACCCTACAAACAATTCCTATCTTTTGTTCTCCGCTAATTGGAACCCGGGAGTGATTCTTCGTTACACTTTGAGGGATAGTCATATGATCCAACTATGTTAGCACTGTTGAGAGATTGCACTAGCGGAAGTACGGACCCTAGGCCTTGTTTTTAAGCATTGCAACACCGTTTTTGTGCCCGTTTATTATTAGTTACCTTGCTGTTTTTTATAATTTCAGATTACAAAAACCAATATCTACTCTCCATATTACACTTTTATCACCATTTCTTCGCCGAACTAGTGCACCTATACAATTTGCCATTGTATTGGGTGTGTTGGGGACACAAGAGATTTCTTGTATTTGGTTGCAGGGTCGTTTGAGAGAGACCATCTTCATCCTACACCTGTCATGGATTGATAAACCTTAGGTCATCCACTTGAGGGAAAATTGCTACTGTCCTACAAAACTCTGCGCTTGGAGGCCCAACACGTGTCTACAAGAATAAAGTTGCGTAGTAGACATCAAGCTCTTTTCTGGCGCCGTTGCCGGGGAGGTGAGTGCTTGAAGGTATATCTTTAGATCTTGCAATTGTATCTTTTAGTTTCTTGTTTTATCACTAGTTTGGTTTATAAAAGAAAACTACATAAAAATGGAATTGAGGTTGCATCATATTATTGATCATCTTTATAATATCTTTCTTGAAAATGATGGTTCGGAAAATTGTGCTCAATTGTTAGAAGAATAAGTCAATAAAATGTTTGGCACAAAATATTTGAATGATGAGCATGATTGCAATGTTGTTAGTATGAATTCTTTGAATATCCATGATGCTAATGATATGCAAAGGCGTAAGCTTGGGGATGCTATATTTGATGAATATGATATCTTTAGTCCCCCAAGTTTTGATGGGAAAATTTATTATGATGATTGCATGCCTCCTATTTATGATGATTATATTGATGAAAGTGTATTTGGAGAGGTCATGACTTTATTTAATGATGAATCCACTATTTTCGAGGAGGTTGCAATTGATTATGACAACAAAGTTCCTATATATGGTGATTATGGTGATGACATGTATGCTATATTGAATAATTATAAACATGAAACTTGTCATCATGATTTTAATTTTCAATCCCATGATAGTTATTTTGTTGAGTTTACTCCCACTACTATTGATGAGAAGAAATTTGCTTATGTGGAGAGTAATAAAATTTCTATGCTATTGGATCATGAAAAGAATGCTTTATGTGATAGTTATATTGTTGAATTCATTCATGATGCCACTGAAAATTATTATGAGGGAGGAACATATGCTTGTAGGAGTTGCAATAATATCAACCCCTCTATGTGTTGAAAATCTTGAAGTTATGCTTGTTTTGCCTTCCTATGCTAGTTGATTCTTGTTCCCATAAATTGTTTTCTCACAAAATCCCTATGCATAGGAAGTGAGTTAGGCTTAAATGTGCTAGTTATATGCTTCATGATGCTCTTGTTATGTTTCAATTCTTATCTTTTATGTGAGCATCATTGAAATCATCATGCCTAGCTCAAAGGCATTAAAGAAAGCGCTTTTTTGGGAGACAATCCAACACTTGTACCTACTATTTTTTGTTTTAACATGATTAGGCTACTGTAGTAATCATGTTTTATTGCTTTTGTTTCAATAAAGTGCCAAGTAAGACCTTTGGGATGGCTTACGGTGATAGTTGATTTGATCTTGCTGAAAAACAGAAACTTTTGTGCTTAGGAAAAAAATTCTAATTTTTAACAAAAGCATGATAAAATTCTGATTCTTTTTGCAGACGATTAATAGACAAATTTCTCAAGCTGTCCTAATTTTTCAGAATTTTTGGAGTAGCATAAGTATGGTTTGAGTACAGATTACTACAGACTGTTCTATTTTTGACAGATTCTGTTTTCAATGCATAGGTTGCTTTTTTCTAGTTTCTATGGCTTATATTGCTCAATATAAATTGTAGAAATGATATGCTACAGTAGGAATTGTGTGAGAACATTTATGAATCTTGTATTTGACAGTACCAAAAGTGGAATGGTTTGCTCTTTATCATACTAACCTATCTCACAAAGTTCCGTTAAGTTTTGTGTGATTGAAGTTTTCAAGTTTTGAGTGAGATGTCGATATGAGGAGAATAAGGAGTGACAATACCCTAAGCTTGGGGATTCCCAAGGCACCCCAAGTTAATATCCAAGGAGGATTCAAGCAACTAAGCTTGGGGATGCCCCGAAAGGCATCCCCTCTTTCGTCTCCAACATTATCGGTAACCTCACTTGGAGCTATGTTTTCATTCGTAACATGATATGAGTTTTGCTTGGAGCATCAATTTATTTTGTTAGGATTTGCTTGATGTTATTTAGAATAATGTTTTGCATCTTTTATTTCAATAAAATTGGCAATGATAGCCTTTGTCATGCTTATTTTGCAAGTATAAATGTTGCTATTTGAAAACAGAAAGTTTACCGCTGTTGCAAAAATTCCCTAGAAAAGTAAGAATATGATAAAATGTTGAAACTTTTTGCAAAATGAGCTCTGATAAATTTTATTTAGTGTGGTAAATTTTCATAATGTTTGGAGTTAGGGAAGTATTTATACTCTTGCATTCTTTACAGACTGTACTGTTTTGGCAGATTGCTGTTATGTTTTTATTGTTTGAATATGTTTGCTTGTTTAATTATTCTATTTGAGGCTAGGAGTATTAAATATGCAGAGGAATTTAGTATGCAATGTTGAATAATAATTTTAGTGATTTTCTACAGTAGAGAGTGATAAGGTTTTTGCATTGGTTTATACTAACTTATCTCATGAGTTCTTGTTGAGTTTTGTGTGGGTGAAGCTTTTGAGATTTAGGAAAACCGTGATATGAGAAGAATTAAGGAGACACAAAAGCTCAAGCTTGGGGATGCCCAAGGCACCCCAAGGTAATATTTCAAGAAGTCTCAAGCATATAAGCTTGGGGATGCCCCGGTAGGCATCCCACCTTTCTTCTTCAACAATTATCGGTTAGTATCAGTTGAGGCTAAGTTTTTGCTTCTTCACATGATGTGTGCTATTCTTGGAATGTCATTTTATTTTTGTTTTGCTTGCTGTTTTAATAAAATACTTAGATCTGAAAGTTTTAAATAAGAGAGAGTCCACACACATAGCTATCTATTTACTTAACTACTCATTTGATCTTCACATATATCTTTTTGGAGTAGCTTGTCGTTTACTCTTGAGATTCACTTATATCCTATGAGTAAATGGTTGAATAAATTGAATGTCATGAAGTTGAAATCATATCATGCCTAGTGGTAGATTCACATTGGGTTTAGAAAGTGGAAGCTTTTGAGGCTTGCTAATCACAATATTGGTCATACAAGAAATTCACGAATAATTAGTATAAGGAAGAGAACTTTCACGTGCAAATACACTATCATGGAAATCTTTGTGATTGTGAGCCCCTATCAAAATATTATATGCCAAAATTGTTGACGTTGGACAAGGAAGACAACGTAATTATTTGTGTTGGTTTGTATTCACATAGAAGTTATATTGTCATAGATCCTTCAACATGTGGTGCTTGCTCCCCATCTTTGCTAGCCAAAAATTCTGCACCAAGTAGAGATACTACTTGTGCATCCAAAAACCCTTAAACCCAAATCTTATTTTCAAGAGTCCACCATACCTACCTATATGCGGTATTTCCGTTCCATTCTAAGCAAATTTGTATGTGCCATCTCTAATTTTCAAAAATAAATTTCTCTTTTGTGTGGTCGTACCGCTCGCGAAGCGGTGAGGGGTAGCCAATATTTTCCATGCTAGATGTGTTATTCTCATGATGAGTGTTTATTCACTTGTCATTGCACGAGGGAAGGCAAAGGTATTAGGGATGCCCAGTCCCGAAATGAAAAATGAATTTACTTTATGTTGTCAAATAATAAATTCCTTGGAAAGTGTTGGTATGGAGGGCACCCGTGGATACGGCTAGCCATGGAAAGTGAAAGTATGGTGGAAAAAGGAATAAACTTTATTTTCTGTTTGGGAACCGCCTATGATATATCTAGCATGGAAAGTGTTGGGAGCCCTAAGTCGTTTTCGTTGGTGGGAAAAGTATGCCTCTCAAAATGTTTTTATCTCTCAATTTTCGCTTTGAGCTCTGGCACCTCTACAAATCCCTACTTCCCTCTTCGAAGGGCCTATCTTTTACTTTTATGTATTTACTTTCATGCAAGAGTCAAAGTTTTTCTCTCTATTCCTTTTTATTTTTCTCTTTTGGCAAGCATCATGTGGTGAGGAAAGATCTAGGCACATATGCCCAGTTGAATATGGATAGCATGAATTATTATTGTTAACATAACCCTTGAGGTGAATACGTTGGGAGGAAAAACAATAAGCCCCTATCTTTCTATGTGTCCGGTTGAAACGTTTTGCTCATGTGTACAATGTGAGTGTTAGCAATCATAGAAGACTATATGATGGTTGAGTATGTGGAGCTCTTAAACTCTGTTAAATAAGTTGAATTGCAATTGCTTGGTGACTGAGAACATAGGTTGTTGGGTTTCAAGAGAATTCATTGTTTGAACCATAACATGTGAATGGGTTGCCACTATAACATGAGAAGTTTTATAAGAAAGAATTGTTCTTATGATGCTAGGAAAAGTGATTGAAATTATCATTGATCAAACTTATGCACTTTGCTAGCATTCACACTTCATAAATTATTTCTTTTATCATTTACCTACTCGAGGACGAGTAGGAATTAAGCTTGGGGATGATGATTGGTACGTCTCCATCGTATCTACTTTTCCAAACACCTTTGACCTTGTTTTGGACTCTAACTTGCAAGATTTGAATGGAACTAACCCGGACTAATGTTGTTTTCAGCAGAATTGACATGGTGTTATTTTTGTGCAGAAATAAAGTTCTCGGAATGACCTGAAACTTCACGGAGAATATTTTTGGAATTTATAAAAAATACTGGCGAAAGAATCAACACCAGGGGGCCCACACCCTGTCCACGAGGGTGGGGGCGCGCCCCCCTGTCTCGTGGGCCCCTTGAGGCTCCACCAACGTCAACTCCAACTCTATATATTCATGTCCGGGGAGAAAAAAATCAAGGAGAAGGATTCATCGCGTTTTATGATACGGAGCCCCCGCCAAGCCCTAATCTCTCTCGGGAGGGCTGATCTGGAGTCCGTTCAGGGCTCCGAAGAGGGGAATCCGTCGCCATCGTCATCATCAACCTTCCTCCATCACCAATTTCATGATGCTCACCGTCGTGCGTGAGTAATTCCATCGTAGGCTTGCTAGACGGTGATGGGTTGGATGAGATTTGTCATGTAACCGAGTTAGTTTTGTTAGGGTTTGATCCCTAGTATCCATTATGTTCTGAGATTGATGTTGCTATGACTTTGCTATGCTTAATGCTTGTCACTAGGGCCCGAGTGCCATGATTTCAGATCTGAACCTATTATGTTTTCATGAATATATATGAGTTCTTGATCCTATTTTGCAAGTCAATAGTCACCTACTATGTGTTATGATCCGGTAACCCCGAAGTGATAAAAATCAGGACCACTCCCGGTGATGACTATAGTTTGAGGAGTTCATGTATTCACTAAGTGTTAATGCTTTGGTCCGGTACTCTATTAAAAGGAGGCCTTAAAATGAAGAAAGCAATAGCAATAAAACTAAACGATCATAATGCTAAGCTAACGGATGGGTCTTGTCCATCACTGATACGTCTCCAACGTATCTATAATTTATGAAGTTTTCATGCTATTATTTTATCATCCTTGGATGTTTTACAATCATTTTATAGCAACTTTATATCATTTTTTGGGACTAACCTATTGACCTAGTGCCCAGTGCCAGTTGCTGTTTTTTGCTTGTTTTTTACATCGCAGAAAATCATTACGGAGTCCAAACACTGCGAAACTTTTTGTGGATTTTTATGGGCTAGAAGACTCCCGATGGGCCAGAGCAGCACCTGGGGGGTGCCTCGAGGGGGGCACAACCCACCAGGGCGCGCTAGGCCCCCCTGGCGCACCCAGGTGGGCTGTGCCCACCTCGGTGGCCTCCCGTACCCCTTCTTTGCACTATAAATTCCAAAATATTCCGAAACCCCTGGGGGTTAACCTAGATCAGAAGTTCCACCGCCGCAGGGCTCTGTAGCCACCGAAAACCAATCTAGACCCGTTCCGACACCCTGCCGGAGGGGGGAATCATCTCCGGTGGCCATCTTCATCATCCCGGCGGTCACCACGATGAGGAGGGAGTAGTCCACCCTAGGGGCTGAGGGTTTGTACCAGTAGCTATGTGTTTGATCTCTCTCTCTCGTGATCTATATCATGGGCTTTGTTAATATAGTCGGATCATATGATGTTTATCCCCTCTATACTCTTGTTGTGATGAATTGAATCTTTACCCTTTGAAGTTTTGTCATGTTGGATTGAATATTCAGAGATGAGAACACATAATATATGTCTTGCGGCATGAATACTTGAGGTGATGATTGGGTATCTTATTGATTCACTTGATATATGTTATGGCATTAAACTCGCGGATTCCCGCGGTGATATTGGGGTAATCTATGCATAGGGGTTGATGCACGTTTTTCTCCGGTAAAAACTTTGGGGTCTCTTTGTAGTTCTTTGTGTGGATTGAGTATTATGAATATGAATATGCTTTGGTGTTATTCTAGTACGAACTCTAGGATAGATCGAATGGAAACAATTGCTTTGTGTTATTTTAGTATGAACTCTTGAATAGATCAAACAGAAAGAATAGCTTTGAGGTGGCTTCGTACCCTACAAACAATTCCTATCTTTTGTTCTCCGCTAATAGGAACTCGGGAGTGATTCTTCGTTACACTTTGAGGGATAATCATATGATCCAACTATGTTAGCACTGTTGAGAGATTGCACTATCGAAAGTACGGACTCTAGGCCTTGTTTTTAAGCATTGCCACACCATTTTTGTGCCCGTTTACTATTAGTTACCTTGCTGTTTTTATAATTTCAGATTCCAAAAACCAATATCTACTCTCCATATTACACTTTTATCACCATCTCTTCGCCGAACTAGTGCACCTATACAATTTTCCATTGTATTGGGTGTATTGGGGATACAAGAGATTTCTTGTATTTGGTTGCAGGGTCATTTGAGAGAGACCATCTTCATCCTACACCTCTCACGGATTGATAAATGATAACCCACAAGTATAGGGGATCGCAACAGTTTTCGAGGGTAGAGTATTCAACCCAAATTTATCGATTCAACACAAGGGGAGCCAAAGAATATTCTCAAGTATTAGCAGCTGAGTTGTCAATTCAACCACACCCGGAAACTTAGTATCTGCAACAAAGTGTTTAGTAGCAAAGTAATATGATAGTAGTGGTAATGGTAGCAAAAGGTAACAATAGCAAAAGTAATATTTTTGGTGTTTTATAGTGATGATAACAATAGCAACGGAAAAGTAAATAAGCGAAGAACAATATATGGAAAGCTTGTAGGCAATGGATCGGTGATAGAGAATTATGCCGGATGCGGTTGTGGTTCATCATGTAACAGTCATAACCTAGGGTGACACAAAACTAGCTCCAATTCATCAATGTAATGTAGGCATGTATTCCGAATATAGTCATATGTGCTTATGGAAAAGAACTTGCATGATATCTTTTGCCCTACCCTCCCGTGGCAGCGGGGTCCTAACGGAAACTAAGGGATATTAAGGCCTCCTTTTAATAGAATACCGAACCAAAGCATTAAAACATAGTGAATACATGAACTCCTCAAACTACGGTCATCACCGGAAGTGGTCCCGATTATTGTCACTTCGGGGTTGCTGGATCATAACACATAGTAGGTGACTATAGACTTGCAAGATAGGATCAAGAACTCTCATATATTCATGAAAACATAATAGGTTCAGATCTGAAATCATGGCACTCGGGCCCTAGTGACAAGAATTAAGCATAGCAAAGTCATAGCAACATCAATCTCAGAACATAGTGGATACTAGGGATCAAACCCTAACAAAACTAACTCGATTACATGATAAATCTCATCCAACCCATCACCATCCAGCAAGCCTACGATGGAATTACTCACGCACGGCGGTGAGCATCATGAAATTGGTGATGGAGGATGGTTGATGATGACGATGGCGACGGATTCCCCTCTCTGGAGCCCCGAACGGACTCCAGATCAGCCCTCCCGAGAGAGTTTAGGGCTTGGCGGCGGCTCCGTATCGTAAAACATGATGAATCTTTATCCTTGATTTTTTTCTCTCTGAACACGAATATATAGAGTTGGAGTTGAGGTCGGAGGAGCTCCAGGGGGCCCACGAGGTAGGGGGCGCGCCCAGGGGGGCAGGGGCGCCCCCCACCCTCGTGGCTAGGTTGTGGGCCCCCTGGTCTTGATCTTTTGCCAGTATTTTTCATTATTTCCAAAAATAATCTCCGTGAAGTTTCAGGTCATTCCGAGAACTTTTGTTTCTGCACATAAATAACACCATGGCAATTCTGCTGAAAATAGCGTCAGTTCGGGTTAGTTCCATTCAAATCATGCAACTTAGAGTCCAAAACAAGGGCAAAAGTGTTTGGAAAAGCAGATACGACGGAGACGTATCAATAAACCTTAGGTCATCCACTTGAGGGAAAATTGCTACTGCTCTACAAAACTCTGCGCTTGGAGGCCCAACACGTGTCTACAAGAATAAAGTTGCGTAGTAGACATCAATCACATCATTCTCTAATGATGTGATCCCGTTCATCAAATGACAACACATGTCTATGGTCATGAAACTTAACCATCTTTGATTAACGAGCTAGTCAAGTAGAGGCATACTAGGGGCTGATGTCGTGGACTTGACACGATAGATGTCCTAGCGCAAGGACTTAGTGGTGGAGCCATCGCAACTAGGTTAGCTTGAAGGGGTTAAACGGGACAAAGGACACAAAGAGTTTACCCAGGTTCGGCCCCTCTCAATGAGGTAAAAGCCTACTCCTGCTTTGTGTTGTAGTACTAGGGGTTCGATTACTAGGGAGCGAATACGCTTGACCTAGCTCTCGATTGTTGTTACCTGCCCTTAACTCGCCGCCCGGTCATCCCTTTAGAAGGAAATATGCCCTAGAGGCAATAATAAAGTTATTATTTATTTCCTTATTTCATGATAAATGTTTATTATTCATGCTAGAATTGTATTAACCGGAAACATAATACATGTGTGAATACATAGAGAAACAGAGTGTCACTAGTATGCCTCTACTTGACTAGCTCGTTGATCAAAGATGGTAATGTTTCCTAACCATAGACATGAGTTTTCATTTGATAAACAGGATCACATCATTAGGAGAATGATGTGATTGACTTGACCCATTTCGTAAGCTTAGCACTAGATCGTTTTAGTTTAATGCTATTGCTTTCTTCATGACTTATACATGTTCCTATGACTATGAGATTATGCAACTCCCGAATACTGGAGGAACACTTTGTGTGCTACCAAACGTCACAACGTAACTGGGTGATTATAAAGGAGCTCTACAGGTGTCTCCAATGGTACTTGTTGAGTTGGCATAGATCGAGATTGGGATTTGTCACTCTGATTGTCGGAGAGGTATCTATGGGCCCTCTCGGTAATGCACATCACTATAAGCCTTGCAAGCAATGCAACTAATGAGTTAGTTGCGGGATGATGCATTACGGAATGAGTAAAAAGACTTGCCAGTAACGAGATTGAGCAAGGTATTGAGATACCGACGATCGAATCTCGGGCAAGCAACATACTGATGACAAAGGGAACAACGTATGTTGTTATGCGGTTTGATCGATAAAGATCTTCATAGAATATGTAGGAGCCAATATGAGCATCCAGGTTCCGCTATTGGTTATTTACCGGAGATGTTTCTCGGTCATGTCTACATAGTTCTCGAACCCGTAGGGTCCGCATGCTTAACGTTCGGTGACGATCGGTATTATGAGTTTATGTGATTTGATGTACCAAAGGTATTTTGGAGTCCCGGATGTGATCACGGACATGATGAGGAGTCTCGAAATGGTCGAGACATAAAGATTGATATATTGGACGATTATATTCGGACACCGGAAGTGTTCCGGGTGATTTCGGAGAAAACCGGAGTGCCAGAGGGTTACCGGAACCCCCCTGGAGAACTAATGGGCCACATGGGCCTTAGTGGAGATAGAGAGGGCCGGCCAGGGCAGGCCGCGCGCCCCCTCCCCCTCTGGTCCGAATTGGACTAGGGAAGGGGGGCGGCGCCCCCCTTTCCTTCTCCCTCTCCTCCTTCCTTTCCCCCTCCTAGTAGGAGTAGGAAAGGGGAATCCTACTCCTACTAGGAGGAGGACTCCTCCTCCTGGCGCGCCCTGCAAGGGCCGGGCGGCCTCCCCCCTTGCTCCTTTATATACGGGGGCAGGGGGAACCGTAGGGCACACAAGTTGATTATTCCAAGCCGTGTGCGGTGCCCCCTCCACCATAATCCACCTCGATCATATCATAGCGGTGCTTAGGCGAAGCCCTGCGTTGGTAGCAACATCATCACCGTAATCACGCCGTCGTGCTGACGGAACTCTCCCGTGAAGCTCTGCTGGGTCGGAGTTCGTGGGACGTCATCGAGCTGAACGTGTGCTGAACTCGAAGGTGCCGTGCGTTCGGTACTTGGATTGGTCGGATCGTGAAGACGTATGACTACATCAACCGTGTTCTCATAACACTTCTGCTTACGGTCTACGAGGGTGCATGGACGATACTCTCCCATTTTGTTGCTATTCATCACCATGATCTTGCGTGTGCGTAGGAAAATTTTGAAATTACTACGTTCCCCAACAGTGGCATCCGAGCCAGGTTTATGCATAGATGTTATATGCACGAGTAGAACACAAGTGAGTTGTAGGCGATACAAGTCATACTGGTTACCAGCATGTCATACTTTGGTTCGGCGGTATTGTTGGATGAAGCGGCCCGGACCGACATTACGCGTACGCTTACGCGAGACTGGTTCTACCGACGTGCTTTCCACAGAGGTGGCTGGCGGGTGTCAGTTTCTCCAACTTTAGTTGAACCGAGTGTGACTATGCCTGGTCCTTGTTGAAGGTTAAAACAACACTAACTTGATGAAATATCGTTGTGGTTTTGATGCGTAGGTAAGAACGGTTCTTGCTCAGCCCGTAGCAGCCATGTAAAACTTGCAACAACAAAGTAGAGGATGTCTAACTTATTTTTGCAGGGCATGTCGTGATGTGATATGGTCAAGGCATGATGCTATATTTTATTGTATGAGATGATCATGTTTTGTAACGGAGTTATCGGCAACTGGCAGGAGCCATATGGTTGTCTCTTTATTGTATGCAATGCAATCGCCCTGCAATTCCTTTACTTTATCACTAAGCGATAGCGATAGTCATGGAAGCAATAGTTGGCGAGACGACAACAACGCTACAATGGAGATCAAGGTGTCGCGCCGGTGACGATGGTGGTCATGACGGTGCTTTGGAGATGGAGATCAAAGGCACAAGATGATGATGGCCATATCATACCACTTATATTAATTGCATGTGATGTTTATCCTTTATGCATCTTATGTTGCTTGATTGACGGTAGCATTATAAGATGATCTCTCACTAAATTTCAAGGTACAAGTGTTCCCCTGAGTATGCACCGTTGCCAAAGTTCCTCGTGCTGAGACAACACGTGATGATCGGGTGTGATAAGCTCTACGTTCACATACAACAGGTGCAAGCCAGTTTTGCACATGCAGAAATACTCAGGTTAAACTTGACGAGCCTAGCATATGCAGATATGGCCTTGGAACACTGAGACCGAAAGGTCGAGCGTGAATCATATAGTAGATATGATCAACATAGTGATGTTCACCATTGAAAACTACTCCATTTCACGTGATGATCGGTCATGGTTTAGTGTATTTGGATCACGCGATCACTTAGATGATTAGAGGGATGTCTATCTAAGTGGGATTTCTTAAATATGATTAATTGAACTTTAATTTATCATGAACTTAGTACCTGATAGTATTTTGCTTGTCTATGTTGTTGTAGATAGATGGCCCGTGTTGTTGTTCCGTCGAATTTTAATGCGTTCCTTGAGATAGCAAAGTTGAAAGATGATGGTAGCAATTACACGGTCTGGGTCCGTAACTTGAGGATTATCCTCATTGTTGGAAAGAAGAATTACGTCCTGGAAGCACCGCTAGGTGCCAAACCTGCTGCAGGAGCTGAACCAGATGTTATGAACGTCTGGCAAAGCAAAGCTGATGACTACTCGATAGTTAAGTGTGCCATGCTTTACAGCTTAGAATCGGGACTTCAACGACGTTTTGAACGTCATGGAGCATATGAGATGTTCTAGGAGTTGAAGTTAATATTTCAAGCAAATGCCCAGATTGAGAGATATGAGGTCTCCAATAAGTTCTACAGCTGCAAGATGGAGGAGAATAGTTCTGTCAGTGAACATATACTCAAAATGTCTGGGTATAACAATCACTTGATTCAACCGGGAGTTAATATTCCGGATGATAGTGTCATTGACAGAATTCTTCAATCACTGCCACCAAGCTACAAGAGCTTCGTGATGAACTATAACATGCAAGGGATGGATAAGACAATTCCCGAGCTCTTCGCAATGCTAAAGGCTGCGGAGGTAGAAATCAAGAAGGAGCATCAAGTGTTGATGGTCAACAAGACCACCAGTTTCAAGAAAAAGGGTAAAGCGAAGAAGAAGGGGAACTTCAAGAAGAACGGCAAACAAATTGCTGCTCAAGAGAAGAAACCCAAGTCTGGACCTAAGCCTGAGACTGAGTGCTTCTACTGCAAAGGGACTGGTCACTGGAAGCGGAACTGCCCCAAGTATTTGGCAGATAAGAAGGATGGCAAGGTGAACAAAGGTATATGTGATATACATGTTATTGATGTGTACTTTACTAAAGCTTGCAGTAGCACCTGGGTATTTGATACTGGTTCTGTTGCTAATATTTGCAACTCGAAACAAGGACTAAGGTTTAAGAGAAGATTGGCTAAGGACGAGGTGACGATGCGCGTGGGAAATGGTTCCAAAGTCGATGTGATCGCCGTCGGCACGCTACCTCTACATCTACCTTCGGGATTAGTTTTAGACCTGAATAATTGTTATTTAGTGCCAGCGTTGAGCATGAACATTATATCTGGATCTTGTTTGATGCGAGACGGTTATTCATTTAAATCAGAGAATAATGGTTGTTCTATTTATATGAGTAATATCTTTTATGGTCATGCACCCTTGAAGAGTGGTCTATTTTAATGAATCTCGATAGTATTGATACACATATTCATAATGTTGAAGCCAAAAGATGCAGAGTTGATAATGATAGTGCAACTTATTTGTGGCACTGCCGTTTAGGTCATATTGGTGTAAAGCGCATGAAGAAACTCCATTCTTATGGACATTTGGAATCACTTGATTATGAATCACTTGGTACTTGCGAACCATGCCTCATGGGCAAGATGACTAAAAAGCCGTTCTCCGGAACTATGGAGCGAGCAACAGATTTGTTGGAGATCATACATACTGATGTATGTGGTCCGATGAATGTCGAGGCTCGCGGTGGGTATCGTTATTTTCTCACCTTCACAGATGATTTGAGCAGATATGGGTATATCTACTTGATGAAACATAAGGCTGAAACATTTGAAAAGTTTAAAGAATTTCAGAGTGAAGTGGAAAATCATCATAACAAGAAAATAAAGTTTCTACGATCTAATCATGGAGGAGAATATTTGAGTTACGAGTTTGGTCTTCATTTGAAACAATGCGGAATAGTTTCGCAACTCACGCCACCCGGAACACCACAGCGTAATGGTGTGTCCGAACGTCGTAATCGTACTTTACTAGATATGGTACGATCTATGATGTCTCTTACTGATTTACCGCTATCGTTTTGGGGTTATGCTTTAGAGACAGCCGCATTCACATTAAATCGGGCACCATCTAAATCCGTTGAGACGACGCCTTATGAACTATGGTTTGGCAAGAAACCAGAGTTGTCGTTTCTTAAAGTTTGGGGCTGCGATGCTTATGTGAAAAAGCTTCAACCTGATAAGCTCGAACCCAAATCAGAGAAATGTGTCTTCATAGGATACCCAAAGGATACTGTTGGGTACACCTTCTATCACAGATCCGAATGCAAGACATTTGTTGCTAAGAATAGATCCTTTCTAGAGAGAGAGTTTCTCTCGAAAGAAGTGAGTGGGAGGAAGGTAGAACTTGATGAGGTAACTGTACCTGCTCCCTTATTGGAAAGTAGTCCATCACAGAAACCGGTTCCTGTGACACCTACACCAATTAGTGAGGAAGCCAATGATGATTATCATGAAACTTCAGATCAAGTTACTACCGAACCTCGTAGGTCAACCAGAGTAAGATCCGCACCATAGTGGTACGGTAATCCTGTTCTGGAGGTCATGTTACTTGACCATGACGAACCTACGAACTATGAGGAAGCGATGATGAGCCCAGATTCCGCAAAATGGCTTGAGGCCATGAAATCTGAGAAGGGATCCATGTATGAGAACAAAGTGTGGACTTTGGTTGACTTGGCCGATGATCGGCAAGCCATAGAGAATAAAGGGATCTTCAAGAAGAAGACTGACGCTGACGGTAACATTACCGTTTACAAAGCTCGACTTGTTGCAAAAGGTTTTCGACAAGTTCAAGGAGTTGACTACGATGAGACCTTCTCACCCGTAGCGATGCTTAAGTCCGTTCGGATCATGTTAGCAATTGCCGCATTTTATGATTATGAAATTTGGCAAATGGATGTGAAGACTGCATTCCTGAATGGATTTCTGGAAGAAGAGTTGTATATGATGCAACCTGAAGGTTTTATCGATCCGAAGGGTGCTAACAAAGTGTGCAAGCTCCAGCGATCCATTTATGGACTGGTGCAAGCCCCTCGGAGTTGGAATAAACGTTTTGATAATGTGATCAAAACGTATGGTTTTATATAGACTTTTGGAGAAGCCTGTATTTACAAGAAAGTGCTCTGTAGCATTTCTAATATTATATGTGGATGACATATTGTTGATTGGAAATGATATAGAATTTCTGGATAGCATAAAAGGATACTTGAATAAGAGTTTTTCAATGAAAGACCTCGGTGAAGCTGCTTATATATTGGGCATCAAGATCTATAGAGATAGATCAAGACGCTTAATTGGACTTTCACAAAGCACATACCTTGATAAAGTTCTGAAGAAGTTCAAAATGGATCAATCTAAGAAAGGGTTCTTGCCTTTGTTACAAGGTGGGAAGTTGAGTAAGACTCAATGCCCAACCACTGCAGAAGATAGAGAGAAAATGAAAAGTGTTCCCTATGCTTCATCCATAGGCTCTATCATGTATGCAATGCTGTGTACCAGACCTGATGTGTGCCTTGCTATTAGTTTAGCAGGGAGGTACCAAAGTAATCTAGGAGTGGATCACTGGACAGTGGTGAAGAACATCCTGAAATACCTGAAAAGGACTAAGGATATGTTTCTCATTTATGGAGGTGACAAAGAGCTTGTCGTAAATGGTTACGTCGATGCAAGCTTTGACACTGATCCGGACGATTCTAAATCGCAAACCGAATACGTGTTTATATTGAACGGTGGAGCTGTCAGTTGGAGCAGTTCTAAACAAAGTGTCGTGGCGGGATCTACGTGTGAAGCGGAGTACATAGCTGCTTCGGAAGCAGCAAATGAAGGAGTCTGGATGAAGGAGTTCATATCCGATCTAGATACCTAGTGCATCGGGTCCAATGAAAACCTTTTGTGACAATACTGGTGCAATTGCCTTGGCAAAGGAATCCAGTTTCACAAGAGAACCAAACACATCAAGAGACGCTTCAATTCCATCCGCGATCAAGTCCAGGTGGGAGACATAGAGATTTGCAAGATACATACGGATCTGAATGTTGCAGACCCGTTGACTAAGCCTCTCTCACGAGAAAAACATGATCAACACCAAGGCTCCATGGGTGTTAGAATCATTACTGTGTAATATAGATTATTGACTCTAGTGAAAGTGGGAGACTAAAGGAAATATGACCTAGAGGCAATAATAAAGTTATTATTTATTTCCTTATTTCATGATAAATGTTTATTATTCATGCTAGAATTTTATTAACCAGAAACATAATACATGTGTGAATACATAGAAAAACAGTGTGTCACTAGTATGCCTCTACTTGACTAGATCGTTGATCAAAGATGGTTATGTTTCCTAACCATAGACATGAGTTGTCATTTGATAAACAGGATCACATCATTAGGAGAATGATGTGATTGACTTGGCCCATTTCGTTAGCTTAGCACTTGATTGTTTTAGTTTACTGCTATTGCTTTCTTCATGACTTATACATGTTCCTATGACTATGAGATTATGCAACTCCCGAATACCGGAGGAACACTTTGTGTGCTACCAAACTTCACAACGTAACTGGGTGATTATAAAGGTGCTCTACAGGTGTCTCCGATGGTACTTGTTGAGTTGGCATAGATCGAGATTGGGATTTGTCACTCCGATTGTCAGAGAGGTATCTCTGGGCCCTCTCGGTAATGCACATCACTATAAGTCTTGTAAGCAATGCAACTAATGAGTTAGTTGTGGGATGATGCATTATGGAACGAGTAAAGAGACTTGCCAGTAACGAGATTGAGCTAGGTATTGAGATACCGATGATCGAATCTCGGGCAAGTAACATACCGATGACAAAGGGAACAATGTATCTTGTTATGCAGTTTGACCGATAAAGATCTTCATAGAATATGTAGGAGCCAATATGAGCATCCAGGTTCCGCTATTGGTTATTGACCGGAGATGTGTCTCAGTCATGTCTACATAGTTCTCGAACCCGTAGGGTCCGCACGCTTAACGTTCGGTGATGATCGGTATTATGAGTTTATGTGATTTGATGTACCGAAGGTAGTTCGGAGTCCCAAATGTGATCATGGACATGACGAGGAGTCTCGAAATGGATTTATTGGACGACTATATTCGGACACCAGAAGTGTTCCGGGTGATTTAGGAGAAAACCGGAGTGCCGGGGGGTTACTGGAACCCCCCCGGGAGAACTAATGGGCCACATGGGCCTTAGTGGAGAGAGAGGGCCGGTCAGGGCAGGCCGCGCGCCCCCTCCCCCACTGGTCCGAATTGGACTAGGGAAGGGGGGGGGGCGCCCCCCTTTCCTTCTCCCTCTCCTCGTTCCTTTCCCCCTCCTAGTAGGAGTAGGAAAGGGGAGTCCTATTCCTACTAGGAGGAGGACTCCTCCTCCTGGCATGCCCTGCAAGGGCCGGGCGGCCTCCCCCCTTGCTCCTTTATATACGGGGGCTGGGGGCACCCTAGGACACACAAGTTGATTGTTCCAAGCTGTGTGCGGTGCCCCCCTCCACCATAATCCACCTCGATCATATCGTAGCGGTGCTTAGGCGAAGCCCTACGTCGGTAGCAACATCATCACCGTCATCACGCCGTCATGTTGACGGAACTCTCCCGTGAAGCTCCGCTGGATCGGAGTTTGTGGGACATCATCGAGCTGAACGTGTGCTGAACTCGGAGGTGCCGTGTGTTCGGTACTTGGATCGGTCGGATCGTGAAGGCGTACGACTACATCAACCGCGTTCTCATAACGCTTCCGCTTATGGTCTACGAGGGTACGTGGACGATACTCTGCCCTCTCGTTGCTATGCATCACCATGATCTTGCGTGTGCGTAGGAAAATTTTGAAATTACTACATTCCCCAACACCTTTATATACATAGGTTGACGCCTGGAGGCTTACAGAGTCCTGGCCGGCTCATACACAACGTGTCCGGCTCGGTGATTAACTAATCTTGCCTTACAATACAAGTTATACATGTGTGGCAGTTTATCCTCTTGGGCCTCAAGTTGCCTTTGGGTCTTGGGCCGTCAATGGGCTTGTATGAGCCGCCATCTTCATTGATAAATCTCCAGTGGTATGACCCGACCCTCCTGGGCGACTCATACCCAATAGTTATATCCACAACATTAGGTCCTAGGTTGATTTGAACTTGTTCATATCAATCTTCAATATCTGACTTTGTAAAAATCTTGCATTGCTTGTTTGATAAACCTTGCTGTAAACCACCATGATGTCAGCTCAAAGAATTTCGTAAACCGCCATGACGTCATTTCGCATTAATTTCGCGCGAGGCCCAGAACATCTTAACTGAGCCTTATCTTAATGAGCATCCCAAAAACCGAGGCATCCATATAGCCACATGATGATTTCGGCCTCCTAGATTTCTGTGCATGCCTTGTATCCACCCCCTTATAAATAGGGACGGGGGTCTTTTCCATTTCCCCCCTTGCATCATCGCCTTCGTCTTCCTCTTGCTTCTCCTCTGCCGCCCGAGCTCCGCCGCCGCGACCTTCGACCACTGCATCAACTCAGGCTACTGCATCGACCTGACTAGACCAGAGAACGCCGGTGCTCCACCGCAGTCCATCTGCAACCGTAAGTGTTCATCTCCTTCACTCTTAGATCTGCATTAGGGTTAGCCTTGTTCATCGGTGTTCTTCACCATTTTCATTTTCTCCTTTAGTTCAAGCAGCCTTTGATCTGGGCACAACGTGAAACTTATGCGATAGCAGTCTAGAATTTGTTTTTAACATCATAACACTTATTTTTCATAGAAAATCCCATCGGGGCACATGAACTTTTTTGCTACCACCACCTTAGGTTTAGAATTTACTGTCTTTTCTGCATTGTTGTAGATCCTCAATTATAGCTCCAGTTTGTGAAACCTGTTTCTCCATCACTTAGAAAAATTTTCACTGATGAATTTGAAGTACCATAACTGCCATGGCGGCTTATACCGTAAACCGTGACCCACCATATAACACTAGGCCTTGTTTAAACCGCCATCTATGCTTCATAACTTGCATGACCCGGCAATACATCTCTAGTTTAACCATGCTTGCTTATTCATCCTCATAATCTGGTTCTGCATAATACACTTGACTTTTAAACTCTGTCTGGCTTATCAGCAGAATACTTAACCCGGTAGGTACCATTAGTCCCGTTTTAAGCCGCCAATATGAATTCTGCATACTTCAATGTTCATCCTTCAACTTAACTTGTCAGACATTTATAGCACTTTATCTTTGAATCAATAGTCCGATTTAATAACATCTTGAATCGCCTTGTGTAGGCCGTGCCCCCAATCATGACTAAGACAGTCACATCCTGCGACTGGGTCCCATCCATCGTTACTGAGGAAATGCTCCAAGACTATGTCAAAATCGGCTTCTTACAGGAAAAAAACGTCATTCACTAGCGTGCTCCAAAACCGGATGAAGTCAGACCTCAGCCGCAGGATGATGAAGTTATTGTTTTCACTGATCACATGAACCGGGGCTTCTCATCGCCCGGGTCAAAATTCTTTCGTGACGTTCTGCATTTTCTACCATTTCATCCTCAAGATATCGGACCCAATTCCATTTCAAATATCTGCAATTTCCAAGTCTTCTATGAAGTATACCTTCAAGAAGAACCAAGTGTTGAACTCTTTAGAGAGTGTTTTTACTTGAACCGCCAAAATGAATTCACTGACGGGCCCAGCCAGGAGCTTGGAGGGATCTCAATTCAGCGACACAGAGATGCCATTTTCCTTATGCTTAGCTTCCAAGCCATCCCAAGGATTCGAATCAAACCTGGTTCTATCGCAAAGATATTTCTCCTGCTGATGAAAACCCCTTGCCAGGCTTCCGTGACCAACGACTCAACCCAAAGCACCCTCTTCCCGGACGGCTCACCACCTTTGAACGGGCCAAACTTGTGCCTACCTTTTCAAAGGTTAGAGCATTGTTGGCCAATGGATTGACCGGGGTTGACCTGGTTCGATGCTGGGTAGCTTGGAAGATCATACCTTCAAGCCGCCAGTCCGGTTTAATGTGCACATATACTGGCGATACCAAAGATCCACTGCGTTACAATTCAACATGTTTTGACTGGTAAAGCCATCAATGATATGACAAAGTGGGGCTGAATCCCTTTTGCACACTTAACCCGGCACCGGATGTAAGTCTGTCCGGTTTATATACTTTACTTCATTGTTCATATAACTTGCAAATCCCCAACATTTATTGTAATTTTTGCAGGTTGGAGCCACCTTTTGGAATAAGAAATATGATGAAAAAGTCGCCAAGAAGGCCAGGGCTAAGACCAAAGCTGTGAAGAAGAATAAAAAGAAATTCACTGAGTCTGATCTGTTGAACTTGGACGAAGATGATGAGTCAGAGGTAGACCTTGATTCCCTTGACTCTTTTTTCAACTATCTTATTGACATTGATTGCTATCAGGATGATGCAGAAACCAGCCAGGTGGGTGATGACGAGGTAACTATTATTTCTTCCGACTCAGAGCCTTTGCCAAGACAGAAAATTCGACGAGTGACCCGGAAAGTAAGGTTTTCTCACCCTTTAGCTCACTTGGATCCCAACTTTATTTTGAGGCAAAAACAGCATGAAAACCGGCACAGAACCCGGACCAGTGGAGGCGGAGAGCTTTCCTCTGGTTTACCTAACACACCAGCCCCACGCAAACGCCGGAATGAGGTACTTCAAAATTCCGAGTCTATTTATTCCAAGGCATGTCTTATTCTTCAAGCACTTAATCCTTCTGACTCAATTATCAGGGGACCTCTCACTCTTCGTCTGGGGATTCATCTCAAACTTAGCTTCCGGCTTTCAAGACAGCCCCTGGGTACCAACTTTATCTGTGTTTTTCCACATCTCTAAACTCATAGTGACTTTTTGAATCCTCTTGTAGTGGAAAAGCAAAGCCTAGCAAAAGGCTAAAATGAACAAGCCAACAGAGGGCCCCAAGACTCATGAACCGGAAAAACAAGCACCAATATCTGAAGCCTCCGTGCAACAACCGGAAGAACCTGTTGATGAGCCGCTACCAGAAAACCCTGGTACCTCTACTGAGCATATAATTGTTGATCCCTTGGGTGCTGAACCGCCAAGCCCATTCAAGCCTTCAGAACCAAACACTAAGGAAGTTCTGATCACCGACATTGGTTTTCAAGAACCGGGGAATCCTGTTGCTCTAGCAAAACATTCTGCCAAAGAAGAATTGATCGAGAAGCGCAAGGTCAAATTTGACGTGGCCAATTATTCTCATCTGAATATTAGTGAAATCCTCTCTGGTTATCTCAGCCAAGTACATAGCAACCGTGATCTGGAGATTGTCATGGTCAAGCACATGCACCAGAAATATGAGGTATCAATCTCTGCTTTTATCTAAGATATATTCCTTCAGCCCCCAAGTCTACTAAATACGATAGAGTAAAATATACTATAGACTTGTTAGATAGCCTTTAGCTATGCATCTGAATCAAAAACTGTAGCCGCTAAGGGCCAGCTTAAACTTATGAAGATAAGTCAGGACTTTCAAGAATCAACTTTGCAGCTGTAGCCCCCAAGGGCCGGTTTAATCAATATGATAAACCAGGACTTATCATTGTCACTGTAAATCTCATCTAGTCACCCCTACAAACCGGTTTAACTTGAAAAAGATGAACCGGAGTTGTCTGCCAGTGCTTAAAAGAAACTTTGTGCATCCATTAGCCCCCAAGTGCCAAGTGCTTTTGCTTGCAAAGGGCTTGGGACTTATTGATGTTTACTGCTTCATAAAGAAACTTTATGCACCCATTAGCCCCCAAGTGCGAACTGCTATTGCTTGCAAAGGGCTTGGGACTTTTTGTATAAGATCATGTCATCACTGTGCATACTTGTTCCAACCTTCTTGCAGGAAGTGTCCAGTCAATTTCAATCTGAGTTGACTGATTTAAAAACCCGGCTTGAAGTACAAGAAGCTGAGACCGGGAAGGCTGACTCCAAGTTCAAGTTTAGCTTGGATGAAAATGAAAAGTTTAAAACTGAGTTGCATGCTGAGAAATCCACCTGGGCTAAAGAGAAGGCTGCCCTGATCCAGAGGGCTGAAAAAGCTAAGGCCTCATTGGAGGAGGTCACCACAGAACTTACTGGCTTGAAGCATCATATCACACAAAAGACCTTTGCTATTTTTGGTAAGATCTTTTATATTGTAATGACTTTCCACACTTCATTTTATAAGCCGTATGGTGACTTAATCATAATATGTCATGCAGGCCCCAGAACTAGCAATATTGGCAAAAGAAATGCTGATAAAGCTCAAGGTTATTTATACATTAGTAGAACAACTATACACTAGAGCTCAGCGTACAATAGCCACCATCTCCTCAAGCAAGCAAGCACCATCTCTTCTCAGCAATGTCTTAAGACAACTTACTATCCTGCCTGCCAGAATTGAAGAGAACAAGCGACCAGCTGCCAGAGTGATACGTCTCCGTCGTATCTATAATTTTTTATTGTTCCATGCCAATATTATTCAACTTCCATATACTTTTTGGCAACTTTTTATACTATTTTTGGGACTAACTGATAACCCACAAGTATAGGGGATCGCAACAGTTTTCGATAAGTAAGAGTGTCGAACCCAACGAGGAGCTAAAGGTAGAACAAATATTCCCTCAAGTTCTATCGACCATCGATACAACTCTACGCACGCTTGACGTTCGCTTTACCAAGAACAAGTATGAAACTAGAAGTACTTTGTAGGTGTTTTCGGAAAGGCTTGCAAGAAAGCAAAGAGCATGAAAATAAAACTAGGGGCTGTTAAGGTAAAGAAGCAACTAAAGTAAATATAGCGGGTGTGGAAGAGTGGTGGTAGGAGTTGCGAAATTGTCCCTAAGCAATTGACTACTTTACTAGACCGATAGCAAGTATTATGTGGGAGAGGCCACTGCTAGCATGTCATCCCTTACTTGGAATTCTATGCACTTATGATTGGAACTATTAGCAAGCATCCGCAACTACTAATGTTCATTAAGGTAAAACCCAACCATAGCATTAAGATATATTGGTCCCCCTTCAATACCGTATGCATCAATTTCTATGCTAGGTTGAAGCTTCTGTCACTCTTGCCCTCCAATACATAGTCCTATCAACATACAACTAACCCGATGGTGTGATCCACGCGCGCGCTCATATGATGGGCACCAAAGGACTGTTGGGGAACGTAGTAATTTCAAAAAAATTCCTACGCACATGCAAGATCATGGTGATGCATAGCAACGAGAGGGGAGAGTGTTGTCTACGTACCCTCGTAGACCGACAGCAGAAGCATTGGCACAACGTGGTTGATGTAGTCGTACGTCTTCACGGTCCGAACGATCAAGCACCGAAACTACGGCACCTCCGAGTTCTAGCACACGTTCAGCTCGATGACGATCCCCGGACTCCGATCCAGCAAAGTGTCGGGGAAGAGTTCCGTCAGCACGACGGCATGGTGACAATCTTGATGTTCTACCGTCGCAAGGCTTCGCCTAAGCACCGCTACAATATTATCGAGGATTATGGTGGAGGGGGGCACCGCACACGGCTAAGAGAACGATCACGAAGATCAACTTGTGTGTCTAGAGGTGCCCCCCTGCCCCCGTATATAAAGGAGCAAGGGGACGGGCGGCCGGCCAAGAGGAGGCGCGCCAGGGAGGAGTCCTACTCCTACCGGGAGTAGGACTCCCTCCTTTTCCTTGTCCAAGTAGGAGAGGGGGAAGGAAGGGAGAGAGGAGAGGAAGGAAAGGGGGGGCGCCGCCCCCTCCTTGTCCAATTCGGACTAGAGGGGGAGGGGGCGCGCGGCCTGCCCTGGCCGCCCCTACTCTTCTCCACTTTAGGCCCATGTGGCCCATTAACCCCCCCCCCCCCGGGGGGGGGGGGGGGTTCCGGTAACCCCCGGTACTCCGGTTTTATCCGAAACTTCTCCGGAACACTTCCGGTGTCCGAATATAGTCATCCAATATATCAATCTTTATGTCTCGACCATTTCAAGACTCCTCGTCATGTCCGTGATCACATCCGGGACTCCGAACTAACTTCGGTACATCAAAACTAATAAACTCATAATATAACTGTCATCGAAACCTTAAGCGTGCGGACCCTACGGGTTCGAGAACAATGTAGACATGACTGAGACACGTCTCCGGTCAATAACCAATAGTGGAACTTGGATGCTCATATTGGTTCCCACATATTCTACGAAGATCTTTTATCGGTCAGACCGCATAACAACATACGTTGTTCCCTTTGTCATCGGTATGTTACTTGCCCGAGATTCGATCGTCGGTATCTCAATACCTAGTTCAATCTCGTTGCCGGCAAGTCTCTTTACTCATTCCGTAATACATCATCTCGCAACTAACTCATTAGTTGCATTGCTTGCAAGGCTTAGGTGATGTGCATTACCGAGAGGGCCCAGAGATACCTCTCCGACAATCGGAGTGACAAATCCTAATCTCGAAATACACCAACCCAACATGTACCTTTGGAGACACCTGTAGAGCACCTTTATAATCACCCAGTTACGTTGTGACGTTTGGTAGCACACAAAGTGTTCCTCCGGCAAACGGGAGTTGCATAATCTCATAGTTATAGGAACATGTATAAGTCATGAAGAAAGCAATAGCAACATACTAAACGATCGGGTGCTAAGCTAATGGAATGGGTCATGTCAATCACATCATTCTCCCAATAATGTGATCCCGTTAATCAAATGACAACACATGTCTATGGTTAGGAAACATAACCATCTTTGATTAACGAGCTAGTCAAGTAGAGGCATACTAGTGACACTCTGTTTGTCTATGTATTCACACATGTATTATGTTTCTGGTTAATACAATTCTAGCATGAATAATAAACATTTATCATGATATAAGGAAATAAATAATAACTTTATTATTGCCTCTAGGGCATATTTCCTTTCAAGGACATCAACATAACCACAAGCAAATTAAATCAATCATAGAAATTCATCAACCACCGATAGGACAACGAAAATCTACTCAGACATCATAGGATGGCAACACATCATTGGATAATAATATGAAGCATAAAGCACCATGTTCAAGTAGAGGGTACAACGGCTTGCGGGAGAGTGGACCGCTGTAGATAGAGGGGGGAAGGTGATGGAGATGTTGGTGAAGATGGCGGAGGTGTTGGTGAAGATCGCGGTGATGATGATGATGGCCACGACGGCATTCCGGCGCCACCGGAGGAGAGGGGGAGAGGGGCCCCCTTCTTCCTCTTCTTCCTTGACCTCCTCCCTAGATGGGAGAAGGGTTTCCCCTCTGGTCCTTGGCCTCCATCGGATGGGAGGGGCGAGAGCCCCTCCGAGATTGGATCTATCTCTCTATTTCTCTCTGGTTCTGCGTTCTGTTCTGGCTCTATTTCACCGTTTCGTATATATATGGAGATCCGTAACTCCGATTGGCCTGAAACCTTCGCCGTGATTTTTTCCGAATATTAGCTTTCTTGCGGCAAAAGAAGAGCGTCAACCGCCTTACGGTGGGCTCACGAGGGTAGGGGGCGCGCCCTAGGGGGGGCGCCCCCCTGCCCCGTGACCACCTCGAGCACTGGTTCGCGTTGATTTTCCTTCCGAATTTTCCATATTTTCCAAAAATAAGCTCAGTCCGTTTTTATCCCGTTTGGACTCCGTTTGATATGGATATTCTGCGAAACCAAAAACATGCAACAAACAGGAACTGGCACTGGGCACTGGATCAATATGTTAGTCCCAAAAATAATATAAAAAGTTGCCAAAAAGTATATGAAAGTTGAATAATATTGGCATGGAACAATCAAAAATTATAGATACGATGGAGACGTATCAGCATCCCCAAGCTTAATTCCTGCTCGTCCTTGAGTAGGTAAATGATAAAAAAGATAATTTTTGATGTGGAATGCTACCTAGCAAAATCTTGATCATATGTCTAATCATGGCATGAATATTAAGACACGAGTGATTCAAAGCAATAGTCTATCCTTTGACATTAAGACAATAATACTTCAAGCATACTAATAAAGCAATCATGTATTTTCAAAATAACATGGCCAAAGAAGGTTATCCCTACAAAATCATATAGTCTGGCTATGCTCCATCTTCACCACACAAAATATTCAAATCATGCACAACCCCGATGACAAGCCAAGCAATTGTTTCATACTTTTGACGTTCTCAAACCTTTTCAACTTTCACACAATACATGAGCATGAGCCATGGACATAGCACTATAGGTGGAATATAATATGATGGTGGAGGAGACAAAAAGGAGAAGATAGTCTCACATCAACTAGGCGTATCAACGGGCTATGGAGATGCCCATTAATAGATATCAATGTGAGTGAGTAGGGATTGCCATGCAACGGATGCACTAGAGCTATAAGTGTATGAAAGCTCTTACTGAAACTAAGTGGGTGTGCATCCAACTTGCTTGCGCATGAAGACCTCGGGCATTTGAGGAAGCCCATCATCGGAATATACAAGCCAAGTTCTATAATGAAAATTCCCACTAGTATATGAAAGTGATAACTCAAGAGACTCTCTATATGAAGAACATGGTGCTACTTTGAAGCACAAGTGTGGAAAAAGGATAGTAGCACTGCCCCTTCTCTCTTTTTCTCTCATATTTTTTTTTTATTTTTTGGGCCTTCTCTTTTTTGGCCTTTATCTTTTTTTTCGTCCGGAGTCTCATCCCGACTTGTGGTGGAATCATAGTCTCCATCATCCTTTCCTCACTGGGGCAATGCTCTAATAATGATGATCATCACACTTTTATTTACTTACAACTCAATATTACAACTCGATATCTAGAACAAGGATATGACTGTATATGAATGCCTCCGGTGGTGTACCGGGATGTGCAATGATCTAGCGTAGCAATGACATCAAAAAACGGGCAAGCCATGAAAACATCATGCTAGCTATCTTACGATCATGCAAAGCAATATGACAATGAATGCTCAAGTCATGTATATGATGATGATGGAAGTTGCATGGCAATATATCTCGGAATGGCTATGGAAATGCCATGATAGGTAGGTATGGTGGCTGTTTTGAGGAAGGTATATGGTGGGTTTATGGTACCGGCGAAAGTTGCGCGGTACTAGAGAGGCTAGCAACGGTGGAAGGGTGAGAGTGCGTATAATCCATGGACTCAACATTAGTCATAAAGAACTCACATACTTATTGCAAAAATCTTTTAGTCATCGAAACAAAGTACTACGCGCATGCTCCTAGGGGGATAGATTGGTAGGAAAAGACCATCGCTCGTCCCCAACCGCCACTCATAAGGAAGACAATCAATAAATAAATCATGCTCCGACTTCATCACATAACGGTTCACCATACGTGCATGCTACGGGAATCACAAACTTCAACACAAGTATTTCTACAATCCACAACTACCCACTAGCATGACTCTAATATCACCATCTTTATATCGCAAAACTATTGCAAGGAATCAAACATATCATATTCAGCGATCCACAAGTTTATGTAGGATTTTATGACTAACCATGTGAACGACCAGTTCCTGTCATATCTCTAAATAGGTATAAGTGAAGCAAGAGAGTTTAATTCTTTCTACAAAAGATATGCCCATGCTCTACCAAATATAAGTGAAGCAAAAGAGCATTCTGCAAATGGCGGTTGTCTAAGTGAAGAGAAACATGCAATCCAAACTTCAAATGATATAAGTGAAGCACATGAAGCATTCTATAAAGCCATACTCAAAAGATATAAGTGAAGTGCAATGAGCATTTTATAAATCAACCAGGGACTATCTCATACCAGCATGGTGTATAAAAATAAAAATAAAAACCTAAATGCAAAAGATGCTCCAAGACTTGCACATATCGCATGAACGAAACGAATCCGAAAACATACCGATATTTGTTGAAGAAAGAGGGGATGCCTCCCCAGCATCCCCAAGATTAGACGCTTGAGTCTCCTTGAATATTTACTTGGGGTGCCTCGGGCATCCCCCAGCTTGAGCTCTTGCCTCTCTTCCTTCTTCTCACATCGAGACGTTCTCAATCATCGAACACTTCATCCACACAAAACTTCAACAGAAAACTCGGTAAGAACCGTTAGTATAATAAAGCAAATCACTACTCTAAGTACTGTTGCAAACCAATTCATATTTTGTTTTTTGCATTGTGTCTACTGTAATATAACTTTTTCATGGCTTAATCCACTGATATAAAAAATTGATAGTTTCATCAAAACAAGCAAACTATGCATCAAAAACAGAATCTGTCTAAAACAGAACAGTCTGTAGCAATCTGAACATTCACCATACTTATGATACTTGAAAAATTCTACCAAAATTAGGAATACAGTGCATAAAGAATCAGAACCATTTGACGTTCCAGATAAAAATGTAAAATCGCGCACTACAGCCAAAGTTTCTGTTCTGCACCGTACAAACCATCAAGCAAATGTAAACATCCTAAAGGCAAACCTTGGCACATTATTTTTATAATAAAACGGAATTGTACAAGGGGATAATTATTTTTGTTGAAAAGTTTCTGTAATCAAGATTCACAAAGTTGTCGTGAGCATGAACAAAGTTCAAGGAGCTCTCCCACTTCAACAGTGCTTGTCTTTCTCACTTTCACTTTCCTTTTTGAAAAAGTTTTGGGTTCCCCTATTTATTTTTGTTGTTTTTAAACTATATGAAAGCACTCAACAGAAATAAATGACATTCTAAAACTTCCGGGTTGTCTCCCTGGCAGCGCTTTCTTTAAAGCCATTAAGCTAGGCATATAGTGCTCAAGTAGTGAATCCACCCGGATCCCAAGGTATATCAAAGCCAATTTTAATTAACAATGATTTATAATTTAGTAGTGAGCACAAATTAATATATATCATGCAACAACGAAGTATAACTCTCTTCCTATGCATCGGCATGTCATAAAAGAACAATTCATGCACACATAGTAAAGGCCAATGCATAGTATAAATAGTTTCTTGCAATTTTGTCGTATTGGAAACATAGAGAGGTGGAGATATAGTTCCTCTCTCATAATAATTGCAAGTAGGAGCAGCAAGCACATGCATGTTATATTCATCAAAATCATCATGTGCAACGGTAAAAAGCAACCCATCAATATAATCCTTAATAAGGGCAAACTTCTCTGATATAGTGTAGTCGGGAGAATTCAAAAAGATAATAGGACTATCATGTGTGGGTGCAATAGCGACAATTTCATGTTTAACATAAGGAACTATAGCAAGTTCATCTCCATAAGCATAATTCATATTGGCATCTTGGCCACAAGCATAGCAAGCATCATCAAAAAGGGATATTTCAAGAGAATCAACGGGATCATAACAATCATCATAGCAATCATCCTTTGGTAAGCACAAAGGGGAATTAAACAATGTATGAGTTGAAGAGTTACTCTCATTAGAAGGTGGGCACGGGTAGCTAATTCGCTCTTCCTCCTTTTGTTCTTCGCTCTGTTCCTCATCTTTTTCATCCAATGAGCTCACAGTTTCATCAATTTCTTCTTCCATAGACTCTTGCAAAATATTAATCTCTTCTTGGACAGCGGAGTATTCCTCAATATATGGTTTAACATAAGCATTAGAAGCATAATTATCAACGCAATATTTAAGTATGGCAAAATTTTCAGATTGGTAAAGAGTAGCATCATACTTTTCAATCAAAGAAGCAATTTCATAAGCACCCTTAAAAGCAACAAATTCTTCAATTTGTTGAACATCATAGTAACTATAAACACCCTTAGCATACGAAGATTTGATTCCATTATCAATAAACTCACATTGGTAGGGAAGGTGTTTCTTAGGGTTTTCAAAACAACAAGTAAAATCATATATATATATATATATAACATAAATTCCAAGCATAGCATTGCAAATGATGAATTTGATCCAATAAACGTTTCCCTCTTTCAGATATACGGTGTCACACATAACAAGCATGCTCATCTAAAGATTTGACCTCAACTAAGCTAGTTGGGGTTTTAGCACGAGCACACAGGGATCGAAGATGATCCAAGTAAAAAGCTTCAGCAGTGTGATAGATTTTGAGTGGTTCTTCGACCATTGGTTCAGTAGGTACAACTAATTTTTTTTGGTATTTTGCGTTTCCTACCCATAACTAAAGATAGAAAACAACTAAGAACAACAAATAAAAAATTACTTAGTGATAAAGCAAACAAGCACACACGAGAATATTCACCCCACGCTATTGCTCCCCGGCAACGGTGCCAGAAAAAGGTCTTGATAACCCACAAGTATAGGGGATCGCAACCGTTTTCGATAAGTAAGAGTGTCGAACCCAACGAGAGGTAAAGGTAGAACAAATATTCCCTCAAGTTCTATCGACCACCGATACAACTCTACGCACGCTTGACGTTTGCTTTACCTAGAACAAGTATGAAACTAGAAGTACTTTGTAGGTGTTTTCGGAAAGGCTTGCAAGAAAGTAAAGAGCACGAAAATAAAACTAGGGGCTGTTAAGGTAAAGAAGCAACTAAAGTAAATATAGCGGGTGTGGAAGAGTGGTGGTAGGAGTTGCAAATTGTCCCTAAGAAATTGACTACTTTACTAGACCGATAGCAAGTATTATGTGGGAGAGGCCACTTCTAGCATGTCATCCCTTACTTGGAATTCTATGCACTTATGATTGGAACTATTAGCAAGCATCCGCAACTACTAATGTTCATTAAGGTAAAACCCAACCATAGCATTAAGATATATTGGTCCCCCCTTCAATACCGTATGCATCAATTTCTATGCTAGGTTGAAGCTTCTGTCACTCTTACCCTCCAATACATAGTCCTATCAACATACAACTAACCCTATGGTGTGATCCACGCGCGCGCTCATATGATGGGCACCAAAGGACAGCAACATAACCACAAGCAAATTAAATCAATCATAGCAATTCATCAACCACTGATAGGACAACGAGAATCTACTCAGACATCATAGGATGGCAACACATCATTGGATAATAATATGAAGCATAAAGCACCATGTTCAAGTAGAGGGTACAGCGGGTTCCGGGAGAGTGGACCGCTGTAGATAGAGGGGGGAAGGTGATGGAGATGTTGGTGCAGATGGAGGAGGTGTTGGTGAAGATCGCAGTGATGATGATGATGGCCACGGCGACGTTCCGGTGCCACCGGAGGAGAGGGGGAGAGGGGCCCCCTTCTTCCTTGACCTCCTCCCTAGATGGGAGAAGGGTTTCCCCTCTGGTCCTTGGCCTCCATGGCATGGGAGGGGCGAGAGCTCCTCCGAGATTGGATCTATCTCTCTGTTTCTCTTTGGTTCTGCATTCTGTTCTAGCTCTGTTTCACCGTTTCGTATATATATAGAGATCCATAATTCCGACTGGCCTGAAACCTTGGCCATGATTTTTTTTCCGAATATTAGCTTTCTTGCGGCAAAAGAAGAGCGTCAACCGCCTTACGGTGGGCTCATGAGGGTAGGGGGCGCACCCTAGGGGGGCCTGCCTCGTGACCACCTCGGGCACTGGTTCGCGTTGATTTTCCTTCCGAATTTTCCATATTTTCCAAAAATAAGCTCTGTCCGTTTTTATCCCGCTTGGACTCCGTTTGATATGGATATTCTGCGAAACCCAAAACATGCAACAGACAGGAACTGGCACTGGGCACTGGATCAATATGTTAGTCCCAAAAATAATATAAGAAGTTGCCAAAAAGTATATGAAAGTTGAATAATATTGGCATGGAACAATAAAAAATTATAGATACGACGGAGACGTATCACTAACGTATTGATCCAGTGCCCAGTGCCAGTTCATGTCTGTTGCATGTTTTTGGTTTCGCAGAATATCCATATCAAACGGAGTCCAAACGGGATAAAAACGGACGGAGATACTTTTCGGAATATTTGGAAAATCTAGAGGAAAAATCAACGCGAACCAGTGTCCGAGGTGGGAACGAGGTAAGGGGGCGCCCCCCCTAGGGCACGCCTCTGACCCTCGTGACCCACCTGTAAGGCGGTTGACGCCCTTCTTCAGCCGCAAGAAAGCTAATCTTCGGAAAAAAAAATCATCGCGAAGGTTTCGTTCCAATCGGAGTTACGGATCTTCGGATATAATAGAAACAGTGAAAGGGCAGCAGAACAGAACGCAAAAACAGAGAGACACAGAGAGACAGATCCAATCTCGGAGGGGCTCTCGCCCCTCCCACGCCATGGAGGCCAAGGACCAGAGGGGAAACCCTTCTCCCATCTAGGGAGGAGGTCAAGGAAGAAGAATAAGAAGGGGGGCCTTCTCCCCCTTGCTTCTGGTGGCGCCGCAGTGCCACCGGGGGCCATCATCATCACCGTCATGTTCAGCAACAACTTCACCGCCTTCACCACCAACTCTTTCCCCCTCTATGCAGCAGGTGTAACCTCTCTCTTACCCGCTATAATCTCTACTTAAACATGGTGCTCAACGCTATATATTATTTCCCTATGATGTATGGCTATCCTATGATGTTTGAGTAGATCCGTTTTGTCCTAATGGCTATATGATGATCAAGATTGGTTTGAGTTGCATGTTTTATTATTGGTGCTGTCCTATGGTGCTCTCCTTGTCGCGCAAGCGTGAGGGATCCCCGCTGTAGGGTGTTGCAATACGTTCATGATTCGCTTATAGTGGGTTGCGTGAGTGACTGAAACACAAACCCGAGTAAGGGGGTTGTTGCGTATGGGATAAAGGGGACTTGATGCTTTAATGCTATGGTTGGGTTTTACCTTAATGAATCTTTAGTAGTTGCGGATGCTTGCTAGAGTTCCAATCATAAGTGCATATGATCCAAGTAGAGAAAGTATGTTAGCTTATGCCTCTCCCTTAAATAAAATTGCAATAATGATTACCGGTCTAGTTATCGATTGCCTAGGGACAAATAACTTTCTCATAACAACAAACTCTCTACTAAACCTAACTTAGTTGTGTCTTTATCTAAACAGCCCCTACTTTTTATTTACTTGCTCTTTATTATCTTGCAAACTGTCGGATTTCGGGTTCCGGCAGACCCTTGAGGTTCGAACACTGGGGTGCGCGCGGAGATTTCGCCTCCTACCTACCTGCACCCCTCCGCCTTGCTAAGATTTAAGCTATGGAAAGAACAACACAAGAGACACAGGGTTTATACTGGTTCGGGCCACCGTTGTGGTGTAATACCCTACTCTAGTGTGTGGTGTGTGGATTGCCTCTTGGGCTGAAGATGATGAACAATACAAGGAAGAACAACCTCGCGAGGGTCTGTTCTTGGCTGGGGCGATGAACTGCTGGGAGGAGTTCAATCACCCTTCTCTCTCTTTGATTCGATCTTCTCTCGATCCTCAACCTCTCGATCTCTAACCTCTCGATCTCCCCCCTCCACCTGTGGGTGGCTGGTCCTATTTATAGAGGCCCTGGTCCTCTTCCCAAATATCGAGCGGGAAGGGAGCCAACAATGGCGGGCAAATTTGAAGGGGGACAGCTAGTACCAGCTATCCTGACAAAAGTAGTCTTCGCCTGCACAAAGCTCTGGTGGTGACGCCGTCTTGGGCTCCACGATGACCTCTGTCTTGCAGTCCTCCTGGTCTTGGTCTTGTTGCACCAAAATTGCAACCTTTGCCTGATGCCTCGGTACTCCGCGGTTGCGCTTGCCCCCTTTGCACCAAAGAGGAAAGGAGGACACTGCGCGGGCTGGCGCCCGCCTGGCGCCCTTGGTCGTTATGGCTTGCGTCACGGGCACCTCGTGGGGTACCCCGCCTTGATCTCTCTGCCTCCTCGCGAGCCAGCCTGATGAGGCCGTTCCTGAAGAAGCTCCGTGTCGTCCGCCTCGCGAGGCTTGGCCCCTCGCGAGGGTCTTGGGTCTGTGTTGATGAAGATGGGCCGTGCTGGGCCCCCCTTTGAGCCACGCCGCAGGCCGCAGGCAGGCAAGTCTGGGGACCCCCATTCCCAAAACACCGACAGTAGCGCCCGGGCCTAAGGCGCGCCCGGACTTGGCCGTGTAGGGAGGCGGAAGGGCAAGAGCGAAGCGCCGCGGGCCCTAACAGCCTGCGGCCTTGGGCGCCGTGTGGCGGTTGATTGGACGTGGGCGTCTTGTAACATCCCAAATTTTCAATTTGGAATGTTATACATTAGATCATCATGCATATCTTATTTTCTTGCATTTTGGTCGATCCTAGAAATTTCACGCAACTCAAGGACCTTCGGAGAGAGTTGGAGATTTCGTTATTTTCATATTTGAGAGTTTTCTCGAATTTGAAAAGAGGATCATTTGATTTATTTATTTCATCTTCAATTATTTTTCCGATATCAAAATACGAGAGAGGGAATAATATGACTTTCCCAAAATATAGGAAAAATGAAGATTTAATAAATAGATCAAATTTCGTTTTCCGGTGTTTGTTTGTTTTTCTTTGGATAGGGAAAAATGCGCGTTTTCGAAGATTGCATTTTTGGTCCGTAGAAAAGTTCATTTTGTTCGACTCATTTTTAGGAGTCGGGGAAAATTTACTTTAGGGTTTTTGGAGCCCGTTTAGTTTTCCCTTTTCTTGTTTTTCAGCGCACGGAACCAGTTAAAAAAAATTCCGCAGGCCAGCCGGGCCAAAGGCCCAGCCAGCCGCCGCTCCACCCCAGCCGCGCGCAGCGCCAGGCGCCAGGCGCCAGGCCAGCCGCCGCCTCGCTCTAAGCCGAGTCCGGCTTGGACTCTAGGCTAGCCCCCTCTTTCCTTTGTTTCCTTTTCCTTTTCCTACTCTATTTTTTGTCCCCTACCCCAAGTAATCCCCCCACCTATATAAATACCCCTACACCCCCCTCCAAATCATCAAATCAAACCCCAAGCCCCAAGCCCTCCACCGCACCCCACCCCGCGCCCTACACCGACGCCGCGCCACCCCACACCGCGCCGCCGCCCTTGTGCCCTAGCGCCGCCGCCTCCTCTAGCCACCGCCGCCGCCCTTAGCCGCCGCCGACGGAGCCTCGTCGAGGTAGCCGCGCCTCTCTTTTTCTTCCCCGGTCCGGTTTTTCCTAAAAAGAACCGTTCCGTTTTCTCTCCGTTTCTTTTCTTTTTCTTTCGATTTTTGTTTCGGTTTTCTTCCGAAACCCTAGATCGGTTTTCCGTTTCTTTTCCGAAAACCCTAGATCGGTTTTCGTTCTTCTTTCAGACCGTTCGTCTCAACGAACATGATCACCGATTATTCCCGGTTAACGATGCCCGTTCGTTTAACCGTTCATCTCTTTCTTGTCGTCGGATTTATTCCGCGATCGCGATCTCAAATCCGATCTTCGTTCTAGTTTATCTTCTCGCCTGTTTATCGGAATCAGGTGATTCAAGCGCCTGGAGTTTCATCTCGAAACCGCCGTTCCGTCTAATCAACTTGAACAAGTTTTTGCTATGGTAAAATTTGACCTAGTTTCAACTTGCTAGAACCGAGTTGTTTTCTTCCGCCGTTTGTTTTCTGTCGTTTGTTTGGTTCGTTCTTTCTTTACAACCGGAGTTCTTAAGTTGAACTTTCTGGTTCGTTCTCTCTTTCGAGTTTTACTTGTGCATTAGATGAGTACTTATTGTGTGGTTACTATTGTTTGCTTACGATAGATTGACCGGAGTGTGACGAGTAGATCTATCAAGAGTTTTAAGTGCGAATCATCTTCATCTACATTGCAGGCAAGTTCACACTTTGATCATACCTTTTCTACAACCCATGTTTTATTGCATTAGATCAATCCTCTCACATTGCATGATTAGGATCTAATTAAATTGTGGGATTGGGAAGTAGATGAGGTATTACCTATTACCTGTATTATTATGAAACCCTTGGGAGTTACTTCTACGTTTGCTTATTATGCCATGCTATGCTAGTAGACGTGGATTGGGTGAGTGATATCCATGACAGATGTGAGATATTTAATTTATGGTTTATCTAAGGTGGCAACCTAACACACATCTGGGTGGATTGAGGCACCTGATGTCTATCAGGACTTGCCTGTTTTTTTGGACCGCCACCCAGGCTCAAAGGGATCATAAGATCTTTCATGCTAGAAACTTCCGTGTGCAGCCACAAGCCATTATGGGCTCTGGCATAGTTGACTAAGTTGTGCGAACTCTTACGGGTAGACTAGCAGATGTAGGGGAAAGTAGGTGTACCGGTCTACCCACATGTAAGGTGCTAGCGCTTCTGAAAGACTGTGTCTCGATCATCCGTCCTCTCAAACACCCTGTAGTGCGAGGAACCAAACGGAGGCGATCGAGTCTTGTGGGGAAAAGTGCGCAAACCTCTGCAGAGTGTATAAACTAATCATGATTAGCCATGTCCCCAGTTATGGACATCTTGAGTATCTAGTTCTTGGATTATCCTGTTGATCTCATCACGTTACTCTAATTAATGTTGTTGGGTTTTAATTGTTACTTAATTGGGATTGAGAATGCTATCAACCATTCTCAATGTTCAACAACCACCATGATAGTTAAATAAATTTATTCCTTTGTAGTAGGGAAAAATTGGCTTTACGCAAAAACCTTATAACCATAGAGCTTTTCCACCAGCCATATATGCATATAGTGATAGCCATTGTTCATCATTTTCTCTATGGTGTGAATTTGCCAGTACATTCAATGTACTGACCCGTTTCGGGCTGCAACGTCTCATGTTGCAGGTATCTTACGTCGAGTAAGTGATACGTTAGGGTTACGATTTCTACACTCAACTTTGCCGTTGGAGTTGATGGGAATCCACAACCTTGTTGCTTCCGCTATATGGATTGAGGTAATAGTATTTACGTTACTTTATACATGTAATTTACCTCTGTTATAAATCCTTCGAGTACTGTGTGTGTCAGCATACCGATCCAGGGATGACACTTAAGCACAGAGACTTGATCCATTCGGGTCGGGTCGCTACAAGATGGTATCAGAGCACATGTTGACTGTAGGACGTGACCCTAGAAACTGGCAAGCCCATAGCAAAGATTTTTCTCTACAACTTTCCCTTTCAAAAGGATCTTTTACCTCTCTTCTCTTCTGAGTTTATTCAAATTTCCCTTTAGTGAAACCATACCCCCTTTCCCTTTTGACCACTCAAAGATTCGACTGAAGAGATCACTCCAAGAAGTACAGGATATCAGACAAGTAAGACCATTCAGAATGAAGAGGATTTTACCATACATTATGATAATGGAAACTACAGCTGTTGAAGACTCTGAAGACTAGGAGAATTGGAGGCTCTGTAGAATCCCCAGATTTATGACCTAGGAATGCTACCCTTATGGAACTTGGCAGATTATGGAAGTTGTCAATACCCGAGATCAAGGTGTATCAGAGAAAGACTGGAACAAGGAGTATGAGAACTCAAAGTTTTGTCAAAGAAACCCTAAGGCAGGAGATATCAACTGTGGAGAGATAGCTCATGGAAATGACAAGAGCAGAAACACGGTTATCCGTGATGTCATCCCCCGCTAATGCTATGGTCACCGTGCTGAGTTAAGGATGCATGTCATCAGAATGGATTTGATGGAAGAAGGTTGATGGAGCACCTAGAATAAGATGAAGTTTTAGCCCTAGCCGGTGTATCACCAGGATCTGGAGTAGTACATCAAGAAGTTAAGATGGAGCTACAAGAAGCCGTATTTTGACAAGGAGCATTTCGTGAAGAACTTAGGTCCAAGAAGCGAAAGTAGCCAAGCTGGAGGAGCCAAACCTCGAGAAACTGGAGAATTGTCAGGAACTGAAGGACAGTATGACCATGGTTCATGTGAAGGATGTTGAAACCAGAAGTTTGAAATGCAACTCCGGAATATTAAAGGATGTCACGAGAGATTTCACGTCAACAGGGATGATCTGGCAAAAGAACTTGAGAAGACAAGCATGATCAGAAGAAGCCATTGGAGGCATGAACAAGGCTTGAAGAGTTTGGCGACGATGACCTTAGCAAACCAAACCCCTGTTATATACCTACGTTAGATGCGATGTTTGTGAGCTGTCATTTGTTTGATGTTTTTCAACAGCCACAACAAAAATCTGTCTTTTCAAAAACTTTTGTTTGTATTGTGTGCATCCCTCCCTATCTCTCTTATCTCACCCCAAACCCATGGACCCAATGGAGGATTAATGGAGATGAGCTTGTATTTTCAGGACCAATGAGTCAATTGGAGACCGACCGATGGATTCAGAACATGGAGGATCACTTGGAGAATAACCCTATAGTTGGACATGATATGACCCAGCATGCTCTTCAGTGCTTTGAAAGAGGTGCTGCTACTTGGTGGAGGATGTACCAAACCATCAATGGATGGCAAGGAGTAACCACTTGGAAAGAAATTAAGTTGACTTTGCTAAAGTCTCAGTTTGTGTCCCAGAAATTGAAACCTTATGGAAATGATATGAAGAAACCTTGTGCATGCAAGCTCTGTGGTGAAATAGGACACAACCATAAAGACCACAAGGATGAATGCCCTAATTGTGAAGGAAGTCACCCAGCTGAAGAATGCCCAACTAGGCAGATCACTTGTTTCTTGTGTGAAGGGACTACCCACTACCCTGCACAGTGTCACATTTACACCATGGTACAAGGAACCATCCAGCAGAAAAAAAGGAGCAATGAAAGGAGCCCTTATGGAAAGATTAGAAGAACCTGTGATGAAGGAAGAGGTGGAGGACACACCCAAAGAAGAACTAAGTAAACCCTGCACCAAGTCTTGCTATTCATGTGGAGAAGAAGGACACATCTCCCAGAATTGTATGAATGGGGATCTAGTAGAATTCCCGACAAAGGAAGTAGAATATGACCCACGGGAAATAGAAGACCTGATTAGAATGGTAAGGTCCAGGAAGAGAAGCAGATTGGATTCCAGGAAGGATCTGAGTCATATCACATGTTATAGGTGCAAAGAGTCAGGGCACTACCTCAACAGTTGCCCAAAAAGGAAACCTCGAGACTTGTCGGAAGTAATATGTTTTCGTTGAAATGGAGCAGGGCACTTTGCCAGAGAATGCCCTAAGGAGAAGGAAACTTGCGCTAGATAGTTGAGTTTGCAACAAAAGAAATGGAGTAGTAGAAGTGAGAACATTCTCTTTTTTTTGAGGTGTTGAGTTGAGACATGTAATGGAAAAGCGAGAGATTGAAATCATTTGAGAATGAATAAAGTAGCATCGTTGGTACTGATATGGATTTTATGAGTTGTTACTCTATGAAGAAGGATTTTGACCATTTTCGAGGATATGAGAAATATGGTCTATAAAATATTGGAACATTTTAAGGGTGGTAGTACCCTATAAGAACCCTTGACTCTTGGAAAAGATAAGGATACTCCACTGAGTGGATTTCGGACAAAAATCAATACGAGTTTTGTCTCGATATGTGTGATGCCCCAAGAGTATGTGGGATGAAGTTGGAGACCGTCAGTTGTTTGGACCAAGGAGTCAGAAGAGAATGTTAAGTTGATTCGAGATAGAGTGAAGGTAGCTCAGTCCAGGCAGAAGAGTTATGCAGACTCAAAAACTCAAGGAGGTAGTCTATGAAATTGGAGACAGAGCATGTCTTCATGTGTCTCCTCTGCGAGAAGTTAAACGAATTGGAGTTAAAGGAAAGTTAGCCCCGAGATTTGTAGGACCATACCGAGTTTTGGAGCATATGGGAGAAGTGGCCAACAAGTTGGAGTCACCCGAAGGACTGTTAGGAGTTCATGATGTGTTTCACATTTCCCAGTTGAAGAAGTGCCATGCAGAGATGGCCAATATTCCCCTGTAAGGACGCTTGACCACGGAAAGGATAATGATGTTCCACGAAGTGGAATATGGACTCCATAAGTATAAGTTTTTACCTTGGTATGTGGGAAATCCCACGAGGATGAAGAGATGAAGTACTATTGGATATAAAGGAGGTATGATGTTGGAAATATGGATCAATGGAAACTCCATGATGAGTTTGAATAATCATGTTTTAGTTTGGTGCCAATAGACGGAAGGAAGACAGTACAATTGGATGGATTTAAGAATACTAGGAAGTTGGAAGTTGGAATAATGATCGGTTGCCCGATGATAAGTTCAAGGACTACAAGTGATGAGATGTGCCATAACCCACAGGCCCCAAGACCTACCAAGAAGCAAGCCCACTCTTGCTGAAGGAAAAACCCTGGAAGTGGATATGCCCTTATCGATAGACGATTTTATAGGAGTTACGCAAAACCTGAGAGTTGTGAAGGAACGATAGATGTTTGTCTGGCTTGCAGAATTAATGGATTTTTCCGAACTTGGTTCGTCGACGACAGAAATTCTGCAATGCTTGTGAGGATGACCGAGTGTTACAATGCGAGATTCGCTAAACCGTATACAAGGAAATGATTTGGGTGCGGGATGGATTGATCACCATACCGACTTACTCTTATTGTTCGCCTTGCTATATGGGATGGTAAATCTGAGTGACTTACCTATAGTGGAGAGACGACGATCAAAACCTTTGTTTAAACCTTAGAATGGTATAAGTATTTTTCCCTTGTACACGGCAGCTTTGCCAACCGTAGGTTATACGATGAGGATCAACCCAGACCCATTTCCTGCAGGAGAAACCATAAATTGTTGACCACCATGAGATATCGATAGTTGTTTAGTTTTGGCACCCGACCCATTAGCTAAGAAGACCCAATCTCGGAATAACCTTACCAAGAGGAAAGGACAGAAGAATTGAGGAAAAGGTTATGCCACTATCTGAAGAGCCTAGAGAAGGAATTATCCTTACGATCTAAGAAGACGGCACTGTCAAGAATAAGGATGGAGTATATGAGTTTTGATGGAACCGTAACAATGATCCTAAGGGTGGTAGCACCCCAGACATCGTGTGATGATCGATGGATTTTGAGAAGACCCCCAAACCCTAACCTTTTCTTGCTAGCCTCTCCGAATCTCGAGGACAAGATTCCTTTTAAGGGTGGTAGGTTTGTAACATCCCAAATTTTCAATTTGGAATGTTATACATTAGATCATCATGCATATCTTATTTTCTTGCATTTTGGTCGATCCTAGAAATTTCACGCAACTCAAGGACCTTCGGAGAGAGTTGGGGATTTCGTTATTTTCATATTTGAGAGTTTTCTCGAATTTGAAAAGAGGATCATTTGATTTATTTATTTCATCTTCAATTATTTTTCCGATATCAAAATACGAGAGAGGGAATAATATGACTTTCCCAAAATATAGGAAAAATGAAGATTTAATAAATAGATCAAATTTCGTTTTCCGGTGTTTGTTTGTTTTTCTTTGGATAGGGAAAAATGCGCGTTTTCGAAAATTGCATTTTTGGTCCGTAGAAAAGTTCATTTTGTTCGACTCATTTTTAGGAGTGGGGGAAAATTTACTTTAGGGTTTTTGGAGCCCGTTTAGTTTTTCTTTTTCTTGCTTTTCAGCGCGCGGAACCACTTAAAAAAAATTCCGCAGGCCAGCCGGGCCAAAGGCCCAGCCAGCCGCCGCTCCACCCCAGCCGCGCGTAGCGCCAGGCGCCAGGCGCCAGGCCAGCCGCCGCCTCGCTCTAAGCCGAGTCCGGCTTGGACTCTAGGCTAGCCCCCTCTTTCCTTTGTTTCGTTTTCCTTTTCCTACTCTATTTCTTGTCCCCTACCCCAAGTAATCCCCCCCACCTATATAAATACCCCCACACCCCCCCTCCAAATCATCAAATCAAACCCCAAGACCCAAGCCCTCCACCGCACCCCACCCCGCGCCCTACACCGACGCCGCGCCACCCCACACCCGCGTCGCCGCCCTTGTGCCCTAGCGCCGCCGCCTCCTCTAGCCGCCGCCGCCCTTAGCCGCTGCCGCCGGAGCCCCTCGCCGGAGCCTCGTCGAGGTAGCCGCGCCTCTCTTTTTCTTCCCCGGTCCGGTTTTTCCTAAAAAGAACCGTTCCGTCTTCTCTCCGTTTCTTTTCTTTTTCTTCCGATTTTTGTTTCGGTTTTCTTCTGAAACCCTAGATCGGTTTTCCGTTTCTTTTTCGGTTTCTTTTCCGAAAACCCTAGAACGGTTTTCGTTCTTCTTTCGGACCGTTCGTCTCAACGAACGTGATCACCGATTATTCCCGGTTAACGGCGCCCGTTCGTTTAACCGTTCGTCTCTTTCTTTTCGTCGGATTTATTCCGCGATCGCGATCTCAGATCCGATCTTCGTTCTAGTTTATCTTCTCGCCCGTTTATCGAAATCAGGTGATTCAAGCGCCTGGAGTTTCGTCTCGAAACCGCCGTTCCGTCTAATCAACTTGAACAAGTTTTTTCTATGGTAAAATTTGACCTAGTTTCAACTTGCTAGAACCGAGTTGTTTACTTCCGCTGTTTTTTTTCCGTCGTTTGTTCGGTTCGTTCTTTCTTTGCAACCGGAGTTCTTAAGTTGAACTTTCTGGTTCGTTCTCTCGTTCAAGTTTTACTTGTGCATTAGATGAGTACTTATTGTGTGGTTACTATTGTTTGCTTACGATAGATTGATCGGAGTGTGACGAGTAGATCTATCAAGAGTTTTAAGTGCGAATCATCTTCATCTACATTGCAGGCAAGTTCACACTTTGATCATACCTTTTCTACAACCCATGTTTTATTGCATTAGATCAATCCTCTCACATTGCATGATTAGGATCTAATTAAATTGTGGGATTGGGAAGTAGATGAGGTAGTACCTATTACCTATATTATTATGAAACCCTTGGGAGTTACTTCTACGTTTGCTTATTATGCCATGCTTTGCTAGTAGACGTGGATTGGGTGAGTGATATCCATGAAAGATGTGAGATATTTAATTTATGGTTTATCTAAGGTGGCAACCTAACACACATCTGGGTGGATTGAGGCACCTGATGTCTATCAGGACTTGCCTGTTTTTTTGTACCGCCACCCAGGCTCAAAGGGATCATAAGATCTTTCATGCTAGAAACTTCCGTGTGCAGCCACAAGCCATTATGGGCTCTGGCATAGTTGACTAAGTTGTGCGAACTCTTACGGGTAGACTAGCAGATGTAGGGGAAAGTAGGTGTACCGGTCTACCCACATGTAAGGTGCTAGCGCTTCTGAAAGACTGTGTCTCGGTGATCCGTCTTCTCAAACACCCTGTAGTGCGAGGAACCAAACGGAGGCGATCGAGTCTTGTGGGGAAAAGTGCGCAAACCTCTGCAGAGTGTATAAACTAATCATGATTAGCCGTGTCCCTGGTTATGGACATCTTGAGTATCTAGTTTTGGATTATCCTGTTGATCTCATCACGTTACTCTAATTAATGTTGTTGGGTTTTAATTGTTACTTAGTTGGGATTGAGAATGCTGTCAACCATTCTCAATGTTCAACAACCACCTTGATAGTTAAATAAATTTATTCCTTTGCAGTAGGGAAAAATTGGCTTTACGCAAAAACCTTATAACCATAGAGCTTTTCCACCAGCCATATATGCATATAGTGATAGCCATTGTTCATCATTTTCTCTATGGTGTGAATTTGCCAGTACATTCAATGTACTGACCCGTTTCGGGCTGCAACGTCTCATGTTGCAGGTTTCTTACGTCGAGTAAGTGATACGTTAGGGTTATGATTTCTACACTCAACTTTGCCGTTGGTGTTGATGGGAATCCACAACCTTGTTGCTTCCGCTATATGGATTGAGGTAATAGTATTTACGTTACTTTATACATGTGATTTACCTCTGTTATAAATCCTTCGAGTACTGTGTGTGTCAGCATACCGATCCAGGGATGACACTTAAGCACAGAGACTTGATCCATTCGGGTCGGGTCGCTACACGTCTCCACTTCCCCATGGCGCCTCGGCAACTGCACGGATTGGACAAGTCGCCTGCATGCAAAGCGGGTCATGATTACCTACGATCATGGAGGTCGGCGGTTGGCCTTCGCCGGCCATAAGTACGGGACGACGCGCGCCCTTCTAGTCCATCCCTTCTTGCTTCTCCTTCTTCCCGGTCCTTGCTCCGTCTTACTGCGATGGCTCTGATCCACCGGTTCTCGATGGCTGAGAAGGGAAAGGCTCCCTGAGAGGAACCAGACCCGCTCCCGCCAAAGAAACGGCTCGTCCTCCGCGGCCGGGACGAGGGGGCCCATCAGGTGGTGTCAAGGCCCTGGTGCGAGCGGGCACCGCTGGGGTTCCCGCTTCCCTTGTATGCTCACATCGAGGGCCCTGAAGGAGCTGGTGCTGATCGTCACGGGCGGCACCGCCGTCGGCGCCGACGGGTCATGAAGGTGTGGGTCGTCCCTCCTCTCGGTGTCCACGCCGGCATGCCTCCTCAGTCTTGGATTCGCCTTCCTCCCTTATTCGCCTCCATCATCCCGCAGGGAGAACTCCTGGAGCTTTGGCTGCAGCACGCCGGTTGCAGCACCCTCGCGACCGAGGCAGAGGTCGCGGTCGTTGCCCCGGGCGAGGTCTTCATGACTCGAGGCTGGAGTGAAGTCGCCCGGGTTTGCAGGACAAGAGGCGCCTTCGCGGTCCACTTGGAGTACGACGGTGCTTCAGTGATGTTCTTCAAGGTCTTCGATGCGAACAGGCGCCAGCTGGAGTGCTGCCCCGGGAGAGGTGGCCGGGACTCTGCTGCGGCGAGGACTGGGCCCGCCGACCGCTCCCTTGGCGGCTCCTTAGGCGGCGGAGGCGTCGGAGGTTCCAGCGACTCCGGCGAGCTCTTCGCGACTCCGGAGACGAGCAACGACAGCTACGAGCCCCCGAGCCGGCGCCGCTCCTGGAGCAGGGCAGGCTCGTCAGGCTGTCGCCGACTCTAATCTGGATGGGGTTGGCGCCGGATCTTGACGGTCCACTATTGATGATGGCGTCTTTTGCAGGGGCGCGCGTAGTTAGCGTCCTTTTAGGATCTGTTCCCTGCGAGGAATCAAAGACGCGTCCCGTGGGGGCTTGTAAGGTGCCTGTGATCCTGTTTTGTTAATATAACCCTTGTCGTAGAACTGTGCGAGTTGCTCATTCCGTCTTAGCTCAGTTCTCCCTTTCGAACCTCATGAGGGCTTGGTGCTCTGCGCCGACAGGTCCCAGTCCCAAGGTGGCTTCAGCCGTCGCTGGTATGCCAGGTCGCGATGCCGTGGTCAAGGCCAGGAGGTGAGCGACCCGGGGTCCGGTAAGAGCCCCTGACTCGCGATGCTCAGGAGGTCCCCTTTGGCGCTCAAGCAGCCGTCGTTCGGTGAAAAAGGAGAGCGGCGTCGCTAACACGGGATGGCATTAGGTGCGGGGATGGTGCCACGGTAGCTGGTGCTTCCGGGTGGTGACTTATCTCGAGAATTAGGGGCCGCTCTCTGGTATGTCGCCGGGTCCGTGCATCGGCAGGCGTGAGGTTGCTCGGCGAGGTCCTCACGTGTCCCTCCCCTCTCGCCTTTGCTCCCCTTTCTGCTCTACGTCCTCGGGTCCCGGCCCTCGAGCGAGTCTCAGCCGTCGCTGGTATGCCAGGCCGCGATGCCGTGGACAAGGCCAGAGGGTGAGGGCTGGAGAGCCAGTAAGAGCCCTGAGTCGCGATGCTCAGGCACCCCCCCTTTAACGTGCAAGTGGTTCGCGCGGATGAGAGTGAAGGAGACACCGCAAGGGCCTCGCCTGACGCAACTCCTTTATGAGATCCTGTAGACCTATCATAGAAAGAACGAGGGGTTGCCATGACAATTGACAGTCAGCCGTTGGTTGCTTCCGAGGAGCGGTGAGGCACTGAAGGCTTGACGAGGTAGCGCTATGCGGGGCTGCCGCAGCCAGAGCTCAGCCATTCAGGTTTGTCGGCGTTGCAGGGACGGACCCATGCGCAAGCGTCGTGCCGTTTGGGAGCAGTTCCGTCAGTTGGCGTCAGTTGAGCGGGCAACTGGGTCAAACACATTAGCCGCGAAGGAGTGGATTCATTCAAATAGATGCTGGGAAGGCGGACATCACTGGGTCAGGCCCGAGCGACTTGGGGATGATGCAGCCCGAGGGGCGCCCCCAACAAAGTAAGCTACCAACATGAAATAAAAGGGATACATGCCGCAGGGACGGACCCATGCGGCCTGGGAATAATGCAACCCTGGGGGGGGGCGCTCCCAGCTGGAAATGAAACTTGAAAGATGTCACCTGATGATGTTGAGGACGAAGGACCGTTGGTGTAGCAGGCTCGGTGGGCCGCGGAAGCCGATCCTCACGAGCCCCCAGGCCTAGGGGCCTCGGGAGGCTCCGGAGGCGCTGGTGGCTCCTCGCGGACCATCTCCATCTCCGCCAGGGCTGCGGAACGCCTGGCCTCTTGTGCCTCCATGATGCCCCTCATGAGGCGCTGGTACGTGGCAGCCGCGTTCCGCAAGCCGTAAGGCATGCGAACGTAGCTGTGGGGTGGACCTCCGCAGCGCCCCACTCGTGAGGGCCAGAGGCGCTCCAGAGAGGCGACTCGATTGAGCCCTGGTATGTCGATGCAGACGCGTAGCCCACCATCCTCGCCTGGATGGGGAGCCACTGCTGGTAGGCGGCGGCCGCCTTTCATGACTCTTGACTCCTGTAGCTCCTGAATGGCCTTGCTGAAGAACTCCTGAGGGTCTGGCTCTCCTTGCCTTACTCCTTCTTGAGGGAAACGTGCTTCGAAGCACGCCTCCATGTGGTGCCCAAGCGCCTCCCTCGTGACCCTAGCCAGGTCGGTGGCCCTCCAGGGGAGAGCCCCTGAGCCCTGCATGAGGAGGGCGCCAGGCGCGCTTTCCTATGCGATGGAAGGAGGTTCCCCCTGGGCAGGCGCGGGCCCAGAGGGGCCTGCCTCCTAAGGGGCCGGGCCGGACGATGTCTTCTTCTTCTTGGGAGCGGTCTCGGGAAGCCTCCTGCTTCCGCGATCCGGGTCTTCCAGTGACGTGGCCTGAAAGGCTCGTTCCTGGGAACACACCGCGTCCTTCTCTTCACAGGGCACCGTGATGACTCCGCCACTTCCTGGCATCTTGAGGACATTGTAGCCGTGGTGAGTCACGTCCATGAACTTGGCCAGCGCTGGGTACCCAAGGATGGCGTTGTACGGCAGGCGAATGTGAGCGACGTTGAAGTCGATGAGCTCGGTGCGGTAGTTGTCGCGTGCCCCGAAGGTGACAGGGAGGCGGACCTGCCCAATCGGGACCGTGGAGCCGTTGGTGACTCCGGAGAAAGGCTTGGTTGGATGAAGCTGGCTGTAGGGCACTTAGAGATTGTTGAATGTTTCCACGGACAGGACGTTGAGCCCTACCCCGCCATCGATGAGGGTCCTGGTGACCACCACGTTGCTGATGATTGGGGAACAAAGCATCGGGAGGACTCCGGCTGTAGCCGCACACTTGAGCTGATCTGCTGAGCTGAACGTGATGGCGCACGCCGACCACCTGAGAGGGCACGTGGCTTCGAGCTTGGGGAGGACTGCATTCACTTCGCGGGCGAACTGCTTGAAGATGCGTTGAGAGGCTGGGGCTTGAGCCCCGCCCAGGATGCAGGCGATCGCGCGCGGCTCCTGGAAGCCCCCAGCCCCCTCGTCCTGGTGGCGGTCCTCGTTTCTCCTTGGCTACGGCGGCAGCGGAGGGAGGCCTGCGTTGCCTTGCAGGCGATCCTCGCGAGGCTGATCCCTCCAGTCTCCCTCGCGAGGCGGGTCTTGCCAGCGATCCTCGCGAGGTTGATCGCGCCACCCTTGGCGCGGGCCACGGTCTTCCCAGCGTCCTGCGTTCCTTCCTCCTCCTCGACCGTAGCCCCGGTCACCGTGGTCGGGGCGACGACCGATCCTTCCTTCTCGCACGGCTCAGAGCTCTTGACATTCGTTGGTGTTGTGGTTGTGGAGGTCGTGGTACACACAGTACCGACTGCCCTTGGAAGGTTCGGGCTGATCTCTGCCCCGCTTGGTGTCTGGTTCTGCCGCGAGCATGGCAGCCCCCTTGCGCTTCACATCCTTGGCCTTGGGCTTCTTCTCTTCTGGGTCTGCGCAGGCAGCTCGAGGAGGGAGAGACGCCCTTCCTCAGCCCTGGCGCACTTGGTTGCCAAGTTGAACAGCTCCAAGGAAGTGCACAGGTCTTCATGCATCGACAGCTCCTCCTTCATCTTGACATCGCACACGCCGTCGGAGAAGGCTGAGATGATGGCCTCCTTAGTCACCTTGGGAATCTTGAGGCGTGCGTTGTTGAAGCGCTGGATGTACTTCTGTAGGGTCTCCCCGGGTTGTTGCTTGATGCGGCGCATGTCGCTCACGGCGGGTGGCCGGTCGCGAGTACCTTGGAAGTTGGCGATGAAGTGGGTGCGCATCTCGTCCCAGGAGGAGATCGTGCCTGGAGCCAGGTTCAGGAGCCAGGTGCGGGCCCCGTCCTTGAGCGCCATGATAAACCAGTTCGCCATGACCTTCTCGTCTCCGTTGGCAGCTTCGATGCCCAGCTCATAGAGCTGGAGGAACTCCGCAGGGTCGGCCGTGCCATCGTAACGAGGAGGCAGGTCTGGCTTGAACTTGCCGGGCCACGCGACGCTGCATAGCTCGGTGGTGAAGGCACGGCAGCCTGCTGTGGCCACGGGAGGCCTTGGGTGACGGAGAGCTTGGTCTTGCATGTCCCCACGCGCTGCATCTGGGAGCAGCGCGGGGTCTTGACGTGCGGGAGCAGGAGCATGGTCGCGACGTGCTGGAGCAGGGAGCGCCCGAGCAGCTTCTTGCGGGCGAGGGACTTCTTGGCAGCTCTGCTCTTGCCGTGCTGGCACCTGACGAAGCGGGTTCTGCCTAGGGGCCACGCGCCTTGGAGCCATGGCGCCTTCTTGAGGAGGAGGCGGCCGGGGCGCCGCCGGAGCTTCGTCGCCCGCGCGGGGCGGTGTGCGGTGCAGCGGAACGGACGGCGCAGGAGAGCCCCCTGCGCGCGGACGAGCTCGGCGACGCGGTCGAGCCATTCTTCGTAGACGTCGTCGACGGGATGGTAGCGCAGGAGCTTGTTTGCTGCGATGAGCGCAGCTCGAGCCTCCATGGGTGTGCGGAGCACGCGGGACGAAGAACCAGCTGGGGCGATCGAGGGAGTAGCGGTGCGGCCGTCTTGCCACACGGACGGATGCTGAGACGACGCTTGCTGCTCGTCCCCCGCCGGACCGGTGGCGGCGTTGAAGGCAGGTGACGGGGAACGGCGAGGACGCCTGCCAACAGGAGCCGTCTGGGCGACGCGGGAAGCGAGAGCGGCCCGGCGCTCGGCGCGGGCCCGACGAGCGTCAGACAAGGACACGATGGTTGGAGGAGAACGGGGTGGTGGAAGACGAATTCTGGCGCACCCCTACCTGGCGCGCCAAATGTCGAATTTCGGGTTCCGGCAGACCCTTGAGGTTCAAACACTGGGGTGCATGCGGAGATTTCGCCTCCTACCTACCTGCACCCCTCCGCCTCGCTAAGATTTAAGCTATGGAAAGAACAACACAAGAGACACAGGGTTTATACTGGTTCGGGTCACCGTTGTGGTGTAATACCCTACTCCAGTGTGTGGTGTGTGGATTGCCTCTTGGGCTGATGATGATGAACAATACAAGGAAGAACAGCCTCGCGAGGGTCTGTTCTTGGCTGGGGCGATGAACTTCTGGGAGGAGTTCAATCACCCTTCTCTCTCTTTGATTCGATCTTCTCTCGATCCTCAACCTCTCGATCTCTAACCTCTCGATCTCCCCCCTCCACCTGTGGGTGGCTGGTCCTATTTATAGAGGCCCTGGTCCTCTTCCCAAATATCGAGCGGGAAGGGAGCCAACAATGGCGGGCAAATTTGAAGGGGGACAGCTAGTACCAGCTATCCTGACAAAAGTAGTCTTCGCCTGCACAAAGCTCTGGTGGTGACGCCGTCTTGGGCTCCACGATGACCTCTGTCTTGCAGTCCTCCTGGTCTTGGTCTTGTTGCACCAAAATTGCAACCTTTGCCTGATGCCTCGGTACTCCGCGGTTGCGCTTGCCCCCTTTGCACCAAAGAGGAAAGGAGGACACTGCGCGGGCTGGCGCCCGCCTGGCGCCCTTGGTCGTTATGGCTTGCGTCACGGGCACCTCGTGGGGTACCCCGCCTTGATCTCTCTGCCTCCTCGCGAGCCAGCCTGATGAGGCCGTTCCTGAAGAAGCTCCGTGTCGTCCGCCTCGCGAGGCTTGGCCCCTCGCGAGGGTCTTGGGTCTGTGTTGATGAAGATGGGCCGTGCTGGGCCCCCCTTTGAGCCACGCCGCAGGCCGCAGGCAGGCAAGTCTGGGGACCCCCATTCCCAAAACACCGACAGTAGCGCCCGGGCCTAAGGCGCGCCCGGACTTGGCCGTGTAGGGAGGCGGAAGGGCAAGAGCGAAGCGCCGCGGGCCCTAACAGCCTGCGGCCTTGGGCGCCGTGTGGCGGTTGATTGGACGTGGGCGTCTTGTAACATCCCAAATTTTCAATTTGGAATGTTATACATTAGATCATCATGCATATCTTATTTTCTTGCATTTTGGTCGATCCTAGAAATTTCACGCAACTCAAGGACCTTCGGAGAGAGTTGGAGATTTCGTTATTTTCATATTTGAGAGTTTTCTCGAATTTGAAAAGAGGATCATTTGATTTATTTATTTCATCTTCAATTATTTTTCCGATATCAAAATACGAGAGAGGGAATAATATGACTTTCCCAAAATATAGGAAAAATGAAGATTTAATAAATAGATCAAATTTCGTTTTCCGGTGTTTGTTTGTTTTTCTTTGGATAGGGAAAAATGCGCGTTTTCGAAGATTGCATTTTTGGTCCGTAGAAAAGTTCATTTTGTTCGACTCATTTTTAGGAGTCGGGGAAAATTTACTTTAGGGTTTTTGGAGCCCGTTTAGTTTTCCCTTTTCTTGTTTTTCAGCGCACGGAACCAGTTAAAAAAAATTCCGCAGGCCAGCCGGGCCAAAGGCCCAGCCAGCCGCCGCTCCACCCCAGCCGCGCGCAGCGCCAGGCGCCAGGCGCCAGGCCAGCCGCCGCCTCGCTCTAAGCCGAGTCCGGCTTGGACTCTAGGCTAGCCCCCTCTTTCCTTTGTTTCCTTTTCCTTTTCCTACTCTATTTTTTGTCCCCTACCCCAAGTAATCCCCCCACCTATATAAATACCCCTACACCCCCCTCCAAATCATCAAATCAAACCCCAAGCCCCAAGCCCTCCACCGCACCCCACCCCGCGCCCTACACCGACGCCGCGCCACCCCACACCGCGCCGCCGCCCTTGTGCCCTAGCGCCGCCGCCTCCTCTAGCCACCGCCGCCGCCCTTAGCCGCCGCCGACGGAGCCTCGTCGAGGTAGCCGCGCCTCTCTTTTTCTTCCCCGGTCCGGTTTTTCCTAAAAAGAACCGTTCCGTTTTCTCTCCGTTTCTTTTCTTTTTCTTTCGATTTTTGTTTCGGTTTTCTTCCGAAACCCTAGATCGGTTTTCCGTTTCTTTTCCGAAAACCCTAGATCGGTTTTCGTTCTTCTTTCAGACCGTTCGTCTCAACGAACATGATCACCGATTATTCCCGGTTAACGATGCCCGTTCGTTTAACCGTTCATCTCTTTCTTGTCGTCGGATTTATTCCGCGATCGCGATCTCAAATCCGATCTTCGTTCTAGTTTATCTTCTCGCCTGTTTATCGGAATCAGGTGATTCAAGCGCCTGGAGTTTCATCTCGAAACCGCCGTTCCGTCTAATCAACTTGAACAAGTTTTTGCTATGGTAAAATTTGACCTAGTTTCAACTTGCTAGAACCGAGTTGTTTTCTTCCGCCGTTTGTTTTCTGTCGTTTGTTTGGTTCGTTCTTTCTTTACAACCGGAGTTCTTAAGTTGAACTTTCTGGTTCGTTCTCTCTTTCGAGTTTTACTTGTGCATTAGATGAGTACTTATTGTGTGGTTACTATTGTTTGCTTACGATAGATTGACCGGAGTGTGACGAGTAGATCTATCAAGAGTTTTAAGTGCGAATCATCTTCATCTACATTGCAGGCAAGTTCACACTTTGATCATACCTTTTCTACAACCCATGTTTTATTGCATTAGATCAATCCTCTCACATTGCATGATTAGGATCTAATTAAATTGTGGGATTGGGAAGTAGATGAGGTATTACCTATTACCTGTATTATTATGAAACCCTTGGGAGTTACTTCTACGTTTGCTTATTATGCCATGCTATGCTAGTAGACGTGGATTGGGTGAGTGATATCCATGACAGATGTGAGATATTTAATTTATGGTTTATCTAAGGTGGCAACCTAACACACATCTGGGTGGATTGAGGCACCTGATGTCTATCAGGACTTGCCTGTTTTTTTGGACCGCCACCCAGGCTCAAAGGGATCATAAGATCTTTCATGCTAGAAACTTCCGTGTGCAGCCACAAGCCATTATGGGCTCTGGCATAGTTGACTAAGTTGTGCGAACTCTTACGGGTAGACTAGCAGATGTAGGGGAAAGTAGGTGTACCGGTCTACCCACATGTAAGGTGCTAGCGCTTCTGAAAGACTGTGTCTCGATCATCCGTCCTCTCAAACACCCTGTAGTGCGAGGAACCAAACGGAGGCGATCGAGTCTTGTGGGGAAAAGTGCGCAAACCTCTGCAGAGTGTATAAACTAATCATGATTAGCCATGTCCCCAGTTATGGACATCTTGAGTATCTAGTTCTTGGATTATCCTGTTGATCTCATCACGTTACTCTAATTAATGTTGTTGGGTTTTAATTGTTACTTAATTGGGATTGAGAATGCTATCAACCATTCTCAATGTTCAACAACCACCATGATAGTTAAATAAATTTATTCCTTTGTAGTAGGGAAAAATTGGCTTTACGCAAAAACCTTATAACCATAGAGCTTTTCCACCAGCCATATATGCATATAGTGATAGCCATTGTTCATCATTTTCTCTATGGTGTGAATTTGCCAGTACATTCAATGTACTGACCCGTTTCGGGCTGCAACGTCTCATGTTGCAGGTATCTTACGTCGAGTAAGTGATACGTTAGGGTTACGATTTCTACACTCAACTTTGCCGTTGGAGTTGATGGGAATCCACAACCTTGTTGCTTCCGCTATATGGATTGAGGTAATAGTATTTACGTTACTTTATACATGTAATTTACCTCTGTTATAAATCCTTCGAGTACTGTGTGTGTCAGCATACCGATCCAGGGATGACACTTAAGCACAGAGACTTGATCCATTCGGGTCGGGTCGCTACAAGATGGTATCAGAGCACATGTTGACTGTAGGACGTGACCCTAGAAACTGGCAAGCCCATAGCAAAGATTTTTCTCTACAACTTTCCCTTTCAAAAGGATCTTTTACCTCTCTTCTCTTCTGAGTTTATTCAAATTTCCCTTTAGTGAAACCATACCCCCTTTCCCTTTTGACCACTCAAAGATTCGACTGAAGAGATCACTCCAAGAAGTACAGGATATCAGACAAGTAAGACCATTCAGAATGAAGAGGATTTTACCATACATTATGATAATGGAAACTACAGCTGTTGAAGACTCTGAAGACTAGGAGAATTGGAGGCTCTGTAGAATCCCCAGATTTATGACCTAGGAATGCTACCCTTATGGAACTTGGCAGATTATGGAAGTTGTCAATACCCGAGATCAAGGTGTATCAGAGAAAGACTGGAACAAGGAGTATGAGAACTCAAAGTTTTGTCAAAGAAACCCTAAGGCAGGAGATATCAACTGTGGAGAGATAGCTCATGGAAATGACAAGAGCAGAAACACGGTTATCCGTGATGTCATCCCCCGCTAATGCTATGGTCACCGTGCTGAGTTAAGGATGCATGTCATCAGAATGGATTTGATGGAAGAAGGTTGATGGAGCACCTAGAATAAGATGAAGTTTTAGCCCTAGCCGGTGTATCACCAGGATCTGGAGTAGTACATCAAGAAGTTAAGATGGAGCTACAAGAAGCCGTATTTTGACAAGGAGCATTTCGTGAAGAACTTAGGTCCAAGAAGCGAAAGTAGCCAAGCTGGAGGAGCCAAACCTCGAGAAACTGGAGAATTGTCAGGAACTGAAGGACAGTATGACCATGGTTCATGTGAAGGATGTTGAAACCAGAAGTTTGAAATGCAACTCCGGAATATTAAAGGATGTCACGAGAGATTTCACGTCAACAGGGATGATCTGGCAAAAGAACTTGAGAAGACAAGCATGATCAGAAGAAGCCATTGGAGGCATGAACAAGGCTTGAAGAGTTTGGCGACGATGACCTTAGCAAACCAAACCCCTGTTATATACCTACGTTAGATGCGATGTTTGTGAGCTGTCATTTGTTTGATGTTTTTCAACAGCCACAACAAAAATCTGTCTTTTCAAAAACTTTTGTTTGTATTGTGTGCATCCCTCCCTATCTCTCTTATCTCACCCCAAACCCATGGACCCAATGGAGGATTAATGGAGATGAGCTTGTATTTTCAGGACCAATGAGTCAATTGGAGACCGACCGATGGATTCAGAACATGGAGGATCACTTGGAGAATAACCCTATAGTTGGACATGATATGACCCAGCATGCTCTTCAGTGCTTTGAAAGAGGTGCTGCTACTTGGTGGAGGATGTACCAAACCATCAATGGATGGCAAGGAGTAACCACTTGGAAAGAAATTAAGTTGACTTTGCTAAAGTCTCAGTTTGTGTCCCAGAAATTGAAACCTTATGGAAATGATATGAAGAAACCTTGTGCATGCAAGCTCTGTGGTGAAATAGGACACAACCATAAAGACCACAAGGATGAATGCCCTAATTGTGAAGGAAGTCACCCAGCTGAAGAATGCCCAACTAGGCAGATCACTTGTTTCTTGTGTGAAGGGACTACCCACTACCCTGCACAGTGTCACATTTACACCATGGTACAAGGAACCATCCAGCAGAAAAAAAGGAGCAATGAAAGGAGCCCTTATGGAAAGATTAGAAGAACCTGTGATGAAGGAAGAGGTGGAGGACACACCCAAAGAAGAACTAAGTAAACCCTGCACCAAGTCTTGCTATTCATGTGGAGAAGAAGGACACATCTCCCAGAATTGTATGAATGGGGATCTAGTAGAATTCCCGACAAAGGAAGTAGAATATGACCCACGGGAAATAGAAGACCTGATTAGAATGGTAAGGTCCAGGAAGAGAAGCAGATTGGATTCCAGGAAGGATCTGAGTCATATCACATGTTATAGGTGCAAAGAGTCAGGGCACTACCTCAACAGTTGCCCAAAAAGGAAACCTCGAGACTTGTCGGAAGTAATATGTTTTCGTTGAAATGGAGCAGGGCACTTTGCCAGAGAATGCCCTAAGGAGAAGGAAACTTGCGCTAGATAGTTGAGTTTGCAACAAAAGAAATGGAGTAGTAGAAGTGAGAACATTCTCTTTTTTTTGAGGTGTTGAGTTGAGACATGTAATGGAAAAGCGAGAGATTGAAATCATTTGAGAATGAATAAAGTAGCATCGTTGGTACTGATATGGATTTTATGAGTTGTTACTCTATGAAGAAGGATTTTGACCATTTTCGAGGATATGAGAAATATGGTCTATAAAATATTGGAACATTTTAAGGGTGGTAGTACCCTATAAGAACCCTTGACTCTTGGAAAAGATAAGGATACTCCACTGAGTGGATTTCGGACAAAAATCAATACGAGTTTTGTCTCGATATGTGTGATGCCCCAAGAGTATGTGGGATGAAGTTGGAGACCGTCAGTTGTTTGGACCAAGGAGTCAGAAGAGAATGTTAAGTTGATTCGAGATAGAGTGAAGGTAGCTCAGTCCAGGCAGAAGAGTTATGCAGACTCAAAAACTCAAGGAGGTAGTCTATGAAATTGGAGACAGAGCATGTCTTCATGTGTCTCCTCTGCGAGAAGTTAAACGAATTGGAGTTAAAGGAAAGTTAGCCCCGAGATTTGTAGGACCATACCGAGTTTTGGAGCATATGGGAGAAGTGGCCAACAAGTTGGAGTCACCCGAAGGACTGTTAGGAGTTCATGATGTGTTTCACATTTCCCAGTTGAAGAAGTGCCATGCAGAGATGGCCAATATTCCCCTGTAAGGACGCTTGACCACGGAAAGGATAATGATGTTCCACGAAGTGGAATATGGACTCCATAAGTATAAGTTTTTACCTTGGTATGTGGGAAATCCCACGAGGATGAAGAGATGAAGTACTATTGGATATAAAGGAGGTATGATGTTGGAAATATGGATCAATGGAAACTCCATGATGAGTTTGAATAATCATGTTTTAGTTTGGTGCCAATAGACGGAAGGAAGACAGTACAATTGGATGGATTTAAGAATACTAGGAAGTTGGAAGTTGGAATAATGATCGGTTGCCCGATGATAAGTTCAAGGACTACAAGTGATGAGATGTGCCATAACCCACAGGCCCCAAGACCTACCAAGAAGCAAGCCCACTCTTGCTGAAGGAAAAACCCTGGAAGTGGATATGCCCTTATCGATAGACGATTTTATAGGAGTTACGCAAAACCTGAGAGTTGTGAAGGAACGATAGATGTTTGTCTGGCTTGCAGAATTAATGGATTTTTCCGAACTTGGTTCGTCGACGACAGAAATTCTGCAATGCTTGTGAGGATGACCGAGTGTTACAATGCGAGATTCGCTAAACCGTATACAAGGAAATGATTTGGGTGCGGGATGGATTGATCACCATACCGACTTACTCTTATTGTTCGCCTTGCTATATGGGATGGTAAATCTGAGTGACTTACCTATAGTGGAGAGACGACGATCAAAACCTTTGTTTAAACCTTAGAATGGTATAAGTATTTTTCCCTTGTACACGGCAGCTTTGCCAACCGTAGGTTATACGATGAGGATCAACCCAGACCCATTTCCTGCAGGAGAAACCATAAATTGTTGACCACCATGAGATATCGATAGTTGTTTAGTTTTGGCACCCGACCCATCAGCTAAGAAGACCCAATCTCGGAATAACCTTACCAAGAGGAAAGGACAGAAGAATTGAGGAAAAGGTTATGCCACTATCTGAAGAGCCTAGAGAAGGAATTATCCTTACGATCTAAGAAGACGGCACTGTCAAGAATAAGGATGGAGTATATGAGTTTTGATGGAACCGTAACAATGATCCTAAGGGTGGTAGCACCCCAGACATCGTGTGATGATCGATGGATTTTGAGAAGACCCCCAAACCCTAACCTTTTCTTGCTAGCCTCTCCGAATCTCGAGGACAAGATTCCTTTTAAGGGTGGTAGGTTTGTAACATCCCAAATTTTCAATTTGGAATGTTATACATTAGATCATCATGCATATCTTATTTTCTTGCATTTTGGTCGATCCTAGAAATTTCACGCAACTCAAGGACCTTCGGAGAGAGTTGGGGATTTCGTTATTTTCATATTTGAGAGTTTTCTCGAATTTGAAAAGAGGATCATTTGATTTATTTATTTCATCTTCAATTATTTTTCCGATATCAAAATACGAGAGAGGGAATAATATGACTTTCCCAAAATATAGGAAAAATGAAGATTTAATAAATAGATCAAATTTCGTTTTCCGGTGTTTGTTTGTTTTTCTTTGGATAGGGAAAAATGCGCGTTTTCGAAAATTGCATTTTTGGTCCGTAGAAAAGTTCATTTTGTTCGACTCATTTTTAGGAGTGGGGGAAAATTTACTTTAGGGTTTTTGGAGCCCGTTTAGTTTTTCTTTTTCTTGCTTTTCAGCGCGCGGAACCACTTAAAAAAAATTCCGCAGGCCAGCCGGGCCAAAGGCCCAGCCAGCCGCCGCTCCACCCCAGCCGCGCGTAGCGCCAGGCGCCAGGCGCCAGGCCAGCCGCCGCCTCGCTCTAAGCCGAGTCCGGCTTGGACTCTAGGCTAGCCCCCTCTTTCCTTTGTTTCGTTTTCCTTTTCCTACTCTATTTCTTGTCCCCTACCCCAAGTAATCCCCCCCACCTATATAAATACCCCCACACCCCCCCTCCAAATCATCAAATCAAACCCCAAGACCCAAGCCCTCCACCGCACCCCACCCCGCGCCCTACACCGACGCCGCGCCACCCCACACCCGCGTCGCCGCCCTTGTGCCCTAGCGCCGCCGCCTCCTCTAGCCGCCGCCGCCCTTAGCCGCTGCCGCCGGAGCCCCTCGCCGGAGCCTCGTCGAGGTAGCCGCGCCTCTCTTTTTCTTCCCCGGTCCGGTTTTTCCTAAAAAGAACCGTTCCGTCTTCTCTCCGTTTCTTTTCTTTTTCTTCCGATTTTTGTTTCGGTTTTCTTCTGAAACCCTAGATCGGTTTTCCGTTTCTTTTTCGGTTTCTTTTCCGAAAACCCTAGAACGGTTTTCGTTCTTCTTTCGGACCGTTCGTCTCAACGAACGTGATCACCGATTATTCCCGGTTAACGGCGCCCGTTCGTTTAACCGTTCGTCTCTTTCTTTTCGTCGGATTTATTCCGCGATCGCGATCTCAGATCCGATCTTCGTTCTAGTTTATCTTCTCGCCCGTTTATCGAAATCAGGTGATTCAAGCGCCTGGAGTTTCGTCTCGAAACCGCCGTTCCGTCTAATCAACTTGAACAAGTTTTTTCTATGGTAAAATTTGACCTAGTTTCAACTTGCTAGAACCGAGTTGTTTACTTCCGCTGTTTTTTTTCCGTCGTTTGTTCGGTTCGTTCTTTCTTTGCAACCGGAGTTCTTAAGTTGAACTTTCTGGTTCGTTCTCTCGTTCAAGTTTTACTTGTGCATTAGATGAGTACTTATTGTGTGGTTACTATTGTTTGCTTACGATAGATTGATCGGAGTGTGACGAGTAGATCTATCAAGAGTTTTAAGTGCGAATCATCTTCATCTACATTGCAGGCAAGTTCACACTTTGATCATACCTTTTCTACAACCCATGTTTTATTGCATTAGATCAATCCTCTCACATTGCATGATTAGGATCTAATTAAATTGTGGGATTGGGAAGTAGATGAGGTAGTACCTATTACCTATATTATTATGAAACCCTTGGGAGTTACTTCTACGTTTGCTTATTATGCCATGCTTTGCTAGTAGACGTGGATTGGGTGAGTGATATCCATGAAAGATGTGAGATATTTAATTTATGGTTTATCTAAGGTGGCAACCTAACACACATCTGGGTGGATTGAGGCACCTGATGTCTATCAGGACTTGCCTGTTTTTTTGTACCGCCACCCAGGCTCAAAGGGATCATAAGATCTTTCATGCTAGAAACTTCCGTGTGCAGCCACAAGCCATTATGGGCTCTGGCATAGTTGACTAAGTTGTGCGAACTCTTACGGGTAGACTAGCAGATGTAGGGGAAAGTAGGTGTACCGGTCTACCCACATGTAAGGTGCTAGCGCTTCTGAAAGACTGTGTCTCGGTGATCCGTCTTCTCAAACACCCTGTAGTGCGAGGAACCAAACGGAGGCGATCGAGTCTTGTGGGGAAAAGTGCGCAAACCTCTGCAGAGTGTATAAACTAATCATGATTAGCCGTGTCCCTGGTTATGGACATCTTGAGTATCTAGTTTTGGATTATCCTGTTGATCTCATCACGTTACTCTAATTAATGTTGTTGGGTTTTAATTGTTACTTAGTTGGGATTGAGAATGCTGTCAACCATTCTCAATGTTCAACAACCACCTTGATAGTTAAATAAATTTATTCCTTTGCAGTAGGGAAAAATTGGCTTTACGCAAAAACCTTATAACCATAGAGCTTTTCCACCAGCCATATATGCATATAGTGATAGCCATTGTTCATCATTTTCTCTATGGTGTGAATTTGCCAGTACATTCAATGTACTGACCCGTTTCGGGCTGCAACGTCTCATGTTGCAGGTTTCTTACGTCGAGTAAGTGATACGTTAGGGTTATGATTTCTACACTCAACTTTGCCGTTGGTGTTGATGGGAATCCACAACCTTGTTGCTTCCGCTATATGGATTGAGGTAATAGTATTTACGTTACTTTATACATGTGATTTACCTCTGTTATAAATCCTTCGAGTACTGTGTGTGTCAGCATACCGATCCAGGGATGACACTTAAGCACAGAGACTTGATCCATTCGGGTCGGGTCGCTACACGTCTCCACTTCCCCATGGCGCCTCGGCAACTGCACGGATTGGACAAGTCGCCTGCATGCAAAGCGGGTCATGATTACCTACGATCATGGAGGTCGGCGGTTGGCCTTCGCCGGCCATAAGTACGGGACGACGCGCGCCCTTCTAGTCCATCCCTTCTTGCTTCTCCTTCTTCCCGGTCCTTGCTCCGTCTTACTGCGATGGCTCTGATCCACCGGTTCTCGATGGCTGAGAAGGGAAAGGCTCCCTGAGAGGAACCAGACCCGCTCCCGCCAAAGAAACGGCTCGTCCTCCGCGGCCGGGACGAGGGGGCCCATCAGGTGGTGTCAAGGCCCTGGTGCGAGCGGGCACCGCTGGGGTTCCCGCTTCCCTTGTATGCTCACATCGAGGGCCCTGAAGGAGCTGGTGCTGATCGTCACGGGCGGCACCGCCGTCGGCGCCGACGGGTCATGAAGGTGTGGGTCGTCCCTCCTCTCGGTGTCCACGCCGGCATGCCTCCTCAGTCTTGGATTCGCCTTCCTCCCTTATTCGCCTCCATCATCCCGCAGGGAGAACTCCTGGAGCTTTGGCTGCAGCACGCCGGTTGCAGCACCCTCGCGACCGAGGCAGAGGTCGCGGTCGTTGCCCCGGGCGAGGTCTTCATGACTCGAGGCTGGAGTGAAGTCGCCCGGGTTTGCAGGACAAGAGGCGCCTTCGCGGTCCACTTGGAGTACGACGGTGCTTCAGTGATGTTCTTCAAGGTCTTCGATGCGAACAGGCGCCAGCTGGAGTGCTGCCCCGGGAGAGGTGGCCGGGACTCTGCTGCGGCGAGGACTGGGCCCGCCGACCGCTCCCTTGGCGGCTCCTTAGGCGGCGGAGGCGTCGGAGGTTCCAGCGACTCCGGCGAGCTCTTCGCGACTCCGGAGACGAGCAACGACAGCTACGAGCCCCCGAGCCGGCGCCGCTCCTGGAGCAGGGCAGGCTCGTCAGGCTGTCGCCGACTCTAATCTGGATGGGGTTGGCGCCGGATCTTGACGGTCCACTATTGATGATGGCGTCTTTTGCAGGGGCGCGCGTAGTTAGCGTCCTTTTAGGATCTGTTCCCTGCGAGGAATCAAAGACGCGTCCCGTGGGGGCTTGTAAGGTGCCTGTGATCCTGTTTTGTTAATATAACCCTTGTCGTAGAACTGTGCGAGTTGCTCATTCCGTCTTAGCTCAGTTCTCCCTTTCGAACCTCATGAGGGCTTGGTGCTCTGCGCCGACAGGTCCCAGTCCCAAGGTGGCTTCAGCCGTCGCTGGTATGCCAGGTCGCGATGCCGTGGTCAAGGCCAGGAGGTGAGCGACCCGGGGTCCGGTAAGAGCCCCTGACTCGCGATGCTCAGGAGGTCCCCTTTGGCGCTCAAGCAGCCGTCGTTCGGTGAAAAAGGAGAGCGGCGTCGCTAACACGGGATGGCATTAGGTGCGGGGATGGTGCCACGGTAGCTGGTGCTTCCGGGTGGTGACTTATCTCGAGAATTAGGGGCCGCTCTCTGGTATGTCGCCGGGTCCGTGCATCGGCAGGCGTGAGGTTGCTCGGCGAGGTCCTCACGTGTCCCTCCCCTCTCGCCTTTGCTCCCCTTTCTGCTCTACGTCCTCGGGTCCCGGCCCTCGAGCGAGTCTCAGCCGTCGCTGGTATGCCAGGCCGCGATGCCGTGGACAAGGCCAGAGGGTGAGGGCTGGAGAGCCAGTAAGAGCCCTGAGTCGCGATGCTCAGGCACCCCCCCTTTAACGTGCAAGTGGTTCGCGCGGATGAGAGTGAAGGAGACACCGCAAGGGCCTCGCCTGACGCAACTCCTTTATGAGATCCTGTAGACCTATCATAGAAAGAACGAGGGGTTGCCATGACAATTGACAGTCAGCCGTTGGTTGCTTCCGAGGAGCGGTGAGGCACTGAAGGCTTGACGAGGTAGCGCTATGCGGGGCTGCCGCAGCCAGAGCTCAGCCATTCAGGTTTGTCGGCGTTGCAGGGACGGACCCATGCGCAAGCGTCGTGCCGTTTGGGAGCAGTTCCGTCAGTTGGCGTCAGTTGAGCGGGCAACTGGGTCAAACACATTAGCCGCGAAGGAGTGGATTCATTCAAATAGATGCTGGGAAGGCGGACATCACTGGGTCAGGCCCGAGCGACTTGGGGATGATGCAGCCCGAGGGGCGCCCCCAACAAAGTAAGCTACCAACATGAAATAAAAGGGATACATGCCGCAGGGACGGACCCATGCGGCCTGGGAATAATGCAACCCTGGGGGGGGGCGCTCCCAGCTGGAAATGAAACTTGAAAGATGTCACCTGATGATGTTGAGGACGAAGGACCGTTGGTGTAGCAGGCTCGGTGGGCCGCGGAAGCCGATCCTCACGAGCCCCCAGGCCTAGGGGCCTCGGGAGGCTCCGGAGGCGCTGGTGGCTCCTCGCGGACCATCTCCATCTCCGCCAGGGCTGCGGAACGCCTGGCCTCTTGTGCCTCCATGATGCCCCTCATGAGGCGCTGGTACGTGGCAGCCGCGTTCCGCAAGCCGTAAGGCATGCGAACGTAGCTGTGGGGTGGACCTCCGCAGCGCCCCACTCGTGAGGGCCAGAGGCGCTCCAGAGAGGCGACTCGATTGAGCCCTGGTATGTCGATGCAGACGCGTAGCCCACCATCCTCGCCTGGATGGGGAGCCACTGCTGGTAGGCGGCGGCCGCCTTTCATGACTCTTGACTCCTGTAGCTCCTGAATGGCCTTGCTGAAGAACTCCTGAGGGTCTGGCTCTCCTTGCCTTACTCCTTCTTGAGGGAAACGTGCTTCGAAGCACGCCTCCATGTGGTGCCCAAGCGCCTCCCTCGTGACCCTAGCCAGGTCGGTGGCCCTCCAGGGGAGAGCCCCTGAGCCCTGCATGAGGAGGGCGCCAGGCGCGCTTTCCTATGCGATGGAAGGAGGTTCCCCCTGGGCAGGCGCGGGCCCAGAGGGGCCTGCCTCCTAAGGGGCCGGGCCGGACGATGTCTTCTTCTTCTTGGGAGCGGTCTCGGGAAGCCTCCTGCTTCCGCGATCCGGGTCTTCCAGTGACGTGGCCTGAAAGGCTCGTTCCTGGGAACACACCGCGTCCTTCTCTTCACAGGGCACCGTGATGACTCCGCCACTTCCTGGCATCTTGAGGACATTGTAGCCGTGGTGAGTCACGTCCATGAACTTGGCCAGCGCTGGGTACCCAAGGATGGCGTTGTACGGCAGGCGAATGTGAGCGACGTTGAAGTCGATGAGCTCGGTGCGGTAGTTGTCGCGTGCCCCGAAGGTGACAGGGAGGCGGACCTGCCCAATCGGGACCGTGGAGCCGTTGGTGACTCCGGAGAAAGGCTTGGTTGGATGAAGCTGGCTGTAGGGCACTTAGAGATTGTTGAATGTTTCCACGGACAGGACGTTGAGCCCTACCCCGCCATCGATGAGGGTCCTGGTGACCACCACGTTGCTGATGATTGGGGAACAAAGCATCGGGAGGACTCCGGCTGTAGCCGCACACTTGAGCTGATCTGCTGAGCTGAACGTGATGGCGCACGCCGACCACCTGAGAGGGCACGTGGCTTCGAGCTTGGGGAGGACTGCATTCACTTCGCGGGCGAACTGCTTGAAGATGCGTTGAGAGGCTGGGGCTTGAGCCCCGCCCAGGATGCAGGCGATCGCGCGCGGCTCCTGGAAGCCCCCAGCCCCCTCGTCCTGGTGGCGGTCCTCGTTTCTCCTTGGCTACGGCGGCAGCGGAGGGAGGCCTGCGTTGCCTTGCAGGCGATCCTCGCGAGGCTGATCCCTCCAGTCTCCCTCGCGAGGCGGGTCTTGCCAGCGATCCTCGCGAGGTTGATCGCGCCACCCTTGGCGCGGGCCACGGTCTTCCCAGCGTCCTGCGTTCCTTCCTCCTCCTCGACCGTAGCCCCGGTCACCGTGGTCGGGGCGACGACCGATCCTTCCTTCTCGCACGGCTCAGAGCTCTTGACATTCGTTGGTGTTGTGGTTGTGGAGGTCGTGGTACACACAGTACCGACTGCCCTTGGAAGGTTCGGGCTGATCTCTGCCCCGCTTGGTGTCTGGTTCTGCCGCGAGCATGGCAGCCCCCTTGCGCTTCACATCCTTGGCCTTGGGCTTCTTCTCTTCTGGGTCTGCGCAGGCAGCTCGAGGAGGGAGAGACGCCCTTCCTCAGCCCTGGCGCACTTGGTTGCCAAGTTGAACAGCTCCAAGGAAGTGCACAGGTCTTCATGCATCGACAGCTCCTCCTTCATCTTGACATCGCACACGCCGTCGGAGAAGGCTGAGATGATGGCCTCCTTAGTCACCTTGGGAATCTTGAGGCGTGCGTTGTTGAAGCGCTGGATGTACTTCTGTAGGGTCTCCCCGGGTTGTTGCTTGATGCGGCGCATGTCGCTCACGGCGGGTGGCCGGTCGCGAGTACCTTGGAAGTTGGCGATGAAGTGGGTGCGCATCTCGTCCCAGGAGGAGATCGTGCCTGGAGCCAGGTTCAGGAGCCAGGTGCGGGCCCCGTCCTTGAGCGCCATGATAAACCAGTTCGCCATGACCTTCTCGTCTCCGTTGGCAGCTTCGATGCCCAGCTCATAGAGCTGGAGGAACTCCGCAGGGTCGGCCGTGCCATCGTAACGAGGAGGCAGGTCTGGCTTGAACTTGCCGGGCCACGCGACGCTGCATAGCTCGGTGGTGAAGGCACGGCAGCCTGCTGTGGCCACGGGAGGCCTTGGGTGACGGAGAGCTTGGTCTTGCATGTCCCCACGCGCTGCATCTGGGAGCAGCGCGGGGTCTTGACGTGCGGGAGCAGGAGCATGGTCGCGACGTGCTGGAGCAGGGAGCGCCCGAGCAGCTTCTTGCGGGCGAGGGACTTCTTGGCAGCTCTGCTCTTGCCGTGCTGGCACCTGACGAAGCGGGTTCTGCCTAGGGGCCACGCGCCTTGGAGCCATGGCGCCTTCTTGAGGAGGAGGCGGCCGGGGCGCCGCCGGAGCTTCGTCGCCCGCGCGGGGCGGTGTGCGGTGCAGCGGAACGGACGGCGCAGGAGAGCCCCCTGCGCGCGGACGAGCTCGGCGACGCGGTCGAGCCATTCTTCGTAGACGTCGTCGACGGGATGGTAGCGCAGGAGCTTGTTTGCTGCGATGAGCGCAGCTCGAGCCTCCATGGGTGTGCGGAGCACGCGGGACGAAGAACCAGCTGGGGCGATCGAGGGAGTAGCGGTGCGGCCGTCTTGCCACACGGACGGATGCTGAGACGACGCTTGCTGCTCGTCCCCCGCCGGACCGGTGGCGGCGTTGAAGGCAGGTGACGGGGAACGGCGAGGACGCCTGCCAACAGGAGCCGTCTGGGCGACGCGGGAAGCGAGAGCGGCCCGGCGCTCGGCGCGGGCCCGACGAGCGTCAGACAAGGACACGATGGTTGGAGGAGAACGGGGTGGTGGAAGACGAATTCTGGCGCACCCCTACCTGGCGCGCCAAATGTCGAATTTCGGGTTCCGGCAGACCCTTGAGGTTCAAACACTGGGGTGCATGCGGAGATTTCGCCTCCTACCTACCTGCACCCCTCCGCCTCGCTAAGATTTAAGCTATGGAAAGAACAACACAAGAGACACAGGGTTTATACTGGTTCGGGTCACCGTTGTGGTGTAATACCCTACTCCAGTGTGTGGTGTGTGGATTGCCTCTTGGGCTGATGATGATGAACAATACAAGGAAGAACAGCCTCGCGAGGGTCTGTTCTTGGCTGGGGCGATGAACTTCTGGGAGGAGTTCAATCACCCTTCTCTCTCTTTGATTCGATCTTCTCTCGATCCTCAACCTCTCGATCTCTAACCTCTCGATCTCCCCCCTCCACCTGTGGGTGGCTGGTCCTATTTATAGAGGCCCTGGTCCTCTTCCCAAATATCGAGCGGGAAGGGAGCCAACAATGGCGGGCAAATTTGAAGGGGGACAGCTAGTACCAGCTATCCTGACAAAAGTAGTCTTTGCCTGCACAAAGCTCTGGTGGTGACGCCGTCTTGGGCTCCACGATGACCTCCGTCTTGCAGTCCTCCTGGTCTTGGTCTTGTTGCACCGAAATGGCAACCTTTGCCTGATGCCTCGGTACTCTGCGGCTGCGCTTGCCCCCTTTGCACCAAAGAGGAAAGGAGGACACTTCGCGGGTTGGCACCCGCCTGGCGCCCTTGGTCGTCATGGCTTGCGTCACGGGCACCTCGTGAGGTACCCCGCCTTGATCTCTCCGCCTCCTCGCGAGCCAGCCTGATGAGGCCGTGCCTGAAGAAGCTCCGTGTCGTCCGCCCCGCGAGGCTTGGCCCCTCGCAAGGGTCTTGGGTCTGTGTTGATGAAGATGGGCCGTGCTGGGCCCCCCTTTGAGCCACGCCGCAGGCCGCAGGAAGGCAAGTCTGGGGACCCCCGTTCCCAGAACGCCGACACAAACCTATCCAACAACACCTACAAAGTACTTCTAGTTTCATACTTGTTCTAGGTAAAGCGAACGTCAAGCGTGCGTAGGGTTGTATCGGTGGTCGATAGAACTTGAGGGAATATTCGTTCTACCTTTAGCTCCTCGTTGGGTTCGACACTCTTACTTATCGAAAGAGGCTACAATTGATCCCCTATACTTGTGGGTTATCAAGACCTTTTTCTGGCGCCGTCTAATCACCGATGTTGCAGCATCACACTTACTGACCGTCTCTGCCTCAACTGTAGGATCAAAAGTATGTCTAGAGGGGGGTGATTAGACTACTTGACCAAATAAAAAATCTAGCGTTTTCCCAATTTTAAGTCTTGGCAGATTTTAGCAACTTAGCACAAGTCAAGCAATCAACCTACACATGCAAGTCTAAGAGTATAGCAGCAAAATGTAAAACATTGCACATGAAGGTAAAGGGAGGAGTTTGGAGGGAGCAAACGCAATGTAGACATGGAGATTTTTGGCGTGGTTCTGATAGGTGGTGCTATCGTACATCCACGTTGATGGAGACTTCAACCCATGAAGGGTGATACGTCCATTTTGCATCATGCTCTTATATCGATATTTAATGCATTATGGGCTGTTATTACACATTATGTCATAATACTTATGCCTATTCTCTCTTATTTTACAAGGTTTACATAAAGAGGGAGAATCCCGGCAGCTGGGATTCTGGGATGGAAACGGAGCAAATATTAGAGACCTATTCTGCACAACTTCAAAAGTCCTGAAACTTCACAGAAGATGTTTTCCAAATATATAAAAAATATTGAGAGCAAGAACTTCACCAGGGGGGCCACACCCTGCCCACGAGGGTGGGGGCGTGCCCTACCCCCCTGGGCGCGCCCCTACCTCGTGGGCCCTGAGGGAGTCCTGGATTAGGGGGTGCTCGGGTAGCCGGACTATACCTTCAGCCGGACTCCTGGACTATGAAGATACAAGATTGAAGACTTCGTCCCGTGTCCAGATGGGACTTTCCTTGGCGTGGAAGGCAAGCTTGGCGATGCGGATATTCAAGATCTCCTACCATTGTAACCGACTCTATGTAACCCTAACCCTATCCGGTGTCTATATAAACCGGAGGGTTCTAGTCCGTAGGACAACACAATCAACTCCATATACAACAATCATACCGTAGGCTAGCTTCTAGGGTTTAGCCTCCTTGATCTCGTGGTAGATCTACTCTTGTACTACCTATATCGTCAATATTAATCAAGCAGGACGTAGGGTTTTACCTCCATCGAGAGGGCCCGAACCTGGGTAAAACATCGTGTTCCCTGCCTCCTGTTACCATCCGGCCTAGACGCACAGTTCGGGACCCCCTACCCGAGATCCGCCGGTTTTGACACCGACATTGGTGCTTTCATTGAGAGTTCCTCTGTGTCGTCACCTTTAGGCCCGATGGCTCCTTTGATCATCAACAATGATGTGGTCCAGGGTGAGACCTTTCTCCCCAGACAGATCTTCGTCTTCGGCGGCTTCGCTCTGCGGGCCAATTCGCTCGGCCACTTGGAGCAGATCGAAAGCTACGCCCCTGGACATCAAGTCAGGTTTGGAAGCTTAAACTACACGGCTGACATCCGCGGAGACTCGATCTTCGACGGGTTTGAGCCACGGCCAAGCGCGCCGCGCTATCTCGAGGGGCATCATCTAGCTCTGCCTCCGGACAGTGTCCTGGAGGCCGCACACGCATCGGTTCTGACCCCTAACTCGGAGCCTATTGCGCCAATAGAGGACGAGCGGTTGGACGTCACCTCTGGGGCTGCGATCTCAAAGGCCATCGAGCCAAACGCTAGCCCCGCACTCTACACGACCCGTGACTCCGAGGATCCGGACTCCTCCCCGGACTCCGAACCCCCCACGCCCCTGCCGATCGAATCCGATTGGGCGCCGATAATGGAGTTCACCGCCGCACACATCTTTCAGCACTCGCCTTTTGGCAACATCCTGAATTCTCTTAAGTCTCTCTCTTTATTAGGAGAGCCCTGGCCGGATTACGGTCAGCGAGGGTGGGATACGGACGATGAAGAAATTCAAAGCCCACCCACCACCCACTTGGTAGCCATGGTCGACAATTTAAATGACGTGCTCAACTTCGACACCGGAGACATCGACAACATGGATGACGATGCAGGAGATACCGATGAACCAACGCCCATAGGGCATTGGACAGCCACCTCATCTCACGATGTGTACATGGTGGATACCCCTAAAGGAAGCGACAATGAGGAAAAAGGGGATGGAACGGGAGATAGACCCCCCGAAAAGCAATCAAAGCGTCAGCGTAAACGCCGATCCAAGCCCCGCCTCGATAAAAACCCAGCCATAGAGCAGGACGAGCCGGTAGACGAAGAGCAGGCCTTAGAGCAACCGTCTGAACAGGGCAACATGGATAGAGAAACCGAACATCCCTCCTCTGACGAAAACGGCATTCCGGACGACCTCACGCCGGATAAACCTATGGAGCAGAAGAATCTCCACGAGAGGCTCGTTGCAACTGCACGCAGCCTAAAAAGCAGAAGCGGAAGCTAAAAACAGCGGAAGATGCACTCCGGATTAGATGGAGCAAAGTAATCAATACCGCAGATAAATACGGCGACAGTCGCCGCACTAAAAGCTATCCGAAAAGAAAGCTACTGCCTGAATTCGACGAAGAGGCCCTAGAGCCCTCGCGTTCAAAAAATGAGAAAGCCACACGGTCGGATAGACGACCCCATAATGCGGCAAGCGGCACCGCACTTAAATCGGCATGCAACCCACTTAAGGATTCACATCATGGCCCAGTCAGGTCCATTTATGGGCCAAGAAAGCAAGCTCTAGTAAGCAATGCTATGAAGCCATCATCAGAATCCGGCACACCCAAATACAGGGGCGCCGCACACCCTCTATGTTTCACCGATGAGGTCCTGGACTATGAATTTCCAGAGGGATTCAAACCCGTAAACATAGAGGCATATGATGGAACAACAGACCCTGGAGTTTGGATCGAGGATTATATCCTCCACATACACATGGCTAGAGGAGATGATCTCCACGCCATAAAATATTTACCCCTTAAGCTTAAAGGGCCAGCCCGGCATTGGCTTAAAAGCCTTCCCGAAAACACAATTGGAAGATGGGAAGAGCTCGAGGATGCTTTCCGAGCAAACTTTCAAGGGACCTATGTCCGCCCTCCGGATGCAGACGATCTTAGTCACATAACTCAACAACCCGGAGAATCAGCTCGGCAGTTTTGGAATAGATTCCTCACTAAAAAGAATCAGATAGTCGACTGTCCGGACGCCGAAGCCTTAGCAGCTTTCAGGCATAACGTCTGAGACGAATGGCTCGCCAGACACCTCGGCCAAGAAAAGCCAAGAACAATGGCCGCACTAACAAACCTCATGACCCGCTTTTGTGCAGGGGAGGATAGCTGGTTGGCAAGGTGCAGCCCCAGCGACCCAAGTACATCCGAAACTAGGGATGGAAACGGAAAACCATGACGCAACAAGGACCATCGCTAGACTAAGGACAAAAGTCCGAAGAGCACGGCAGTCAATGCCGGATTCAAAGGCTCACGACAAAATCAGGCAAAATCGCCCCCCCCCCAGGATAACAGGGATGATCCATCCAACCTAAATAAAATCCTAGACAGGATATGTCAGATACATAGTACTCCCGGGAAGCCTGCTAACCATACCCACAGAGACTGTTGGGTTTTCAAACAATCCGGCAGACTCAATGCCGAACACAAGGGGGTCGACACACCAAGCGAAGACGAGGACGAACCCCAAAAGCAGAGCACCAGGAAACAAAAGAACTTCCCACAAGAAGTAAAAACAGTGAACTCACTTCACATAACAAAACATGCGGCGCCCGTAAAGGTACGCACCACACGGCCCATCCCCAAAGGGTCCTGCCACTGGTTGTCAAAACCGATCATCTTTGATCGGCTAGATTATTCTAGAAATATCAAGAACGCAGGCTGGACTGCCTTGATACTCGATCCAATAATTGGCGGACTCCAGTTTTCAAATGTCCTTATGGACGGCGGCAGTGGACTAAACCTGATATATCAGGATACAATCCAGCACATGGGGATAAACCCAGCAAGAATCCGTCACAGCAAAACCTCCTTTCAAGGGGTAATACCTGGTCCGGACACCCATTGCATGGGTTTTCTCCGGCTCGAAGTCATATTCGGCTCTGCCGATAACTTCCGCCGCGAAAAGCTGACCTTCCATGTCATCCCATTCTCAAGTCGCTTTCAAGCACTACTGGGACGCGAAGCTTTCGCTCGCTTTAACGCAATACCGCATTATGCATCTCTTACGCTTAAGATGCCCGGTCCACGAGGCATCATCTCTTTGGAGGGGAAGCACTAAAGTGCGCCTCCCCAAGCGGAGGACTGTGCGGCCGCTTTGACAGCCCCACAGTAAAATGGCCTCACCGGCCAAAAAACTTCGAAATAGGTCATTCAAGACCACGAACGCGGATAGACGAGTTCGGTGCAAAATCATCATTGATGCAGGCTTAGTGGCCATATACCCCCGCACTAGGGGCTCCACGCATATACAATAAGAGACAATAAAGCTCAATCTTATATATTTTACTTTATACTTTGTTTATTTTAAACTTTTTCGGCACGACCCGTTTTCAACTCAGTTCCTCTCTTTTACAGATGAACGTCGTGCAGCGCCCGTCCAAGATACGGCACAACAGAGACACAGGCGCGGACGTGCAGTAGGGACCCGTCCTAAAGGATTCTTTTTAGATTAAGACCCTGCGTAAACCTTTTTTACTGTCTCTTGTTGCTACACATCCCCTGGTTTTTTCTGGTATAACCAAGGAGGAGGCTGGCGTCTTGGCATGTGGCCACGTTAGAATTTTTGCACGTACTTGGACACTAGGGGCTTTTTTAATAAAGAGTGTTGTTTCGCCCGCACTCATAAAGACCGAACACCTTAGGGAGTGTTCGGCGTCGCGAGTTTTGGCATTATATGCATCAGCTCTGAATCATGTCTTTGGTCAAATGTTGGGTTGCCCGGCTCCTGAGTTCGGCTACCTTATGTTCCGCTCTATCGGCTAAGGTAGCACCAGGAGAACTACTGCGATTGTGCCCCGGTTCGGCCGGGCAAGCACCTCAGTAGAGAAAGCCAAAAATTGACTGTCATGATGTAGCGTGAGACTGATCAGCCACTCGATGACCTATCGGAATCTATCGGATTCCTCCGCTTTGACGAAGGGCCGCTTCCCGGTCAGGCACATACGCGCCCCGAACTCGGGCGAGCGCAGTCGCCACCAAGGGGCTACCTAAATAGTCTCACTGTCAAGCTCCTATGGCTAAGTGAAAGTGTTAAAGCATTATAGTCCGGTTGCCTGGCCTGCTGCGCTATCACCTCCTTTGTAGGACCAAGACGTTGGGTTAAGTGTGAAAATGCGTCTTCTGCGAGCACCCCCGCACTATGTGCGTGGGGGCTGAAGCCAACGATTGCCATCTTTCAGATTTTGTATATATATATCTTAAAACGGCCGACCAGGAGGTGTTCCCAATACTTGAAGGCACAAGTATAAAAAGGCCACTACAGTTTATCAAAATATTACTTTATAATTACGTATGCTATCATAACATAGCATTTTTCGAGCACTGCGTCTCTATTACACGAGCGCCTTCAAGGACTTCCTGAAAATAGTGCTCGGAGGGTACTCGGCTTTTGTTCGAATCTCGGGACGCAACAACGGTGGTCTCCATCTCCGCCCAGTATGTCTTAACATGGGCAAGAGCCATCCTAGCGCCCTCTATGCATGCTGACCTCTTCATTGCATTTATACGCGGCACCGCGTCAAGGAATTGCTGCACCAAGCTGAAATAACTCTTCGGCTCCGATCTCCCCGGCCACAGGTGACCCATGACGTACTTCATGGCGAGTCCGGACAACCTATTCAGTTCGGCCCATTGAGCCAAACGATCGTCCACCGCCAGTGGACGCTCTGGATTGTGAAACTGCGACCAGAAAAGCTTTTCCACTTCGCGATCTTTTTGATCTCGAAAGTGTTCGGTCGCATCAGCAGCACTCGCTGCCAAGTCCAGATAGGTATCCTCCACACTCCACATCCGGTCCAACGGAGCAAACTTCGGATCACAAAATTTCCTTCGCAGCATAAAGGGTTTTCCAGCCGCAATCTGTTCGGCCTGACGCAGCTCCTCCCTTGCAGCTCTCATCGCAGAGCGCGCGTCCTTGGCATTGGCAACGACCTTCTCTAAGTCCGTCTGTTTCACCTGGTCTTCTTTTTCAAGAAGTCTACAACGGTCTGTAGCGCTTTTTAACTTTTCGACCATCTCGGCCATTTCTTCCTTGCTTCGGCAATGAGCAGCCTGTTCGGCCTCCAGCTCTTCAAGGGCTTTCTTGGCGGCCGCATCACTTTCTCTGTCTTGTTCTTTAGCACGGGCAAGTTCTGCCCTAAGACTCTCCACGACGGCCGCACCATCTGCGTCAAGCACACACATCGTAAGACACAGGCATAAAAGTATTCTTACCTGATGCCGCCCGAGGAATTACATACCTTGAGCTTCATCAAGCCGCTTGTTGACAAGCGTGATGTCGGCATCTGCCACGTCCAGTTGCCGCTTTAGTTCGGCAAAATCGTCAGTTTGGCTCGGTTCCGGACACCATGCCGCCTACATTCAAAGGAAACATCTTAGACCTGGGATTATGATCCTCCGCGTGCCGTCATTTCTTGACGACGCGCAGAGTCTCAGGGGCTACCATCTACACAGGGCGCATCTTATTCATGCGCAACTGCCAAAAGTGTACATTATCTAATGTACCTCAAAACCCGTCAGTAAACTTTTGACGGCCTCATGCAATCCGCTCTCTGCGGATGAGATCCTTTCAATCACCGTGCCCATCAATGCACGGTGCTCTTCTGAGATACAAGCTCGCCCCAGTAGAATCTTTAGCTCCTCCGACCGAGCACCAGACGGTGCCGGGCTCGTCCCATGACCTCTTTCGAAGGCCGGACGCGGAGAACCTCGGGGGGCCACATAGCTATCTTCCGCCCCTGCCGGATTCGGAGAAACCCTCCGCGACGACACCTCAGGGTCACCCGCCTCACTAGGCGGCACGGCAGGGGGAGGCGTCCCGCTCTCCATCATCTTCGGAAGAAGATCCCCCAAAGACGAGCTCTGCTGAGAAGGGCTAAGGTCCGAGCTACAAGGTAAAAGTTTGGTTAATCTTCTCAGACATAAATCAAGGATTTCCCTCATCCCTCAAAAGGAAAATCCTTCTCTACTTACGGCTCGCTGGAGGGCTGATCCCCTTGAGGGCGTAGTCCGGCCGAGGAACTCCCCAGCGTCGGACCCTCTGACGAGGATTTTCTCCCACGCTTCGCGGCCATGGTTTCCGGGTCGTCAGAAGCGGCTCTCTTCTTCCCCTTAGGTGAGGAATTGTCGGTTCCTCCCTTCGGAGCAGCCTCCTTCGAGGAGGCCATAGCTTCCTTGTCCTCCCCCTCCAAAGGCATTATCTCCAGCATCCTGACTAGCACGGGATCCGGCCTGGTTTCAGGAAGGGGAGCCGGACACCTGATCAGCTTTGCCTTCGCTATCCACTCCTGTTTAAAAGGACGGCTCTTTTAGGGGCAAGTTTATGACAATTATACGGATAGAAGGTCCGGGCACAAGGTTGCTTACTTGAGTATCCGGGCGATTGCGGCTTAGGCCTGCGTCCTCGGTCAAATCCGGACACATCTCTTGTGATCCGAAGAACAGTTTATACATCTCCGCAGGCGTTGCGCCCATGAAGTTCTGGAGAGCTCGCAGTCCCTCTGGATTAAATTCCCACAGGCGAAGGGGGCGACGTTTGCCGGGCAATATTCGGCGAATCAGCATGACCTGCATCACCTTGACCAGGCTGAGGTCTCCTTCCAAGAGATCTTTAATGCGGCCCTATAAAAAGGGCACGTCTTTGGGCAAACCCCAATCTAACCCTCTGTTGACCCATGACGCCAGACGTGGTGGGGGACCCGAGCGAAAGGCAGGAGGCGCCACCCATTTGGTGCTCCGGGGAGCGGTGATATAAAACCACTCTCGTTGCCACAAGCCTAGCTCCTCTTGAAAAGAGCCCTCGGGCCATGGAGCATCAGCATTTTTGCTTATAACAACGCCTCCGCACTCTGCGTGCCGTCCCTTGATCATCTTCGGCTCCACTTTGAAGGTCTTGAGCCATAATCCGAAGTGAGGGGTAACACGGAGGAACGCTTCACACACGACAATAAACGAGGAGATATGGAGGATGGACTCCGGAGCTAAGTCATGGAATTCCAGCCCATAATAAAACAGCAGTCCCCTCACAAAGGGATCCATTGGGAAGCCCAACCCCCGAAGGAAGTGAGACATGAACACCACGCTCTCACCGGGCTGGGGATGACCTGCCCTTGAGCAGGCAACCTATGCCAAATTTCGTCGGTCAGGAACTTAGCCTCTCTCAACTTTAGCACGTCCTCCTCCGTGACGGAGGAGGGCATCCATCGGCCTTGAAGGTCGGAACCGGACATTGTCGAAGGTCCGAGGCGCCCGGAATCTGGAACCTAGGGTGTTGGAACTCGAGGCGACGAGCGAACTTGTTTTGGGATTGGAGAAAAGGATAAGGCCCTGGTTTCTTTATAAGAGGTTGAATACCAGGAGCCCTCCCCGTAACCGTTTGGGACTCGCCTTTAATCGAGAAAACATGCTAACGGGCACGATTGGGTTACCCACGTCCGTATTGATGAGAATCCCGTAAAAGGGGGGTACACGATCTCTGCTTTGACAAGACGTGCCAAGGAAACCGCCTCGCAAAACGTGCTGAGGTGGAAAAGTAAAAACAATTTGAGTAAAGGACTTGCCCGTAGTGTGATGGCGCACTGCGGAATACGTCAGCAGATTTGATTTGTGTTAATATTATTCTCTCTATGGCAATATGTGGAAGCTTATTTTGCAGAGCCGAACACTACTCTTGGTGTTTACAATCTTCTATGAAGGACTTGGAGGAGGAACCCGCCTTGCAATTCCGAAGACAATTTGCGTGCCAGACTCGTCGTCATTGAAGCCTGGTTCAGGGGCTACTGAGGGAGTCCTCGATTAGGGGGTGTTCGGGTAGCCGGACTATACCTTCAGCCGGACTCCTGGACTATGAAGATACAAGATTGAAGACTTCGTCCCGTGTCCGGATGGGACTTTCCTTGGCGTGGAAGGCAAGCTTGGCGATGCGGATATTCAAGATCTCCTACCATTGTAACCGACTCTATGTAACCCTAACCCTATCCGGTGTCTATATAAACTGGAGGGTTCTAGTCCGTAGGACAACACAATCAACTCCATATACAACAATCATACCGTAGGCTAGCTTCTAGGGTTTAGCCTCCTTGATCTCGTGGTAGATCTACTCTTGTACTACCTATATCGTCAATATTAATCAAGCAGGACGTAGGGTTTTACCTCCATCGAGAGGGCCCGAACCTGGGTAAAACATCGTGTTCCCTGCCTCCTGTTACCATCCGGCCTAGACGCACAGTTCGGGACCCCCTACCCGAGATCCGCCGGTTTTGACACCGACAGGCCCCCTGGTGGCCCTCCGGTGGCCATCTTCTGCTATATGGAGTCTTTCGATGGGAAAAAAAATAATAAGCCATCTTCTCGGACGAAACTCTGCCGCCAAGAGACAGAATCTTGGCGGAACCAATCTAGGGCTCTGGCGGAGCTGTTCCGCCGAGGAAACTTCCCTCCCGGAGGGGGAAATCATCACCATCATCATCACCAATGCTCCTCTCATCGGGAGAGGGCAATCTCCATCAACATCTTCATCAGCACCATCTCATCTCAAAACCCTAGTTCATCTCTTGTATCCAATTCTTGTCTCCAAGTCCGGGATTGGTGCTAGTAGGTTGCTAGTAGTGTTAATTACTCCTTGTAGTTGATGCTAGTTGGTTTAATTGGTGGAAGATCATATGTTCAGATCCTATATGCATATTAATACCCCTCTGATTATGAACATGTTTATGCTTTGTGAGTAGTTACTTTTGTTCTTGAGGACATGGGAGAAGTCTTGCTATTAGTAGTTATGTGAATTTGGTATTCGTTCGATATTTTGATGAGATGTATGTTGTCTCTCCTCTAGTGGTGTTATGTGAACGTCGACTACATGACACTTCACCATTATTTGGGCCTAGAGGAAGGCATTGGGAAGTAATAAGTAGATGATGGGTTGCTAGAGTGACAGAAGCTTAAACCCTAGTTTATGCGTTGCTTCGTAAGGGGCTGATTTGGATCCATATGTTTCATGCTATGGTTAGGTTTACCTTAATACTTTTTTTGTAGTTGCGGATGCTTGCAATAGAGGTTAATCATAAGTGGGATGCTTGTCCAAGTAAGGATAGTACCCAAGCACCTGTCCACCCACATACCAAATTGTCAAAGTACCAAACGCGAATCATATGAACGTGATGAAAACTAGCTTGACGATATTCCCATGTGTCCTCGGGAGCGCTTTACATCATATAAGAGTTTGTCCAGGCTTGTCCTTTGCTACAAAAAGGATTGGGCCACCTTGCTGCACTTTATTTACTTTTGTTACTTGTTGCTCGTTACAAATTATCTTATCACAAAACTATCTGTTACCACTTATTTCAGTACTTGCAGAGAATACCTTGCTGAAAACCTCTTATCATTTCCTTCTGCTCCTCGTTGGGTTCGACACTCTTACTTATCGAAAGGACTACGATAGATCCCCTATACTTGTGGGTCATCAAGACTCTTTTCTGGCGTCGTTGCCGGGGAGTGAAGCACCTTTGGTAGGTGGAATTTGGTAAGGAAAAAATTATGTAGTGTGCTGAAATTTAGTGTCACTTGTTACCATGGAAGGTAATCCTCTGTGGGGCTTGTTCGGGGTATCTTCACCCCGACCAGTAGAGCAAAGAGTTGCTCCTCAACCTACTGAACCTACTGAAAATGAAAATTAAAATGAAAATTCTTGCTTTGAAGTTCCTTCGGGTATGATAGAAAAACTGCTAGCTAATCCTTTTTTAGGAGATGGAACAAAACATCCTGATGAACATCTAACATATGTGGATGAAGTTTGTGGATTATTTAAGCTTGCAGGTGTACCCGGAGATGTTGTTAAGAAGAAGGTCTTTCCTTTATCTTTGAGGGGAGATGCATCGACATGGTATAGGCTATGTGATGATATGAGGTACTATGTGATGATATGAGGTCTTGGAATTACAAACGATTGAAATTGGAATTTCATCAGAAGTTTTATCCTATGCATCTTGTTCATCGTGATCTCAATTATATATATAATTTTTGGCCTCACAAAGGAGAAAGCATCGCTCAAGCTTGGGGGAGGCTTAAATCAATGTTATATTCATGCCCCAATCATGAGCTCTCAAGAGAAATGATTATTCAAAAAATTTATGCTTGGCTTTCTGGTAACAATCGCACCATGCTTGATACTTCTTGTGTTGGCTCTTTTATGATGAAGACTATTGAATTCAAATGGGATTTATTGGAAAGAATTAAACGCAACTATGAAGATTGGGACCTCGACAATGGTAAGGAGTCAGGTATGACACCTAGTTTTGATTGTGTTAAATCTTTTATGGATACCGATATTTTTCATAAATTTAGCACTAAATATGGACTTGACTCTAAGATAGTAGCTTCTTTCGAATCTTTTGCTGCTTATGTTGATCTCCCCAAGGAGAAGTGGTTTAAATATCATCCTCCCATAGAAGTAAAAGTAGCTGCACCTATTAAAGTTGAAGAAAAGACTACCACTTATAATGATCCTATTGTTCCTACTTCTTATGTTGAGAAACCACCTTTCCCTGTTAGGATAAAGGATCATGCTAAAGCTTCAACTGTGGTTCGTAAAAGCAATATTAAAACATATACACCTCCTGAGCAAGTTAAAGTTGAACCTAATATTGCTATTGTTAAAGATCTCTTGTCTGATAATATAGATGGGCATGTTATTTATTTCTGTAATGAAACTGCTAGAATTGCTAAACCCCGTGATAAATATAAACCTAGACCTGTGATAGGCATGCCTATTATTTCTGTTAAAATAGGACATCATTGTTATCATGGCTTATGTGATATGGGTGCTAGTGTTAGTGCAATACCTTATTCCTTATACAAAGAAGTTATGCATGATATTGCACATGCTGAGAAGGAAGATATTGATGTCACAATTAAACTTGCCAATAGAGATACTATTTCACCAATGGGAATTGTTTGAGATGTTGAAGTCTTGTGTGGGAAAACTAAATATCCTGCTGATTTTCTTGTTCTTGGTTCCCCACAAGATAGCTTTTGTCCCATTATATTTGGTAGACCCTTCTTAAATACTGTTAATGCTACCATAGATTGCAAAAGAGATATTGTTACTATCGGTTTAGATGATATGATTCATGAATTTAATTTTTCTAAATTTAGTAGACAACACCGTGAAGAAGAATTACCTAATAAGGATGAAACTATTGGTCTTGCTTCTATTGCCGTACCTCCTAGTGATCCTTTAGAACAATATTTGCTAGACCATGAAAATGACATGTTTATGAATGAAAGAAGGGAATTAGGTGAAGTATTCTTTAAATAGGAACCTATTCTTAAAAACAATTTACCTGTTGAAATCCTAGGGGATCCTCCTCCACCCAAGGGTGATCCCGTGTTTAAGGTTAAACCGTTACCTAATACTCTTGAGTATGCTTATCTTGATGAGAAAAAGATATATCTTGTTATTATTAGTGCTAACCTTTCAGAACATGAAGAAGAGAGATTATTGAAAACTCTGAAGAAGCACCGCGCTGCTATTGGGTATACTCTTGATGATCTTAAGGGCATTAGTCCCACTCTATGTCAACATAAAATTAATTTGGAAGAAGATGCTAAACCAGTTCATGATCATCAAGGCCGGCTGAATCCTGAAATGAAAGAAGTGTTAAGAAAGGAGATACTAAAGCTCCTTGAGGCAGGTATAATTTATCCCGTTGCTGATAGTCAATGGGTAAGCCCTATCCATTGTGTCCCTAAGAAGGGATGTATTACTGTTGTTCCTAATGATGAAGATGAATTGATTCCTCAAAGAATTATTACAGGTTATAGGATGGTAATTGATTTCCGCAAGTTAAATAAGGCTACTAAAAAGGATCATTACCCCTTACCTTTTATCGATCAAATGCTAGAAAGATTGTCCAAACATACACATTTTTGCTTTCTAGATGGTTATTCTTGTTTCTCTCAAATACCCGTGTCAGCTAAAGATCAATCAAAGACTACTTTTACATGCCCTTTTGGTACTTTTTCTTATAGACGTATGCCTTTTGGTTTATGTAATGCACCTGCTACCTTTCAAAGATGCATGATTGCTATATTCTCTGACTTTTGTGAAAAGATTTGTGAGGTTTTCATGGACGACTTTTCCGTCTATGGATCTTCTTTTGATGATTGCTTGAGAAACCTTGATCGAGTTTTGCAGAGATGTGAAGAAACTAATCTTGTCTTGAATTGGGAAAAGTGCCACTTTATGGTTAATGAAGGTATTGTCTTGGGGCATAAAGTTTCTGAAAGAGGTATTAAAGTTGATAAAGCCAAGGTTGATGCTATTGAAAAGATGCCATGTCCCAAGGACATTAAAGGTATAAGATGTTTCCTTGGTCATGCCGGTTTTTATATGAGGTTCATTAAGGACTTCTCAAAAATTTCTTGTCCTATGACTAATTTATTACAAAAAGATATACCATTTGTCTTTGATGATGATTGTGTAGAAGCATTTGAAATACTTAAGAAAGCATTGATCTCTGCACCTATTGTTCAGCCACCTGATTGGAATCTACCCTTTGAAATTTTGTGTGATGCTAGTGATTATGCTGTAGGTGCTGTTCTAGGACAAAGAGTTGATAAGAAACTAAATGTTATTCAATATGCTAGTAAAACTCTAGAGAATGCTCAAAGAAATTATGCTACTACTGAAAAAGAATTCTTAGCAGTTGTATTTGCTTGTGATAAGTTTAGACCTTTGTGACGCCCCCGATTCAATCGTACACTAATCATACACGCAAACGTGTACGATCAAGATCAGGGACTCACGGGAAGATCTCACAACACAACTCTACAAATAAAATAAGTCATACAAGCATCATATTACAAGCTAGGGGCCTCGAGGGCTCGAATACAAGAGCTCAATCATAGACGAGTCAGCGGAAGCAACAATATTTGAGTACAGACATAAGTTAAACAAGTTTGCCTTAAGAAGGCTAGCACAAACTAGGATGCAGATCGAAAGAGGCGCATGCCTCCTGCCTGGGATCCTCCTAACAACCCCTGGTCGTCGTTAGCGGGCTGCACGTAGTAGTAGGCACCTCTGGTGTAGTAGGAGTCGTCGTTGACGGTGGCGTATGGCTCCTGGGCTCCAACGTCTGGTCGCATTAATCGAGTATAGAAAGGGGGAAAAGAGGGAGCAAGGCAACCGTGAGTACTCATCCAAAGTACTCGCAAGCAAGGAGCTACACTACATATGTATGCATTGGTATCAAATGGAATAAGGGTATCATATGTGGACTGAACTGCAGAATGCCGGAATAAGAGGGGGATAGCTAGTCCTTTCGAATACTACGCTTCTGGTAACCTCCATCTTGCAGTAGAAGAAGAGAGTAGATGGTAAGTTCACCAAGTAGCATCGTGTAGCATAATCCTACCCGATGATCCTCCCTTCATCGCCCTGTGAGAGAGCGATCACCGGTTGTATCTAGCACTTGGAAGGGTGTGTTTTATTAAGTATCTGGTTCTAGTTGTCATAAGGTCAAGGTACAACTCCAAGTCATCATGTTACCAAAGATCACGGCTATTCGAATAGATTAACTTCCTTGCAGGGGTGCACCACATAACCCAACACGCTCGATCCCATTTGGCCGGACACACTTTCCTGGGTCATGCCCGGCCCCGGAAGATCAACACGTCGCAGCCCTACCTAAGCACAACAGAGAGGTCAGCACGCCGGTTTAAATCCTATGGCAGAGGGGTCTGGGCCCATCACCCATTGCACACCTGCACATTGCGTACACGGCCGGTGAGTAGACCTAGCAACCTCCATTACAAAGGAAGTTGCGTTACGCGGTCCAACCTGGCGCGCGCCACTCAGTCGCTGACGTCACGAAGGCTTCGGCTGATACCACGACGTCGAGTGCCATAACTGTCGCCGCGTAGATGGTTAGTGCGTATAGGCCAGTAGCTAGACTCAGATCAAATACCAAGATCTCGTTAAGCGTGTTAAGTATTCGCGAACGCCGACCAGGGCCAGGCCCACCTCTCTCATAGGTGGTCTCAACCTGCCATGTCGCTCCGCCTCAAAGTAACAGTCGGGGGCCGTCAGGAACTCAGGCCCACCACTACCTGGATGGAGCCACCTGCCCCTTCAGCCCCCATCTCCAAACAGTATCATCGGTAATGTAATAGTGTAAAGTATATAGAATATGCCCGTGATCACCTCCCGAAGTGATCACGTCCTAGTAGTATAACATGGCAGACGGACAAGAGTGTAGGGCCACTGATGATAATCTAGCATCCTATACTAAGCATTTAGGATTACAGGTAAGGTATCAACAGTTGTAGCAACAATGACAGGCTATGCATCAGAATAGGATTAACGGAAAGCAGTAACATGCTACACTACTCTAATGCAAGCAGTATAGAGGAGAGTAGGCAATATCTGGTGATCAAGGGGGGGATTGCCTAGTTGCTCTGGCAAGAAGGGGTCGTCAACACCGTAGTCGATCACAGGGGTACCGGCAGCGGTCTCGGGGTCTATCGGAAAAAGTAACGGAGGGGGAACACAATAAATAACAGAGCAATCAAAACATAACCTGACAAACGCGGTGCTAGAGGTGATCTAACGCAGGGATAGGTGATTCCGGCGAAGGGGGGAAACATCCGGGAAAATATCCCCGGTGTTTCGCGTTTTCGGACAGATGAACCAGAGGGGGAAAATTGCGTGTTCGCTATGCTAGAGATGCGTGGCGGACGGACGGGGTGCGTATCCGGGTTCTCTCGTCGTTCTGAGCAACTTTCATGTACAAAGTTTTTCCATCCGAGCTACGGTTTATTATATATTATTTTTCAAAGTTTTAATTCATTTTTAGAATTATCAGAATTAATTTAATTAGGAAATGCCATTATGATGTCAGCATGACATCAGGGTGATGTCAGCAGTCAACAGTCAGTTGACTTGGTCAAACTGACGCGTGGGTCCCGCATGTCATTGACTGCTTAGTTAATTAAGTTAATTAGCTAATTTGGTTAATTAAGCAGGATTAATTAAGTTAATGTAATTAATTAAATTAATTATTTTTATCTTAATTATTTTCTCTCTTAAAAAAACGTTCTATGGGGTGGGGCCCCCGTGTCTGTGACCAGGGGAGTCCATAGCGGGTTCTGGGCAGTGGATACGGGGCGGGCATCGGGTGCCCGCACACCCGAGCCACCAGGTGGTTGCAGGCGGGGCTGCAGAGGCGGGGTGGTCGCCGGAGCTCGGCCACGGCGAGCACGGCAGCCGCGTGGGAGGGCAGGGGTGCGTGCAGGGTCGCGCTGGGCGCGGAGAGATGGCGGGTGCGAGGGGAGCGAGCAGGCATGGCAGGGGTCAGCGCGGTGGCGCGACGCAGGACGGTGGTCAGCAGTGGGGGCGGCGGCCGCAGCGTGAAGCAGACGGCACGGCGCAGGCAGCCAAGAGTCAGGCGAGCCGCGGTGCAGGGCGGGCGCGGTGGCATGGCCGGGCGAGGACAGCGCCGGAGCAGGGGGCGGCCCCAGATGACGGCGGCCCTGGCGGGCGTGGCCAGGCGCCGCGGGACGGAGGCGATGGTGACCGGGCGTAGGCGGCTCCTGGGGCAGCGCTCGCGGCCGGTGAGCGGAGCAACGGCGACGGCGGCAGTGGAGCTCGGTAGCGGTTGGCGTGGGCGGCTCTGAGGCGGCGCGGGATGGAGCCGAGCGTGAGGGAAGAGGGCGCGGCCACGGCAGAGAGAGGAGGGAGGGGAGCTCACAAAAGGCCGACAGGGGGCTCAGGGGAGCTAGGGGGTGCCGGAGTCGACAGGATCGACGGCGAGGTAGCGGCGTCGTCCCACGAAGGGGATCGAGGCAGACGGTGGCGATGATGTGTACGTCGACGTGGTGGCCTCCCGGCCTCGATCCAGCGGCGCAGACGAAGCAGGGGTCGACAACGGTCCTCCCAGCGAGATCCCAGGCGGCAGGGTGAGTGCGCGGGCGGGCGAGGTCGACGGCAGCCATGGCGATGTGCGGCGGTGGAGTCGGGGCGGATCCCCTCGATCCAGATCGAGAGGAGGCAGAGGGAGTCCGGCGGGGAGGGCGGCGAGGTGGTTTCGACGCGGGGGGCTCCTGGCAGCAGCGGTTGGCGGGTAGCGCGAGGGGCAAGCGCCTCCTGTACGGTGCACATCGTGCGTTAGTGGGAGGGTGGAGGCGCCAGGAGGGGAGCGAGGGGAGATATGGGTGGAGTGGGGATCGTGGGGGTGTGGGCTAGGTCATATGAGGGGCACCGGGTTGGGCCGATCGGACCTGGCGGGTTGCCTTGGCCATTTGGACCAAGTGGCCTAGGGGTCTTTTTCTTTCTTTCTTTTTGGTTTTTCTGTTTTATTTATTTCACCATTGCTTTCTATTTATTTCTGCTAGCAAACCAATTTTGTTAAAAGTGCCACTGGACTGCCACAAAAGTTTGGGAGTAAGATGATTTCATTTTAATTTTACTTAAATAGGAATGATTTAAACGGTGCTGTTTTGGGTTCTGTTTTGGATGCTAGGGTCAATTTGGGCATTTTAGTTATGTTGTTTTCCTAATCACAAATGACTATGGAATATTTGCAAAAATATGAACTATTTAGTTTTGCAGTTTGAAGAAGTATTTTATTTAACTTAATATTAAATTTGAATTTGAACTTGGTTTGAATCAATGCGAGCTTATCAACAGTAACCATGGTGACGTGGCATCATTAGTAGAGGGTTACTGTAGCTTAAATATCCGGGCGTCACAACCTTATATTGTTGATTCTAAAGTAACTATTCACACTGATCCTGCTGCTATTAAATATCTTATGGAAAAGAAAGATGCTAAACCTAGACTTATTAGATGGGTTCTCTTGCTACAAGAGTTTGATTTGCATATTGTTGATAGAAAAGGAGCTGAGAACCCCGTTACAGACAACTTGTCTAGGTTAGAAAATGTGCTTGATGACCCACTACCTATTGATGATAGCTTTCCTGATGAGTAATTAAATGTCATAAATGCTTCTCATATTGCTCCATGGTATGCTGATTATGCTAATTACATTGTTGCTAAGTTTATACCACCTAGTTTCACATACCAGCAAAAGAAAAAGTTCTTCTATGATTTGAGGCATTACTTTTGGGATGACCCACATCTTTATAAAGAAGGAGTAGATGGTGTTATTAGACGTTGTGTTCCTGAGCATGAACAGGAACATATCCTATGCAAGTGTCACTCCGAAGCTTATGGGGGACACCATGCTGGAGATAGGACTGCACATAAGGTACTGCAATCTGGTTTTTATTGGCCTACTCTCTTCAAGGATGCCCGTAAGTTTGTCTTATCTTGTGATGAATGTCAAAGAATTGGTAATATTAGTATACGTCAAGAAATTCCTATGAATTATTCACTTGTTTATTGACCATTTGATGTTTGGGGCTTTGACTATATGGGACCTTTTCCTTCCTCTAATGGTTATACACATATTTTAGTTGTTGTTGATTACGTTACTAAGTGGGTAGAAGCTATTCCAACTAGTAGTGCTAATCATAACACTTCTATTAAAATGCTTAAAGAAGTTATTTTTCCAAGGTTTGGAGTCCCTAGATATTTAATGACTGATGGTGGTTCACATTTTATTCATGGTGCTTTCCGTAAAATGCTTGCTAAATATGATGTTAATCATAGAATTGCATCTCCTTATCACCCTCAGTCTAGTGGTCAAGTAGAATTGAGTAATAGAGAACTCAAATTAATTTTGCAAAAGACTGTTAATAGGTCTAGAAAGAATTGGTCCAAGAAACTTGATGATGCATTATGGGCCTATAGAACTGCATATAAAAATCCTATGGGTATGTCTCCGTATAAAATGGTCTATGGAAAAGCATGTCACTTACCTCTCGAACTAGAACACAAGGCTTATTGGGGTATTAAAGAACTTAATTATGATTTTAAACTTGCCGGTGAGAAGAGGTTATTTTATATTAGCTCACTTGATGAATGGAGAACCCAAGCCTACGAAAATGCCAAGTTGTTTAAAGAAAAAGTTAAAAGATGGCATGACAAAAGGATACAAAAGCGTGAGTTTAATGTAGGTGATTATGTATTGCTATACAACTCTCGTTTAAGATTTTTTGCAGGAAAACTTCTCTCTAAATGGGAAGGTCCTTACGTTATCGAGGAGGTCTACCATTCCGGTGCCATAAAAATCAACAACTTCGAAGGCACAAATCCGAAGGTGGTGAATGGTCAAAGAATCAAACATTATATCTCAGGTAATCCCATAAATGTTGAAACCAATGTTATTGAAACCGTAACCCCGGAGGAATACATAAGGGACATTTTCTGGAATGTTTCAGACTCCAAAAAGGAATAGGTATGTGGTACGGTAAGTAAACCGACTCCAAAACAATTTTAAGGCAATATTTCTCCGTTTTGGAATATTTAGAAAAATAGAAAAATAAGCAGCAGTCCGGGAAGGACACGAGGCCTCCACGAGGGTGGAGGGCGCGCCCCCTACCTCGTGGGCACCTCGTGTCCTCTCCGGACTCCGCTTTCGTACACGACACGTATTTTGGTCGGTAAAAATTCATTATATAATCTCCCGGGGATTTTGACTCCCGTATCACGCAAAAATCTCCTGTCTTTGTTTCGAGCTGTTTTCTGTCATGGTTGTCAAGGCCAGGCACTATGTAATTTCCCTCCTCCAACCATGAGGGCAACGATGCTTGGCTAATGAAGATAGAGCTGAAGAGAGAAGAACCCATGGAGATCAACAAGGATGAAGGGATCAAGAAGGCCCTGGAGGACCAAGTTCCGGCAACAGAAGACACCCTTCAACTGGATCACAATCTTCTTACCCCAATAGAAATCGAAGCTTTCAAGATGATTGAGTTAGCTCGTATACAAAATAAGTATCTCAAACGTGAAAATATTTTTTTGAAGGAGCATATCATCGCACTCAAGGGCATTATCCGCAAGTTAGAAGACCTCCTACGCTCGATGTGCGACTATCCATCATCAACATCGCCACCTTCTTCACCAACAAAGGAGACATAATCACATGGGTATGGGCACTCCACTTGGCAACTGCCAAGCTTGGGGGAGTGCCCCGATATCGCATCACCATCACTTTTATCTTTACCATTTTTCTTAGTTCGATACTTTTGGTAATATCTTGATTTAGTAGAATAAAAGTTCTTAGTATGATCTAGTTGTGAGTTTTGCTTTATTATTCTTCTATGTAATCGAGTCCGTGAGCTATATAATAAAGATTAGTGTTGAGTCAAGGGCTTGATTATTTTGCCATGATCCTAAGTGAATAAAAGAAAAGAGAAAGAAATAAAAAGAAACAAAGAGATCATGTAAGTCTTATGGAGAGTAATGAGCTCACATAGAAAGAGTATGATGAATAAAAGTTATTGAGGGTTGACAAACACAGTTTTGGTCATCGTTGCAATTAATAGGAAGTAATAAAGAAAGAGAGGTCTTCACATATAAATATACTATCTTGGACATTTTTTATGATTGTGAGCACTCATTAAAATATGACATGCTAAAGAGTTGACATTGGACAAGAAAGACAATGTAATGGGTTATGTTTTCTTACATCTGAGATAAATTATATTGTCTTGGATCTTCCAACATGATGAGCTTTCCTTTCCCCAAATGCTAGCCAAATTCATTGCACCAAGTAGAGATACTACTTGTGCTTCCAAATACCCTTAAACCAGTCTTGCCATAAGAGTCCACCATATCTACCTATGGATTGAGTAAGATCCATCAAGTAAGTTGTCATCGGTGCAAGCAACAAAAATTGCTCTCTAAATATGTATGATTGATTGGTGTGGAGGAAATAAGCTTTATACGATCGTGTGATATGGAAGTAATAAAAGCGACAGACTGCATAATAAAGGTCCATATCACAAGTGGCAATATAAAGTGACGTTCTTTCGCATTAAGATTTTGTGCATCCAACCATAAAAGTGCATGACAACCTCTGCTTCCCTCTATGAAGGGCCTATCTTTTACTTTTATCTCCTACATTGCATAAGAGTCATGGTGATTTTCACCCTTCATTTTTACAGTTTATCCTTTGGCAAGCACAATATGTTGGAAAGATCCTAGTATATATGGCTAATTGGATGTTAGTTTTCATGAACTATTACTGTTGACATCACCCTTGAGGTAGAACGTTGGGAGGCAAAACTATAAGCCCCTATCTTTCTCTGTGTCCGATTAAAACTCCATACCCATAAGTATTGTGTGAGTGTCAGCAATTGTGAAAGATTATATGATAGTTGAGTATGTGGACTTGCTGAAAAGCTCTTATACATTGACTCTTTCCTATGTTATGATAAATTGCAATTGCTTCAATAACTGAGATTATAGTTTGTTAGTTTTCAATGAAGTTTACGATTCATACTTGATATTGTGATTGAATTATTACTCTAGCATTAGAGATTATATGACAAAGAATTATATGAGTTGTTGTTCTAAGAATGATCCTGATGCCCTCATGTCCGTATTTTATTTTTATCGACACCTCTATCTCTAAACATGTGGACATATTTTTCGATTTCGGCTTTTCGCTTGAGGACAAGCGAGGTCTAAGCTTGGGGGAGTTGATACATCCATTTTGCATTATGCTTTTATATCGATATTTATTGCATTATGGGCTGTTATTACACATTATGTCACAATATTTATGCCTATTCTCTCTTATTTTACAAGGTTTACATAAAGAGGGAGAATGCCTGCAGCTGGGATTCTGGGCTGGAAATGGAGCAAATATTAGAGACCTATTCTGCACAACTCCAAAAGTCTTGAAACTTGACGGAAGATGTTTTCCAAATATATAAAAAATATTGAGAGCAAGAACTTCACCAGGGGGCCACACCCTGCCCATGAGGGTGGGGGCGCGCCCTACCCCCCTGGGCGCGCCCCCTACCTCATGGGCCCCCCTGGTGGCCCTCCGGTGGCCATCTTCTGCTATATGGAGTCTTTCGATGGGAAAAAATAATAAGCCATCTTCTCGGACGAAACTCTGCCGCCACGAGGCGGAACCAATCTAGGGCTCTGGCGGAGCTGTTCTGCCGGGGAAACTTCCCTCCCGGAGGGGGAAATCATCGCCATAATCATCACCAAAGCTCCTCTCATCGGGAGAGGGCAATCTCCATCAACATCTTCATCAGCACCATCTCATCTCAAAACCCTAGTTCATCTCTTGTATCCAATTCTTGTCTCCAAGTCCGGGATTGGTGCTAGTAGTGTTAATTACTCCTTGTAGTTGATGCTAGTTGGTTTAATTGGTGGAAGATCATATGTTCAGATCCTATATGCATATTAATACCCTTCTGATTGTGAAGATGTTTATGATTTGTGAGTAGTTACTTTTGTTCCTGAGGACATGGGAGAAGTCTTGCTATTAGTAGTCATGTGAATTTAGTATTCGTTCGATATTTTGATGAGATTTATGTTGTCTCTCCTCTAGTGGTATTATGTGAACGTCGACTACATGACACTTCACCATTATTTGGGCCTAGAGGAAGGCATTGGGAAGTAATAAGTAGATGATGGGTTGCTAGAGTGACAGAAGCTTAAACCCTAGTTTATGCGTTGCTTCGTAAGGGGCTGATTTGGATCCATATGTTTCATTCTATGGTTAGGTTTACCTTAATACTTTTGTTGTAGTTGCGGATGCTTGCAATAGAGGTTAATCATAAGTGGGATGCTTGCCCAAGTAAGAACAGTACCCAAGCACCGGTCCACCCACATACCAAATTATCAAAGTACCGAACGCGAATCATATGAACGTGATGAAAACTAGCTTGATGATATTCCCATGTGTCCTCGGGAGCGCTTTACATCATATAAGAGTTTGTCCAGGCTTGTCCTTTGCTACAAAAAGGATTGGGCCACCTTGCTGCATTTTATTTACTTTTGTTACTTGTTGCTCGTTACAAATTATCTTATCACAAAACTATCTGTTACCACTTATTTCAGTACTTGCAGAGAATACCTTGCTAAAAACCGCTTATCATTTCCTTTTGCTCCTCGTTGGGTTCGACACTCTTACTTATCAAAAGGACTACGATATATCCCCTATACTTGTGGGTCATCAAAGGGTAACGGTTGCGCAAGTCCACGGAGGGCTCCACCCACGAAGGGTCCATGAAGAAGCAACCTTGTCTATCCCACCATGTCCATCGCCCACGAAGGACTTTCCTCACTTGGTAGATCTTCACGAAGTAGGCGATCTCCTTGCCCGTACAAACTCCTTGGTTCAACTCCACAATCTTGTCGAAGGCTCCCAAGTGACACCTAACCAATCTAGGAGACACCACTCTCCAAAAGGTAATAGATGGTGTGTTGATGATGAACTCCTTGCTCTTGTGCTTCAAATGATAGTCTCCCCAACACTCAACTCTCTCTCACATATTTGGACTTCGTGGAAAGATGATTCGAGTGGAAAGCAACTTGGGGAAGGCTAGAGATCAAGATTCTTATGGTTGGAATGGAATATCTTCGTCTCAACACATGAGTAGGTGGTTCTCTCTCAAAAAATGTATGCTAGAAGTGTAGGCACGTTCTGATGGCTCTCTCCATGAATGAAGAGTGGGTGGAGGGGTATTTATAGCCTCCACACAAAATCTAACCGTTACACACAATTCACCAAACTCGGTGGGACCAAATCATGAAACTTGGTCGGATCGATTTAGTTCAAAATGTGAACATTAGGCTTTTCGGTGGGACCGAAAAGTCAACTCGGTGGGACCGATTTCATTAGGGTTAGGGCATAACGTAATCTCGGTGAGACCGATCACATAATTAAACTCGGTAAGACCGATTCCTGTAAAAGGCAAACAGAGAGTTGGTCAGGCAAACTCGGTGGGACCAAATCGCTCATTTCGATGAGACTGAAACGGCACGAAAGGGAAACAAAGAGTTTGTATTGCGAACTCAGTGGGACCGATTGCTCATCTCGGTTAGGCCGAAATGTTACGAGGGAAAACAGAGAGTTTGCAATCCCATCTCGGTGAGACCAAGATCCCTATCGGTGGGATCGAACTGATTAGGGTTTCTGGCAATGGCTATGTCAAATGAACTTGGTGGCGCCGGATAGATCTAATCTGTGGGGCCGAGTTTGACTTTTGGTTTTGGACATATGTGGATATGAGAAAGTGGTTGAGGTTTTTGGATCATATCACTAAGAATTTTGAGCAAGCAAGCCATTAAGCAACACATCATCCCCTTTTAATAGTATTGGCTTTTCCTATGGACTCAATGTGATCTTGGATCACTAAAATGAAAAAGGTAGAGTCTTGAGCTTTAGCCAATATGTGTCCTTAGCATTTTGAGGGGTCCACATTCCTAGTCCATGCCATGCAAATCATTGAACTTTCTAAAATGATCATCTTGAAAGAGCATTAGTTCAATGAGCTATATGTTGTTAGGAATTACCAAAACCGCCCAGGGATAGTTGCACTTTCATCAACCCATTTTGTGAACTTGTCAATCACAACAAAAAAGTGAGTCTTTTTGTCTTTGGAACTTTTGAAAGGTCCAACCATATCTAGCCCCCAGACTGCAAACGACCAAGTAATTGGAATCACCCGTAATTCTTGAGCCGGCACATGAGCTCGTTTTGAAAATTTCTGATAGCCATCAAATTTATTGACCAAATCCTCTGCATTAGCATGAGCCGTCAACCAATAAAACCCATGATGGAAAGCCTTGGCTACAGGAGATTTAGAGTCGGCATGATGACCACAATCTCTTTCGTGAATCTCTCGTAGGATCTCACGGCCCTCTTCAGGAGAAACACAACGTTGAAACGCCCTTGAGACACTGCAATGATACAACTCTCCATTGACCATAGTCATTGACTTAGACCGCCGGGTTATCTGTCTGGCTAAAGTTTTATCTTCAAATAACTCACCCCGGGGCATATAAGCCAAATACGGAACTGTCCAATCAGGAATAGCATGAAGAGCCACCACCAATTGTGCCTCTGGGTCAGGAATAGCAATATATTCCTCTATAGGCAATTTGACTGAAGGGTTATGCGGAATATCAAGGAAAATGTTAGGTGGCACCGGCTTACGCTGGGACCCTAACCGGCTCAAAGCATCAGCAGCCTCATTCTTCCTGCGATCCACATGTTCCACTTGATAACCTTTGAAATGACCAGCAATAGCATCAACCTCGCGGCGGTAAGCCGCCATGAGTGGGTCCTTGGAATCCCAAGTGCTTGAAACTTGCCGAGCCACCAAATCTGAGTCACCGAAACACCTCACCTGGCTTAGATTCATCTCTTTAGCCATCCGAAGACCATGGAGAAAGGCTTCATACTCAGCTGCATTGTTAGTACAAGGCAACATCAACCTTAGAACATAACAAAAATTATCACCTCATGGGGAAGTCAAGACAACTCCAGCCCCCGAGCCCTCCAACTGCCTGGATCCATCGAAGTGAATAGTCCAATATGTGCTATCCGGCTTCTCCTCAGGCATCTGTAGCTCTGTCCAATCATTGATGAAATCCACAAGTGCTTGAGACTTGATAGCCGTCCGAGGCATATATTTCAAACCATGGGGTCCAAGCTCAATGGCCCATTTAGCTACCCGACCTGTGGCCTCTCTATTCTGAATAATATCCCCTAAAGGAGCAGAACTAACCAAAGTGATGGGATGACCAAGGAATATTGTTTGAGCTTTCAACTAGCCATGAACACCCCATATACCAACTTCTGCCAATGCGAATATCTCTGCTTGGATTCAATGAGCACCTCACTGATGTAATAAACCGGTCATTGAACCAGATATTCCTTGCCTGATTCCTTCCTTTCCACAACAATGGCCACACTGACATCTCGGCTATTGGCAGCCACATATAACAGCAACGGCTCTTTATCAATAGGAGCAGCAAGGATCGGTGGCTCAGCTAATTGTTTCTTCAAGGCTTCAAACGCCTGATCAGCAGCATCACTCCAGACAAAGTGATCTGTTTTCTTCATCATCTGGTACAGAGGGATAGCTTTTTCTCCCAACTGGCTTATGAACCGGCTTATGGCCGCACTACACCCCGCCAGACGTTGAACATCATTAATACACGCCGGTTTAGCCAAAGAAGTGATGGCCTTGATTTTCTCCGGGTTAGCTTCGATGCCCCGTTTAGAGACCAAAAAACCCAAAAGCTTGCCTGTTGGTACACCAAAGACACATTTGGCCGGGTTAAGCATCATCTTGTAAACCTGGAGATTGTCAAAGGTCTCTTTCAAATCATCTATCAAGGTTTCCTTCTTCCTAGACTTCACAACAATATTGTCCACATAAGCATGAACATTGCATCCAATCTGATCATGAAGGCAATTTTGAACACACCGTTGTCCGCTGGTAAGTCTCCTGGGCAATCTTGAGCCCAAAAGGCATAGACACATAGCAGAAGGCTCCAAAGGGAGTGATAAAGGTTGTCTTCTCCTGGTCCTTAACTACCATCTTGATCTGATGATACCCAGAATAAGCATCCAAGAAACTCAAACACTCACAACCCGCCGTAGCATCAATAATCTGATCAATACGAGGGAGAGCGAAAGGATCAGCCGGACAGGCCTTATTATGCTCTGTGTAATCCACACACATGCGCCAAGTATCATTTTTCTGAAGTACTAGCACCGGGTTAGCCAACCATTCAGGGTGAAAAACTTCAACAATGAACCCAGCTGCCAAGAGTCGGGCCACTTCTTCACCAATGGCCTTACGTCTCTCCTCATTAAATCGATGAAGGAATTGCTTGACCGGTTTAAACTTCGGATCAATATTGAGAGTGTGCTCAGCGAGTTCCCTCGGTACACCTAGCATATCTGAAGGTTTCCAGGAAAAGATGTCCTGGTTCTCACGGATGAACTCGATGAGCGCGCCTTCCTATTTTGGATCCAGATTGGCACTGATGTTGAACTGCTTGGATGAATCGCCAGGAACAAAATCAGCCAACTTAGTGTCATCTGCCGACTTAAACTTCAATAGAGGGTCATGCTCTATGGTTGGGTTCTTCAAAGGTGTCATGTCCACCGGGTCAACATTATCTTTGTAAAACTTTAGCTCTTCTGTTGCACAAACAGACTCAGTATAGGAAGCATCACCCTCTTCACATTCCAAAGCTACCTTCCTGTTCCCATGCACTGTAATGGTACCCTTGTAACTTGGCATCTTGAGCTGCAGATAAACATAACAGGTCCTCGCCATGAACTTAGCATAAGTCGGCCGCCCAAGCAAAGCGTGATAAGGTCTCTTAATCTTAACCACATCAAAGGTTAATGTCTCAACTCAGGAATCGTGATCATCACCAAAAGCCACTTCCAAAGTATCTTGCCCACCGGATACGCCGACTTACCAGGCACCACGCCATGAAAAACAGTGTTAGACAGCTTAAGATCTTTGTCAGTCAAAATCATACAACGAAAAGTTTCATAGTAAAGGATATTGATACTGCTGCCTCCATCCATGAGAACTTTAGTGAACTTGTAACCTCCAAGCTGAGGCGCCACCACCAAAGCTAAGTGACCTGGATTGTCAACCCGGGGCTGGTGATCCTCACGACTCCAAAGGATAGGATGTTCAGACCATCGTAAGTAGCGGGGAATCGCCGGCTCAACTGCGTTCACCGCCCTTTTGTGAATCTTCTGGCCCCATTTACACAAACCCGTAGTGAACACATGGTAATGTCCACTATTCAACTACTTCGGATTACTCTGATAACTAGATTGCTGTTGCTGACTCCCTTGGCCAGACGGCTGATTAAAACCACCTTGATTGCCTTGGCCTTGGAAACCAACGTTTGAACCGCCACACCAAAGCCAGGCCCATGCGAGCCGGACCCTGAACCGCCATTCGGTCCATGATTATTCTGGAAAAATTGGAATTCCTATACTCCCTCATGATGAAGCAATCCTTCCATAGATGATTGGACGGCTTCTCATGTATGCCATGCTTTGGGCAAGGCTGGTTCATCATGGCTTCAAGGTTGAACTTTGGCCCTCCAAACCGGGGCGGCTTTCCATTGGGATGCTGATTATTGATAACCCACAAGTATAGGGGATCGCAACAGCTTTCGCGGGTAGAGTATTCAACCCAAATTTATTGATTCGACACAAGGGGAGCCAAAGAATATTCTCAAGTATTAGTAGCTGAGTTGTCAATTCAACCACACCTGGAAACTTAGTATCTGCAGCAAAGTGTTTAGTAGCAAAGTAATATGATAGTGGCGGTAGCGGCAACAAAAGTAAAGACAACAGTAGCAGCGGGAAAGTAAATAAGCGAGAACCAGTATATGGAAAACTCGTACGCACCGGATCAGTGATGGATAATTATGCTGGATGCGGTTCATCATGTAACATTCATAACATAGGGTGACACAGAACTAGCTCCAATTCATCAATGTAATGTAGGCATGTATTCCGTATATAGTCATACGTGCTTATGGAAAAGAACTTGCATGACATCTTTTGTCCTACCCTCCCATGGCAGCGGGGTCCTATTGGAAACTGAGGGATATTAAGGCCTCCTTTTAATAGAGAACCGGTACAAAGCATTAGCACATAGTGAATACATGAACTCCTCAAACTATGGTCATCACCGGGAGTGGTCCCGATTATTGTCACTTCGGGGTTGCCGGATCATAACACATAGTAGGTGACTATAGACTCGCAAGATAGGATCAAGAACTCACATATATTCATGAAAACATAATAGGTTCAGATCTGAAATCATGGCACTCGGGCCCTAGTGACAAGCATTAAGCATAGCAAAGTCATAGCAACATCAATCTCAGAACATAATGGATACTAGGGATCAAACCCTAACAAAACTAACTCGATTACATGATAAATCTCATCCAACCCATCACCGTCCTGCAAGCCTACGATGGAATTACTCACGCACGGCGGTGAGCATCATGAAATTGGTGATGGAGGATGGTTGATGATGACGACGGTGACGAATCCCCCTCTCTGGAGCCCCGAACGGACTCCAGATCAGCCCTCCCGAGAGGTTTTAGGGCTTGGCGGCGGCTCCGTATTGTAAAACGCGATGATTTCTTCTCTCTGATTTTTTTTCTCTCCGAAAGCAAATATATAGAGTTGGAGTTGGCGTCGGAGGGTTTCCAGGGGGCCCACGAGGTAGGGGCGTGCCTGTGATGGCCTGGCTTATTAGGGATGATAGACTACTCATATCAATAAGGAATTCCTTCTTTTCTGGGAGCCCATCGGACAGAACTCCAAAGTTAAGCGTGCTCAGCTTGGAGTAGTGTCAGGATGGATGACCGATCGAGAAATTGCACCCGAGTGCGCACGAGTGAGGACAAAGTGCGCAGAGAAGACTAGTATTGATCTGTGGGGCCAGTCTAGATCCCGCCATGAGTAACGACCACCGGCGGGTGTGTCCGGGGCGTTACAAGTTGGTATTAGAGCCGACCCTCATGGTTACACGGATGTTCGCGGGCAGGTGCGCGATCATGTTGTTCATGACGTTTGTGACCCGTCCTGGCACCCGGCATGGCACATGTACCGGACTGGATGCACAGACGTATGTGCCAAGAGGGAACGTTCATGTGGCCCGATGAGGACGTCGGTTCCTCTGAGTGGGGGTGTATGTGATGGCCTGGCTTATTAGGGATGATAGACTACTCATATAAATAAGGAATTCCTTCTTTTCCGGGAGCCCATTCGGACAGAACTCCAAAGTTAAGCGTGCTCAGCTTGGAGTAGTGTCAGGATGGGTGACCGATCGGGAAGTTGCTCCCGGGTGCGCACGAGTGAGGACAAAGTGCGCAGAAAAGACTAGTATTGATCTGTGGGCCCAGTCTAGATCCCGCCAGGAGTAACGACCACCGGCGGGTGTGTCCGGGGAGTTACAGCGCCCTAGGGGGGGGAGCCTGTGACGCCCTGAGACCGTTGTGCTAGATGTCCTCCAGTTATTCGCTGCTGTTACCTTGTCTTTTTCTTGCATGTCATGCATCACATATCATGTCATCATGTGCATTTAATTTGCATACATGTTCGTCTCATGCATCCGAGCATTTTCCCCGTTGTCCGTTTTGCAATCCGGCGCTCCTATGCCACCCGGTGTCCCTTTCTACCTTTTTTTCGTGTGCGGGTGTTAAACGTTTTCGGATTGGACCGAGACTTGTCATGCGGACTTGGTTTACTACCGGTAGACCACCTGTCAAGTTTCGTGCCATTTGGACTTCGTTTGATAGTCCAACGGTTAACCGAGGGACCGAAAAGGCCTCGTGTGTGTTGCAGCCCAACACCCTTCCAAAGTGGCCCATAACCCACCTAAGACCTCTCCATCATCTCGGTCGTTCGATCACGATCGCGTGGTCAAAAACCGCACCTCATTTGGAGCCTCCTAGCTCCCTCTACCTATAAATATGTGTGCCTCCCGGATTTTTCACGCAGACGAAACCCTAGCCCCGCTCCTCCTCGCCGCCGGACGCATCTAGCCGCCACCTCACTACGGCGAATAGCATCGCGCCACGTCAGTGCCGTCGTGCCCTCCTCCAATCCCACCTCGCCACGTCGCCAGCGTCGCGCCTCCTCTCTCTCCCCGCACCGCCGTGGCCCTGCGGGCCCACGGCCGGCCCGTCCGGCCCGACCGCGCGACCCGCGCCTGAGCTCCTCCCGCACCGCCCGTCCATTGGCGCTCGCCAGCGCGAACGCCTCTCCGCCGCCCTGCGTGCCCAGCATGTTGGAAATATGCCCTAGAGGCAATAATAAAATGGTTATTATTATATTTCTTTGTTCATGATAATTGTCTATTGTTCATGCTATAATTGTGTTATCCGGAAATCGTAATACATGTGTGAATACATAAACCACAACACGTCCCTAGTGAGCCTCTAGTTGACTAGCTCATTGATCAAAAGATAGTCATGGTTTCCAGACTATGGACATTGGATGTCATTGATAACGGGATCACATCATTAGGAGAATGATGTGATGGACAAGACCCAATCCTAAGCATAGCTCAAAGATCGTGTAGTTCGTTTGCTATAGCTTTTCCGAATGTCAAGTATCATTTCCTTAGACCATGAGATTGTGCAACTCCCGGATACCGTAGGAGTGCTTTGCGTGTGCCAAACGTCACAACGTAACTGGGTGACTATAAAGGTACACTACAGGTATCTCCGAAAATGTCTGTTGGGTTGGCACGAATCGAGACTGGGATTTGTCACTCCGTATGACGGAGAGGTATCTCTGGGCCCACTCGGTAATGCATCATCATAACGAGCTCAATGTGACTAAGTGGTTGATCATGGGATCATGCATTACGGTACGAGTAAAGTGACTTGCCGGTAACGAGATTGAACGAGGTATTGGGATACCGACGATCGAGTCTCGGGCAAGTAACGTACCGATTGACAAAGGGAATTGTATACGGATTGATTGAATCCTCGACATCATGGTTCATCCAATGAGATCATCGAGGAGCATGTGGGAGCCAACATGGGTATCCAGATCCCGCTGTTGGTTATTGACCGGAGAGTCGTCTCGGTCATGTCTGCGTGTCTCCCGAACCCGTAGGGTCTACACACTTAAGGTTCGGTGACGCTAGGGTTGTTGAGATATTAGTATATGGTAACCCGAAAGTTGTTCGGAGTCCCAGATGAGATCCCGGATGTCACAAGGAGTTCCAGAATGGTCCGGAGGTGAAGATTTATATATAGGAAGTCAAGTTTCGGCCATCGGGAAGGTTTTCGGGGTAATCGGTATTGTACCGGGACCACCGGAAGGGTCCCGGGGGTCCACCGGGTGGGGCCACCTATCCCAGAGGGCCCCATGGGCTGAAGTGGGAGGGGAACCAGCCCCTAGTGGGCTGGTGCGCCCCCCCATGGGCCTCCCCCTATGCCTAGGGTTGGAAACCCTATGGGTGGGGGGCGCCCCACTTGCCTTGGGGGGCAAGCCAACCCCTTGGCCGCCCCCCCTTGGAGATGGCATCTCCTAGGGCCGGCGCCCCCTAGGGGTCCTATAAATAGTGGGGGGAGGGAGGGAAGCCGCACCCTAGCCCCTGGCCTCTCCCTCTCCCTCCCGTGACACTCCTCCATCTCCCTGTGCTTGGCGAAGCCCTGCCGAGATCACCGTTGCTTCCACCACCACGTCGTCGTGCTGCTGGATCTTCATCAACCTCTCCTTCCCCCTTGTTGGATCAAGTTGGAGGAGACGTCTTCCCAACCGTACGTGTGTTGAACGCGGAGGTGCCGTCCGTTCGGCGCTAGGTCATCGGTGATTTGGATCATGACGAGTACGACTCCATCAACCCCGTTCTCTTGAAAGCTTCCGCGCGCGATCTACAAGGGTATGTAGATGCACTCCTTTCTCCCTCATTGCTAGATGACTCCATAGGTTGATCTTGGTGATGCGTAGAAAATTTTAAAAATTCTGCTACGTTCCCCAACAGTGGCATCATGAGCTAGGTCTATGCGTAGTTTCTATGCACGAGTAGAACACAAAGCAGTTGTGGGCGTGGATATTGTCAATTTGCTTGCCGTTACTAGTCTTATCTTGATTCGGCGGCATCGTGGGATGAAGCGGCCCGGACTGACCTTACACGTACGCTTACGTGAGACTGGTTCCACCGATTGACATGCACTAGTTGCATAAGGTGGCTGGCGGGTGTCTATCTCTCCCACTTTAGTCGGATCGGATTCGATGAAAAGGGTCCTTATGAAGGGTAAATAGAAATTGGCATATCACGTTGTGGTTTTGGCGTAGGTAAGAAACGTTCTTGCTAGAAACCTATAGCAGCCACGTAAAAACTTGCAACAACAATTAGAGGACGTCTAACTTGTTTTTGCAGCATGTGCCGTGTGATGTGATATGGCCAAAAGGATGTGATGAATGATATATGTGATGTATGAGATTGATCATGTTCTTGTAATAGGAATCACGACTTGCATGTCGATAGTACGACAATCGGCAGGAGCCATAGGAGTTGTCTTTATTTATTTATGACCTGCGTGTCAACATAAACGTCATGTAATTACTTTACTTTATTTCTAAAGCGTTAGCCATAGTAGTAGAAGTAATAGATGACGAGACAACTTCAAGAAGACATGATGATGGAGATCATGGTGTCATGCCGGTGACAACGATGATCATGGAGCCCCGAAGACGGAGATCAAAAGGAGCAAATGATATTGGCCATATCATGTCACTATTTGATTGCCTGTGATGTTTATCATGTTTTACATCTTATTTGCTTAGAACGACGGTAGCTTAAATAAGATGATCCCTCGTAATAATTTCAAGAAAGTGTTCCCCCTAACTGTGCACCGTTGCGAAGGTTCGTTGTTTTGAAGCACCATGTGATGATCGGGTGTGATAGATTCTAACGTTAGAATACAACGGGTGTAAGCCAGATTTACACACGCAATACACTTAGGTTGACTTGACGAGCCTAGCATGTACAGACATGGCCTCGGAACACGGAAGACCGAAAGGTCGAGCATGAGTCGTATAGAAGATACGATCAACATGAAGATGTTCACCGATGTTGGCTAGTCCGTCTCACGTGATGATCGGACACGGCCTAGTTAACTCGGATCATGTTTCACTTAGATAACTAGAGGGATGTCTATCTGAGTGGGAGTTCATTGAGTAATTTGATTAGATGAACTTAATTATCATGAACTTAGTCTAAAATCTTTACAATATGTCTTGTAGATCAAATGGCCCACGTTGTCCTCAACTTCAACGCGTTCCTAGAGAAAACCAAGCTGAAAGATGATGGCAGCAACTATACGGACTGGGTCCGGAACCTGAGGATCATCCTCATAGCTGCCAAGAAAGATTATGTCCTAGCAGCACCGCTAGGTAACGCACCCATCCCAAAGAACCAAGACGTTATGAACACTTGGCAGTCACGTGCTGATGATTACTCCCTCGTTCAGTGCGGCATGCTTTACAGCTTAGAACCGGGACTCCAAAATCGTTTTGAGAGACACAGAGCATATGAGATGTTCGAAGAGCTGAAAATGGTTTTCCAAGCTCATGCCCGGGTCGAGAGATATGAAGTCTCCGACAAGTTCTTCAGCTGTAAGATGGAGGAAAATAGTTCTGTCAGTGAGCACATACTCAAAATGTCTAGGTTGCATAACCGCTTGACTCAACTAGGAGTTAATCTCCCAGATGACGCGGTCATTGACAGAATCCTTCAGTCGCTTCCACCGAGCTACAAGAGCTTTGTGATGAACTTCAATATGCAGGGGATGGAAAAGACCATTCCTGAGGTATATTCAATGCTGAAATCAGCAGAGGTGGAGATCAAAAAGGAACACCGAGTGTTGATGGTGAATAAAACCACTAAGTTCAAGAAAGGCAAGGGTAAGAAGGACGGCAAGGGAGTTGCCGCGCCCGGTAAGCAAGCTGCCGGGAAGAAGCCAAAGAATGGACCCAAGCCCGAGACTGAGTGTTTTTATTGCAAGGGAAGTGGTCACTGGAAGCGGAACTGCCCCAAATACTTAGCAGACAAGAAGGCCGGCAACACTAAAGGTATATGTGATATACATGTAATTGATGTGTACCTTACCAGTACTCGTAGTAGCTCCTGGGTATTTGATACCGGTGCGGTTGCTCACATTTGTAACTCAAAGCAGGAGCTGCGGAATAAGCGGAGACTGGCGAAGGACGAGGTGACGATGCGCGTCGGGAATGGTTCCAAGGTCGATGTGATCGCCGTCGGCACGCTACCTCTACATTTACCTACGGGATTAGTTTTAAACCTCAATAAGTGTTATTTAGTGCCAGCTTTGAGCATGAACATTGTATTAGGATCTCGTTTAATTCGAGATGGCTACTCATTTAAATCCGAGAATAATGGTTGTTCTATTTATATGAGAGATATGTTTTATGGTCATGCTCCGTTGGTGAATGGTTTATTCTTAATGAATCTCGAGCGTAATGTTACACATATTCATAGTGTGAATACCAAAAGATGTAAGGTTGATAATGATAGTCCCACATACTTGTGGCACTGCCGCCTTGGTCACATAGGTGTCAAATGCATGAAGAAGGTCCATGCAGATGGACTTTTGGAGTCTCTTGATTACGAATCATTTGACACGTGCGAACCATGCCTCATGGGTAAAATGACCAAGACTCCGTTCTCAGGAACAATGGAGCGAGCAACCAACTTATTGGAAATCATACTTACTGATGTGTGCGGGCCAATGAGTGTTGAGGCTCGCGGTGGCTATCGTTATGTTCTCACCCTCACTGATGACTTGAGTAGATATGGGTATGTCTACTTAATGAAACACAAGTCTGAGACCTTTGAAAAGTTCAAGGAATTTCAGAGCGAGGTTGAGAATCAACGTGACGGGAAAATCAAGTTCTTGCGATCAGATCGTGGGGGAGAATACTTGAGTCACGAATTTGGCACACACTTAAGAAAATGTGGAATAGTTTCACAACTCACGCCGCCTGGAACACCTCAGCGTAATGGTGTGTCCGAACGTCGTAATCGCACTCTATTGGATATGGTGCGATCTATGATGTCTCTTACCGATCTACCGCTATCATTTTGGGGCTATGCTTTAGAGATTGCCGCATTGACTTTAAATAGGGCTCCGTCGAAATCCATTGAGATGACACCGTATGAATTATGGTTTGGGAAGAAATCTAAGCTGTCGTTTCTAAAAGTTTGGGGATGCGATGCTTATGTCAAGAAACTTCAACCTGAAAAGCTCGAACCCAAATCGGAAAAATGTGTCTTCATAGGATACCCTAAAGAAACTATTGGGTATACCTTCTACCTCAGATCCGAAGGCAAGGTCTTTGTTGCCAAGAATGGGTCCTTTCTAGAGAAAGAGTTTCTCTCGAAAGAAATAAGTGGGAGGAAAGTAGAACTTGATGAAGTATTACCTCTTGAACCGGTAAGTGGCGCAGCTCAAGAAAATGTTCCTGAGGTGCCTGCACCGACTAGAGAGGAAGTTGATGATGATGATCATGAAACTTCAGATCAAGTTGCTACTGAACTTCGTAAGTCCACGAGGACATGTTCCGCACCAGAGTGGTACGGCAACCCTGTCTTGGAAATCATGTTGTTAGACAATGGTGAACCTTCGAACTATGAAGAAGCGATGGCGGGCCCGGATTCCGACAAATGGCTGGAAGCCATGAAATCCAAGATAGGATCCATGTATGAAAACGAAGTATGGACTTTGACTGACTTGCCCGATGATCGGCGAGCCACAGAAAAGAAATGGATCTTTAAGAAGAAGACTGACGCGGATGGTAACGTAACCATCTATAAAGCTCGGCTTGTCGCAAAGGGTTTTCGACAAGTTCAAGGGGTTGACTACGATGAGACTTTCTCACCCGTAGCGAAGCTGAAGTCCGAATCATGTTAGCAATTGCCGGATTCTATGATTATGAGATATGGCAAATGGACGTCAAAACGGCATTCCTTAATGGTTTCCTTAAGGAAGAATTGTATATGATGCAGCCGGAAGGTTTTGTCGATCCTAAGAATGCTGACAAGGTGTGCAAGCTCCAATGGTCGATTTATGGGCTGGTGCAAGCATCTCGGAGTTGGAACATTCGTTTTGATGAGATGATCAAAGCGTTTGGGTTTACGCAGACTTATGGAGAAGCCTGCATTTACAAGAAAGTGAGTGGGAGCTCTGTAGCATTTCTCATATTGTATGTGGATGACATACTGTTGATAGGAAATGATATAGAATTCTTGGAAAGCATAAAGGCCTACTTGAACAAGTGTTTTTCAATGAAGGATCTTGGAGAAGTTGCTTATATATTAGGCATCAAGATCTATAGAGATAGATCGAGACACCTCATTGGTCTTTCACAGAGTACGTACCTTGACAAGATATTGAAGAAGTTCAAAATGGATCAGTCAAAGAAGGGGTTCTTGCCTGTATTGCAAGGTACGAGATTGAGCACGGCTCAATGCCCAACCACGGCAGAAGATAGAGAAAAGATGAGTGTCGTCCCCTATGCCTCGGCCATAGGGTCTATCATGTATGCTATGTTGTGTACCAGACCTGATGTAAACCTTGCCGTAAGTTTGGTAGGAAGGTACCAAAGTAATCTCGGCATGGAACACTGGACAGCGGTCAAGAATATCCTGAAGTACCTGAAGAGGACTAAGGATATGTTTCTCGTTTATGGAGGTGATGAAGAGCTCGTTGTAAAGGGTTGCGTCGATGCTAGCTTCGACACAGATCTGGATGACTCTAAGTCACAAACCGGATACGTGTATATTTTGAATGGTGGGGCAGTAAGCTGCTACAGTTGCAAGCAAAGCATTGTGGCGGGATCTACATGTGAAGCAGAGTACATGGCAGCCTCGGAGGCAGCACAAGAGGCAATCTGGGTGAAGGAGTTCATTACCGACCTAGGAGTCATACCCAATGCGTCGGGCCCGATGACTCTCTTCTGTGACAACACTGGAGCTATTGCCCTTGCCAAGGAGCCTAGGTTTCACAGGAAGACCAGGCATATCAAGCGTCGCTTCAACTCCATTCGTGAAAGTGTTCAAAATGGAGACATAGATATTTGTAAAGTACATACGGACCTGAATATGGCAGATCCGTTGACTAAACCTCTCCCTAGAGCAAAACATGATCAACACCAGAACTGCATGGGTGTTCGATTCATCACTATGTAACTAGACTATTGACTCTAGTGCAAGTGGGAGACTATTGGAAATATGCCCTAGAGGCAATAATAAAATGGTTATTATTATATTTCTTTGTTCATGATAATTGTCTATTGTTCATGCTATAATTGTGTTATCCGGAAATCGTAATACATGTGTGAATACATAGACCACAACACGTCCCTAGTCAGCCTCTAGTTGACTAGCTCGTTGATCAAAAGATAGTCATGGTTTCCTGACTATGGACATTGGATGTAATTGATAACGGGATCACATCATTAGGAGAATGATGTGATGGACAAGACCCAATCCTAAGCATAGCTCAAAGATCGTGTAGTTCGTTTCCTGTAGCTTTTCCAAATGTCAAATATCATTTCCTTAGACCATGAGATTGTGCAACTCCCGGATACCGTAGGAGTGCTTTGGGTGTGCCAAACGTCACAACGTAACTGGGTGACTATAAAGGTACACTACAGGTATCTCCGAAAGTGTCTGTTGGGTTGGCACGAATCGAGACTGGGATTTGTCACTCCGTATGACAGAGAGGTATCTCTGGGCCCACTCGGTAATGCATCATCATAATGAGCTCAATGTGACCAAGTGGTTGATCACGGGATCATGCATTACGGTACGAGTAAAGTGACTTGCCGGTAACGAGATTGAACGAGGTATTGGGATACCGACGATCGAGTCTCGGGCAAGTAACGTACCGATTGACAAAGGGAATTGTATACGGATTGATTGAATCCTCGACATCGTGGTTCATCCGATGAGATAATCGAGGAGCATGTGGGAGCCAACATGGGTATCCAGATCCCACTGTTGGTTATTGACCGGAGAGTCGTCTCGGTCATGTCTGCGTGTCTCCCGAACCCGTAGGGTCTACACACTTAAGGTTCGGTGACGCTAGGGTTGTTGAGATATTAGTATATGGTAACCTGAAAGTTGTTCGGAGTCCCGGATGAGATCCCGGATGTCACGAGGAGTTCCGGAATGGTCCGGAGGTGAAGATTTATATATAGGAAGTCAAGTTTCGGCCATCGGGAAGGTTTTCGGGGTAATCGGTATTGTACCGGGACCACCGGAAGGGTCCCGGGGGTCCACCGGGTGGGGCCACCTATCCCGGAGGGGCCCATGGGCTGATGTGGGAGGGGAAGCAGCCCCTAGTGGGCTGGTGCGCCCCCCCCATGGGCCTCCCCCTGCGCCTAGGGTTGGAAACCCTAGGGGTGGGGGTGCCCCACTTGCCTTGGGGACAAGCCAACCCCTTGGCCGCCCCCCCCCCTTGGAGATGGCATCTCCTAGGGCCGGCGCCCCCCTAGGGGTCCTATAAATAGTGGGGGGAGTGAGGGCAGCCGCACCCTAGCCCCTGGCCTCTCCCTCTCCCTCCCGTGACACTCCTCCATCTCCCTGTGCTTGGCGAAGCCCTGCCAAGATCACTGTTGCTTCCACCACCACGCCGTCGTGCTGCTGAATCTTCATCAAACTCTCCTTCCCCCTTGCTGGATCAAGTTGGAGGAGATGTCTTCCCAACTGTATGTGTGTTGAACGCGGAGGTGCCGTCCGTTCGGCGCTAGGTCATCGGTGATTTGGATCACGACGAGTATGACTCCATCAACCCCGTTCTCTTGAATGCTTCCGCGCGCGATCTACAAGGGTATGTAGATGCACTCCTCTCTCCCTCGTTACTAGATGACTCCATAGATTGATCTTGGTGATGCGTAGAAAATTTGAAATTCTGCTACGTTCCCCAACACGGCACGCCTCGCCGCGCCTCCGCCGGCGTCCGGCCGCCGCCTCGCCGGCGCGACCTCGCCGGAGGCCGCGCGCCTACCCACGCTTCGCCGGCCGCCGCACCCTGCCATCGCACGCCGCCCCGCGCTCTTCGCCGGAGCCGCTCGCCCTTGCCAGAGCCACTCGACCTCGCCGGAGTTCGGTCCGGCCAGATCTGGTCGGGTGGACCAGATCCACCGGTCCCTCCATCCAAACGCCGCCCCTTCGTCCTGGATCCCTCCGTCCCGCACCGTTCCGTCCCGGGTTGACTTTCTCGCGAGGGTATATTCCACTAAGTCCCAGATCCTGTTAATTATTTTGCCATATTCATCATGTCATAACTCTGCACTCGTTGCTGCGATTCGTGCGTGTAGCATATCAAAATGTTCGTCTCGACGAGTACATCATTTCATCTCATTGCATCATTTTCATTTGAGCTCATCTTGATGCCCGAAATGTTGTTGGAAGAGGGCTATGTGAGAATTTGTCCGATCTGTTTCAGCAAATAGCTATTTGTCATTTTTGCCATGTTTAATGTGTGGATGCTATGATCGTGAGCTCTACATGTGTTTTGTTATATGCCATGCCATCTTTACAGAGGTGCTTGCCATGTATTTTTGTGATATGTGTGGTGACTAGCACAAGCTTGCAAAGTAGCGTAATCGTTGATGCTGATTTCAGGGACTTAGAATTTCACTAAGTCCTTGTCCTGATTTTGTTGTTATGCCATATGTTCATGTTGTTTCCTAGTGAACCGTGCCTCTTTTGAGGATGATCAGTAAGGATGTTTTTTTAATATTGTGGTGCTCTATCCATCCATGTCTTTGTTTTCATTTATGGAGCACCCTAGCTTGAGTCAATCGAGCTCTACGTTTTCTATAAAGTGAATCCTGGCAGATCGTTGACATGTTTAGCGATTTTGCCGAGGATGTTGCTATTGATCCGTGCATGCTATGTTGTTGTTCTTGCCATGTCTAGCTTCTATGTCATGTCTTCTTGATGGGTGTATGCTTAGTTTGTCATGCCATGCTCTGTAGTGAGTGCATCGAGCTCGTAAACATGCCTACTCGTTAACTGATTTGCATGCTCCAGTTTTTCACTAAGTCTGAATCTGTTTATGCTTTTGCCATGTTCACATGCTTGCAATTGTATTTTCTGATCCCTTTTGGCTCAAGGTCACTAAGGGACTTTTGTTAAGTGCTTTGAGTAGCTTCATGCCATGCCTTGCTTTGCCATGATATGTTCCTGTAGCATGTAGTTTTCATGCTCTAAAGTGTGCTTCCTGATGATAAATTTCAGACTTGTGTTAATTTCACTAAGTCTGAAACCTGTTATCATTTTCTCTTTTGCCATGCTTGTTTGAACCTGTTAATGGATGAATTAGCCATAGCTCAGTGTTCATCTTTTGTCAAGCTTAATGAGTGGATCCCTGCCATGTATTTTTTTGCCATGTTTGAGTGCTGTAGCTTATTTATCTTGATGCATTTAGATGGCTACTTGCTGTTTATCGCAGACCGGTGCCATATTTGTTTTGCTTGCCATTTCCAAACCGTGCATCCGATTCCGGTGATCTTTATATCGATTTCGACCGAAATCACCTCACCTTTCCAGTGGCACTCTTGGATTTCCAAGTTGAGGCCAGGTTCAATCATTCCTTTCCAAATCGCATATGCATCACATACCGCATCCCGCATATCATACCATGTTCGTGTGTGGTTTGTTTACTATGTTGTGTGCTTCTTTCCGGTGTTGCTTCTTCGGGTTGGTTCCGATAACTTCGCGTTTGCGAAGACCCGTTCGTCTACGTCCGCTTGTCTCCTTCATGGACTCGTTCTTCTTCCTTGCGGGATTTCAGGCAAGATGACCATACCCTCGAAATCACTTCTATCTTTGCTTGCTAGTTGCTCGCTCTTTTGCTATGCCTATGCTGTGATACCTACCACTTGCTTATCATGCCTCCCATATTGTTGAGCCAAGCCTCTAACACACCTTGTCCTAGCAAACCGTTGTTTGGCTATGTTACCGCTTTGCTCAGCCCCTCTTATAGCGTTGTTAGTTGTAGGTGAAGATTGAAGTTTGTTCCTTGTTGGAACATGGAGATATTGTTCCTTGTTGGAACATGTTTACTTGTTGGGATATCACAATACCTCTTATCTAATTAATGCATCTATATACTTGGTAAAGGGTGGAAGGCTCGGCCTTATGCCTGGTGTTTTGTTCCACTCTTGCCACCCTAGTTTTCGTCATATCGGTGTTATGTTCCCGGATTTTGCATTCCTTACGCGGTTGGGTTATAATGGGAACCCCTTGACAGTTCGCCTTGAATAAAAGTCCTCCAGCAATACCCAACATTGGTTTTACCATTCGCCACCTAGCCTTTTCTTTCCCTTGGGTAGGCCTGCCCAAGGGTCATCCTTATTTTAACCCCCCTGGGCCAGTGCTCCTCTGAGTGTTGGTCCGACCGAGTAGACTGCGGGGCCACCTCAGGGCAACTTGAGGGTTGGTTTTACTCGTAGGATGTCTCATCTGAGTGTGCCCTGAGAACGAGATATGTGCAGCTCCTATCGGGATTTTTCGGCACATTCGGGCGGTGTTGCTGGACTTGTTTTACCATTGTCGAGGATGTCTTGTAACCTAGATGCCAAGCCTGATCGGATTGTCTTGGGAGAAGGAATATCCTTCGTTGACCGTGAGAGCTTGTGATGGGCTAAGTTGGGACACCCCTGCAGGGATTTGAACTTTCAAAAGCCGTGCCCGCGGTTATGGGCAGATGGGAATTTGTAAATGTCCGGTTGTAGAAAACCTGAAGTTGATCTTAATTAAAATACATCAATCGCGTGTGTAACCGTGATGGTCTCTTCTCGGCGGAGTCCGGAAAGTGAACACGGTGTTGGAGTTATGTTTGGCGTAGGTTGTTCTAGGATCACTTCTTGATCATAGTTGTTCGACCGTGCTTTTGCCTTCTCTTCTCGCTCTCATTTGCGTATGTTTAGCCACCATATATGCTAGTCGCTTGCTGCAGCTCCACCTCATACATTTACCTTACCTATAAGCTTAAATAGTCTTGATCGCCAGGGTGTGAGATTGTTGAGTCCCCGTGACTCACAGATACTTCCAAAACCAGTTTGCAGGTGCCGATGTTACCGAGCAGGTGACGCAACCAAGCTCAAGGAGGAGCTCGATGAAGATCTTGTCCTTTGTGTTGTTCCGTCCTAGTCGATCAGTAGTGGAGCCAAGTTGGGGTCGATCGGGGATCTGTGTAGCATTTGGGGTAGTCTTCTTTCATTTTGGTTCCGTAGTCGGACCTTGATTGTATCTGGTTGATGTAATGCTTTATTCATGTATTGTGTGAAGTGGCGATTGTAAGCCAACTATGTATCTCTTTCCCTTATGTATTACATGGGTTGTGTGAAGATTACCTCACTTGTGACATTTCTTTCAATGCGGTTATGTCTCTAAGTCATGCTTCGACACGTGGGAGATATAGCCGCATTGAGGGCTTTACAGCGCCCCCCACCCTCGTGAGAAGGGTGTGGGCCCCCTAGTCTTCATCTTTGGCGAGGATTTTTTATTGTTTTTTCTAAGATGTTCCGTGGAGTTTCAGGTCATTCCGAGAATATTTGTTTTCTGCACATAAAACAACACCATGGTAATTCTGCTGAAAACAGCGTTAGTCCGGGTTAGTTCCATTCAAATCATACAAGTTAGAGTCCAAAACAAGGGCAAAAGTGTTTGGAAAAGTAGATACAACGGAGACGTATCAACTCCCCCAAGCTTAAACCCTTGCTTGTCCTCAAGCAATTCAGTTGACAAACTGAAAGAAATAAAACCTTTTACAAACTCTGTTTGCTCTTGTTGTTGTAACTATGTCAAGCCAGCATTCAAGTTTTCAGCATAGATCATAACTAACCACACTTGCAATAATTCTTAGGTCTCATAATTAGTCATATCAATAGCATAATCAACTAACAAGTCATAATAATAAATCTCGGATGACAACACTTTCTCAAAACAATCATAATATGATATAACAAGATGGTATCTCACTAGCCCTTTCTGAGACCGCAAAACATAAATGCAGAGCACCTTTAAAGATCAAGGACTGACTAGACATTGTAATTCATGGTAAAAGAGATCCAATCGTAGTCATACCCAATATAAATTAACAGTGATGAATGCAAATGACAGCTATGCTCTCCAGCTAGTGCTTTTTAATAAGAGGGTGATGACTCAACATAAAAGTAAATGGATAGGCCCTTCGCAGAGGGAAGCAGGGATTTGTAGAGGTGCCAGAGCTCGGTTTTGAAATAGAGATAATTGTATTTTGAGCGGTATACTTTCATTGTCAACGTAACAACTAAGAGATGGCGATATCTTCCATGCTAAACACATTATAGGCGGTTCCCAAACAGAATGGTAAAGTTTATACTCCCCCTCCACCAACAAGCATCAATCCATGGCTTGCTCGAAACAACGAGTGCCTCCAACATACATCAGGTCCCAGGGGGAGTTTTTTTTGCAATTAATTTTGATTTAGTTTGCATAAAGCATGGGACTGGGCATCCCGGTGACCAGCCATTTTCTCGTGAGTAAGGAGCGGAGTCCACTCCTCTTGAGAATAACCCGCCTAACACGGAAGATAAGGACAACCTTTATTGATACATGAGCTATTCAAGCATACAAAACAGAATGTTTATTTGAAGGTTTAGAGTTTGGCACATACAAATTTACTTGGAACGGCAGGTAGATACCGCATATAGGAAGGTATAGTGGACTCATCTGGAATAACTTTGGGGTTTAAGGGATTGGATGCACAAGCAGTATTCCCGCTTAGTACAAGTGAAGGCTAGCAAAAGACTGGGAAGCGACCACCTAGAGAGCGACAACAGCCATGTACATGCATTTAAATTAATAAACATTGGATGCAAGCATGAGTAGGATATAATCCACCATGAACATAAATATCGTGAAGGCTATGTTGATTTTGTTTCAACTACATGCGTGAACATGTGCCAAGTCAAGTCACTTAAATCATTAAAAAGAGGATACCACCCCATCATACCACATCATAATCATCTCAATAGCATGTTGGCACACAAGGTAAACCATTATAACTCATAGCTAATCAAGTATGGCACAATCAACTATGATCTCTAATTGTCATTGCAAACATGTTTATTCATAATAAGCTGAATCAAGAACGAGGGACTCATCATATTTACAAAAATAAAAGAGGTCGAGTTCATACCAGCTTTTCTCATCTCAGTCAGTCCATCATATATCATCATAATTGCCTTTCACTCGCACGACCGAATGGTGTGAATAATAATAAGAGTGTACGTGCATTGGAGTAAGCTAGAATCTGCGAGCATTCACTAAACAGGAGAAGACAAGGCAATATGGGCTCTTGGTTAAATCAACAATAATGCATATAAGAGCCACTTCAACAATTTAATTATGGTTTTCTCCTACTGACCTCCAAAGAAAAGGAAAGAAATAAACTATTTACACGGGAAAGCTCCCAACAAGCAAAAGAAGAACGGGAAATATTTTTGGGTTTTCCTTTTAATTATTACTACTACAGCAGAAAAATAAACTACTACTAATTTTCCTGGTTTTTCTTAAGGTTTAACAAACACACAAGAAGAAAACAGGAAAAAGAAAATAAACTAGCATGGATATTACAGTGAAAAATTATGAGCACCGACATCTAGCAATGAGTGTGTTGAACATAAATGTAATGTCGGTGAGAAATACGTACTCCCCCAAGCTTAGGCTTTTGGCCTAAGTTGGTCTATGGCCATGGCTGGCCTGGCGGATATCCATAATAATAGTTGTTGGGGTCGTACTGTGATGAGGAAGGATAGTTGGGATCATACCGATGTGCAGCGGTTATCTCCTGCTGAGCTGCAGCATGGAGTCGAGCTGCCTCCGCTCTCCTCTCGTACTCTTCTGCCTCCTCTCTGGTAATAACATATCTTCCTTTTGTCTGTGAATCAAAGAAGGCAGGAGCAGGGAGAGTAATACGGAAAACACGTCGTTTATCAAAAATTAAGCGATATAATAGAGGTGATTCAGGCCTCTCGACAAACTGGTGCGAAGCCATAGAGTTATAATCTAAATATGCAGGAGGCAACTCCATATCACCCTCACGAATGTTTATTTCAAGAAAATGAGCTAAGGGGGTTGCATAAATTCCTCCAAAGAAATCTCCATTATGTCTATTATGATGCAACCTACGAGCTACAATGGCTCCCATATGATAAGATTGGTCTCCTAACACAACACTCCTAAGAATGCTGAGATCAGGGACACACATGTGACATGCTTCATCCTTAGCATTTATGCATCTACCGATGAAGAGAGCAAAATAATGTATAGCAGGAAAGTGAATGCTCCCTATGGTAGCCTGCGTTATATCTCTAGATTCCCCCACAGTTATACTAGCAAGAAAGTTTCTAAATTCAGATTTAGGGGGATCCCTAACACTACCCCATGATGGAAGTTTGCGTGCAAGAGTGAAATCCTCTAGGTCCATGGTATAAGATTTGTCATAAAGATCAAACATGACTGAAGGAGAATTACGCGAAGATGAATATTCAAACCTCCTCACAAATGAACTTGTGAGATCATGATACTGGGGGCATTTGTTAGCCTCAAAATCCTCAAGACCGGCATTGCGCAAATATGATTTTAACTCTTCTTTAATTCCTGCACGGTCCATAAAATTTTCCGACGGCCATTCGCAAGGCCGTACTGGAGCGTCTCTTGGTGGATCCTCGTCAGCATCGCGCATAGCTATCCTGGGTCCTTGCTTCTTAGAGGAACCACCTTGGAACATCTTCCTAAGCATATTGTTTTTCTTTGAAAAATTCTGAAATTTTTAGTAACTTCAAAATAAAAGTAAACCAAACTCAATAATATTGATAGCAACTACTCCTACAAGTGCCTAGAGCCTATATCAAGCATTAGAACTACTTAGAACCATATAAATTTGACATGCAAGCTCAAGAACATGGTCACCTATGCAGCACAAATTTGCAAATAATAAAGCACTAGAACAAAAACTAATTGGACCAATGGAGGAGTCACATACCAAGGAACAATCTCCCCAAGCAGTTTTGCGAGAGGTGCTTTGAGCAAGGAGATCGAAAATCGCAGCAAAAGTGGCTGGAACTCGTGCTTGAGTTGGTTTTTCAGGTTTGTGTGAGATAGGGGAAGAAGATGGGTGCTGGGATAAGTGGAGGAGGGCTACCGTGGGCCCACGAGGCAGGGGGGCGCGCCCTAGGGGGGGCGCCCACCACCCTCGTGGCCAGGTGGCAGCTCCTCCCACGGTAATTTTTGCATAGTAAATCCTCAAATATTCCCGAAAAATCATATTAAATTGGCATGGCATTCTGAGGACTTTTATTTTCGGGATATTTTTATATTGCACGGATAAGTCAGGAAACAGACAGAAAATACTATTTTTACTTTATTTAATATAAATAACAGAAAGTATAGAGAGGGTATAGAAGTTTGTGCTTCTAGTTTCATCCATCTCATGCTCATCAAAAAGAATCCACTAACAAGGTTGATCAAGTCTTGTTAATAAACCCGTTCGATAATCATGAAACCGGAGAAATTTCGAATAACACTAAGTTACCTCAACGGGGATATGCACATCCCCAATAATAAGAATATCATATTTCTTCTTGACAGTAGGAAGAGGAAATTCAAAACCTCCAAATATAATCGATGGAATTTTTCCAATAGAATTGATACTATGAACTTGAGGTTGTTTCCTCGGAAAGTGTACCGTATGCTCATTACCATTAACATGAAAAGTGACATTGCCTTTGTTGCAATCAATAACAGCCCCTGCAGTATTAAGAAAAGGTCTTCCAAGAATAATAGACATACTATCATCCTCGGGAATATCAAGTATAACAAAGTCCGTTAAAATAGTAACGTTTGCAACCACAACAGGCACATCCTCACAAGTACCGACAGGTATAGCAGTTGATTTATCAGCCATTTGCAAAGATATTTCAGTAGGTGTCAGCTTATTCAAGTCAAGTCTACGATATAAAGAGAGAGGCATAACACTAACACCGGCTCCAAGATCACATAAAGCAGTTTTAATATAATTTCTTTTAATGGAGCAAGGTATAGTAGGTACTCCGGGGTCTCCAAGTTTCTTTGGTATTCCACCCTTAAAAGTATAATTAGCAAGCATGGTGGAAATCTCAGTTCCGGTATCTTTCTTTTATTAGTAATGATATCCTTCATATATTTAGCATAAGGATTTGTTTTGAGCACATCTCATACGCAAAAATATAGGCCTAATCATTTCAGCAAAGCGCTCAAAATCCGCATCATCCTTTTTCTTGGATGGTTTCCGAGGAAAAGGCATGGGTTTCTGAACCCAAGGTTCCCTTTCTTTACCATGTTTCCTAGCAACAAAGTCTCTTTTATCATAATGTTGATTCTTTGATTGTGGGTTATCAAGATCAACAGCAGGTTCAATTTCTACATCATTATCATTACTAGGTTGAGCATCATCATGAACATCATAATTAATATTTTTACTAGGTTCATGTTCATTACCATATTGTGTTTCAGCATCAGACATAGAAATATCATTTGGATTATCAGGTGGTTCAGCAATAGGTTCACTAGAAGTTTGCACAGTTCTATCATTTTTCTTCTTCTTCTTCTTTTTAGAAGAACTGGGAACATCAATATTATTTCTTTGAGAATCTTGCTCGATTCTCTTAGGGTGGCCTTCAGGATACAAAGGTTCCTGAGTCATTCTACCAGTTCTAGTAGCCACTCTAACAGCATAATCATTCTTCTTACTATTCATTTCATTAAGCACTTCTTTTTGAGCCTTAAGTACTTGTTCTACTTGAGTGGTAACCATAGAAGCATGTTTGCTAACAAGTTTAAGTTCACCTTTAATGTCAGCCATATAATCACCCAAGTATTTAAGCATATCGGAATCATATTTCAATTGTCTACCAACATAAGCATTGAAATTTTCTTGTTTGACAATAAAATTATCAAACTCATCAAAGCATTGCCTCGCAGGCTTATAGTGAGGGATATCACCTTCATCAAATCTATAGAGAGAATTTACCTTTACTACCTGTGTCGGGATATCGGGATCAGGAGGTTCTTCAGTAAATAAATAATTAAGATCATATGTTTCTTCAACAGGCGGTATATTAAGACCATGTATTTCTTTAATGGGAGGTAAATTCTTAACGTCTTCAGCTTTAATACCTTTTTCTTTCATAGATTTCTTTGCCTCTTGCATATCTTCGGGACTGAGAAATAGAACACCTCTCTTCTTCGGAGTTGGTTTAGGAATAGGCTCAGTAATAGGAGCAGGAGTTAGCTCAGGAGCTGGCTCGGGAGGTGCCCAATTATTTTCATTTGTCAACATATTATTCAATATAATTTCAGCTTCATCCGGTGTTCTTTCCCTGAAAAGAGAACCAGCACAACTATCCAGGTAATCTCTGGAAGCATCGGTTAGTCCATTATAAAAGATATCAAGTATTTCAGGTTTCTTAAGAGGATGATTAGGCAAAGCATTAAGTAACTTGAGAAGCCTCCCCCAAGCTTGTGGGAGACTCTCTTCTTTAATTTGCACGAAATTGTATATTTCCCTCAAAGCAGCTTGTTTCTTATGAGCAGGGAAATATTTAGCAGAGAAGTAATATATCATATTCTGGGGACTACGCACACAACCAGGATCAAGAGAATTAAACCATATCTTAGCATCACCCTTTAATGAGAATGGAAATATTTTGAGTATATAAAAGTAACGCGATCTCTCATCATTAGTGAACATGGCAGCTATATCATTTAACTTAGTAAGATGTGCCACAACAGTTTCAGATTCATAGCCATAAAACGGATCAGATTCAACCAAATTAATTATATCAGGATCAACAGAGAATCCATAATCCTTATCAGGAACACATATAGGTGAAGTAGCAAAAGCAGGGTCGGGTTTCATTCTATCTCTAAGTGATTCTTTGTTCCATTTAATTAATAACCTCTTAAGCTCATATCTATCTTTGCAACCAAAAATAGCGGCAGAAGATTCCATATCAAAAAGATAACCCTCAGGAATAACAGGCATATTTTCATCATCAATATCATCATCCTATTCAGATTCAATAATTTCTTTTTCTGTAGCCCTAGCAATTTGTTCATCAAGAAATTCACTAAGGGGCACAGTAGTATCAGGCATAGAAGCAGTTTCATCATAAGTATCATGCATAGCAGAAGTGGCATCATCAATAACATGCGACATATCAGAACGAATAGCAGAAGCAGGTGTAGGTGTCGCAAACTTACTCATAACAGAAGGTGAATCAAGTGCAGAGCTAGATGGCAGTTCCTTACCTCCCCTCGTAGTTGAGGGATAGATCTTGGTTTTTGGATCTCTCAAGTTCTTCATAGTGTCCAGCAGATATAAATCCCAAGTGACTCAAAGAATAGAGCTATGCTCCCCGGCAACAGTGCCAGAAATTAGTCTTGATAACCCACAAGTATAGGGGATCGCAACAGCTTTCGAGGGTAGAGTATTCAACCCAAATTTATTGATTCGACACAAGGGGAGCCAAAGAATATTCTCAAGTATTAGCAACTGAGTTGTCAATTCAACCACACCTGGAAACTTAGTATCTGCAGCAAAGTGTTTAGTAGCAAAGTAATATGATAGTGGCGGTAGCGGCAACAAAAGTAAAGACAGCAAAAGTAATGTTTTTGGTATTTTGTAGTGATTGTAATAGTAGCAGCGGGAAAGTAAATAAGCGAGAACCAGTATATGGAAAACTCATAGGCACCGGATCAGTGATGGATAATTATGCCGGATGCGGTTCACCTTGTAACAGTCATAACATAGGGTGACACAGAACTAGCTCCAATTCATCAATGTAATGTAGGCATGTATTCCGTATATAGTCATACGTGCTTATGGAAAAGAACTTGCATGACATTGTTGTCCTACCCTCCCATGGCAGCGGGGTCCTATTGGAAACTGCGGGATATTAAGGCCTCCTTTTAATAGAGAACCGGTACAAAGCATTAGCACATAGTGAATACATGAACTCCTCAAACTATGGTCATCACCGGGAGTGGTCCCGATTATTGTCACTTCGGGGTTGCCGGATCATAACACATAGTAGGTGACTATAGACTCGCAAGATAGGATCAAGAACTCACATATATTCATGAAAACATAATAGGTTCAGATCTGAAATCATGGCACTCGGGCCCTAGTGACAAGCATTAAGCATAGCAAAGTCATAGCAACATCAATCTCAGAACATAATGGATACTAGGGATCAAACCCTAACAAAACTAACTCGATTACATGATAAATCGCATCCAACCCATCACCGTCCAGCAAGCCTACGATGGAATTACTCCCGCACGGCGGTGAGCATCATGAAATTGGTGATGGAGGATGGTTGATGATGACGACGGCGACGAATCCCCCTCTCCGGAGCCCCGAACGGACTCCAGATCAGCCCTCCGGAGAGGTTTTAGGGCTTGGCGGCGGCTCCATATCGTAAAACGCGATGATTTCTTCTCTCTGATTTTTTTCTCTCCGAAAGCAAATATATAGATTTGGAGTTGGCGTCGGAGGGTTTCCAGGGGGCCCACGAGGTAGGGGCGCGCCCTAGGGGGGGCACCCTCGTGAGAAGGGTGTGGGCCCCCTAGTCTTCATCTTTGGCGAGGATTTTTTATTGTTTTTTCTAAGATGTTCCGTGGAGTTTTAGGTCATTCGGAGAATATTTGTTTTCTGCACATAAAACAACACCATGGTAATTCTGCTGAAAACAGCGTCAGTCCGGGTTAGTTCCATTCAAATGATACAAGTTAGAGTCCAAAACAAGGGCAAAAGTGTTTGGAAAAGTAGATACGACGGAGACGTATCAATTATGATTCTGCGTATTGGCGCTGGCCACAAAGTCTAAACTATTCTCCGCCTTACGCTTGCCATTGCCACCATGACCCGCTGTGTTATGTTGTTGTCCCTTCACATTGCCACTCTTCTTGCCCTTACCCGCCTTTTCTTCATCAGAGTCGGGGTCCTTGGTACTATCAGAATCGACATACTTGACAAGAGCCGCCATGAGATCTCCCATGTCATTGCAGTGGCACTTAAGCCGCCCCAGTTTTTTCTTAAGGGGGAGGAAACGGCAATTCTTCTCCAACATTAGGACTGCTGAACCGGCATTGACACTATCCGATGAATGTATAACAACTGAGATCCGGCGCACCCAATTGGTTGTTGACACGCCCTCACCTTGGACACAGGAATCCAAGTCCAGGGTCGACAGGGGCTGCTTTCACGTGTCTTTAAAATTTTGGATGAAATGGGCTTTCAACTCTGCCCATGATCTTATGGAGTTAGCAGGCAACCCTTTCAACCAAGTACGAGCCGGCCCATCCAACATCATGGTGAAGTACTTAGCACATGTAGCATCACTAACATCCAACATCTCCATGGCCATCTCCATGGCCATCTCATAACTTTCAATCCAAGCTTCAGGGGGCTGGTCTGCTGTATAATTAGGCACCTTATGAGGGCCCTTGAAATCCTTAGGCAAACGCTTGTTGCGCAGAGCCGGCGCTAAACACGGCACACCCAAAGTTCTAGATGTCACTCCTGCCTCCACAGATGTTGCCAGATAAAACAGAGGTTGCTATTGAGCCGCCAGCTCCGCCTCCTGACGTGCCCTGCCCTGATCCACCAAAGCTTGAGCATCAACACCACCGCGTGCCGGGTCATGCCCACGAGGCTGGTTACGACGATGTTCACTGCTTGAAACTGCGGGTGATTCAATATGCCTGTTGTAATTTCGGCTTGGACGAGGGGTTGAGTGAATCCATTCACGGCTATACGAATAAGACGCCTGTTGAGCCACGGTCGTCTGAAGAAGTTCTCTGGCCCTCCGCATCTCTATGCAGCTGGAGACTGGCCTTCAACTGGAAGAGACGTCAATCATGATGCCGCAACAATCATATTATCCAAAGGGTTAGAATAATGACCCGACGGTGTCGGCACATGCTGAGGCGGAGTCATGTCTAAACAAGGCGGATCCATAGTGCGCGGCTGAACCGACGCTCTAGTCACGGGCGCCTCAACCGCCCGGTTCACCACAGGCTGGTTACTGGTCCCTGCCCCTGGTGTGTTGAAAAGGTTTCACACATCATACTCCAGAGGTAAGCGACTCTGGTGTCTCCTCCTCATGACTTCATTTGAAGCGTTTTGATCCAAGGTGAGCCGGAAAGAGTCTGCCCGAATCTGTTGTGCCTGGGCGTCCAAAGCAGCTCGCTCTGTGGCCATCCTAGCATTCTCAGCTGCCAGTTGTTCCTTGGCTTGAGTTATCTCATCTCGTAACTTCGCAACATCCTGTTGGAAATATGCCCTAGAGGCAATAATAAAATGGTTATTACTATATTTCTTTGTTCATGATAATTGTCTATTGTTCATGCTATAATTGTGTTATCCGGAAATCATAATACATGTGTGAATACATAGACCACAACACGTCCCTAGTGAGCCTCTAGTTGACTAGCTCGTTGATCAAAAGATAGTCATGGTTTCCTGACTATGGACATTGGATGTCATTGATAACGGGATCACATCATTAGGAGAATGATGTGATGGACAAGACCCAATCCTAAGCATAGCTCAAAGATCGTGTAGTTCGTTTGCTATAGCTTTTCCAAATGTCAAGTATCATTTCCTTAGACCATGAGATTGTGCAACTCCCGGATACCGTAGGAGTGCTTTGGGTGTGCCAAACGTCACAACGTAACTGGGTGACTATAAAGGTACACTACAGGTATCTCTGAAAGTGTCTGTTGGGTTGGCACGAATCGAGACTGGGATTTGTCACTCCGTATGACAGAGAGGTATCTCTGGGCCCACTCGGTAATGCATCATCATAATGAGCTCAATGTGACCAAGTGGTTGATCACGGGATCATGCATTACGGTACGAGTAAAGTGACTTGCCAGTAACAAGATTGAACGAGGTATTGGGATACCGACGATCGAGTCTCGGGCAAGTAACGTACCGATTGACCAAGGGAATTGTATACGGATTGATTGAATCCTCGACATCGTGGTTCATCCGATGAGATCATTGAGGAGCATGTGGGAGCCAACATGGGTATCCAGATCCCGTTGTTGGTTATTGATCGGAGAGTCGTCACGGTCATGTCTGCGTGTCTCCCGAACCCGTAGGGTCTACACACTTAAGGTTCGGTGACGCTAGGGTTGTTGAGATATTAGTATACGGTAACCCGAAAGTTGTTCAGAGTCCCGGATGAGATCCCGGACGTCACGAGGAGTTCCGGAATGGTCCGGAGGTGAAGATTTATATATAGGATGTCAAGTTTCGGCCATCGGGAAAGTTTTGGGGGTAATCGGTATTGTACCGGGACCACCGGAAGGGTCCTGGGGGTCCACCGGGTGGGGCCACCTATCCCGGAGGGCCCCATGGGCTGAAGTGGGAGGGGAACCAGCCCCTAGTGGGCTGGTGTGCCCCCCCATGGGCCTCCCCTGCGCCCCACTTGGCTTGGGGGGCACTCCACCCCCCATGGCCGCCGCCCCCCTAGGGGTCCTATAAATAGTGGGGGGAGGGAGGGCAGCCGCACCCTAGCCCCTGGCCTCTCCCTCTCCCTCCCGTGACACTCCTCCATCTCCCTGTGCTTGGCGAAGCCCTGCCGAGATCACCGTTGCTTCCACCACCACGTCGTCGTGCTGCTGGATCTTCATCAACCTCTCCTTCCCCCTTGTTGGATCAAGTTGGAGGAGACGTCTTCCCAACCGTACGTGTGTTGAACGCGGAGGTGCCGTCCGTTCGGCGCTAGGTCATCGGTGATTTGGATCATGACGAGTACGACTCCATCAACCCCGTTCTCTTGAAAGCTTCCGCGCGCGATCTACAAGGGTATGTAGATGCACTCCTTTCTCCCTCATTGCTAGATGACTCCATAGGTTGATCTTGGTGATGCGTAGAAAATTTTAAAAATTCTGCTACGTTCCCCAACAGTGGCATCATGAGCTAGGTCTATGCGTAGTTTCTATGCACGAGTAGAACACAAAGCAGTTGTGGGCGTGGATATTGTCAATTTGCTTGCCGTTACTAGTCTTATCTTGATTCGGCGGCATCGTGGGATGAAGCGGCCCGGACTGACCTTACACGTACGCTTACGTGAGACTGGTTCCACCGATTGACATGCACTAGTTGCATAAGGTGGCTGGCGGGTGTCTGTCTCTCCCACTTTAGTCGGATCGGATTCGATGAAAAGGGTCCTTATGAAGGGTAAATAGAAATTGGAATATCATGTTGTGGTTTTTGGCATAGGTAAGAAACGTTCTTGCTAGAAACCTATAGCAGCCACGTAAAAACTTGCAACAAAAATTAGAGGATGTCTAACTTGTTTTTGCAGCATGTGCCGTGTGATGTGATATGGACAAAAGGATGTGATGAATGATATATGTGGTGTATGAGATTGATCATGTTCTTGTAATAGGAATCACGACTTGCATGTCGATGAGTATGACAACCGGCAGGAGCCATAGGAGTTGTCTTTATTTATTTATGACCTGCGTGTCAACATAAACGTCATGTAATTACTTTACTTTATTGCTAAAGCGTTAGCCCTAGTAGTAGAAGTAATAGATGACGAGACAACTTCAAGAAGACACAATGATAGAGATCATGATGATGGATATCATGGTGTCATGCCGGTGACAACGATGATCATGAAGCCCCGAAGATGGAGATTAAAAGGAGCAAATTATATTGGCCATATCATGTCACTATTTGATTGCATGTGATGTTTATCATGTTTTAAATCTTATTTTCTTAGAACGACGGTAGCTTAAATAAGATGATCCCTCGTAATAATTTCAAGAAAGTGTTCCCCCTAACTGTGCACCGTTGCGAAGGTTCGTTGTTTCGAAGCACCACGTGATGATCAGGTGTGATAGATTCTAACGTTCGAATACAACGGGTGTAAGCCAGATTTACACACGCAATACACTTAGGTTGACTTGACGAGCCTAGCATGTACAGACATGGCCTCGGAACACGGAAGACCGAAAGGTCGAGCATGAGTCGTATAGAAGATACGATCAACATGAAGATGTTCACCGATGTTGACTAGTCCGTCTCACGTGATGATCGGACACGGCCTAGTTGACTCGGATCATGTTTCACTTAGATGACTGGAGGGATGTCTATCTGAGTGGGAGTTCATTGAGTAATTTGATTAGATGAACTTAATTATCATGAACTTAGTCTAAAATCTTTACAATATGTCTTGTAGATCAAATGGTCCACGTTGCCCTCAACTTGAATGCGTTCCTAGAGAAAACCAAGCTGAAAGGTGATGGCAGCAACTATACGGACTGGGTCCGGAACCTGAGGATCATCCTCATAGCTGCCAAGAAAGATTATGTCCTAGAAGCACCGCTAGGTGACGCACCCATCCCAGAGAACCAAGACGTTATGAACGCTTGGCAGTCACGTGCTGATGATTACTCCCTCGTTCAGTGTGGCATGCTTTACAGCTTAGAACCGGGGCTCCAAAAGCGTTTTGAGAGACACGGAGCATATGAGATGTTCGAAGAGCTGAAAATGGTTTTCCAAGCTCATGCCCGGGTCGAGAGATATGAAGTCTCCGACAAGTTCTTCAGTTGTAAGATGGAGGAAAATAGTTCTGTCAGTGAGCACATACTCAAAATGTTTGGGTTGCATAACCTCTTGACTCAGCTGGGAGTTAATCTCCCGGATGACGCGGTCATTGACAGAATCCTTCAGTCGCTTCCACCGAGCTACAAGAGCTTTGTGATGAACTTCAATATGCAGGGTATGGAAAAGACCATTCCTGAGGTATATTCAATGCTGAAATCAGCAGAGGTGGAAATCAAAAGGGAACATTAAGTGTTGATGGTGAATAAAACCACTAAGTTCAAGAAAGGCAAGGGTAAGAAGAACTTCAAGAAGGACGGCAAGGGAGTTGCTGCGCCCGATAAGCAAGCTGCCGGGAAGAAGCCAAAGAATGGACCCAAGCCTGAGACTGAGTGTTTTTATTGCAAGGGAAGTGGTCACTGGAAGCGGAACTGCCCCAAATACTTAGCGTATAAGAAGGCCGGCAACACTAAAGGTATATGTGATATACATGTAATTGATGTGTACCTTACCAGTACTCGTAGTAGCTCCTGGGTATTTGATACCGGTGCGGTTGCTCACATTTGTAACTCAAAGCAGGAGCTGCGAAATAAGCGGAGACTGGCAAAGGACGAGGTGACGATGCGCGTCGGGAATGGTTCCAAGGTCGATGTGATCGCCGTCGACACGCTGCCTCTACATTTACCTACGGGATTAGTTTTAAACCTCAATAATTGTTATTTAGTGCCAGCTTTGAGCATTAACATTGTATCAGGATCTTGTTTAATTCGAGATGGCTACTCATTTAAATCCGAGAATAATGGTTGTTCTATTTATATGAGAGATATGTTTTATGGTCATGCTCCGTTGGTGAATGGTTTATTCTTAATGAATCTCGAGCGTAATGTTACACATATTCATAGTGTGAATACCAAAAGATGTAAGGTTGATAATGATAGTCCCACATACTTGTGGCACTGCCGCCTTGGTCACATAGGTGTCAAACGCATGAAGAAGCTCCATGCAGATGGACTTTTGGAGTCTCTTAATTACGAATCATTTAACACGTGCGAACCATGCCTCATGGGTAAAATGACCAAGACTCCGTTCTCAGGAACAATGGAGCGAGCAACCAACTTATTGGAAATCATACATGCTGATGTGTGCGGTCCAATGAGTGTTGAGGCTCGCGGTGGCTATCGTTATGTTCTCACCCTCACTGATGACTTGAGTAGATATGGGTATGTCTACTTAATGAAACATAAGTCTGAGACCTTTGAAAAGTTCAAGGAATTTCAGAGTGAGGTTGAGAATCAACGTGACAGGAAAATCAAGTTCTTGCGATCAGATCATGGGGGAGAATACTTGAGTCACGAATTTGGCACACACTTAAGAAAATGTGGAATAGTTTCACAACTCATGCCGCCTGCAACACCTCAGCGTAATGGTGTGTCCGAACGTCGTAATCGCACTCTATTGGATATGGTGCGATCTATGATGTCTCTTACCGATCTACCGCTGTCATTTTGGGGCTATGCTTTAGAGACTGCCGCATTCACTTTAAATAGGGCTCCGTCGAAATCCGTTGAGACGACACCGTATGAATTATGGTTTGGGAAGAAACCTAAGCTGTCGTTTCTAAAAGTTTGGGGATGCGATGCTTATGTCAAGAAACTTCAAGCTGAAAAGCTCGAACCCAAATCGGAAAAATGCGTCTTCATAGGATACCCTGAAGAAACTATTGGGTATACCTTCTACCTCAGATCCGAAGGCAAGATCTTTGTTGCCAAGAATGGGTCCTTTCTAGAGAAAGAGTTTCTCTCGAAAGAAATAAGTGGGAGGAAAGTAGAACTTGATGAAGTATTACCTCTTGAACCGGTAAGTGGCGCAGCTCAAGAAAATGTTCTTGAGGTGCCTGCACCGACTAGAGAGGAAGTTAATGATGATGATCATGAAACTTCAGATCAAGTTGCTACTGAACTTCGTAGGTCCACGAGGACACGTTCCGCACCAGAGTGGTACGGCAACCCTGTCTTGGAAATCATGTTGTTAGACAACGGTGAACCTTCGAACTATGAAGAAGCGATGGCGGGCCCGGATTCCGACAAATGGCTGGAAGCCATGAAATCCGAGATAGGATCCATGTATGAAAACGAAGTATGGACTTTGACTGACTTGCCCGATGATCGGCGAGCCATAGAAAATAAATGGATTTTTAAGAAGAAGACAGACGCGGATGGTAACGTAACCATCTATAAAGCTCGGCTTGTCGCTAAGGGTTATCGACAAGTTCAAGGGATTGACTACGATGAGACTTTCTCACCCGTAGCGAAGCTGAAGACCGTCCGAATCATGTTAGCAATTGCCGCATTCTATGATTATGAGATATGGCAAATGGACGTCAAAACGGCATTCCTTAATGGTTTCCTTAAGGAAGAATTGTATATGATGCAGCCGGAAGGTTTTGTCGATCCTAAGAATGCTGACAAGGTGTGCAAGCTCCAACGCTCGATTTATGGGCTGGTGCAAGCATCTCGGAGTTGGAACATTCGTTTTGATGAGATGATCAAAGCGTTTGGGTTTACGCAGACTTATGGAGAAGCCTGCATTTACAAGAAAGTGAGTGGGAGCTCTGTAGCATTTCTCATATTGTATGTGGATGACATACTGTTGATGGGAAATGATATAGAATTCTTGGAAAGCATAAAGGCCTACTTGAACAAGTGTTTTTCAATGAAGGATCTTGGAGAAGTTGCTTATATATTAGGCATCAAGATCTATAGAGATTGATCGAGACACCTCATTGGTCTTTCACAGAGTACGTACCTTGACAAGATATTGAAGAAGTTCAAAATAGATCAGTCAAAGAAGGGGTTCTTGCCTGTATTGCAAGGTACGAGATTGAGCACGGCTCAATGCCCGACCACGGAAGAAGATAGAGAAAAGATGAGTGTCGTCCCCTATGCCTCGGCCATAGGGTCTATCATGTATGCTATGCTGTGTACCAGACCTGATGTAAACCTTTCCGTAAGTTTGGTAGGAAGGTACCAAAGTAATCCCGGCATGGAACACCGGACAGCGGTCAAGAATATCCTAAAGTACCTGAAGAGGACTAAGGATATGTTTCTCGTTTATGGAGGTGACGAAGATCTCATCGTAAAGGGTTACGTCGATGCTAGCTTTGACACAGATCTGGATGACTCTAAGTCACAAACCGGATACGTGTATATTTTGAATGGTGGGGCACTAAGCTGCTGTATTTGCAAGCAAAGCGTTGTGGCGGGATCTACATGTGAAGCGGAGTACATGGCAGCCTCGGAGGCAGCACAAGAAGCAGTCTGGGTGAAGGAGTTCATTACTGACCTAGGAGTCATACCCAATGCGTTGGGCCCGATGACTCTCTTCTATGACAACACTGGAGCTATTGCCCTTGCCAAGGAGCCTAGGTTTCACAGGAAGACCAGGCATATCAAGCGTCGCTTCAACTCCATTCGTGAAAGTGTTCAAAATGGAGACATAGATATTTGTAAAGTACATACGGACCTGAATGTGGCCGATCCATTGACTAAACCTCTCCCTAGAGAAAAACATGATCAACACCAGAACTGCATGGGTGTTCGGTTCATCACAATGTAACTAGACTATTGACTCTAGTGCAAGTGGGAGACTGTTGGAAATATGCCCTAGAGGCAATAATAAAATGGTTATTATTATATTTCTTTGTTCATGATAATTGTCTATTGTTCATGCTATAATTGTGTTATCCGGAAATCGTAATACATGTGTGAATACATAGACCAGAACACGTCCCTAGTGAGCCTCTAGTTGACTAGCTCGTTGATCAAAAGATAGTCATGGTTTCCTGACTATGGACATTGGATGTCATTGATAACGGGATCACATCATTAGGAGAATGATGTGATGGACAAGACCCAATCCTAAGCATAGCTCAAAGATCGTGTAGTTCGTTTGTTGTAGCTTTTCCGAATGTCAAGTATCATTTCCTTAGACCATGAGATTGTGCAACTCCCGGATACCGTAGGAGTGATTTGGGTGTGCCAAACGTCACAACGTAACTGGGTGACTATAAAGGCACACTACAGGTATCTCCGAAAGTGTCTGTTGGGTTGCCACGAATCAAGACTGGGATTTGTCACTCCGTATGACAGAGAGGTATCTCTGGGCCCACTCGGTAATGCATCATCATAATGAGCTCAATGTGACCAAGTGGTTGATCACGGGATCATGCATTACGGTACGAGTAAAGTGACTTGCCGGTAACGAGATTGAACGAGGTATTGGGATACCGACGATCGAGTCTCGGGCAAGTAACATACCGATTGACAAAGGGAATTGTATACGGATTGATTGAATCCTTGACATCGTGGGTCATCCGATGAGATCATTGAGGAGCATGTGGGAGACAACATGGGTATCCAGATCCCGCTGTTGGTTATTGACTGGAGAGTCGTCACGGTCATGTCTGCGTGTCTCCCGAACCCGTAGGGTCTACACACTTAAGGTTCGGTGACGCTAGGGTTGTTGAGATATTAGTATACGGTAACCCGAAAGTTGTTCGGAGTCCTGGATGAGATCCGGACGTCACGAGGAGTTCTGGAATGGTCCGAAGGTGAAGATTTATATATAGGAAGTCAAGTTTTGGCCATCGGGAAAGTTTCGGGGGTAATCGGTATTGTACCGGGACCACCGGAAGGGTCCCGGTGGTCCACCGGGTGGGGCCACCTATCCCGGAGGGCCCCATGGGCTGAAGTGGGAGGGGAACCAGCCCCTAGTGGGCTGGTGCGCCCCCCCATGGGCCTCCCCTGCACCTAGGGTTGGAAACCCTAGGGGTGGGGGCGCCCCACTTGGCTTGGGGGGCACTCCACCCCCCTTGGCCGCCGCCCCCCCTTGGAGATGGCATCTCCTAGGGCCGGTGCCCCCTAGGGGTCCTATAAATAGTGGGGGGGGGAGGGCAGCCGCACCCTAGCCCCTGGCCTCTCCCTCTCCCTCCCGTGACACTCCTCCATCTCCCTATGCTTGGCGAAGCCCTGCCGAGATCACCATTGCTTCCACCACCACGCCATCGTGCTGCTGGATCTTCATCAACCTCTCCTTCCCCCTTGCTGGATCAAGTTGGAGGAGACGTCTTCCCAACCATACGTGTGTTGAACGTGGAGGTGCCGTCCGTTCGGCGCTAGGTCATCGGTGATTTGGATCACGACGAGTACAACTCCATCAACCCCGTTCTCTTGAACGCTTCCGCGCGTGATCTACAAGGGTATGTAGATGCACTCCTTTCTCCCTAGTTGCTAGATGACTCCATAGATTTATCTTGGTGATGTGTAGAAAATTTTAAAAATTCTGCTACGTTCCCCAACACGTCCACCTTATGTTGTTCCTGAGTCTCCGGGGTCACTTCTATCCCCATCAAAGTCGCCAAAGCCTCCAACAACTCCGTCGGGACCTGAGCCGGTGGGTGTGCAGAGCCGCTAGCACCAGCCGTTGCCACAGCCGTTGAGCTGGAGGTCATAGCCGCGGCGGTCGATGAGCCGAGCGCTGGCTGTGTACCGGCCATGAAGATCGCAACCCCATTCGGTGGCTCATAGGGGTCCGGAATACTGTCGCCATCGGAACAGCCCCCAAGTCGGTCGTCTTGTACTTGATACATTGAATTGGTCTCGCCTGTGGACGATTCACCATCAGAGTAGATGGCCGTCTCACCACCAGACACAGATCCTTCCTCGAATTCCTCCCCATGGATGAAACCGACAAAGGCATGCTTCACGGTGGGTTGAACCTTGGCGGGTCATGCACGCTGAGCCGTCTCGATGATGTCGGTGCAGGTGTCCGGCCCAGGGCCCGGTTCGCCGATCTTGCCGATGAAGACGTGGATTCCGCCGAAGGGGACCCGGTACCCGTACTCAATTGAGCCGGCCTCGGGGCCCCAGCCAGCGTCGTCGATGTAGAGCTTGCGACTCTTGGTCATCCGTCCCACGGCGTATCCCTTTATCCCTGGGAAACTACCCTTCAAGAACTCGAAACCATCATGCGTTGGCCCCACGGTGGGCGCCAACTGTCGTGGACTTGACACGACAGATGTCCTAGCGCAAGGACTTAGTCATGGAGCCATCGCAACTAGGTTAGCTTTAATGGGTTAAACGGGACAAAGGACACAGAGAGTTTACCCAAACTCGGCCCTTCTCAATGAGGTAAAAGCCTACTCCTACTTTGTGTTGTATTACTAGGGGTTCGATTAAGAGGGAGAGAATATGCTTGACCTAGCTCTGGATTGCTGTTACCTGCCCTTAACTCGTCGCCGGGTCGTCCCTTTATATGCATAGTAGTCCGGCTTAGTGACTAACTAATCTTGCCTTACAATACAAGTTATACATGTGTGGCGGTTTATCCTCTTGGGCCTCAAGTCGCCTTTGAGTCTTGGGCCGTCAATGGGCTTGTATGAGCAGCCATCTTCATTGATAAATCTCCAATGGTATGACCCGGCCCTCCTGGGCGACTCATACCAAATAGTTATATCCCCAACAAGGGACACTCGGTTTGTCTATGTATTCACACTGTACTAAGTTTTTGGTTAATACAATTCTAGCATGAATATTAAACATTTATCATGATATAAGGAAATATAAATAACAACTTTATTATTGCCTCTAGGGCATATTTCCTTCACAATAATCAATGATGCAGCCCTATCCACCAAGAGATGAGTTTCTGCGCAAATTTATAATGTAGCATTCATATAATCTGGATGCATACATGAACCAACCTCGTCTACATAGCATAGCAGGAACACAACTACCACGATCTATGTCGACAAGGAATGAAGATCAACATATGGCTGTCCCACTAGGTTTCAAAAGCATACCATAATACAATAATGTTCTTACACATGCATAATACCATATGGTATTAGAGAACTACATGCATAAAAAACAGGGTAAATGATGGTTAAGCTGCCTAGTAAGTTTGACGATGTTTACCGCACTCACAATCCTGATAATTCTACTCTTCACACTTTGAGCAATATATCATAAATGAAAGAATCCAAATAAACTATCATACCATAGATAAGAATCAAAAGAAAAATAATACAAATACGACTAGGTTAAGCACCATTAGTTTAACTAGGTTTAATATATAATATAGATCTCTATGAGCTCTCGGGTGGTAGATGACGAATCGAATCACGAGAGTTAATAGATATAGAGATATTGCTATACAAGCTTTGTAATTGAGATAATACAGAACATGACCAAAGCATTTGGAAATCAACATACAAAATGGTATAACAGATTGCATATGACATAAGAATCCATTTGCAAAAGGAATCAATTGAACTCAAGTTATAGTGAAAATGAATTTTCATTTTTAAATTCAAATTCAAATAGGTCAAAGAATATTTGAAATTTGAGTATACATGATATGAACACCAAGTATATGATACAAGAATCCATAGGCAAAAGGAACCAACTGAATAGGTGATATGGCTTACAAAATATGATCAAAATAACATGTGAATTTAAATTGAAAAGTTCAAAAATTAATAACCTAATGTCAATATAAAGAGGGTCTCACAAGGATCACTTTGCAGAAAGTTTCACCTCAGACAAAGTTACATTAAAAGGTACGAGACTTTGAAGTTTTAGGGGTACTTTTACGGAAGTGCATGACACATGGTTGTTTTTAGTTCATAGAAAATGGCTTGTGGCTGAAATAACTTGGGATGTTGGATTCAAGTCTCAATGGACGCTATGGATAAAACGGTACCGGTTCAACGAGATTGATCGCTAGCAGTTTGAGTAAGTGACAACAAACGGTCCTAATATGTCCACGTGGCTAGGTTTTGCATGGGATCTTCCTCATCAGGAATCTTCTCCGGAGACGAGAAGACAGTGGCGCTGCCATTGGGCTTGTGAGCATAGGTGTCAGGGAAGTTTTAGGAGAGTTTCAGCGCGATATAGTGGATTTGTCGGTGCAATTGGTGGTGACCGAGGTGCCCTAGGGTGGAGCTAGTCGGATGGCGCTTCGGCGCACTCCGGTGAGATCGAGCGATCTTGGGAAGCTTGGTTCTATGCATTTGATATGAGGGGAAAAGCTAGGGAGATGAGTATCATGGAGGCAATGCAACCAACGAAGAGAGAGAGAGAGAGAGAGAGAGAGAGAGAGAGAGAGAGAGAGAGAGAAGAAAGAGAGAGAGAAAGAAAGAGAGAGAGAGAGAGAGAGAGAGAGAGAGAGAGAGAGAGAGGGGAGAGAGAGGGAGAGAGAGAGAGGAAGGGAGGGAGAGAGAGCTCGGGGTACCTCGGGCTCGACTAGATTGACCGAAAACGAAGCTCGAGCGACAAAACTGGGCGAGGACTGTGTGCTTGATGCTGAGGGGAAAGCTGAGTGCTTCACGCGGTAATCGGAAGAGGGGGTAGAGGGGGTCGCATTATGGTGCGAGATAGACCGAATCACAAAAGGAGCATGGAGAATTGGGTGAAGCTAGTGCGAGATATGCGGGCTCGACGCATGCTCGGCCAGGAGCGGTCAGGAGACCGACCTAAGGTAGAAGGTGACTGTGGGGTCTCACGTGTCGGCCGAACAGAGAGAGAAAAGAAAGATTGAAGGGACTTTTTTGTGAACATGGGCGTTGTATTACTTAAGCAAAGATATTACATAAGGTCTCCTGGATACAATCCGGAGCAAAAGGTAAAACACATAGAGCAGTAGAGTTCATACAAGCTTTAGTTAAAACATGAGAAGAGACATTAAATTGCCGACGAACATGCTTGAAGACAACAGAGTTGAAGTCGACAACTGCATGCTTAATGTCCGCTACCACAGCCCCAACATAAGATTGATCATGGATAGCACAATTTAGAAGAAAGATGGAAGGGACTTACGTCCGATGTTGAATCAAAATGCACTTAATGCAAGCTTTTTTTAGGGGTACTTAATGCGAGCTGCACTTTACTCGCCAACAACGAGGGATATATTGGATGGCCTAATAGAAGTGCGCATGCATCAACACCTCACATCTACATGACAAGATTTTCTTTCTTTTTGTTTGTTTGTTTGTTTTTTCTTTTCTTTTTTTTCAAAATATTCCAAATATATATATTTCAAACATTACATTGGTTAAAGCTTGAAAAGTTCCTCATATATTTAAAATATGTTCATGTGGTGTAAAAACAATGAACATGCAAGTTTTAAGAAATGTTCATAGCAATAAAAAATGTTGTGACATTTAAAATGTTCACATGTTCCACAAAAATGTATGATATTTTATAAAATGTTTATAAAATGTAAAAAATGTTCGTAATTCAAAAAAGAGCATCCACACCTTTCAAAAGAATGCACGTTACAATTTTTAAAATGTTAAGTGTTTCAAAAATATTTTCATGACATTTAAAAATTATACAAGTAAAAATGTTCACATAGTTTAATAAAATGTTTTGTATCATTCAGAAAATGGTTTCAATGTTTGTTTGAAAAAGGTTCAACATGTATTCATAGAAAGTTCAAAACCATGTATTCAAAAATTGTTATATGTATTTAAAAGTTTCCTCATGTATATAAAAAATGTACACATGTGTTGAAAAAAAGGAGAAAATAAAAAAAAGTAAGAAGCCAAAGTGAATTGCAGCGCTATATTTAAATTACTATGTACACTTGTTAGGAAAGAGTGACAAATAATGTACGTGAGATTATTAAACCTTTCTCTTGCAACAGTGGGTCTATCTGGTATAGAATTTGATAAGACAAAAATTAAGGGGGAAATAGCACGACAAACTAAAATAATAGATGGAGAAAATCAAAAATAAATATGACTCTATGAAGCTAGATAAATAAACACGGAGTTGCTCGATACACAGTAATATAACTTTAAAGTTCATGACATTGAATGTTCAAATCTCTAAATTAAATATCAAAGTCATACCATTTATTCTAAATAAAATATATGTCCAATTCTAGCCATGCGAATGCGTAGGTGCATGATATTTTTAATGAAAAAATAGCATGGTAAACTTGAGAAAATAAAAATCCATATGACCATAATAACCTACAAACATGAAAAAGGAGGAGCTCAATAAACAACAATATAATGTTCCGAACATTAAATGTTGAATTCTGTAAATTTAAATATCGTGATGGCTCTTTTTTTCTAAAGATATATGCAATTCTATCGGCTCAAATGCCCCGGTGCACCTACTAGTTAACAAATTAGCCAATCAATCATGTGCTTGTTTTAAGGTTCATGCAGTTCCCATGGAAAGGACCACTGGAGCAATACTCTGATTGCATTAATACTTAGCTAACCATATATCAAGCAAAAAAATGTACATGCAAGTTTTCAGAAAGTTCATAGCATTAAAAAAATGTCTGTGACATTTAAAATGTTCGTATTTTTCAAAAAATGTATGTGACATTTTATAAAATGTTTATATGATGTAAAAAATGTTCAGAATAAAAAAAAGTTTCCCACCTTTAAAAATAATGGACATTACAATTTTAAAAATGTTACGTGTTTGAAAAATATGCTTATGACATTTTTAAAAAGATACAAGCAAAAATATGCACATAGTTTTAATAAGATGTTTTGTATCATTCAAAAAAATGTTTCAATGTTTATTTGAAAAATGTTCAACATGTATTCATAAAAAGTTTGAAACCATGTATTAAAAATGTTATGCATATTTAAATAGTGCTTTAGCTATATATATAATATATAGAATGTGTATGCAAACAGTGAAAACGATAAGAAGCCACAAAGAGAATAAACTCCTTCACAGCCACATTATTGGGCCACGCCAGTAGGGCCTCAGTAAAGGCGAGAAGGTACTATGTCTCGCAAGAGAGCTCCTTTTGAAATCACTAATTAAGGAGTACTCGTTGCAAAGAACACTTCACTTTTTCAGGTTGCGACAAGTGGCGTACATGCAGCGCGTCACTTGTCGCAACCTGGGAATTTTTCCTTTTTTCGTAGATCTGTTTATTCAAAATGTTTTATCTTTTAAATCGTGCGTCCAAATCTCGAACTGTTTTCATCGTTGGATTCCTCGCGTCAAGATCTTCAAAACTAGATCCCATGTTAATAGGTTTTGACGAACTTTTTTTATGAAAAAACGGACGAAAAACCGAACCGGGAGCACGTTTTTTTCTCTTTACGAAAGAGGCACGCCCGTGCCTCTCGTGAAATCACACCCGTGCCTCTTGTGGAAGCAAAACTGTGACTCTCGTGGAAGGAAAAAAACCCAGAAAAAGCGTTTTTTCGTTTCCGAGAGGCACGACCGTGACTCTCGCGAAAGCACAACCGTGCCTCTCGCGAAAGCAAAACCGTGACTTTCGCGAAAGAAAAAAAACAGAAAACGCGTATTTTTTCCCCTTTCTAAGAGGCACGGCCGTGACTCTCACGAAAGCACAATCGTGCCTCTCGCGGAAGCAAAACCGTGACTCTCGCGAAAGAAAAAAAATAGAAAACGCGTTTTGTTTTTCCCTTTCCGAGAGGCACGGCCGTGACTCTCACGAAAGGACAACCGTGCTTCTCGCGGAAGCAAAACCGTGACTCTCGTGAAAGAAAAAAAAACAGAAAACGCGTTTTTTTTTCGTTTCTGAAAGGCACGGCCGTGACTCTCGTTAAAGCACAACCGTGCCTCTTGCGAAAAAAACCGTGACTTTCGCGAAAGAAAAAAAACGCAAATTTTTTTAATCGAAAAGCTAAAGAAGACCGGGAGAAAACCAAAACGTCAAAAAAAACCAAAAAACCGTTTAAAAAACCGAAAACGCGTGCAGAAAAATAAAAAAACAAAATCTGTAGGAAACGTCCAGAACGCGACACGTGACGAATGGCTGGGAGCACACCAAGTGACACTGATCGTTGCGAGACTCTTAAAGAAGCACTCGTTAACTAGTTGCTCCCAGCTCCTTTTAGACGCCCGCGTGCGACCAATAGTCAAGCTTTCGCTGAAGATTCGCGCATATAGGCCTATCCATTTCTGGGCGTCGAATGGATGTACAGGAAAAATAAAAGCTCACGCGCAGAGTCGTACCCAAGACCTCTCGCTTGACTGCAAAGCTCACGTGCTGACAAGAATGCAGCGCTATATTAAAAGTACTATGTACAGTGGCAGATCCGTATTTTTATAAATGTTTTAAAAAAATTGAACACATTTTAAAATTCGAGCAAACTTTTAAAATGTGATAAATTATTGAAAACATGAAAAAACGTGAAATTCCAAATGACGATTTTTTTTAATATACATTGAATATTTTTTTAATATATGCTAAGCAATTTAATAAACACTGAACATTATTGTGATATACACTGAACAAATATTTAAATACACATTGAACAGTTTTGTGATATATACACTAAAGTATCTAAATAAACATTGAATTTTCTTAATATAGGGTAAATGTTTCCTTAAATAAGTGATGGATTTTTTTTGTAATAAACATGTAATTAACTTTGTATAATGCATGAAAAAGTAAAAATAAAATAAGTAAATAGGAAAAGAAAGTAAATAGAAACAGAAACAGAGAAAAAAGAAACAAAAAAGAGAGGGAACGACAAACCGACCATGGGCCGGCTGAACTAGGGCGTCGGGAGGCCAGGCTTCAGCGAAGCCACGTCGTTTTGACACTCGCGAGCGTCAATAGGATTTGTGGTGTCGCAACGGGCGAGAGATAACCTGGCGCAAAATATGATGGGATGCGGTCTGCTGAGCTGTGAAATCACTAGTTGAGAAGTACTTGTTGCAAAGTTTACTCCCAACCCCATCCCCCCACCCTTTCATTGTGATAAGTGGCGCGCTGCATGTGCGCCACTTGTCGCAACCTGGAAGTTTTCCCTTTTTTCGTAGATTCGTTTATTCAAAACGTTTTATCTCTTAAACTGTGCGTTCAAATCTCAAACCGTTTTCACCATTGGATTCCTCCTCACGTCGAGATCTGCAACTAGATTCCATGTTGACAGGTTTTGATGAACTTTTTTCACAAAAAAACCGAACCGGGAGCATGGTTTTTTTCCTTTCCGAAAGAGGCACGACCGTGCCTCTCACGAAAGCACAACCGCGCCTCTCCCGGAAGGAAAAAAGACAGAAAACATGTTTTTTTTGTTTCCGAGAGGCACGGCCATGCCTCTCGCGAAAGTAAAATCGTGTCTCTTGCAGAAACAAAACCCTCTCGCGTAAAAAGAAAAAAGAAAACGTGTTTTTTTCGTTTCTGAGAGGCATGGTTGTGCCTACGCAAAAGCAAAACCGTGTCTCTTGCGAAAGCAAAAAATGCATTTTTTCACGCAAAAAAAATCAAAAAAAATTTGGGTCAAAAGCTAAGGAAGACCGATGGCAAACCAAAAAGTCAAAAAAATCGAAAAAAATATTTTTAAAGCCGAAAAATCGTGCGGAAAAATAAAAAAATAAAATCAGAAGGGAGTGTCCAGAGTGCGTCTCTCAACCCATCCGCAAGTGATTATTGCGAGGCTCCCAAAGGAGCGCTGGTCAAGTAGTTGTTCTCGCTAAGCTGTGATGTGTTGTTTTGGGGCCTTGGTTGGTTGGATGCATGGCTGGCGCACGCGTTCGGGTTGCGGCCCAATAGAAATTGGTTTAGCGGGTTATTCCTATTTATTAATAACAGGAAATTTACTGTAGGAAACGGAAATGGCTAAACAAAATGCCAAACCACTTCCTTACAAGGCCATGGACCATGGAAGACAGAAACAAAATACTATTACTTATATAGAGCCTAGGAGTAAAGAATTATACCAAAAGTCTTCATAGTCCTATAGTTAGGGAGATAGTTGATAGAATCAATAATTTTGAGATTTGTTCTTTTAGTTTTGAAGGTAGAGAGTCGAATTATGAGGCTCATAGTCTTGCTAAGTATGTGCTTTCACTTGATTAGGGTCGCCAGATGCGGCTTGGATTTTCGCCGCATCCATTATGTATCCCCCTGAATATTGATCTATAAAGCTTAGCATAATTCCCAAAACAAGAGTAGAGCCTAGGAAGGATAGTATCAGCTATAAAGAAACTTCTATAATATCATTTTCCACAGTAGAAACTAATTATAGGTCTTAATATAATCCCCTAAATAACTTTTAGGGTTTAACCAATTAACACAATTAGTATAATACCACCAAATAATTTTTAAAAAATTTCCAACTCTATATAAAAGGAAGAAGTCAAATTAATCACCTGAAACAATTTGCTTAAAGGTCCAAGAGGAAGAGTTAGAATTCCATTGAAGGCGGAACGCGAACAATCCTTTTTTTAAAGATTGGGACGGACTAAAATTACAACAAATACACATGTCAAAATCTGACTGGACAAAAAGAACGACCGGAACCAAATGGAAAAACACACGTCTGGTGACTAGGCACTCCGTTTGTGTATTGGGGGGCCAAATGCTTTGGTATACACCCAAACCGAATCAAAGTTACTTTGAACCATGCTGTCTGAAATATAAATATTGTGTGAACCAATCTGTGGTTAGATGATTAGGAGGACGGTGATATCCCAGCTTGTTAGGGTTCAAGTCCTAGACTTGACGCCGGTGCTCGCATTTTTCTGGATTTATTTCAAACGTTCCGGCGATGTGCATTCAGAGGAAGGAGCCGTTCTTGTCAACATGAAGGTGTCTGCGCTTGCGCCACGTTAAAAAAACGTATCTACTACCAAAAGAGTAAGCCCAAAAAAAATACCAAAAAGAGTATTCACCGAATAAACAAAACAAAGTAATGCACAAAGCTTCTTTTTTCTAGAACAATGCACAAAGCTACAGTATATACCAGCGAGCCGTTTTTTCGTCGCCGGGTCCGTGCATTGTACGGCCCCCGTCTTTAAAATTAAATGCATCTGTCGCCGTAGTTCCGCCAGCCATCGCCGTCACGTGATTCAGGGATCTCTCTCCCTCCCTTTCACAGCGATGCGTCACATGAAAGAACGGAACCAAAAGGCCCATGACCATAACTTCTAAATCTGCCTACTCACAAAAGGCAGCAGCAGCTAAACGGACCTGCAACCTAATGGCGAACGCCCTGTCCTAATCATGCGGCCATGCGCATCGACCACGACTCTATAATCATGCCGCAGCAAGAGGGAGGGAGAGAGATTCTTCCCGTTCCCTCACTCCCATCCCCACTATCTCCCTCTCCCACCCCACACGCCGTGGCCGTGGGCAGCTAGTGGCACCTTGCCCTGCAACCAAGCAACACACAACGTCCCACCTATCTCACCTCATCTCACCTATCCATCCAAAAACATCCGTCCGTCTTGCACCCCCATGCATTCGTCCGTCTCGATCAGCACGACATGCCGACATCGCCGCCGTCGCTCCTGGACCTCCTGAGCCCCTCCCCTCCTGCTCCTGAGGCGGCGGCGTCGTCTGGACACGGCGGCGCCACGGTGGTGCAGGTGGTGCCGATGGACGTGTCCGAGGAGCTGCTGGGCAAGTTCATGGACGCCAGCGAGTTCGGCTTCGACTACGACACGAGCGGCCTCTGGTCCCCGCTCGTGCTGCTGCGGCCGGAGGTCCTCGCGCTCGCCTCGGCCCGCGCCAAGCGCCCACGCCCTCGCCGGGGCTGGAGAAGGAAGGTTAGTAGCACTGCAACTGCAAGCTGTTGAGACCTGGCTGAGAGTTGAGTCAGATGTTTTGCTCATGTTTGTTGCCTCTTTTTTCCTGATGATGATGCAGATGTTTTGCTGCTGGTGACATGCACCACTGCCCATTGGTGTTCTGGGCAATGGGATCATATAGATCCTTGTGCAGTTTAGGGAGGCTTGCTAATCGATGTATTTACGGGAAAATTACTACTGTACTTAGTTTTCTGTAAGAAATTAGGGGATTTAACCCTGGGGTGTACTTTGGGCCCGAAATGGCGAGCGCCATTTTCACCCTCGAGTGAATAAGGAAATATAAACATAAGCAGGTCATACGTGTGCAGTTGATCCCACCATTGTGGTTGGATCCGACAACGACGGCGTTCATGCACGGCACCGTTCCCTTGCTGAGGGTGTCGCTGTCGCGAAACCTTCTCATAGTTGGGTGTTGTAAAAAGCGGTGGTAACTGTTGATGTTTTACTGTGTTTTGAAAGGAGGCTGGAGTAACTTGTTCTTGTCTGAAAATCGACTGATATCAATGTAAGCTGTACTCAGACTCCCAGTTAATGAGCTGCTCTGAGATCTGAGGGCATTAATCTTCAGATCCACAGTTGCAAGTTGCGCAAATAAAAAATCATGCAGGAAGAATGAATAAATATCATCTGGAGGTGAAGGAAAGAAGCCACAGGCAGGAACTGTAAACCTCCTTTTTCTATGCACTGGTGATTCTCACTTCACATTACCAAAACGGTCTACCTAGACAAATTACCTATACTACAGAATCAGTGGAAACAACAGCAGTAAATTACCAGAAAGCTGCTCTATGACAATCCCACAGCCTAGCTCTATAGCCACAAGTCCTCTGCAGTTTCATGGGGACTTCCTTTCTTTTCTATATACTGAACATAAAGCACAAGCAAAGTTCACTCTTGAAGCAGAGGACATTCCGCATTCGACGTATTCTTCAGACTAGAGCAGGTGTTCCTTCCAGGGCCTCTTTACCGGTTATGCCGTCTTTGAGTTCTTTGAAGTACACTTCATAGTCCTTCTCAGGAGGAGGGTTTGAAGGATCGATCACAAACGGTTCGCTAAATGGAACGGTGCTCTTGACCTGATCACAAAGGTACATCAGTTAGCTTTTCTTCCTGAGATAATAAATAAAACAAAAGTTTCACTTTTTTTCTTTTGTAATTGTAAAGTTCTACTGCCCTACGTGTCTTTTTCGCAAGTGGGTTGCAGAAATTTAACCTCAAAAGTCTTCCCCACTGCACTCGGGCTTGCTAGAGCCGCGACACAAAGGCGGGCAACTTCTTCCCGCGATATCTTTCCCTGAATATTATTACAGTAGTTGTTAGATGTATAATCATTTCGGTGCGTAACAAGGAGAAAAAAGAGTGACATGGAATTTCATTTGGCAATTACACAATGCTGTCTCTACTTACAGTGATATTATCCCCCTGTTCAAATATGAGGTCAGCTCCAGCTGGTTCCTCAGTTAGAGCACATGGCCGCACGATAGTGTAGGGCACGCCACTTTCCCGAATTAAATCCTCTCCCTGAAAGCATTCAAATGTTAAGCATTTACGTGCAAGCATAAGTTCTTTGCACGTGTCAGAGATGATATGGGCCTACATGTGCAAGCCTTTAACTTTACCCATAAAAACAGATTCCTTCAGATAATATTATAACAACTAAGATAAGCTACATGCCTTCAACTTGTAAGTTAAAATGGAACCAAGCTCTTTGTTCATGCGGACGGCGGGGGGTTGTTTGCTTAGATCTAGCCCTGGCCTTTCAGGTCTTGTAACTCCTGCAGAGCTCACATGAATGAACCTGCAAATATAAAAAAAAATCATCCAGTCTTGATGAGTTCTGTAGAATTGAATAATAAAGTGATCACCTATTCTAATGTCCTGATATTTATTTACTCAAAACTTGTTGCTCAAAAGACAAACCTTGGAGTAATTGGCTCACTTATGTATGCTTTGATACTTGAAAAAGGGAGCTCGAATTGACCTTCTGCAAATGTTGGGTTGAGCTTTCCGTCGTATTCAAACTTGCTGAACATGAGCTACAAAATTTTCACACTAAATAAATTTAGATGGGTGTTTAGGGTAGCTCCTCAAGTTTATACAGGGGCACACATACAAAAAAGAGAGAAAGATAAATAAATAAAAAGGATACCTGTAGTGCAGTGATATTGCTTGCATCAAAGGGCGGAGCATCAGTTGCGGTACGGGCACGAAATACAGGTATCAGCGAAGAGAAAGGTATTCTAACCTGATACATACAGGGATACAGAATACAGTTGTTGTCATTGAAACAAACAATGAAGATATTTGTACCATGATGAATTAATACAACATACGCTTTGCCATTCGCCCTTTGTGGTGTCGAAGCTTGCAGTGTAGCCGATAGTATCCCATTCGTAGCTAGTTCTTATGATAAGTTTGTACCTCCGGCCATCGCCCTTAACTCGTAGTTCAACACCATCGTATGCCGACAGGTCCTCGGGCACGGTAAAATTCTGCAGACTTACACAGACCAGTTCAGATAAAATACTTGATTGCTTCCAGTGACAAAACACAAAATTAACAATGATATGCATGTATGAGTAATTTCCATTACTGAGAAAAATATGTGGCAATAAATACCTTTGTCCTTATACTAGTGAAGCCACCGTTATTTGAAGTAGACACGGTACCTAAAAAGTCCATGTGCAGACAGCTTAGGCTAAAGACTACTCAAAGGAAGTCTTAACATTTCATACACAATTAAAAATACAGGAAACCAAATACCTTTGAATAATCCAGTTGCTTCACCAGTTTCACTTCCTGTTGGTTGGATTTGGAATGCACTTTCACTAACACCGCCCATTACAACATCGTCAAGTGCTCCCCACACAAACTTTCCACATAAATTGGCTACATCAAAATGACCAACATGTTGCATGAGGGAACGTAAAAACATTCTGGAAAGAAAATAAATACACTTATGTAGGTCAGGAAATGATTTATGATACTTCTCTTAACGAATTTACAACTGATCCAGTTCAAAACAAATTATTTTTTATTAATAGAGCCAGCGTAAATTCCAAAAAGTGGATTTCTTGCAACTTTTACACCAAAGGACTATAGTAATATTATGCCACAAAAAAACAGATAATCAATTTTACCACATCAACACATATAGGACTGTGTTTTTTTATTTAGAAAATGACAGGTTTAGGACATGTGGACCTTAAGAAGGTAAAGATTCCAAACCAAGTTACAAGCCCAAAAACAACAGAGTCGGTTCAATGGGAATCCCGTTATGGAAAACTTCAGAGCAGCGAAGCAGAAAGCCATGGTATGACTTGAATGGAGGAGGGTATTACCCACCCCGCTAACACAATAGTGCCGGATTACGATGAATATGACTTGAATGGACAATTTATCTTGATCAAGCAATACAAGGTATACCTTTGAATCCAAATAGCAGTTTCCCTTCGCTTAGCCCGACACTTTCCTTTACAGCATTAATCAAGTTTTGCATACCAAGGTACTCTACCATTTCAGGTGAAGGTCCTTTTATCTGATTCGCAAAACAAATATAGTGAACAGGAATTTTAAAGAGGGGGAATGAATATAAGATTCAGGCTGTATGTTAAAGGTTAAGGATGTCATAAATCAAGTTTTACTTATATTATACATGCGACGAGAAGATCTATTGATGACAATACCTCGGGTTCAAAAAACTTGATGCCCTGCATGAATATAAGATGAAAGTGTCATTTTGTGCACATGCAGTTTTGCAATCCTGTTAGCACATGAACATTATAGATTTAGAGTAGATGGTTGAGATCGTCCAATTTAGCCAATGGATTATCATAGAAGCATGACTCTAGCTATTTACTAGATGTGAATAATTAATAAAATGGCCGCATGCATCATCCAGATGCAGAGGCCGGGGGTCTATACTCCTTTTCAAAAAAAAAAAAAAACTATTTACTAGATGACTTACTTGTGAATACTTCTGCCTATCCGGTGTATCACCTTCCTTTGGCCCTACTATGACTGAAACTGCATTGATGACTTTCTTAATCCCTTTGAAGTACTTAGGATCGAGCGTGTCTCCCTTTGTAACATCTCCTATGATCTGCAATAAAAATTCATATATGGATGACATGATGCTTCGCAGTTAAGTATTGACTATAATATAAAGAAAAACATGTGCCATAAGCAGAGAATTTAGCGGATCCATTGTAGATATATGCATCATGTATATAATATATCCGTGTCCTTTGCTACATGAAGAATGTCAGGACAGAGAACTTGAAGTTTCATTATCAACAATTAACAGCTTTTCAGCCCCACAAAAAGAACTAACAGTTTTTTGGAACATGTGACAATGAGGTAGGCAATGGTATTGTCATTACTAAATAGTGTTATGTAATGTCATTGAACACTGCAGTCCTCATTATCTGTGATCTCTCTGAACTAACCGTGTAACCATAGCTGATGAAATATCCCGCAGCGAAACACGGTACAAAATTCAACTAAAATAAGTGACCTACCAAGTCCACATCTGGCCCCAACATTGTCCTCGCCTTCTCTGCATTTCTAACCTGAATAAAAAACAAAATAAGTATTTGAGAGACAGAGCTCTAAGAAAAGCGAGAAATAAAATGGAACAGGGAGCAACACGCTCCCTGACGGAATCAAATGCCACAATGGATACTATAGTTGACAAAACAAAAAGTAGGTGGAATACCAATACTCGGACAGGCACCCCCTTCTTTCGCAGGACATCGACAACTCTTCGCCCGACACCGCCGGTAGCCCCAGTGACAAGCACCAAATCAGAAGTCTCTGCTTTCTTCGGCGCCTCGGTAGGAGCGGAGGCTGTGATGCTGCTCATTATGGACTCCACAATCTAAAACAAACAATACAAATGCATGAGCACAGGCCCAGAGATACACATGTTAACAGGAGAGGGAAAATGTCAGGTTAGTGACAAAGACCTTGAGAGGGTTTGGAGGCCCGTTGAAGAAAAACAGAGTCTTGGCAAACCTGCCGATGTCCCAAGATTGCTTTCCGGCTAAGGCGATTACAGCTCTCCGGGACAAATGCGATGATGTTGGGCTGTAGATGATTTGGGAGGATGGCCTTGAGCCGAAGAAATGCGCCTTCTGAGTTGTTCTTGTGGAGCAACCAGCAGCGAATTCACCCTGTAATGACCCAAAAAAATGAGTAACACGTTACAGCGATGTAATCATGTAACTGGAGTCAGTAATAGGCATTGGCTGTATTACTGAGCTGAGCAAAAATACAACAAAAAAGCAAGGTCCCACCGAGACTTGAACTCGGGTTACTGGATTCAGAGTCCAATGTCCTAACCACTAGACCATGGGACCATTTGTGTCCACTAAATCCTAGCAGTGATTAATATTCTTTTGGAAAACGGAGGCAATTTTTCGCCTTCTCCTATTGATTAAGAAGAAGAATTAATTTTTCTATCATCACCAAGAACAGGAAAAGATTCACGCATGGGGACTCGAGAGGGGAAAACCTGGCCGATTTCTGAAGAGCTTGTGCAGGTCAGGAGAGGAATGGATTGAGGAGGGCAAGAGCTCACTCACCCGGGGATTGGCGAGGACCGGAGGAGAGACGCCGCAGCAGGAGGAGGAGGGGCAGTTCATCTTTAGTTCTCGGGCGGCGCGACGAGGGACCGGAGCCGGGGCAGAGCAGGTACTTGTGGCACGGTGTCGATGGCGATTCCGATGCTACTGGAGGCAGGCTTGGAGCGGGAGAGACCCCCGCGGCCACACAAAATCGTGTGGTCTGGTGAGCCCACGTGACTCGGCCTGGAGCCTACGAGTAGCTCGCCCATTTCCGAGCCGAGCCAGCCGGCTTGCCACAGGCCGCTGGGCAAGCCTCGGCCTGAGCCGGCACGCTGCAGTTTTCGAGGATTAGCCTTCTATTTATTTATTTATTTATTTTGTTTTTGTACTTTTGAAAGCATATTAAACCTATACTATGAATATGCAGCATTTTATGTTACTAAATTGTAACATGTAGCAGTGTATATTGCTAAAAATGATTAGGCCTTCTCTGGTTTGTAGGTTGTAGGAAAGGTATTGGATGCAACTCAAGTGTAGGAAAGGTTCGGAGTCGTTATAATATACTAGTATATAGCAGCGGCGGACCTAGCCCACTAGGCCAGGGTGGGCCAGCAGTGCTACTGCACATATACATTTTTTCTTTTATTTTTTTGCTTTTCTCATATGGTATAAAAGCTGTTTTCAAATCTCAGGGTGGGCCACTGCCCACCCTGGCCACCCTTTACCTCTGCCACTAATATATAGTACACCCTCGAGTAGGCCATTTCAGTGCCCAGATTCATCTGGACCCGGTTAGAAAAAAAATCGTAAAAAAATAAAAAAATTCAAAAAATTCCAAATAAAAATTGTGCACTAGACGACTAATACGTGCGGCCCGTTCCAAACTTCATGTCATTTGGACATTTGAGCAGCTCTCAACAAAAAAGACAAATCGGACCAAAACAGTACATGAACAATAAACATTTTTACAGACCCTCTATTTGTCTTTTTTGCTGAGATCTTTTCAGATGTCCAAGTGATTTGAAAATTTGAGCGGACCTCACGCATCAAATTGTCTACCTAAAAAATTGATTTTTTTGAATTTTTCTAGTATTTGTCTTGATTTTTTTCGTCAGCTTGGGTGCATATGAGCTTGGGTGCAGAGATGAATTTTCGGTACAGCCTACCAAATCTTTAGTAGTTAGGCTATACATGGGTAGAGATAATTTGGAGATATATGCGGATATGTCACGTTCAACTACACCCCCTCCCCCAAGAGTCGAAGGTCGGTGTCGGCAATGCAAATTGGTGCTCTATTATAGGGCTGTTGTTGGAGTAAAAAAATTCAGATGATGCAAAATGCACTTTTTGATGCCCAATAAGAAATTTTTGCGTTGAAAATTGACGTTTGAGCACGGGCACTTTGTGCCCGTTATTTTAAAGTTAAAAAATGAATTTGTACGGCTTAAAAATTCCAAAATTTGATGTACAGACACGTATAGCAATACAGTATAACGTGGCAAAATTTGGCCAATATACGTGCTGGGATGTGACAGATAAAAAGACAAAATACATGCAAATTCGGGGCCAGTTTTTTCCGATTTTGGGCCGAAGTTTTTGTCTTTTTTGTGCAGTGTACAATACAACATATTTTCGAACGAAATTTCACACGTATCTAGACCAATCCATGTGTATTCATGTAAAAAAATCAAATCTTTTCAAAAAAATTAAGCACATGTTTTGAGGGTTCAAAGTGCTCCATTGCCCCATGTTCTGAAAATCCGCTTCATTTTTGCGTGCCTGCTGTTGGAGATGCTCTTATGCCACTCAACTACGTGAGCACTCAGCGTGATCACTCTTTAGTCTTTGTAGATCCTTTCAGTGTTAGTGTCAGATTCTTTTTGTTTAGTATTGGATTGCTTTAAGCAAAGGAGCACATGATGAAGACTTGAAGGCCCCATGTCAGATTCTTTTTCATTGCTTTTGAGCAGAGCGAAGCAACAGACGAAGGTTACCAGCAGGAATCAGTGAGGTGGGGTACATGGCAGCGTCTGGCAAACGCACGGAGAAAGTGTTTAGGGCATCTACATACGGACTTTGCAAAATGCATTTCTCATTTGGATTTTCTTTTCTTAAAAAGGAGGGTAACCCTTGGCTTCTGCATCAGGACGATGCATGCAACCATATACCTTACGATAGTAACTCCCCATATAACCACTAACCCTATGATACAAGACATAGCATAAACAAAAAATACACAAAGCTTCAGTCCACCATCTTCAGTAAGGACACGATGCAGGCGTGCGACGACATAGCCCGATCAAAGATTTTGTGTTTCCACCGAAGTGCATAAACTCATCGTTGAAGCTATCTGTACCATCCGCCTTTATCCGTCTAGCAACGACTCGATAGATGGATACCTTTGAAGGAGACAATGGAAGACAAAGACGCCCCATACCGCCTGCCTCCGGCTACTGTCCCACCACCATTGATCCAACAACAACAGGCTAAACTTGACACCTCCACCTGAGCCGCCGTGTCTCACCTGCCGGTAGCAGGCATGACTTGACGTCTCTACATAAGATGTCGTGTGTAGCATCCGCTGGTAGCACATCCACCGGTGGCTTCACCTGCCAACGACAGGCACCGCCTGAAAACTCCGAGAGAGGCTCATGTGTCACCTATCGAGCTGCATCGAATCCGGTCTGTTGATGGAGGGGACGTCCCATACCGTCACCGGCCTCAGAAGGCCGTCACTATCTCGAGATTCGGACTCCGATTCGCTCACACGACCCTGGAGTTCGCCATCGTTGATGAAGATGGGTCGCTACAGGGAGCACCCAGCATCACGCCAGCCGTTGGTGTCACCCATATAACGGCAACCGCCGCCACGATCCTGCATCAAGCGCCGTCGATGCCAGACGAAGTTTCGGCCGCCACGCGCGTCCTGCGACAAGCCCAGAAATGGGATCCCAAGATCCGTCACCACCGGGCCGTTACACGGACCCACCACCTGGCCCGTCATCCCCGGTGGAGGGGACGTCACCACAACCATAGTTGGATCCGCGGTCAGCCGTCGCCATCGCCACCGCCAAGTCCGGATCCGGGCTGGACGTCGCTACCGCCACAACCACCGGCCACGCCTAGACCCACCTCCATCTTCTAGCCACGTCTAGCCGACTGGCACGCCACGCCCAACCAATCCACCCGCGCCGCCAAGCACCGCTGCTGGGATCCGCCGTGCCACCGTGCCATGGATCCGCAAGACACCGTCGCTGAAGCCGTTGTCCCGTGCCGCCCGACGTCATGCGAGGAGAAAGGGATCCACGCCGCCGCCTACTCGACCGGATCGGCGGCACACGCCGGCCGCGACAAGGGAGGGAGCTGGAGGCGGCGGACTACGAGCGACGGCTGGGGTTCGCCCCCTCGGTCGCTCGCAGAAGCGACGCGAGGGGGTTCCCTCAAATTAGAAACCTCAAATCCATATTATTACATGCAACGTAGCAATCTTTAAATGGAGCTCATTCGATCGCCGTGCCCATGTCGTACGCCCGGCTGCGCCCCCAGAGTGTTGGTTCGGTTGCTGGTAAGGTAGAGTAGGGCATGGGACACGAGCCGACTCACGGGACTCAAGGCCCTGCCGTCTCCCATGCCATACTCTTTCTCGTCGGGGCCCGAAACCCATTGGACGCTGGTGGACGTCAGATCGATGATGGATCCGTCCTGGGACGAGCCGGTGACATCCACCAGGTTGCGGCACCAGGACTGCTGCACCATATGGGGCGCTGGAGAGTGTGACTCTGCATCGCTGACGTCCACCGCCGCGAAGGCTGCCGCCGCCTCCCGCGCCCGCCGCGAAGGGCCGAGCGCAAGCCGGACGGCCATCTCCTCCTCGGTGCCGCGTGGGATGAGTTCGGGGCCGACGGGTCTGGAGGTGAAGGACTCAGATTCGCTGCCCACCATGCCGGAGACGTCCGGAGACCGCCGAAGGTGCATGGGTGGCGGAGGGAAGTGGATTAAAGTGGCTAGGGTTTGGTTCGGCGAGCGGATGAAGGTGAATATATGTGGGGTCGGGTGAGCCACTGTGGGCCGGATCCGACGTGGCGACTGGCGAGCACGCCGGGATGCCTCCATATATATACACCTCATATTTGGGCTGAATATGAGGGTGCCAGTCAGCCCGTCCGTTTAAGTCCCGTTTGCCACGCCCGTTTAAGTCAAAATTTCGTGACCGGTCAGTGATCCGGCGGCCCGCCTGATGAGGCAGATTTGAGGCGTGTGATTGTAGATGCTCTTAATAGCCCGTATGCACGGAATTTCCCCCGTGCATATATTCGCGACGTGGAAGTCCATCTACTCCACCCGCCGGAGCTTAATGACCTAGGTGTAATTTGCATGAGTGGCATAGAGCTTTTGCTTCACAAGCGCAGGCAGCATACAACACCGTACCGGCCATGACCACCACGCGAAGCTCGCAATCCCATAACTCCCAGCCACTGCCGATAATCCTAGTCCTCCTTGCAGCAGCAGCAGCAGCATCAACTCCCTTGATCTTACAGGCTGCTGCTGCTGCTGCAGAACAAGATGAGAAGCAGCCGATCACGCTTCCGGGTTGCCCCGACAGGTGCGGCGACACTCTCATCCCCTTCCCGTTCGGCACCAAGCCCGGCTGCTTCCGCGAGGGCTTCCAGGTCACCTGCAACGACTCCTTCACTCCCCACCGCGCCTTCCTCGCCTACGCCGGAGTAAACCAGCACATAGCCGAGATATACTACAAGGTGGGGTGGCACCATCCTGTGTGGAGGACCGACCATGGCAACACGGCCCTGGAGCTCATAGACATATCGGTGGCCGACGGCGAGGCGCGCGCTTATGGCCTCGTTTCGTCCCTCTGCAACGCCGCCAACCTCAGCGGCGACTACGTCGCCAAGTGCCAGAACCTGGCGCTGGGCGAGAGGGGCCCGTTCCTGCTGTCGGTGACGCGCAACCTCCTCGTCGGCGTGGGCTGGAGGGTGGAACCCAAGATCATGAGCTACCTGTGGTCAGCGTACCGGAACTCCACCTATGAGTTCTCGCTCGCCTGCCTCTCGGACCTTATGGGCATGCCCAAGCTCCTGCAGCTGGCGACAAATGGGTCATGCTCCAGCCGGGGCTGCTGCCAGGCCGCGCTGCCGGAGGCGGCTCCGCTCACCGACTTCGGGACGTGGTTCACCATCGAGGACAACCCCATGTGGCAGACCAACCCGTGCACCTACGCCATGGTGGTCGAGAGCGACTGGTACCGCTTCTCCACGCCGGACCTGTACGGCGTCGAGGTGCTGCCCAGGAGGTACCCGAGGGGCGTCCCCTTCGTGCTCGACTTCTCCATCCGGAACGGTGCATGCCCGGGGAAAGGCCAGAAACCACCTCCGGACTACGCCTGCGTCAGCGGCAACAGCTATTGCGCCAACGCGACTGGTGATGCTGCCCATGGCTATGTCTGCAGGTGCTTGGAACACTACGATGGCAACCCTTACATCGCCAATGGATGCCAAGGTGTACTAAGCCTTAATTCGTACCAGTATCTCTTTTTTACTCCAGATCTCAAACTTTTCTTGGTGTTGCGAAAACCAGATTTCAAACCTTTAACCTTTTTTGTTTTGTCTTCAGACATCGACGAGTGTAAGCTCCGAAAACTGAATCCTGAGTTGTACCCTTGTTCGAGTGATGGGATCTGCAAGAACAGGCTGGAAGGCTATGACTGTCCATGCAAACTCGGAATGAAAGGCGACGGTATAAAAGGAACTTGCACCGATAAATTCCCCCTGGTAGCACAGGTGATTGTGGGTAAGCACAAAAACATCGCACCACATTAATCGATTACAACCGTCTTTCTGTCCTTAGCAGCACACATGTCTCGATCTAGCTTTTGCTAAGATTTTTTTCCTACTTTCAATTTTTTTAATTTGTACACATTTTCTATTATGGGTTGTTACTTAGTATTTAATCTAAATGAGTCCCATTAGCCCATTACTCTATCGCCAATGGGGACTTATATGCGGGCTATTTTTTAAGAAATGAAGGTTGAAACCTCTGGCCTCTGCATCATTACGATACACGACCATCTTGATTTATGTGGTGTTAGATTGGAGTATGAGCTCTAAAGGTGGATGGGGAAACAAACTCTATGATTTCAAAGCCTCTTTGATTCACATGATTATGAAAACTTGAGAAGGGGAAAATGTGAGTATAGGCATGTTCATTTGAATCCTACATGATTTTGGTTTATTAATCTATCACATAAAGTACAAAGGGATTCTTCCAAGATAATTGAGTGGATGTTTTTTTTTGTGAAATGTAGTACGAACCAATCCTTTGTAAACATTCCTATATGATTCAATCATACAACACAGATGACCAACATAGAAAAAATTCCTAAGGGATTCATATGCTCCATAATTCCTATAAAAATCCTTTGAGTTGAAGAGGCCCTTACAAGGAATCCTCGGATGTTCTGGGTGAATTTCTTTGGCTTCTACTCAGCTATCGACATATTAATTAAAGGTGGTTCTTCACACCAAACCGTCTAATATAGTCTCCTATTATTACCCACCCATAAAGTATGATGGTTTACATCGTCCTTGATAACATTTGTGAGCTATTTGCTGTAGTTTTTTCCATAGTGGTGACAAATTCAAAGTGTATTATTAAAATAATTGATTACTTTTTATATTCTCCTATGCAGATAGATTAAATTATTCAAAGTTTTAGTGATGTGAAATCATTTTGTTTTGTGTCCACATAGGTGGAATAGGTGGCATTTTTATCATTGCGGCTATATCATTCCTTATTCTTCTTCGCAAAGAGAAACAAAAGACAAGAGAGCTTTATCAAAAGAACGGCGGGCCTACGTTAGAGAAGGCAAAGTTCATAAAACTTTTCAAAAAGGAGGAGCTCAAGCCAATTTTGAAGAGTAGCAATTTCATTGGAAAAGGTGGCTTTGGCGAAGTTTATAAGGGCTTTCTTGATAATGAAGAAGTTGCGGTAAAGAAGCCAATTAGTGGTACTATGCTAGAGAATGAACAGTTTGCAAACGAAGTCATCATTCAATCTCGAGTAATCCACAAGAACATCGTTAGGCTCATAGGTTGTTGCCTAGAAGTTGATATCCCGATGTTGGTCTATGAGTTTCTCTCCAATGGTAGCCTTGATGACATTCTTCATGGCAAAAAGAAGGTGGCGCTCAACTTGGGTGTGCGTTTAAGTATTGCTGTCGAATCAGCGGATGCTCTGGTCTATATGCACTCAAAAACCAATGCCAAAATCATACATGGTGATGTTAAACCTGCAAATATACTCTTGGATGATAAGTTTGCGCCGAAGATATCAGACTTTGGCATATCAAGGCTGATTGCGAGAGACAAAAAACACACCGGATCTGTCATTGGTGACATGAGTTATATCGATCCAGTGTATCTACAAACAGGCCTACTAACCGAGAAAAGTGATGTCTACAGTTTTGGTGTTGTCATACTGGAACTTATTAGTGGGCAGAAAGCCACACATTCTGACGGCGGCAGCTTAGTAAACAGTTTCCTTGAAGCTGGGAAGAAAGAGAAGAAAGTGACAGAGTTGTTTGACAAGGAAATTGTAGCCGAAGGAGATTTGGAGATTCTTGATAGTTTGGCAGCGATCGCTTTGGAATGCCTTAACCTTGATGTGGATCAAAGACCATCGATGACTGAGGTAGTAGAGCGCCTTCTCATAATGAACCGGTCTCGTAAGTCGTAACTTGCTTGCATGTATATGTCGTGTCAAATAAGAGGTGGTGACGTTTATCTTATATTGTTGTTGTGAACAAAAGCATGTAAGGTAGGAACAGAGAAGGTTTCACATTGGTTCCAAGAAAATTTGTAATATATTGTTGAGCTTTTTTTCTATACCAACATACCAACATTTGTTAAATAAAGAACATGTAAATAAACGCATTTATCGGTTTGCAATTTCCCTCTATTTTATTCCTTCATAATATACTAATGTTTGTAAAAAAAACATGTATATGGTCACATACAATGGCGAAGTTCAATAAATAAAGAACATGTAAAGAAATACACTTATCCGTTTGCAATTTCCCTCCATTTTTTATTTCATGTGATTTCAGTTTTTTAATCATTTTTCTGTATTAACCTAGCCTTTTCATTTCAATTCGGGATTCTACAAAGGTCCTGAGTTCTAGGAATTAATGACTTCATTTTAATAAGCGCATTTCCATCTCGGCATTGTGACATTTCCCCGAATTTTTGATTATCCATTGCTGGGAAACAAGGCAATATAAACGAATGCATCTTCCTATCAATATCTCTAATCTTATGCTTGTGAGAATTTTTAAGCAGTAGACTAGAAATAAGCATCAGTATCATTTCTGGGTTGTTTATTAATTCATCTAATTTGATGATATTTTGTCCATCCGAGATCTCAATCAATCCCATCAGAATGAAGATAACGAGACAAGGAAACAAGCTTAGAGCATCTCTAGTAGACCCCGTATAATGTTGACCCGCAAAATGCGTTTACTGTTCGTTGCAGATCTAATTTGCAGGGCGAATTCGTGCGTTGCAGATCAGACCCCATATATGAAACTGTAAAATTTAACAAAAGGGAGAAACTTGCAACGATGTTGATCATATATAGTTCCTCATCATACTACATTGATCATACATAGTTCATCTACATTCATTACAAAAAAGGACACATCCGTTCTTGGTAAACGCTGCATGGAAAACAAAAAAAAAATCTATGCACACGCAATGATTTATCCATGGAGATGCATAGCAACAAGGGGAAGAGTGTGTCTACGTACCCTCGTGGACCATAAGCGGAAGCGTTTGACAACACGGTTGATGTAGTCGAACTTATTATAGCTTTGACTGATCAAGTATCGAACGTACGACACCTCCGAGTACTGCACACGTTCAGCTCGGTGACGTCTCTCGCCTTCTTGATCCAGCAAGACGTCGAGGTAGTAGATGAGTTCCGTCAGCACGATGGCGTGAAGACGGTGATGGTGAAGTGATCTCCGCAGGGCTTCGCCTAAGCACTACGAAAATATGGCCGGAGGCGTAAATGGTGGAGGGGGGCGCCGCACACGGCTAGGCAATTGTCTTGGGTGTGCTAGCCCTCCCTCATATATATAGGTGGAAGGGAGAGGGGAGAGGCCAAGGGACGCCCCAAGTAGGACTGAATCCTACTTGGGCTCCTGCCCTTGGCCGCACCCCCTGCCATGTTTGTCGGAGGGGGGAGGAAAGAGGGGGAGAGGGAAGGAAGTGGGAATCCTAGTCCACACCTTCCTTTCCCTTCTCCTCCTTAGGCCGGCCCATATGGGGGCGCACCAGCCCCTTGAGGCTGGTGTGTTTCCCCTCTTGGCCCATAAGGCCTATATCTTTTGTCGGGGGTGCCCGGAACCTCTTCCGGTGACCCGATAAGTACCCGGTAACCCCCGAAACACTTCCGGTGTCTGAATACTATTGTCTTATATATAAATCTTTACCTCTCGACCATTTTGAGACTCCTCGTCATGTCCGTGATCTCATCCTGGACTCCGAACAACAGTCGGTCACCAAATCATATAACACTATATCGTCAACGAACGTTAAGCGTGCGGACCCTACGGGTTCGAGAACTATGTAGACATAACTGAGACACCTCTCCGGTCAATAACCAATAGCGGAACATGGATGCCCATATTGGCTCCTACATATTCTACAAAGATCTTTATCGGTCGAACTATGATGACAACATATGTAATTCCCTTTGTCCATCGGTATGTTACTTGCCCGAGATTCGATCGTCGGTATCTTTGTACCTAGTTCAATCTCGTTACCGGCAAGTCTCTTTACTCATTCCGTAATACATCATCATGTAACTAACTCATTAGTCACTTTTCTTGCAAGGCTTCTTATGATGTGTATTACCGAGAGGTCCCACAAATACCTCTCTGATACTCGGAGTGACAAATCCTAATCTCGATCTATGCCAACTCAACAAACACCTTCGGAGATACATGCAGAGCATCTTTATGATCACCCAGTTATGTTTTGACGTTTGATAGCACACAAGGTATTCTTCCGGTATCTAGGAGTTGCATAATCTCATAGTAGAAGGAATATGTATTTGACATGAAGAAAGCAATAACAATAAACTGAACGATCATTATGCTAAGCTAACGGGTGGGCCTTGTCCATCACATCATTCTCCTAATGATGTGATCCCGTTGTCAAATGACAACTCATGTCTATGGTTAGGAAACCTTTGATGTCTACTACACAACCTTCTTCTTGTAGACGTTGTTGGGCCTCCAAGTGCAGAGGTTTGTAGGACAGTAGCAAATTTCCCTCAAATGGATGACCTAAGGTTTATCAATCCGTGGGAGGCGTAGGATGAAGATGGTCTCTCTCAAGCAACCCTGCAACCAAATAACAAAGAGTCTCTTATGTCCCCAACACACCCAATACAATGGTAAATTGTATAGGTGCACTAGTTCGGTGAAGAGATGATGATACAAGTGCAATATGGATGGTAGATATATGTTTTTGTAATCTGAAAATATAAAAACAGTAAGGTAACTAATGATAAAAGTGAGCGTAAACGGTATTGCAATACTAGGAAACAAGGCCTAGGGTTCATACTTTCACTAGTGCAAGTTCTCTCAACAATAATAACGTAATTAGATCATATAACTATCCCTCAATATGCAACAAAGAGTCACTCCAAAGTCACTAATAGCGGAGAACAAACGAAGAGATTATTGTAGGGTACGAAACCACCTCAAAGTTATCCTTTCTGATCGATCTATTCAAGAGTCCGTAGTAAAAGCCATAATAGGTAGGTTTATGGTACCTACGAAAGTTGCACGGTACTAGAGAGGCTAGCAACGGTGGAAGGGTGAGAGTGTGTATAATCCATGGACTCAATATTAGTCATAAAGAACTCACATACTTATTGCAAAAATCTATTAGTTATCGAAACGAAGTACTACGCGCATGCTCCTAGGGGGATAGATTGGTAGGAAAAGACCATCGCTCGTCCCCGACCGCCACTCATAAGGAAGACAATCAATAAATAAATCATGCTCCGACTTCATCACATAATGGTTCACCATACGTGCATGCTACGGGATCACAAACTTTAACACAAGTATATCTCAAATTCAAACTACTCAACTAGAATGACTCTAATATCACCATCTTCATATCTCAAAACAATCATCAAGTATCAAACTTCTCATAGTATTCAATGCAGTTTATATGAAAGTTTTTATTATACCCATCTTGGATGCCTATCATATTAGGACTAGTTTCATAACCAAAACAAACTACCATGTTGTTCTAAAGACTCTCAAAATAATATAAGTGAAGCACGAGAGTTCATCTATTTCTTCAAAATAAAACCACCACCGTGCTGTAAAAGGATAAAAGTGAAGCACTAGAGCAAATGACAAACTACTCCGAAAGATATAAGCGAAGCACAATGGGTAGTTGAATAATTATGTAACTATGTGAATACTCTCTAATATTTAAGAATTTCAGATCTTGGTATTTTATTCAAACAGCAAGAAAAACAAAAGAAAATAAAATGACGCTCCAAGCAAAACACATATCATGTAGTGAATAAAAAAATAGCTCCAAATAAAGTTACCGATGAATGAAGACGAAAGAGGGGATGCCATCCGGGGCATCCCCAAGCTTAGGCTCTTGGTTGTCCTTGAATATTACCTTGGGGTGCCTTGGGAATCCCCAAGCTTAGGCTCTTGCCACTCCTTATTCCATAGTCCATCGAATCTTTACCCAAAACTTGAAAACTTCACAACACAAAACTTAATAGAAAACTCGTAAGCCCCGTTAGTATAAGAAAATAAATCACCACTTAGGTACTGTTGTGAACTCACTATAAATTCATATTGGTGTAATATCTACTATATTCCAACTTCTGTATGGTTCATACCCTCCGATACTACTCATAGATTCATCAAAATAAGCAAACAACACAATGAAAACAAAATCTGTCAAAAACAGAACAGTCTGTAGCAATCTGGAGGTTTTGAATACTTCTGTCACTCCAAAAATTCTGAAATAAATTTGTGGACCTGAGGAATTTTTCTATTAATCATCTGCAAAAAGAATCAACCTAACCGCACTCTCCAGTAAAAAATGTCAGCTAATCTTGTGAGCGCAAAAGTTTCTGTTTTTACAGTAAGATTGCAAAGACTTCACCCAAGTCTTCCCAAAGGTTCTACTTGGCACAAACACTAATTAAAACATAAAACCACATCTAAACAGAGGCTAGATGAATTATTTATTACTAAACAGGATCAAAAAGCAAGGAACAAAAATAAAATTGGGTTACCTCCCAACAAGCGCTATCGTTTAACGCCCCTAGCTAGGCATGATGATTTCAATGATGCTCACATAAAAGATAAGAATTGTAACATAAAGAGAGCATCATGAAGAATATGACTAGCACATTTAAGTCTAACCCACTTCCTATGCATAGGGATTTTGTGAGCAAACAACTTGTGGGAACAAAAATCAACTTGCATAGGAAGGTAAAACAAGCAAATCTTCAAGATTTTCAACACATAGAGAGGAAACTTGATATTATTGCAATTCCTACAAGCATATGTTCCTCCCTATAATAATTACATGTAGGATCATAAGCAAATTCAACAATATAGATATCACAAAACATATTCTTAACACGATCCACATGTATGCAAAGTTGACACTCTTCCAAAATAGTGGGATTAACATTAACTAAAGTCGTGACCTCTCCAAACCCACTTTCATAATTATCACAATAAGATTCAACAACCTCCAAAATAGTGGGATCATTACTTCCTAAAGTTGACACTCTTCCAAACCCACTTTCATCAATATAATCATCATAAATAGGAGGCATGCTATCATCAAAATAAATTTGCTCATCAAAACTTGGGGGACAAAAAATATCATCTTCATCAAACATAGCATCCCCAAGCTTGTGGATTTGCATATCATTAGCATCATAGATATTCAAAGAATTCATACTAACAACATTGCAATCATGCTCATCATCCAAAGATTTAGTGCCAAATATTTTAATACATTCTTCTTCTAGCATTTTGTCACAATTATTGGAATCCTTATTTTCATGAAAGATATTAAAAAGATGAAGCATATGAGGTACCCTTAATTCAATTTTTTTTGTAGTTTTCTTTTATAAACTAAACTAGTGACAAAACAAGAAACTAAAAGATTTGATTGCAAGATCTAAAGATATACCTTCAAGCGCTAACCTCCCCGACAACGGCGCCAGAAAAGAGCTTGATGTCTACTACACAACCTTCTTCTTGTAGACGTTGTTGGGCCTCCAAGTGCAGAGGTTTGTAGGACAGTAGAAAATTTCCCTCAAGTGGATGACCTAAAGTTTATCAATCCGTGGGAGGCGTAGGATGAAGATGGTCTCTCTCAAGCAACCCTGCAACCAAATAACAAAGAGTCTCTTGTGTCCCCAACACACCCAATACAATGGTAAATTGTATAGGTGCACTAGTTCGGCAAAGAGATGGTGATACAAGTGCAATATAGATGGTAGATATAGGTTTTTGTAATCTGAAATATAAAAATAGCAAGGTAACTAATGATAAAAGTGAGCGTAAACGGTATTGCAATGCTAGGAAACAAGGCCTAGGGTTCATGCTTTCACTAGTGCAAGTTCTCTAAACAATAATAACATAATTGGATCATATAACTATCCCTCAACATGCAACAAAGAGTCACTCCAAAGTCACTAATAGCGGAGAACAAACGAAGAGATTATTGTAGGGTACGAAACCAACTCAAAGTTATTCTTTCCGATCAATCCGTTGGGCTATTCCTATAAGTGTCACAAACAGCCCTAGAGTTCGTAGTAAAATAACACCTTAAGACGCAAATCAACCAAAACCCTAATGTCACCTAGATACTCCAATGTCACCTCAAGTATCCATGGGTATGATTATACGATATGCATCACACAATCTCAGATTCATCTATTCAACCAACACAAAGAATTTCAAAGAGTGCCCCAAAGTTTCTACCGGAGAGTCAAGACGAAAACGTGTGCCAACTCCTATGCATAAGTTCACGAGGTCATAGAACTCGCAAGTTGATCACCAAAACATACATCAAGTGGATCACGTGATATCCCATTGTCATCACAGATAAGCACATGCAAGACATACATCAAGTGTTCTCAAATCCTTAAAGACTCAATCCGATAAGATAACTTCAAAGGGAAAACTCAATCCATTACAAGAGAGTAGAGGGAGGGAAACATCATAAGATCCAACTATAATAGCAAAGCTCGCGATACATCAAGATCATGCCAAATCAAGAACACGAGAGAGAGATCAAACACATAGCTACTGGTACATACCCTCAGCCCCAAGGGTGAACTACTCCCTCCTCGTCATGGAGAGCGCTGGGATGATGAAGATGGCCACGGGAGAGGCATTCCCCCCTCCAGCAGGGTGCCGAAACGGGTCTAGATTGGTTTTCGGTGGCTACAGAGGCTTGCGGGGGCGGAACACCCGATCTAGGTTTCTTTCTAGAAGTTTGGGTATATATAAGAGGTGTTGGAGTCGGGAACAAGTCAGGGGGGTCCCCGAGGCAGCCACGAGGTAGGGGGGTGCGCCCCCCACCCTCGTGGTGGCCTTGGGACTCTTCTGGCCCATCTCCGGTACTCTGTGGGCTTCTTCTGGTCCAAAAATGATGCCCGTGAAATTTCAGGTCAATTGGACTCTGTTTGGTTTTCCTTTTCTGCGATACTCAAAACAAGGAAAAAACAGAAACTGGCACTGGGCTCTAGGTTAATAGGTTAGTCCCAAAAATCATATAAAATAGCATATAAATGCATATAAAACATCCAAGGTTGATAATATAATAGCATGGAACAATAAAAAATTATAGATACGTTGGAGACGTATCAACCTTAACCATATTTGATCAACGAGCTAGTCTAGTAGAGTCTCACTAGGGACACGGTATTTGTTTATGTATCCACACATGTATTTAAGTTTCCGTTCAATACAATTATAGCATGAATAATAAACCTTTATCATGATTTAGGAAATATAACAATAACCATTTTATTATTGCCTCTAGGGCATATTTCGATCAGTCTCCCACTTGCACTAGAGTCAATAATCTAGTTCACATCGCCATGTGATTAACACCCATACTTCACATCGCCATGTGACCAACACCCAAAGAGTTTACTAGAGTCAATAATCTAGTTCACATCGTCATGTGATTAACACCCAAAGAGTACTAAGGTGTGATCATGTTTTGCTTGTGAGAGAAGTTTAGTCAACGGGCCTGTCACATTCAGATCCATATGTATTTTGCAAATTTCTATGTCTTCAATACTCTGCATGGAGCTACTCTAGCTATTTGCTCACACTTTCAATACATATCCAGATTGAGACTCAATAGTCATCTGAATCGGTGTCAAAGCTTGCATCGATGTAACTCTTTATGATGAACTCTTTATCACCTCCATAACCGAGAAATATTTCATTAGTCCTCTAAGAATAATTTTGACCGATGTCCAGTGATCTACTCTTGGATCACTATTGTACCCCCTTGCCAAACTCATGGCAAGGTACACAATAGGTTTGGTACACAACATGGCATACTTTATAGAACCTATGGCTGAGGCATTGACACGTCTCCAACGTATCTATAATTTATGAAGTATTCATGCCAAGTTTACAATAGTTTTATATGATTTTGGTATGATTTGATTAGAACTAACCCGGACTGACGATGTTTTTAGCGGAACTACCGTGGTGTTGTTTTTGTGCAGAAATAGAAGTTCTCGGAATGCGATGAAAATCAACGGAATTTTTTTTGGAAAATATAAAAAATACCGGAACAAAAATCTACCGGAGGGGAGTCCCGTGGGCCCCACGAGGATGGGGGTGCGCCCACCCTCCTGGGCGCGCCCCTGTGCCTCGTGGACTTCCCATGGGGACCCTGACTTGTTCTCGATGCCAACCTCTCCTATAAATGCCCAAACCTCCAGAAATTAACCTAGATCGGAAGTTCCGCCACCGCAAGCATCTGTAGCCATGAGAAATCAATCTACGCCCTCTATAGCACCCTGCCGGAGGGGGCCATCATCACCGGAGGCTATGGAGGAGGATCCCGGAGGGGCCATCATCACCATGAAGGCCAAGGACCAGAGGGAGAACCTCTCCCCATCTAGGGGGGAGTCCATGGAGGAGGAAGCACAAGGGGGAGAACCTCTCCTCCTCTCTCTCGGTGGCACCGGAGTGCCATCGGGAGGGGAATCATCGCCGCGGTGATCGTCTTCATCAACATCACCATCCTCATCTCTTTTATGCGGTCCACTCTCCTGCACCCCGCTGTAATCCCTACTTTAACATGGTGCTTTTATGCCACATATTATGATCTAATGATGTGTTGCCATCCTATGATGTTTTGAGTAGATATCCTTTGTCTTTGGGTTGATTGATGATCTAGATTGGTATGAGTTGTATGTTTTATTTTGGTGATGTCCTATTGTGCCCTCCGTGTCACGCAAGCATGAGGGATTCCCTCTGTAGGGTGTTGCAATACGTTCATGATTCGCTTATAGTGGGTTGCTTAAGTGACAGAAGCATAAACCCGAGTAAGGGGGTTGTTGCGTATGAGATAAAGGGGACTTGATGCTTTAATGCTATGGTTGGGTTTTTACCTTAATAATCTTTAGTAGTTGCGGATGCTTGCTAGAGTTCCAATCATAAGTGCATATGATCCAAGAAGAGAAAGTATGTTAGCTTATGCCTCTCCCTCATATGAAATTGCAATGACGACCACCGGTCTTGTTAATGATTGCCTAGGATAATTCCGCACATCGACCCATCATTATTCCACACTCACTATTTATAATATTTAGTAATATATTCTAACTTTATGATAACAGCACCTACTTTTATATTTTAGCTCTCCGATATCATGCAAAGTTATCCTCTTCATACCCACAACGTAGTTTTATTTCTCGTTTCTAGTTGGAAGCAAATGTTCGGTGTACGTAGAGTCGTATCAGTGGCAGATAGGACTTGAGAGAATATTGATCTTACCTTTAGCTCCTTGTGGGTTCGACACTCCATACTTATCACTTCCACCTTTGGGAATTGCTACAATGATTCCCTGCACTTGGGGATTATCAAGCTCTTTTCTGGCGCCGTTGCCGGGGAGCAATAGTGTGGGGTTGATATTCTCATGTGTGCTTGTTTGCTTTCTTCACTAAGTAGACTTTGTTTTTCCTTTTTATTTTCTGTTTAGTTGTGGGTGAAACATACAAAAAAATTTAAAAGAATGAAAATACAAAAAGATACTTGCCTCTCATACCTAAAAAGTTTTTCAATAAGAGAAGTGATTGGAAGGTTATGCATTGGAGAAGTGAGGGTCGACCTTGAACACTTGTGTTCATGCTCATGGATACAATGTAAAAAAATTCATGGAAGATTCTCTGAAAATAATTATCCCCTTGTATATATCCATTGTATTATAAAATAATGTGCCAAGCTTTGGTTTTAGGATGATTAGATTGCTTGTTTACTTTGTGCAGTACAAAAACAGAAACTTTGGCTGTAGCGCGTGAATTTACATTTTTTACTGGAAAGTTAAATGACTGTAGCGTGCAAATTACTTTTGTACAAATTGCTTAAATTGTCATTTTTTAGAATTTTTGGAGTTACAGAAGTATACTAAACTTCCAGATTACTACAGACTATCATGTTTTTGACAGATTCTATTTTCTATGTGTTGATCGCTTATTTTGATGAATCTATGGGTAGTATCGAGGGGTATGAACCATGGTGAAGTTGGAATACAGTAGATATAGTTCTAATATGAAATTGGAATGAGTTTGCAACAGTACCTAAAGGTAGTGATTTGCTTTATTATACTAACGGATCTCACAAAGTTTTTGTTAAAGTTTTGTGTGGATGAAGTGTTCGAAGAACGAGGAGTTACCGATGTGAGAAGAATAAAGAGAGGAAAGAGCTCAAGCTTGGGGATGACCAAGGCACCCCAAGTAAATATTCTAAGGATACTCAAGCATCTAAGCTTGGGGATGCCCCGGTTGGCATCCCATCTTTCTTCTTCAACAATTATCGGTATACCTCGGTTTTTGTTTTGTTCACATGATTTGTGTCCTTTGTGTTTTTTGTTTTTCCTGTAAGAACCATGCTAGTATGATATAGCCCTTGATTGATTTATAGAATGCTTCATGTGCTTCACTTATATCTTTTAAGTATGATCTTATAGAATTGCTCTTTGTGCTTCACTTAAACTTTTGAGTATGGTTTTATAGAATGCTTCGTGTGCTTCACTTATATATTTTGAGCTTGGATATTGGTTAGTCTATATTAATTGTAGAATGCTCCATGAACTTCACTTATATCTTTTGGAGTATGAATAATACTATAATCTAAAGTGGATTTGAAAGAGTGTCAACTTTAGTTAGTAATGATTCCACTATTTCGGAGAAGGTTACCATTGATTATGAGAACAAAGTTGTTATCTATGATGATTATTGTGACAACATGTATTCTATAAAGAATATTGTTAACCATGAAACTTGTCATCATGATTTTAATTTTCAATTGGATTATGCCTCACATGACAGTTACTTTGTTGAGTTTGCTCCCACTATTCCGTATGGGAAGAATTTTGCTTATGTGAAGACTAGTGAAATTTCTATGATTGTAGACATGAACAAAATGCTTTATGTGCTGGTTATATTGTTGAACTCATTCATGATGCTACTGAAAATTATTATGAGGGAGGAATACATGCTTGTAGGAGTTGCAATAATATCAAGTTTCCTCTCTATGTGCTTAAAGTTTTGAAGTTATACTTGTTTTGCCTTCCTATGCTAGTTGATCCTCACAAAATCCCTAGGCATAGGAAGTGGGTTAGGTTTAAATGTGCTAGTCATATTCCTCATGATGCTCTCTTTATGTTTCAATTCTTATCTTTTATGTGAGCATCATTGAAATCATCATGCCTAGCTAAAAGGCATTAAAGAAAAGCGCTTGTTGGGAGACAACCCAATATTTACCCTTAATGTTTTTGTGTGTTCTCGTGATTAATATACTGTAGTAATCATGTATTATAGCTTTTGTTTCAATAAAGTGCCAAGTAAGACCTTTGGGAAGACTTGGGTGAAAGTTAATGTGATCTTGCTGTAAAAAACAGAAACTTTACGCTCACGAGATTAGCTGTCATTTTTTACAGAAGAGTGCGATTGAGTTGATTCTTTTTTCATAAGATTAATAGACAAATTCCTCACGTCCACCAATTTATTTCATAGTTTTTGGAGTAGAAGAAGTATGGTTGCTGTTCAGATCATTATAGACTGTTCTGTTTCTGACAGATTTTGTGTTCATTGCATAGTTTGCTTGTTTTCTATTTTCTATGGCTTATATTTCTCAATATAAATTTTAGAAATGATATGGTACAGTAGGAATTATGTGAGAACAATTATGAAGCTTGTCTTTGACATTACCAAAGTGAATGGTTTACTCTTTATCATACTAACCTATCTCACGAAGTTCCGTTAAGTTTTGTGTGATTGAAGTTTTCAAGCTTTGGGTGAGATATCAATATGAGGAGAATAAGGGGTGGAAAGACCCTAAGATTGGGAATTCCCAAGGCAACCCAAGGTAATATTCAAGGAAGACTCAAGCACCTAAGCTTGGGGATGCCCCGGAAGGCATCCCCTCTTTCGTCTTCAAAACTATTGGTATACGTTACTCGGAGCTATATTTTTATTTGTCACATGATATGTGTTTTGCTTGAAGCGTATTTTCAATTTTACTTGCTGTTTGAATAAAATCATTGGATCTGAAATCTTGAATGAAAAAGAGTCCTCCCATGGCTAGTTAATTATTTGACTACTCAATGTTCTTCACTTATATCTTTTTGGAGTAGTTTGTCGTTTACTCACGTGCTTCACATATATCCTATGAGTAAATGGTTGAATGAATTGAATATCATAAATCTGAATTTATATACGTTTCGTATGCTTACAACATGGGGAGTAATGAGTTCACACATAATAAGTATAGGTAGTAAACTTATTGGAAGTTAGCAAACGCAGAATTGGTCACTTGAACAATTCATGAAAGAATATTGAAGGAAGAGAGATTTCACATATGAATATACTATCTTGGACATATTTTGTAATTGTGAGCACTCATTAAAATATGACATGCTAAAAAGTTGATGTTGGACAAGGAAGACAACTTATTGTTATGTTTTCCTATATTCGAAATGTTATATTGTCTTGGATCATACAACATGTTGAGCTTGCCTTTCCCTCTCATGCTAGCCAAATTCTTTGCACCAAGTAGAAATACTACTTGTGCTTCCAAACATCCCTTAAACTAGTTTTGCCATGAGAGTCCACCATACCTACCTATGGATTAAGTAAGATCCTTCAAGTAAGTTGTCATCAGTGCATGCAATAAAAATTGCTCTCTAAATATGTATGATCTATTAGTGCGAAGAAAATAAGCTTTTATACGAACTTGTGATAGGGAAGAAATAAAAGCGACGGATTGCATAATAAAGGTCTTTATCACAAGCAGCAATATAAAGTGACGTTCTTTTGCATTAAGATTTTGTGTATCCAACCATAAAAGCGCACGACAACCTCTGCTTCCCTCCGCGAAGGGCCTATCTTTTACTTTTATCTTCTACCCTTATACAAGATGAAGGAAATATGCCCTAGAGGCAATAATAAAGTTATTATTTATTTCTTTATATCATGATAAATGTTTATTATTCATGCTAGAATTGTATTAACCGGAAACATAATACATGTGTGAATACATAGACAAACAGAGTGTCACTAGTATGCCTCTACTTGACTATCTCGTTGATCAAAGATGGTTAAGTTTCCTAGCCATTAACATGAGTTGTCATTTGATTAACGGGATCACATCATTAGGAGAATGATATGATTGACCTGGCCCATTCCGTTAGCTTAGCACACGATCGTTTAGTATGTTGCTATTGCTTTCTTCATGACTTATACATGTTCCTATGACTATGAGATTATGCAACTTCCGTTTACCGGAGGAACACTTTGTGTGCTACCAAACATCACAACGTAACTGGGTGATTATAAAGGTGCTCTACATGTGTCTCCGAAGGTACTTGTTGAGTTGACGTATTTCAAGATTAGGATTTGTCACTCCGATTGTCGGAGAGGTATCTCTGGGCCCTCTCGGTAATGCACATCACTTAAGCCTTGCAAGCATTGCAACTAATGAGTTAGTTGCTGGATGATGTATTATGGAACGAGTAAAGAGACTTGCCAGTAACGAGATTGAAACTAGGTATTGAGATACCGATGATCGAATCTCGGGCAAGTAACATACCGATGACAAAGGGAACAACACATGTTGTTATGCGGTCTGACCAATAAAGATCTTCATAGAATATGTGGGAGCCAATATGAGCATCCAGGTTCCGCTATTGGTAATTGACCGGAGACGTGTCTCGGTCATGTCTACATAGTTCTCGAACCCGTAGGGTCCGCACGCTTAATGTTTCGATGACAATTATATTATGAGTTTATATGTTTTGATGTACCGAAGGTTGTTCGGAGTCCCGGATGTGATCACGGACATGACGAGGAGTCTCGAAATGGCCGAGACATGAAGATTGATATATTGGAAGCCTATGTTTGGATATCGGAAGTGTTCCGAGTGAAATCAGGATTTTACCGGAGTACCGGGAGGTTACCGGAACCCCCCGGGAGGTTAATGGGCCTTAGTGGGTGTGGGAGTCCTAGATTAGGGGGTCTCCGGACAGCCGGACTATCTCCATTGGCCGGACTGTTCGACTATGAAGATACAAGATTGAAGACTTCGTCTCGTGTCCGGATGGGACTCTACTTGGCATGGAAGGCAAGCTAGGCAATACGTATATGGATATCTCCTCCTTTGTAACCGACCTTGTGTAACCCTAACCCTCTCCGGTGTCTATATAAACCGGAGGGTTTTAGTCCGTAGGACAACAATCACAACATACAATCATACCGTAGGCTAGCTTCTAGGGTTTAGCCTCTCTGATCTCGTGGTAGATCTACTCTTGTAACACTCATATCTTCAATATTAATCAAGCAGGACATAGGGTTTTACCTCCATCAAGAGGGCCCGAACCTGGGTAAAACTTCGTGTCCCTTGCCTCCTGTTACCATCCAGCCTAGACGCATAGTTTGGGACCCCCTACCCGAGATCCGCCGGTTTTGACAAATGGACTGAAGTCCTCGCAGCCGAGGAATATAAACTCGAGCGTCCCTCCAAGAGTTACCCAAGGCGCAGGTTACTACCCTGACTGGAGGAAGAAGCGTATGATACGGCTGATCGGCCACCTCGTGGCCGCGATAGAGAGGCATTCATGCCAAAAGCTCAGCCTCCACCCCAACGCCATCCAAATAAAAAGGCATGGGGAGATACGCCAGACCTGCGAGACATATTGGAGGACAAAGCAAAGCACTCAAGATCGATCTACGGATCACGAGGGCACACCACTCTACGAGACGGTAAACGTCACGCCGGATACAGTAAAAGCAAATCCGGCCGGGCCGAACACAGCGGGCAGGACCCATACGAGCTGCGTCGCGATATAGCCCAATACAGAGGCGCCGCACACCCCTTATGCTTCACAGACAAAGTAATGGAACATCAATTCCCAGAAGGTTTCAAACCTGTAAACATTGAATCATACGACGGCACAACAGATCCCGCGGTATGGATTGAGGACTTCCTCCTCCACACCCACATGGCCCGCGGTGATGACTTACATGCCATCAAGTACCTCCCACTAAAACTCAAAGGACCAGCACGACATTGGCTTAATAGCTTGCCAGCGGACTCCATTAGCTGTTGGGAAGATCTGGAAGCCGCATTCCTCGACAACTTTCAGGGCACTTATGTGCGACCACCAGACGCTGATGACTTGAGCCACATAATTCAGTAGCCAGAAGAATCGGCCAGGCAATTCTGGACTCAGTTCCTTACAAAGAAAAACCAAATCGTTGACTGTCCGGATGCGGAGGCCTTAGCGGCTTTCAAGCACAACATCCGAGACGAGTGGCTAGCCCGACACCTTGGTTAGGAAAAGCCGAAATCTATGGCAGCCCTCACGACGCTCATGACCCGCTTTTGTGCAGGAGAAGACAGCTGGTTGGCTCGCAGTAACAACATATCAAAGAACCATGGTACCTCAGATACCAAGGACGGCAACAACAGGTCACGTCGCAACAAGCATAAGCGCAGCATTAACGGCGAAAGTACTAAGGATACGGCAATCAATGCCGGATTCAAAGGCTCTAAACCCGGCCAGCGGAAAAAGCCATTGAAACAAAGTAAGCCGGGTCCGTCCATCTTGGACCGTATACTCGATCGCTCGTGTCAAATACACGGCACCCCAGACAAGCCAGCCAACCACACCAACAGGGATTGTTGGGTGTTCAAGCAGGCCGGCAAGTTAATTGCCGAAAACAAGGACAAGTGGCCGCATAGCGATGACGAGGAAGAACCCCGGCAGCCGCACACTGGAGGACAGAAGAGGTTTCCCCCGCAAGTGAGGACGGTGAACATGATATACTCAACCCACATCCCCAAGAGGGAGTGGAAGCGTGCGCTCAGGGACGTATATGCGCTGGAGCCAGTCGCCCCGAAGTTCAACACTTGGTCCTCCTGTCCGATCACCTTTGATCGCAGGGACCACCCCACTAGTATCCGTCACGGCGGATTCGCCGCACTGGTCCTAGACCCAATCATCGACGGATTTCACCTCACTCGAGTCGTCATGGACGGCGGCTGTAGCCTGAACCTGCTTTATCAGGACACAGTGCGCAAAATGGGTATAGACCCCTCAAGGATCAAACCCACAAAGACGACCTTTAAAGGCTTCATTCCAGGGGTAGAGGCCCACTGCACAGGCTCAATTACACTGGAAGTGGTCTTCAGATCACCGGATAACTTCCTAAGCGAAGAGTTAATCTTCGATATAGTCCCGTTCCGCAGTGGTTATCACGCACTGCTCGGATGAACCGCATTCGCTAGATTCAATGCGGTACCACATTGTGCATACCTCAAGCTCAAGATGCCAGGACCTCGCGGAGTTATTACAGTCAATGGAAACACAGAGCGCTCTCTCCGAACAGAGGAGCACACCGCGACCCTCGCAGCAGAAGCGCAAAGCAGCCTTTCAAGGCAATCTACCAGTTCGACATTTCAAAGCCCGGACACCTTCAAGCGCGCTCAGGGCAATCGGCAAACAAACCGCCTGGCACGATCTGAGCTCGCCTAGCAATACAGCGGCCACCCCAACCCCAGCCCAACGGTGTTGTTCGTGCCGCGCGTACATCATTACGCATTAAAAATACCATGGGCACAGATGGGGAGGGGGAGGCACAACTACGGCATGTCCCAAAACGCGGCCTAAACCGCACCAGGGGCTTCCCGTTTGGTTATTTTTCTTTTTCTTTCAGGACTTCAAACTCTGGAAACACTGTCCGGCAGCTCTATTGCCGAACACATGATACAGCAACCAAGGAGGCCGACGACTACAGAATTCCCAGGTGGATTACAGATTTCACATAATTCCTCAGCTCGCCCTTGGATGTGACATAGTCCTACTCTTTTGCTCATTACACTATCTATATCACTCTGCTTTAATGTAATTTTTTAATACACAATGCGTGACATTACGACTATTATCGCATTTTTGTTATATGTATACATATCTATGTGTTCATTAATGATGCCTAGCAACCGTACACTCTGGTACGGCCAATGCACCAGGGGCTTACGTACCCACAATATGGTGTGAAAAGTCCGAACACTTTCACAAGTGCGGCACCCCGAACTTATAGCATTATATGCATCAACTCTGAATCATGTCTTTGGTCAAATGTTGGGTTTGCCTGGCTCCTATGTTTTGGTACCTTATGTTCCGCTCTATCGGCTAAGGTAGCGCTAGGAGAACTACTGCGATTGTGCCCCGGTTCTACCGGGCCGAGCACCTCAGTAGAGAAAGCTAAAACTGACTGTCATGATAAGGCGAGAGACTGGTCGCTGTTCGGCGAGGTTTTTCGAGTCCCTAAAGACTTATGCCGCTTAGGGCGAGGGGCCGGCTCCGTCCGGATTACAGGCGTGTATCGCGCCCCCAATTCGGCCTTCCGAATACCAGGGGCTTCGCCAAAATTTAAAATTATAGAATTCTATGGCTAAGTGAGAGTGATAAAGCATTATTAGTCTGGTTGCCTTGTTCGTTGTGCTGAGCACCTCCCTCGAAGGACCCAAACATGGGAACAAGAGTGCTCAGGTTTATCCCGAACACCCCGGCACTCGTGGCATGGGGGCAGAAGCCGAGGACTAGCCATCTCTCAGATTGGATAAACAACCAAACAAAAGGTAGTATTTTAAATTCACACAAGCGTTGCATAGCGCACATGAAACAAGTTTTCATTACACAGGATAAAAAACGAGCAAGTCTCATTCAAATATTACATTTTGTGAACACTCATCCGTGATAAGACGGGCGCCCAACAGAACACCCTCGTAGTACATCTCGGGGTGGCGGTGCTCCTTGCCCTCCGGCGGCCCCTCCTTGATAAGCTTCACGACGTCTAGCTTGACCCACTGCGTTTTCACACGGGCGAAGGCCCGGCGTGCACCTTCAATGCAGACGTATCGCTTGACGACCTCCAGCCGTGGGCAGGCATCAACAAGCCGCCTCACCAGGCCGAAGAAGCTGTTCGGAAGGGCGTCGCCAGGCCACAACCGGACTATGAAGCCCTTCATGGCCTGATCGGCCGCCTTATGTAGCTCGGCCATCTGCTTCAGCTGGTCGCTCATTGGCACCAGATGTTCGGCCTCAGCATGCTGAGACCAGAACAGCTTCTCCATCGAGCTTCCGTCCTCGGCCTGGTAGAACTGTGCGGCATCGGACACACTGCGGGGCAAATCTGCGAATGCTCCTGAAGAGCTCCAGATTCGGGTAAGTAATCGGTAATTCACCTTTACATGCTTGCTTTGCATATAGAAAGCCTTACCCGCCGCTATCTTCTTCATCGCGTCGATCTCCTGAAGGGCCTTCTGGGCCTCGGCCTTGGCACTCTTTGCGCTCTCACGGGCTGCGGCAAGCTCAGACTCTCTCGTCTTCAAGTCAAGCTCCAACACCTCGTGCTTGGTCACAAGAGCCTGGAGCTCTTGATGCACCTCGCCCACCCGAGCCTCGTGCCTCTCTCGCTCAGTGCGCTCCTGGGCCGCCTTTTCTTCGGCCTGGGACAACGCTTGCTTTAGGGTCGCCACCTCGGTCGTGGCCCCTAGCAAACATACAATGATCCTGTCATTTAGCAATCGCGTCCTTTTTCTCATCTACAGACGGGGTATCACTTACCCTTGTTCTCCTCGAGCTGCCTCTTAGCAAGGCCGAGCTCTTTCTGGGACCCCTCGAGGGCCTCCTTCAGTACGGCGACCTCCGCAGTCAGTGCGGCGGATGCTAGCAGTGAAGCCTGCATATGCATATTGACATACTTATATTAGACTCCTGCGATATTATTTGATCCTCTGTTCGGCTTTTCTTTGTGAACACCGAACAAAGCATCAGGGGCTACAGTCTATGCGGTAACACTTCTACTACATTTTAAAACACTTACCTCGAAGCCTGTTAGAAGGCTAGTACAGGCTTCAGTCAATCCGCTCTTGGCGGACTGAACCTTCTGGATCACCACACTCATGATAGTGCGGTGCTCCTCCTTGATGGAAGCGCTGCGAAGCGCTTCCAACATAGTGTCCGGCGCCTCTGGATGGACAGAGGTCACCGGCACAGGCGTCTCACCCTCCTTAGAAGGGGACCGCCTGCCCGAGCTCGGATCCGTTGGAGGGTCCGGTGCGGTGTTCGACTGAGGGCCGAACTCGGAGCTCTCGGGGACCCCGTCCCCTCGGCTCCCGGAGTCTGGCAGGTCGCCTTGCGGCGCCTCCGGGACTGTCCCCCCTCGATCCGGTGCCTCTTGAGACAGCACCTCGGTGTCGTCGGCTGGATGAGGGGAGGTGGCCGTCGGGACTGGATCGCTATCCATGTCCGACGCACCCAGGGAGCCATCCGAGGATACCTCGATATTGGCTCGGGGCGACCTACACAATTGAGTTCGGCGTTAGGGAAAGCAACGCGACAAAGGAAACCTATGGGTTACTTTGGTATCCGAACACTTACGATCTCCCCTGGGGCTTGCCCCTGGGCAACCACTCGTCTTCACTTTCGTCGGCGGCGGTAGCGCTGTCCGGAGGGAGCGTCCTTCCCTTCTTGGACCCTTCGGCCTCCCCAGTTGGGGCGGCCTTCCTTTTCTTGTCTCCCCCGGTCGGTGGGGGAGCCTCTTATTCCTCTTCCTCGTCTTCAGGGGAAGAGTGCGCCGCAGAGTCATCGGACAGTGAGCCCGACAACGCCTGGCGTCGGGAACTCTTTCAAGCTCCCTTGGCCTTCTTGGTCTTCTCCGGCACCTTATAGGGGGGCCGGAGTCAGCATCTTCGTCAGAAGAGCGTCTGTGGGGCCTTCGGGCAAGGGAGCCGGACAGTCGATCCGTCCGGCCATCTTCTGCCAGTCCTGTCAAAATTACGGGAGTTTAGATCCCGCATAGAGCCAATCTATATATATATAAAACAAATATCCTGTAAGAGGTAAAACAACTTACCGCACTAGTGTGGCGCTTCGCGCTGAATCCGCGATCCTCAGTAATGGGGGGAGGGACCGCGGCGCCCTTGAACAACACCCTCCAGGCATCTTCATGAGTCATGTCGAAGAGCCTGTTCAGAGTTCGGTGCTGCGCCGGATTGAACTCCCACAAGGTAAACTCCCGTTGTTGGCACGGGAGTATCCGGCGAACGAGCATAACCTGGACTATGTTGACAAGCTTGAGCTTCTAATCCACCATGTTCTGAATACATGACTGGAGTCCGGTCAGCTCTTTTGAATTACCCCAGGACAGGCCCTTCTCTTTCCAGGAGGTGAGCCGCATGGGGATGCCGGATCGGAACTCGGGGGCCGCTACCCATGCGGGGTCGCGTGGCTCGGTGATATAGAACCACCCCGATTGCCACCCCTTTATGGTGTCCACGAAGGTGCCCTCGAGCCATGTGATGTTGGGCATCTTGCCCACCATGGCGCCTCCGCACTCCGCCTGGCGGCTGCTCACTACCTTCGGCTTGACATTGAAGGTCTTCAGCCATAATCTGAAGTGGGGCTTGATGCGAAGGAAGGCCTCGCACACGACGATAAACACCGAGATGTTGAGGATGAAGTTTGGGGCTAGATCATGGAAATCCAGGCCGTAATAAAACATGAGCCCCCGGACGAAGGGATGGAGAGGGAATCCTAGTCCGCGGAGGAAATGGGTGAGGAATACCACCCTCTCATGAGGCTCGGGGGTGGGGATGAGCTGTCCCTCATCTGGAAGCCGGTGCGCGATGTCGTCGTGCAGGTATCCGGCTCTCCTCAGTTTCTTGATGTCTCCCTCCGTGACAGAGGAGACCATCCACTTGCCTCCCCGCTCCGGACATGGTTGGAGAAGGTTGAGATGGAAGTGAGGGCTTGGGCGCTAGAGCTCGAGTATGCGGGAGCAGATGAGCAGAGGAGGAAGAAGGCGTGGATAGAAAGGTGAATCCTTATCCCTTTATATGGGCGGACAAAATTAAACGTCCCCACTTGCCTAGTAAAACTCGATTATCCCCCAAGTGCCGCAATTGATGGCGCGGTTGGGTTACCCACGCCCGTATTGATGAGAATCCCATAATAAGGGGACACGATCTCTGCTTTGACAAGACGTGTCGAAAAACTGCCTCGCGTTATGTGCGGGGCTGGTTAAAAGAAACGGTTCGAATAATCACCAGGCCATGACATAATGTCATGCTGTCAAAACAAGCCAGCAAATTAGATTTGCGAAAAAACATTATTCTCTCTATGGTGAAATGTGGGACTTATTTTGCAGGGTCGGACACTATCCTCATATTCAACTTCTTCTGTAATGTATTCGGAGAAGGAACCCACCTTGCAATGCTGAAGACAACTGCGCACCGGACTCATCGTCATTGAAGCCTGGTTCAGGGGCTACTGTGGGAGTCCTGGATTAGGGGGTCTCCGGACAGCCAGACTATCTCCATTGGCCGGATTGTTAGACTATGAAGATACAAGATTGAAGACTTCGTCTCGTGTCCGGATGGGACTCTACTTGGCGTGGAAGGCAAGCTAGGCAATACGTATATGGATATCTCCTCCTTTGTAACCGACCTTGTGTAACCCTAACCCTCTCCGGTGTCTATATAAACTGGAGGGTTTTAGTCCGTAGGACAACAATCACAACAATCATACCGTAGGCTAGCTTCTAGGGTTTAGCCTCTCTGATCTCGTGGTAGATCTACTCTTGTAACACTCATATCTTCAATATTAATCAAGCAGGACGTAGGGTTTTACCTCCATCAAGAGGGCCCGAACCTGGGTAAAACTTCGTGTCCCTTGCCTCCTGTTAACATCCAGCCTAGGCGCACAGTTCGGGACCCCCTACCCGAGATCCGCCGGTTTTGACACCGACAGTGGGCCTTTACGGAGAAGAGGAGAGGCGGCCAGGGCTGGGCCGCACGCCCCTCCCCCCTTAGTCCGAATAGGAAAAGGAGAGGGGGCGGCTCCCCCCTTCCTTCCTCTCTCCCTCCTCTTTCCCCCTCCCAAGTCCTAATCCAACTAGGAAAGGGGGAGTCCTACTCCCGGTGGGAGTAGGAATCCTCCAGGCGCGCCCTCTCTCCTAGCCGGCCGCACCCCCTTGCTCCTTTATATACAGGGGCCCCTTGCTCCTTTATATACAGGGGCAGGGGCACTATCGGTGTCAAAACCGGCGGATCTCGGGTAGGGGGTCCCGAACTGTGCGTCTAGGCCAGATGGTAACAGGAGGCAAGGGACACGAAGTTTTACCCAGGTTCGGGCCCTCTCGATGGAGGTAAAACCCTACGTCCTGCTTGATTAATATTGATGATATGGGTAGTACAAGAGTAGATCTACCACGAGATCAGAGAGGCTAAACCCTAGAAGCTAGCCTATGGTATGATTGTTGATGTGTATGTTGTCCTACGGACTAAAACCCTCCGGTTTATATAGACACCGGAGAGGGTTAGGTTTACATAGAGTCGGTTACAATGGTAGGAGATCTGAACATCCGTATCGCCAAGCTTGCCTTCCACGCCAAGGAAAGTCCCTTCCAGACACGGGACGGAGTCTTCAATCTTGTATCTTCATAGTCCAGGAGTCCGGCTGAAGGTATAGTTCGGCTATCCGAACACCCCCTAATCCAGGACTCCCTCAGTAGCCCCTGAACCAGGCTTTAATGACGACGAGTCCGATGCGCAAATTGTCTTCGGCATTGCAAGGCGGGTTCCTCCTCCAAGTACTCCATAGAATATTTTAAACACAAAGATAGTGTCCGGTTCTGCAAAATAAGTTTTCCACATATTGCCATAGAGAGAATAATATTTACACAAATCTAATCTGCTGACGTATTCCGTGGTGCGACACACCATGGCCAAGCCTTTATCCGAGTTGTTTAATTATCCCACCTCAGCGCGTCATGCGAGGCGGCTTCCTTGGCACGTCTTGTCAAAGCAGAGATCGTGCCCCCTTATTCCGGGATTCTCATCAATACGGGCGTGGGTAACCCAACCGCGCCTTTGATTACGGCGCTTGGAGATAAGCAAGTTTTACCAGGCTGGTGGGGACAAGTAGTCGCGTCCACCCATATAAGGGGATAAGGATCCACCTTTTCACCCACGCCTTCCTCCTCCCTTGCCTATCCATTCTTGCGCACTCGAGCTCCAGCGCCCAAGTCCGCACTACCACCTCAACCTTCTCCAGTCATGTCCGGAGCAGGAGGCAAGTGGATGGTCTCCTCCATCACGGAGGGACACATCAAAAAGCTGAGGAAGGCCGGATATATGGCTAGCGACATCGCGCACCGGCTTCCCAAAACGGGGCAGCTCATCCCCACTCCCAGGCCCCATGAGAGGGTGGTATTCCTACCCCATTTCCTCTGCGGACTGGGCTTCCCTCTACATCCATTTGTCCGGGGGCTCATGTTCTACTACGGCCTGGATTTCCACGATCTGGCCCCGAACTTTGTCCTCAACATCTCGGCGTTTATCGTCGTGTGCAAGGCTTTCTTCCGCATCCGCCCTCATTTCGGCCTATGGCTTAATACTTTCAACGTTAAGCCAAAGGTGGTGCGCGGCAGCCAGGCGGAGTGCGGCGGTGCCATGGTTGGCAAGATGGCCAACGTCCTGTGGGTTGAGGGCTCCTTTGTGGAGACCCTGAAGGGGTGGCAATCATGGTGGTTTTACGTCACCGAGCCACGCAACGCCGAATGGGTCGCACCCCCTGAGTTTCGATCCGGCCCCCCTACACGGCTCACCTCCTGGAAGGAGACATGCCCATCTTGGGGTAAAAAAGGAGAGCTAACCGGACTCCAAACATGCATCCAAACCCTGGTGGACAAGAAGCTCAAGCTTGTCAATGTAGTCCAGGTTATGCTCATCCGCCTGATCCTCCCGTGTCAATGACGGGTGAGGGAGTCCTGGATTAGGGGGTGTTCGGGTAGCCGGACTATACCTTCAGCCGGACTCCAGGACTATGAAGATACAAGATTGAAGACTACGTCCCGTGTCCGGATGGGAGTTTCCTTGGCGTGGAAGGCAAGCTTGGCGATGCGGATATTCAAGATCTCCTACCATTGTAACCGACTCTATGTAACCCTAACCCTATCCGGTGTCTATATAAACCGGAGGGTTGTAGTCCGTAGGCAATGATAATCAACTCCATATACAACAATCATACCATAGGCTAGCTTCTAGGGTTTAGCCTCCTTGATCTCGTGGTAGATCTACTCTTGTATTACCCATATCATCAATATTAATCAAGCAGGACGTAGGGTTTTACCTCCATTGAGAGGGCCCGAACCTGGGTAAAACATCGTGTTCCCTGCCTCCTGTTACCATCCAGCCTAGACACACAGTTCGGGACCCCCTACCCGAGATCCGCCAGTTTTGACACCGACATTGGTGCTTTCATTGAGAGTTCCTCTATGTCGTCGCCTTTAGGCCCGATGGCTCCTTTGATCATCAACAACGATGCGGTCCAGGGTGAGAGTTTTCTCCCCGGACAGATCTTCGTCTTCGGCGGCTTCGCTCTGCGGGCCAATTCGCTCGGCCACCTGGAGCAGATCGAAAGCTACGCCCCTGGCCATCAAGTCAGGTTTGGAAGCTTAAACTACACGACTGACATCCGCGAAGACTTGATCTTCGACGGATTCGAGCCACGGCCAAGCGTGCCGCACTATCTCGAGGGGCATGATATAGCTCTGCCTCCGGACAGTGTCCTAGAGGCCGCACACGCATCGGTTCCGACCCCTAACTCGGAGCCTATTGCGCCAATCGAGGATGAGCGGTTGGACGTCACCTCGGGGGCTGCGATCTCAAAGGCGATCAAGCCGAACGCTAGCCCCGCACTCTGCATGACCCGTGACTCCGAGGATCCGGACTCCTCCCCGGACTCCGAAGCCCCCGTGCCCCTGCCGATGGAATTCGATTGGGCGCCGATAATGCAGTTCACCGCCGCAGACATCTTTCAGCACTCGCCTTTTGGAAACATCCTGAATTCTCTTAAGTCTCTCTCTTTATCAGGAGAGCCCTGGCCAAATTGCGGTCAGCGAGGGTGGGATACGGACGATGAAGAAATTCAAAGCCCACCCACCACCCACTTGGTAGCCATGGTCGACAATTTAAACGACGTGCTCAACTTCGACTCTGGAGACATCGACAGCATGGATGACGATGCAGGAGATACCGATGAACCAACGCCCATAGGGCATTGGATAGCCACCTCATCTCACGATGTGTACATGGTGGATACCCCTAAAGGAAGCGACAACGAGGAAAAAGGGGATGGAACGGGAGATCGAACCCCCGAAAAGCAATCAAAGCGTCGGCGTAAACGCCGACCCAAGCCCTGCCTCGATAAAAACCCAGCCATAGAGCAGGACGAGCCGGTAGACGACGAGCAGGCCTTAGAGCAACCGTCCGAACAGGGCAACACGGATAGAGAAAGCGAACATCCCTCCTCCGGCGAAAATGGCATTCCGGACGACCTCATGCCGGATAAACCTATGGAGCAGAAGAATCTCCACGAGAGGCTCGTTGCAACTGCACGCAGCCTAAAAAAGCAGAAGCGGAAGCTAAAAACAGCAGAAGATGCACTCCGGATTAGATGGAGCAAAGTAATCAATACCGTAGATAAATACGGCGACAGTCGCCGCACTAAAAGCTATCCGAAAAGAAAGCTACTGCCTGAATTCGACGAAGAGGCCCTAGAGCCCTCGCATTCAAAAAATGAGAAAGCCACACGGTCGGATAGACGACCCCATAAAGCGGCAAGCGGTGCCGCACTTAAATCGGCATGCGACCCACTTAAGGATTCGCATCATGGCCCAGTCAGGTCCATTTATGGACCAAGAAAGCAAGCTCTCGTAAGCAATGCTATGAAGCCATCATTAGAATCCGGCACACCCAAATACAGGGGCGCCGCACACCCTCTATGTTTCACCGATGAGGTCCTGTACTATGAATTTCCAGAGGGATTCAAACCCGTAAACATAGAGGCATATGATGGAACAACAGACCCTGGATTTTGGATCGAGGATTATATCCTCCACATACACATGGCTAGAGGAGATGATCTCCATGCCATAAAATATTTACCCCTTAAGCTTAAAGGGCCAGCCCGGCATTGGCTTAAAAGCCTTCCCGAAAACACAATTGGAAGCTGGGAAGAGCTCGAGGATGCTTTCCGAGCAAACTTTCAAGGGACCTATGTCCGCCCTCCGGATGCAGACGATCTTAGTCACATAACTCAACAACCCGGAGAATCAGCTCGGCAGTTCTGGAATAGATTCCTCACTAAAAAGAATCAGATAGTCGACTGTCCGGACGCCGAAGCCTTAGCAGCTTTCAGGCATAACGTCCGAGACAAATGGCTCGCCAGAAACCTCGGCCAAGAAAAGCCAAGAACAATGGCCGCACTAACAAACCTCATGACTCGCTTTTGTGCAGGGGAGGACAGCTGGTTGGCAAGGTGCAGCCCCAGCGACCCAAGTACATCCGAAACTAGGGATGGAAACGGAAAACCGCGACGCAACAAGGACCGTCGCCGGACTAAGGACAAAAGTCCGAAGAGCACGACAGTCAATGCCAGATTCAAAGGCTCACGACAAAATCAGGCAAAATTGCCCCCCAGGATAACAGGGACGATCCATCCAACCTAAATAAAATCCTGGACAGGATATGTCAGATACACAGTACTCCCGGGAAGCCTGCTAACCATACCCACAGAGACTGTTGGGTTTTCAAACAATCCGGCAGACTCAATGCCGAACACAAGGGGCTCGACACACCAAGTGAAGACGAGGACGAACCCCAAAAGCAGAATACCAGGAAACAAAAGAACTTCCCACAAGAAGTAAAAACAGTGAACTCACTTCACATAACAAAACGTGCGGCGCCCGTAAAGGTACGCACCACACGGCCCATCCCCAAAGGGTCCGGCCACTGGTTGTCAAAACCGATCATCTTCGATCAGCTAGATTATTCTAGAAATATCAAGAATGCAGGCTGGACTGCCTTGATACTCGATCCAATAATTGGCGGACTCCAGTTTTCAAATGTCCTTATGGACGGCAGCAGTGGACTAAACCTGATATATCAGGATACAATCCAGCACATGGGGATAAACCTAGCAAGAATCCGCCGCAGTAAAACCTCCTTTCAAGGGGTAATACCTGGTCCGGACACCCATTGTATGGGTTTTCTCCTGCTCAAAGTCATAGTCGGCTCTGCCGATAACTTCCGCCGCGAAAAGCTGACCTTCCATATCGCCCCGTTCTCAAGTCGCTATCAAGCACTACTGGGACGCGAAGCTTTCGCTCGCTTTAACGCAATACCGCATTATGCATCTCTTACGCTTAAGATGCCCGGTCCATGAGGCATCATCTCTTTGAAAGGGAAGCACTAAAGTGCGCCTCCCCAAGCGGAGGACTGTGCGGCCGCTTTGACAGCCCCACAGCAAAATGGCCTCACCCACCAAAAAACTTCGAAATAGGTCATTCAAGACCTCGAACGCGGATAGACGAGTTCAGTGCGAAATCATCATTGATGCAGGCTTAGTGGCCATATACCCCCGCACTAGGGGCTCCATGCATATACAATAAGAGACAATAAAGCTCAATTTTATATATTTTACTTTATACTTTGTTTATTTTAAACTTTTCTGGCACGACCCGTTTTCAACTCAGTTCTTCTCTTTTACAGATGAACGTCGTGCGACGCCTGTCCAGGATACGGCACAACGGAGACATAGGCGCAGACGTGCAGTAGGGACCCGTCCTAAAGGATTCTTTTTAGATTAAGACCCTGCGTAAACCTTTTTTACTGTCTCTTGTTGCTATACATCCCCTGGTTTTTTCTGATATAACCAAGGAGGAGGCTGGCGTCTTGGCATGTGGCCACGTCAGAATTTTTGCACGTACCTGGACACTAGGGGCTTTTTTAATAAAGAGTGTTGTTTCGCCCGCACTCATAAAGACCGAACACCTTAGGGAGTGTTCGGCGTCGCGAGTTTTGGCATTATATGCATCAGCTCCGAATCATGTCTTTGGTCAAATGTTGGGTTGCCCGGCTCCTGAGTTCGGCTACCTTACGTTCCGCTCTATCGGCTAAGGTAGCACCAGGAGAACTACTACGATTGTGCCCCGGTTCGGCCGGGCGAGCACCTCAGTAGAGAAAGCCAAAAACTGACTGTCATGATGTAGCGTGAGACTGGTCAGCCACTCGATGACCTATTGGAATCTATCAGATTCCTCCGCTTTGACGAAGGGCCGCTTCCCGGGCAGGCACATACGCGCCCCGAACTCGGGCGAGCGCAGTCGCCACAAAGGGGCTACCTAAATAGTCTCACTATCAAGCTCCTATGGCTAAGTGAAAGTGTTAAAGCATTATAGTCCGGTTGCCTGGCCCGCTGCGCTATCACCTCCTTTGTAGGACCAAGACGTTGGGTTAAGTGTGAAAATCCATCTTCTGCGAGCACCCCCGCACTATGTGCGTGGGGGCTGAAGCCAGCGACTGCCATCTTTCAGATTTTGTATATATATATATATATCTTAAAACGGCCGCACAGGAGGTGTTCCCAATACTTGAAGGCACAAGTATAAAAAGGCCACTAGAGTTTATAAAAATATTACTTTATAATTACATATGCTATCATAATATAGCATCTTTCGAGCATTGCGTCTCTATTACACGAGCGCCTTCAAGGACTTCCTGAAAATAGTGCTCGGAGGGCACTCGGCTTTTGTCCGAATCTCGAGACGCAACAACGGTGGTCTCCATCTCTGCCTAGTATGTCTTAACACGGGCAAGAGCCATCCTTGCGCCCTCTATGCATGCTGACCTCTTCATTGCATTTATACGCGGCACCACGTCAAGGAATTGCTGCACCAAGCTAAAATAACTCTTCGGCTCCAATCTCCCTGGCCACAGGTGACCCATGACGTACTTCATGGCGAGTCCGGACAACCTATGCAGTTCGGCCCATTGAGCCAAACGATCGTCCACCGACAGTGGACGCTCTGGATTGTGAAACTGCGACCAGAAAAGCTTTTCCACTTCGCGATCTTTCTGATCTCGAAAGTGTTCGGTCGCATCAGCAGCACTCGCTGCCAAGTCCAGATAGGTATCCTCCACACTCCACATCCAGTCCAACAGAGCAAACTTCGGATCGCAAAATCTCCTTCGCAGCATGAAGGGCTTTCCAGCCGCAATCTGTTCGGCCTAACGCAGCTCCTCCCTCGCAGCTCTCATCGTAGAGCGCGCGTCCTTGGCATTAGCAACGGCCTTCTCTAAGTCCGTCTGTTTCGCCTGGTCTTCTTTTTCAAGAAGTCTGCAACGGTCTGTAGCACTTTTTAACTTTTCGGCCATCTCGGCCATCTCTTCCTTGCTTCGGCAATGAGCAGCCTGTTCGGCTCCCAGCTCTTCACGGGCTTTCTTGGCGGCCGCATCACTTTCTCTAGCTTGTTCTTTAGCTCGGGCAAGTTCTGCCCTAAGACTCTCCACGGCGGCCGCACCATCTGCGTCAAGCACACACATCGTAAGACACAGGCATAAAACTGTTCTTACCTGATGTCGCCCGAGGAATTACATACCTTGAGCCTCATCAAGCCGCTTGTTGACCAGCTTGATGTCGGCATCTGCCACGTCCAGTTGCCGCTTTAGTCCGGCAAAATCATCAGTTCAGCTTGGTTCCGGACACCATGCCACCTACATTCAAAGGAGACATCTTAGACCTGGGATTATGATCCTCCGCGTGCCGTCATTTCTTGACGGCGTGCAGAGTCTCAGGGGCTACTATCTACACAGGGCGCATCTTATTCATGCGCAACTGCCAAAAGTGCACATTATCTAATGTACCTCAAAACCCGTTAGTAAACTTTTGACGGCCTCATGCAATCCGCTCTCTGCGGATGAGATCCTTTCAATCACCGTGCCCATCAATGCACGGTGCTGCTCTAAGATACAAGCTCGCCCCAGCAGAATCTTTAGCTCCTCCGACCGAGCACCAGACGGTGCCGGGCTCGTCCCATGACCTCTTTCGAAGGCCGGACGCGGAGAACCTCGGGGGGCCACATAGCTATCTTCCGCCCCTGCCGGATTCGGAGAAACCCTCCGCGACGACACCTCAGGGTTGCCCGCCTCGCTAGGCGGCACGGCAGGGGGAGGCGTCCCGCTCTCCATCATCTCCGGAAGAAGATCCCCCAAAGACGAGCTCTGCTGAGAAGGGCTGAGGTCCGAGCTACAAGGTAAAAGTTTGGTTAATCTTCTCAGACATAAATCAAGGATTTCCCTCATCCCTCAAAAGGAAAATCTTTCTCCACTTACGGCTCGCTGGAGGGCTGATCCCCTTGAGGGCGTAGTCCGGCCGAGGAACTCCCCGGCGTCAGACCCTCTGACGAGGATTTTCTCCCCCGCTTCGAGGCCATGGTTTCTGGGTCATCAGAGGCGGCTCTCTTCTTCCCCTTAGGAGAGGAATTGTCGGTTCCTCCCTTCGGAGCAGCATCCTTCGAGGAGGCCATAGCTTCCTTGTCCTCCCCCTCCAAAGGCATTATCTCCAGCATCCTGACTAGCATGGGATCCAGCCTGGTTTCAGGAAGGGGAGCCGGACACCTGATCAGCTTTGCCTTCGCTATCCACTCCTGTTTAAAAGGACGACTCTTTTAGGGGCAAGTTTATGACAATTATACGGATAGAAGGTCCGGGCACAAGGTTGCTTACTTGAGTATCCGGGCGATTGCGGCTTAGGCCTGCGTCCTCGGTCAAATCGAGACACATCTCTTGTGATCCAAAGAACAGTTTATACATCTCCGCGGGCGTTGCTCCCATGAAGTTCTGGAGAGCTCGCGGTCCCTCTGGATTAAATTCCCATAGGCGAAGGGGGCGACGTTTACCGGGCAATATTCGGCAAATCAGCATGACCTGCGTCACCTTGACCAGGCTGAGGTCTCCTTCCAAGAGATCCTTAATTTGGCCCTGTAACAAGGGCACGTCTTTGGGCAAACCCCAATCTAACCCTCTGTTGACCCATGACGCTAGCCGTGGTGGGGGACCCGAGCGAAAGGCAGGAGGCGCCACCCATTTGGTGCTCCGGGGAACGGTGATATAAAACCACTCTCGTTGCCACAAGCCTAGCTCCTCTTGAAAAGAGCCCTCGGGCCATGGAGCATTAGCATTTTTTCTTATAACAGCGCCTCCGCACTCTGCGTGCCGCCCCTTGATCATCTTCGGCTCCACTTTGAAGGTCTTGAGCCATAATCCGAAGTGAGGGGTAACACAGAGGAACGCTTCACACACGACAATAAACGAGGAGATATGGAGGATGGACTCCGGAGCTAAGTCATGGAATACCAGCCCGTAATAAAACAGCAGTCCCCTCACAAAGGGATCCATTGGGAAGCCCAACCCCCGAAGGAAGTGAGACATGAACACCACGCTCTCACCGGGCTGGGGACTGGGGATGACCTGCCCTTGAGCAGGCAACCTATGCCAAATTTCGTCGGTCAGGAACTTAGCCTCTCTCAACTTTAGCACGTCCCTCCTCCGTGGCATCCATCGGCCTTGAAGGTCGGAACCGGACATTGTCGAAGGTCCGAGGCGCCCGGAATCTGGAACCTAGGGTGTTGGAACTCGAGGCGACGAGCGAACTTGTTTTGGGATTGGAGAAAAGGATAAGGCCCTGGTTTCTTTATAAGAGGTTGAATACCAGGAGCCCTCCCCGTAACCGTTTGGGACTCGCCTTTAATCGAGAAAACATGCTAACGGGCATGATTGGGTTACCCACGTCCGTATTGATGAGAATCCCGTAAAAGGGGGGTACACGATCTCTGCTTTGACAAGACGTGCCAAGGAAACCGCCTCGCAAAACATGCTGAGGTGGAAAAGTAAAAACGATTTGAGTAAAGGACTTGGCCGTAGTGTGATGGCGCACTGCGGAATACGTCAGCAGATTTGATTTGTGTTAATATTATTCTCTCTATGGCAATATGTGGAAGCTTATTTTGCAGAGCCGGACACTACTCTTGGTGTTTACAATCTTCTATGAAGGACTTGGAGGAGGAACCCGCCTTGCAATGCCGAAGACAATTTGCGCGCTAGACTCGTCGTCATTGAAGCCTAGTTCAGGGGCTACTGAGGGAGTCCTCGATTAGGGGGTGTTCGGGTAGCCGGACTATACCTTCAGCCGGACTCCAGGACTATGAAGATACAAGATTGAAGACTACGTCCCGTGTCCGGATGGGACTTTCCTTGGCGTGGAAGGCTAGCTTGGTGATGCGGATATTCAAGATCTCCTACCATTGTAACCGACCCTATGTAACCCTAACCCTATCCAGTGTCTATATAAACCGGAGGGTTGTAGTCCATAGGCAATGATAATCAACTCCATATACAACAATCATACCGTAGGCTAGCTTCTAGGGTTTAGCCTCCTTGATCTCGTGGTAGATCTACTCTTGTATTACCCATATCATCAATATTAATCAAGTAGGACGTAGGGTTTTACCTCCATCGAGAGGGCCCGAACCTGGGTAAAACATCGTGTTCCCTGCCTCCTGTTACCATCCGGCCTAGACGCACAGTTCGGGACCCCCTACCCGAGATCCGCCGGTTTTGACACCGACAACGGGCCTTCAACCTGTGGGAGTTCGACCCGGCGCAGCATCGAACTCTAAACAGGCTCCTCGACACGATGTACGAAGATGCCTGGAGGATGCTTTTCAAGGGCGCCGAGGCTCCCGCATCCGCTGCCGAGGATCGCGGATTCAGTACTCAGCGTCACGCTCATGCGGTAAGCTATTTTGTCCTTTTACAGGGTATCAGTTTTTCACAGTTTGACTTTATGCGGGATCTAAGCTCCCTTATCTTTGATAGGATTGGGAGGTGACATCCGGACAGGTCAACTGTCCGGCTCCCTTGCCAGAAGGCCCAGCGGATGCTCGCTTGGCGAAGCTGCTGGTTCCGGCGACCTATGTGGTGCCGGAGAAGAGGGCCACGAAAAGGGCCACGTGGACTCGAAAGAGCGCCCGGTGCCAGGAGGTGTCAGATTCATCATCCGACGGTCCCGAAGTGCCTTCCTCTCGCGAAGACGAGGAGGAAGAAGAAGAAACCTCTCCCCCTCCAGCGGGAGGAGAGAAGAAAAGGAAGGCTGCCCTCTCTGAGGAGGCCGGAGAGTCCAAGAAGGGGAAAACCCTTCCTCCGGACTACTCCGCCGACGCCGACGACGGCGGAGATGAGTGGCAACCCAGGGCCAAGCCCCTGGCCAAATCATAAGTATCCGGATACCGGAGTAATTCATAGTATGCGTTTATTGCACAGCTTTCCCTTATGTCGAATATGCTTATGCAGCCCACCCAAAGACCGGCTCGACGCGTCGTCGAGCGGCTCACTGGACTCGTCGGATGTGAACTCGCTTCCGACGGCTTCCTCCCCCCGCCCTACGGACGACACCGAGGTGTTGTCCCAACAGGTTCCAAGCAGGGAGGTGGTGGTCCCGGAGGCACCGCAAGGTGACCTCCCGGGCTCCATGAGTAAAGGGGATGAAACCCCCTAGGGCTCCAAGTCCGGCTCTAGGCCGGACACCGCTCCGGAACCTTCAAAGGTTCCGGAGTCCGGCGGGGGACCTCCTTCCAAGAGGAGCAAGTCCACCGTGTCGATGGCCCCCGTCCAACCGGAGGCGCCGGACAGTATGTTGGAGGCGCTCCAAGGTGCCTCCATCGACGAGGAGCACCGCGCATTATGAGTGCGGTGGTCCAGAAGGTTCAGTCCGCCAAGAGCGGACTGACTGAAGCTTGTACTAGCCTTTTGACAGGCTTTGAGGTAAGTAAATAATGTGTAAATAATATTACCGCATAGACAGTAGCCCCTGATGCTCTATTGGGCGTTCGTGAAGAAAAGCCGAATAGAGGATCAAAGAATTCGCAGGAGTCTAACAAAAGGAGTCAATATGCATATGCAGGCTTCTCTGCTGGCGTCCGCCATACTGACTGCGGAAGTGGACACGCTGAAGCAGAGCCTCGAGAAGTCCGAGCAGGAGCTCGGGCGTGCCAAGAAGCAGCCGAGGAGAAGGAAGGTAAGAAATACCTTGGTTGAATATGTATATATAAAAAAGGTTCAATTGCAAGAAATGACAGGATTAACATGGCTATTGTAGGGGCCACATCTGAGGTGGCGACCCTTAAGCAAGCGTTGCTCGAGGCCGAGAAGAGTGCGGCCGCGGAGCGCACGAGTGGGAGAGGTATGAGGCCGAGGTTGGCAAGGTGCGGCAAGAGCTCCAGGTTCTCATGAAGAAACATGAGAGTTTGGAGCATGACTCGAAGACACGAGCGTCTGAGCTCGCGGCGGCTATTGAAAATGCCAAGTCTGCCAAGACCGAATCCCAGAAGACCCTCCAGGAGTTGGATGAGGTGAAGAAGATAGCGGCGGGTAAGGCATTCTTTATGCAAAGTAAACACATAAACGTGAGTTACTTGATACTTACCCGAATCCGGAGCTCTCCAGGGGCATTTGCAGATCTTCCCCGGAGTGTATCTGATGCCGCCGCATTCTATCAAGCCAAGGAGGGCAGCTCGACGGAGAAGGTGTTCTGGTCTCAGTATGCTGAGGCCGGATACCCCGTGCCCCTGAGCGACCAACTGAAGCAACTGGTCGAGCTCCACAAGGTGGCCGAACAGGCCATGAAGGGCCTCCTAGTTCGGCTGTGGCCTGGAGAGGCTCTGCCTGGGAGCTATTTCAGGCTGGTGCGGCGGCTGGTGGAGGCTTGTCCAAGTTTCGAAGTCATCAAGCACTCCGTCTGTATTGAAGGTGCCCGTAGGGCCTTTGCCCATGCTAAGGTGCACTGGGGTAGGCTGGATGCGGAGAAGCTTGTGAAGGACGGGCCACCAGCGGGGAAAGAGCATCGCAAGCCCGAAAATTACTATAAGGATGTTCTGAAGGGTGCCCGCCTTGTGGCGGATGAATGTACTAGGGATGTAATTTTTGAGTAAAACTCCCTCGTGTTTGTCCTGTGCGCTGAAAACTTGTTCATATGCACTAAGCAATGCTGCTTGAATTTAAAATATTACCTTGTGTGCGGCTGTTTATCAATACTAAGAGATGGCGAGTCGTCGGCTTCTGCCCCCTTGCCGCTAGTGCTGGGGTGTTCGGGGATAAACCTGGGCGCTCTTTTTCCCATATTTGGGTCCTTCGAGGGAGGCGCTCAGCCCAACGAACGAGGCAATCGGACTATAATGCGTGAACACTCTCACTTAGCAATAGAATTCTATAATTTTAAATTTTGGCGAAGCCCCTAATTCGGAAGACCGAGTTCGGGGCGCTATCCACGCCTTGGCCGGATAGAGCCGACTCCTCGCCCTAAGCGACATAAGTCTTTAGGGACTCGAAAAAACCTCTCGAACAGCGACCAACTCTCGCTTCATCATGACAGTCAGTTTTAGCTTTCTCCATTGAGGTGCTCGGCCCAGCTCAACTGGGGCACAATCGCAGTTGTTCTCCTAGTGCTACCTTAGCCGATATAGCGGAACGTAAGGCACCAAAACATAGGAGCCGAGCAAACCCAACTATTGACCCAAGACATGATTCGGAGCCGATGCATATAGTGCTATAAGTTCGGGGTGCCGCACTTGTGAAAGTGTTCGGACTTCTCACACCATATTGAGGGGTGCTAAAAGCCCCTGGCGTATTTTGGCCATACCAAGTTGTACGGGTGCAACATGTCGTTAAGGAACATTTATTTATAAAAAGATAATGCAAAAAATAGACAAAAGCTATGCATTGTTTATTAAAAATAGCTGCGATCAAAGCAGAACGATACAAGTAATGCGATAAACAAAAAGTTGGACTATTTAAAATGTCTGCTCCAAGGGCAAGCTGCGGAATAGTATGCGAAACAGGTATACTGCTCGTGATAGAGACCACCTGGGATTTCCGTAATGTGGCATGGCTTGTCTGCTTCCCTGGTTCTTGTGTCGTTTGTGCGGCAATTGAACTGCCGAACAGGCCTTCCGGAGAGTAGAGTCCTCGAAGTAAGAGAAAAGTAAAAAAAATTGGCAGCCCCTGGTGCGGTTTAAGCCGTGTTTTGGGCGTGCCATGATGGTGCCCCTCCCCCTATGCCCATGGTATTTCCAGAGCGTAGTTATGGACGCGAAGTACTGGCGTCGCCTTTTTGCGAGGGTTGGGGTTGGGGCCGCATTGCTACGCCTGCTCGGAACATGCCAGGCGGTCTTGTTGTAGGTTACTCTAGGCGCGCTTGACGGTGTCCGGACGTTTAATGGCCGGACTGGAGAACTGCCTGGAGAGGCTGCTTTGTACTTCCGCTGCAAGGGCCGCCGTGTGGTCCTCCGTTCGGAGGGAGCGTTCGGTGTTTCCATTGACCGTAATTACTCCACGAGGGCCTGGCATCTTGAGCTTAAGGTATGCATAGCGCGGTACCGCATTGAATTTGGAAAATGCGGTTCGTCCGAGCAGTGCATGATAGCCACTGCGGAATGGGACTATGTCGAAGATCAATTCCTCGCTTTGGAAATTATCCGGGGATCCGAAGACCACTTCAAGTGTGACTGAGCCTGTACAGTTGGCCTCTACACCTGGTATTACGCCTTTAAAGGTCGTTTTGGTGGGCTTAATCCTCGAGGGATCGATGCCCATTTTTTGCACTGTATCCTAGTAAAGCAGGTTCAGGCTGCTGCCGCCGTCCACGAGGACTCTAGTGAGATGAAATCCGTCAATAATTGGGTCTAGAACACATGCGGCAAATCCTCCATGACGAATGCTAGTGGGATGGTCTCTTCGATCAAAGGTGATCGGGCAGGAGGACCATGGGGTGAACTTTGGGGCGACTGGCTCTACCGCGTATATATCCCTTAACGCGCGCTTCCGCTTCCTTTTGGGGACGTGGGTGGCGTATATCATGTTCACCGTCCGCACTTGTGGGAGAAAACCCTTCTGTCCATTGTTGTTCGGCGGTCAGGGCTCCTCGTCGTCATCGCTATGCAGCCCCTTGTCTTCATTGTCGGCGCTTAACTTGCCTGCCTGCTTGAACACCCAACAAACCCTGTTGGTGTGATTGGCTGGATTTTCGGGGGTGCCATGTATTTGGCACAAGCTGTCGAGTATTCGGTCCAAGCTGGACGGGCCCCTAGGATTCCTTTTGAATGGCTTCTTCCGCTGACCGGATTTAGAGCCTCTGAATCCGGCATTAACTGTCGTATCCTCAGCATTGTCGCCGTTAACGCGGCGCTTCTGCTTGTTGTGATGCGACCTGCCACTAATGTCCCTGGTGTCCGAACTACCAGGGTTCTTGGTCATATTGTTGCTAAGAGCGAGCCAGCTGTCTTCTCCCGCGCAAAAGCGGGTCATGAGTGTTGTGAGTGCTGCCATAGATTTCGGCTTTTCCTGTCCGAGGTGCCGGGCCAGCCACTCGTCACGGATATTATGCTTGAAGGCTGCTAGGGCCTCAGCGTCCGGACAGTCGACTATTTGATTTTTCTTTGTTAGGAACCGTGTCCAGAATTGTCTGGCTGATTCCTCTGGCTGCTGGATTACGTGACTTAGGTCATCGGTGTCTGGGGGTCGCACATAAGTGCCCTGGAAATTGTCGAGGAATGCGGCTTCCAGGTCCTCCCAACAACTGATTGACCTTGTTGGCAAGCTGTTGAGCCAATGCCGAGCTGGTCCTTTAAGCTTGAGTGAGAGGTATTTGATGGCATGAAAATCGTCGCCGCGGGCCATGTGGATATGAAGGAGATAATCCTCGATCCATACCGCAGGGTCTGTTGTGCCATCATATGATTCGATGTTTACGGGTTTGAAACCCTCGGGGATTTGATGATCCATTATTTTGTCTGTAAAGCACAGTGGGTGTGCGGTGCCTCTGTACTGGGCGATATCATGACGTAGCTCCAATGAGCTTTGTCTACTGTGTTCGGCCCTGCCGAATGTGTGGCCGGCGTGACGGTTACTGTCTCGAGCCGTGGGGTGCCCACACGATCCGTAGATCGATCGTGTTTGCCTTGCCTTGTCCTCCAACATGTCTCGTAAGTCCGGCGCATATTCCCGTGCCTTGGTATGGGGTGCGGCTTGAGTGGAGGGCCGGGAGGCCTCTCTGTCGCGGCCACGAGGTGGCCGTTCGGCCGCATCAAGTGCTTCCTCCTCTAATCGGGGTAGCAACCTGCGCTTTGGAGGGGCGTTCGAGTTTATGCTCTTCGGCCGCAAGGACTTCAGTCCATCTGTCAACCAGCAAATCTTGATCAGCTCTGAGTTGTTGTTTTTTTCTTGAGGCTTATTGCCGTGGCGATAAGCCTACGTTGGAAACGCTTTTGCTCAACAGGATCCTCTGGCACAACGAATTCGTCATCGTCGAGGCTTGCCTCGTCTTCGGAGGGAGGCATATAATTATCGTCCTCAACCTCTCTGTCTGCCGCTCTCTCATGAGGGCTGGTTTCTCCATCCTCCTGTGCTAAACCTTGCTGGAGGGGGTTTTCTTCGGAACTCTCCAGAGTATTATTATCTCCCGTGCTGGAATCGCCGTTTTTGTGTTGGCGGGATTTTGAGCGGCGCCGCTGACGCCGACGCTTTTGCTGTTTCTTGGAGGGGTCATCCTCCGCTGTTCCATCGCCATCTCCCTCTTTTGGGGTGTCCACCATGTATATGTCATATGACGAGGTGGCTTTCCAGGGCCTAGTAGGCGCTGGTTCTTCATCATCTCCTTCATCGGCGTCCATACCGTCGATGTCTTCGAAGTCGTAGTCGAGCATGTCGGTTAAGTCGTCGACAGTGGCTACAAAGTGGGTGGTGGGTGGGTTTTGAATTTCTTCATCGTCCGTACCCCAACCTTGCTGACCGTAGTCCGTCCAGGGCTCTCCTGATAAAGAGAGAGACTTCAGTGACTTCAGGATATCGCCGAAAGGCGAGTGCTGAAAGACGTCCGCGACCGTGAACTCCATGATCTGCGCCCAATCGGATTCGATCGGCTGGGGCGCGGAGGGTTCGGAGTCCGACAAAGAATCCGGCCCCATGGAGTCACGAGTCTTGCAGAGTACGGGGCTGGTGTTTGGCTCAACCGCCGTTGGGATCACAACCCCCGAGTTGGCGTCCAACCGCCCATCCTCGAGCGGTGCGGTCGGCTCCGAACTAAGGGTCGGAGCCGATGCGGGTGCGGCCTCCAGGGCACTGTTCGGCGGTAGAGCTAGATCATGCTCGTCGTGACAGTGCGGCGCGCTCGGCAGTGGTTTGAATCCGTCGAAGATCAAGTCCCCACGGATGTCAGCCGTGTAGTTTAAACTTCCGAATCTGACCTGACGGCTAGGGGCGTAGCTTTCGATCTGCTCTAGATGGCCGAGTGAATTGGCCCGCAGTGCGAAGCCGCCAAAGACGAAGATCTGTCCGGGGAGGAAGGTCTCACCCTGGACTACATCGCCATTGAGTATCGTAGGAGCCATCGGGCCTGACGGCGACGACACAGAGGAACTCTCAATGAAAGCACCAATGTCGGTGTCAAAACCGGCGGATCTCGGGTAGGGGGTCCCGAACTATGTGTCTAGGCTGGATGGTAACAGGAGGCAAGGGACACGAAGTTTTACCCAGGTTCGGGCCCTCTCGATGGAGGTAAAACCCTACGTCTTGCTTGATTAATATTGATGATATGGGTAGTACAAGAGTAGATCTACCACCAGATCAGAGAGGCTAAACCCTAGAAGCTAGCCTATGGTATGATTGTTGATGTGTATGTTGTCCTACGGACTAAAACCCTCCGGTTTATATAGACACCGGAGAGGGTTAGGGTTACATAGAGTCGGTTACAATGGTAGGAGATCAGAACATCCGTATCGCCAAGCTTGCCTTCCACGCCAAGGAAAGTCCCTTCCGGACACGGGACGGAGTCTTCAATCTTGTATCTTCATAGTCCAGGAGTCCGGCTGAAGGTATAGTTCGGCTATCCGAACACCCCCTAATCCAGGACTCCCTCAGGTACCCTAGAGACACAACAATTGATCGTTTTATCTTTTAGACGTGTGCGGTGCCCCCCTCCACCATAGTCCACCTCGATAATACTGTAGCGGTGCTTAGGCGAAGCCCTGCGTCAGTAGAACATCATCATAGTCACCACGCCGTCGTGCTGACGAAACTCTCCCTCAACAGTCGGCTGGATCGGAGTTCGAGGGATGTCATCGGGCTGAACGTGTGCTGAACTCGGAGGTGTCATACGTTCGGTACTTGATCGGTCGGATCGTGAAGACGTATGACTACATCAACCGCGTTATGCTAACACTTCCGCTTTCGGTCTACGAGGGTATGTGGACAACACTCTCCCCTCTCGTTGCTATGCATCACCATGATCTTGCGTGTGCGTAGGATTTTTTTTGAAATTACTACATTCCCCAACAGTGGCATCCGAGCCTGGTTTTATGCATAGATGTCATATGCACGAGTAGAACACAAGTGAGTTGTCGCGATATAAGTCATACTGCTTACCGGCATGTCATACTTTGGTTCGGCGGTATTGTTGGATGAAGCGGCCTGGACCGACATTACGCGTACGCTTACGCGAGACTGGTTCTACCGACGTGCTTTGCACACAGGTGGCTGGCGGGTGTCATTTTCTCCAACTTTTGTTGAACCGAGTGTGGCTACGCCCGGTCCTTGCGAAGGTTAAAACAGCACCAACTTGACAAACTATCGTTGTGGTTTTGATGCGTTGGTAAGAACGGTTCTTGCTATGCCCGTAGCAGCCACGTAAAATTTGCAACAACAAAGTAGAGGACGTCTAACTTGTTTTTGCAGGGCATGTTGTGATGTGATATGGTCAAGACATGATGCTAAATTTTATTGTATGAGATTATCATGTTTTGTAACCGAATTATCAACAACTAGCAGGAGCCATATGGTTGTCGCTTTATTGTATGCAATGCAATCACCCTGTAATGCTTTACTTTATCACTAAGAGGTAGCGATAGTCGTAGAAGCATAAGATTGGCGAGACAACAACGATGCTACGATGGAGATCAAGGTGTCGCGCCGGTGACGATGGTGATCATGACGGTGCTTCGGAGATGGAGATCACAAGCACAAGATGATGATGGCCATATCATATCACTTATATTGATTGCATGTGATGTTTATCTTTTATGCATCTTATCTTGCTTTGATTGACGGTAGCATTATAAGATGATCCCTCACTAAATTATCAAAGTATAAAGTGTTCTCCCTGAGTATGCACCGTTGCGAAAGTTCTTCGTGCTGAGACACCACGTGATGATCGAGTGTGATAGGCTCTACGTTCAAATACAACGGGTGCAAAACAGTTGCACACGCGGAATACTCAGGTTAAACTTGATGAGCCTAGCATATAACAGATATGGCCTCAGAACACGGAGACCGAAAGGTCGAGCGTGAATCATATAGTAGATATGATCGACATAGTGATGTTCACCAATGAAACTACTCCATCTCACGTGATGATCGGACATGGTTTAGTTGATTTGGATCACGTAATCACTTAGAGGATTAGAGGGATGTCTATCTAAGTGGGAGTTCTTTAGTAATATGATTAATTGAACCTAAATTTATCATGAACTTAGTACCTGATAGTATCTTGCTTGTTTATGTTTGGTTGTAGATAGATGGCCTGTGCTGTTGTTTCGTTGAATTTTAATGCGTTCCTTGAGAAAGCAAAGTTGAAAGATGATGGTAGCAATTACACGGACTGGGTCCGTAACTTGAGGATTATCCTCATTGCTGCACAGAAGAATTACGTCCTGGAAGCACCGCTGGGTGCCAGGCCTGCTGCTGATGCAACTGACGACGTTAAGAATGTCTGCCAGAGCAAAGCTAATGACTACTCAATAGTTCAATGTGCCATGCTTTACGGCTTAGAACCGAGACTTCAACGATGTTTTGAACGTCATGGAGCATATGAGATGTTCCAAGAGTTGAAGTTAATATTTCAAGCAAATGCCCGGATTGAGAGATATGAAGTCTCCAATAAGTTCTACAGCTGCAAGATGGAGGAGAATAGTTCTGTCAGTGAGCATATACTCAAGATGTCTGGGTACTACAATCACTTGATTCAACTGGGAGTTAATCTTCCGGATGATAGCGTCATTGACAGAATTCTCCAATCACTGCCACCAAGCTACAAGAGCTTCCTGATGAACTATAATATGCAAGGGATGGATACGACAATTCCCGAGCTCTTCGCAATGCTAAAGGCAGCGGAGGTAGAAATCAAGAAGGAGCATCAAGTGTTGATGGTCAATAAGACCACCAGTTTCAAGAAAAAGGGCAAAGGGAAGAAGAAGGGGAACTTCGAAAAGAACAGCAAGCAAGTTGCTCCTCAGGAGAAGAAACCCAAGTCTGGACCTAAGCCTAAGACTGAGTGCTTCTACTGCAAGCAGACTGGTCACTGGAAGCGGAACTGCCCCAAGTATTTGGCGGATAAGAAGGATGGCTAGGTGAACAAAGGTATATGTGATATACATGTTATTGATGTGTACCTTACTAATGCTCGCAGTAGCACCTGGGTATTTGATACTGGTTCTGTTGCTAATATTTGCAACTCGAAATAGGGGCTACGGATTAAGTGAAGATTGGCTAAGGACGAGGTGACGATGTGCGTGGGAAATGGTTCCAAAGTCGATGTGATCGCGGTCGGCACACTACCTCTACATCTACCTTCGGGATTAGTATTAGACCTAAATAATTGTTATTTGGTGCCAGCGTTGAGCATGAACATTATATCTGGATCTTGTTTGATGCGAGACGGTTATTCATTTAAATCAGAGAATAATGTTTGTTCTATTTATATGAGTACTATCTTTTATGGTCATGGACCCTTGAATAGTGGTCTTTTTTTTGTTGAATCTCGATAGTAGTGATACACATATTCATAATGTTGAAGCCAAAAGATGCAGAGTTGATGATGATAGTGCAACTTATTTGTGGCACTGCCGTTTAGGTCATATCGGTGTAAAGCGATGAAGAAACTCCATACTGATGGACTTTTGGAACCACTTGATTATGAATCACTTGGTACTTGCGAACCGTACCTCATGGGCAAGATGACTAAAACGCCGTTCTCCGGTACTATGGAGAGAGCAACAGATTTATCGGAGATCATACATACAGATGTATGTGGTCCGATGAATGTTGAGGCTCATGGTGGATATCGTTATTTTCTCACCTTCACAGATGATTTAAGCAGATATGGGTATATCTACTTAATGAAACATAAGTCTGAAACATTTGAAAAGTTCAAAGAATTTTAGAGTGAAGTTGAAAATCATCGTAACAAGAAAATAGAGTTTCTATGATCTGATCGTGGAGGAGAATATTTGAGTTATGAGTTTGGTCTTCATTTGAAACAATGCGGAATAGTTTCGCAACTCACGCCACCCGGAACACCACAGCGTAATGGTGTGTCCGAACGTCATAATCGCACTTACTGATTTACCGCTATCATTTTGGTGTTATGCTTTAGAGACGGCCGCATTCACGTTAAATAGGGCACCATCGAAATCCGTTGAGACAACGCCTTATGAACTGTGGTTTGGTAGGAAACCAAAGTTGTCGTTTCTGAAAGTTTGGGGCTGCGATGCTTATGTGAAAAAACTTCAACCTGATAAGCTCGAACCCAAATCGGAGAACTGTGTCTTCATAGGATACCCAAAGGAGACTGTTGCGTACACCTTCTATCACAGATCCAAAGGCAAGACTTTTGTTTCTAAATTCGGAGTTTTTCTAGAGAAGGAATTTCTCTCAAAAGAAGTGAGTGGGAGGAAAGTAGAACTTGATGAGGTAACTGTACCTTCTCCCTTATTGGAAAGTAGGTCATCACACAAACCGGTTTCTGCGACACCTACACCAATTAGTGAGGAAGTTAATGATGATGATCATGAAACTTTAGATCAAGTTGTTACTGAACCTCGTAGGTCAACCAGAGTGAGATCCGCACCAGAGTGGTACGGTAATCCTGTTCTGGAAGTTATGTTACTAGACCATGACGAACCTATGAACTATGAAGAAGCGATGGTGAGCCCAGATTCTGCAAAATTGCTTGAGGCCATGAAATCTGAGATGGGATCCATGTATGAGAACAAAGTGTGGACTTTGGTTGACTTGCCCGGTGATCGGCAAGCAATTGAGAATAAATGGATCTTCAAGAAGAAGACTGACGCTGACGGCAATGTTACTGTCTATAAATCTCGACTTGTTGCAAAAGGTTTTCGACAAGTTCAAGGGATTGACTACGATGAGACCTTCTCACCCGTAGCGATGCTTAAGTCTGTCCGAATCATGTTAGCAATTGCCGCAATTTATGATTATGAAATTTGGCAAATGGATGTCAAAACTGCATTCCTGAATGGATTTCCGGAAGAAGAGTTGTATATGATGCAACCGAAAGGTTTTGTCGATCCAAAGGGAGCTAAAAAAGTGTGCAAGCTCCAGCGATCCATTTATGGACTGGTGCAAGCCTCTTGGAGTTGGAATAAACGCTTTGATAGTGTGATCAAAGCATTTGGTTTTGTACAGACTTTTGGAGAAGCCTGTATTTACAAGAAAGTGAGTGGGAGCTCTGTAGCATTTCTAATATTATATGTGGATGACATATTGTTGATTGAAATGATATAGAATTTCTGGATAGCATAAAGGGATACTTGAATAAGAGTTTTTCAATGAAAGACCTCGGTGAAGCTGCTTATATATTGGGCATCAAGATCTATAGAGATAGATCAAAACGCTTAATTGGACTTTCACAAATCACATACCTTGACAAAGTTTTGAAGAACTTCAAAATGGATCAAGCAAAGAAAGGGTTCTTGCCTGTGTTACAAGGTGTGAAACTGAGTAAGACTCAATGCCCGACCACTGCAGAATATAGAGAGAAAATGGAAGATGTTCCCTATGCTTCAGCCATAGGCTCTATCATGTATGCAATGGTTTGTACCAGACCTGATGTGTGCCTTGCTATAAGTCTAGCAGGGAGGTACCAAAGTAATCCAGGAGTGGATCACTGGACAACGGTCAAGAACATCCTGAAATACCTGAAAAGGACTAAGGATATGTTTCTCGTTTATGGAGGTGACAAAGAGATCATTGTAAATGGTTACGTTGATGCAAGCTTTGACACTGATCCGGGCGATTCTAAATCGCAAACCGGATACGTGTTTACATTGAACGGTGGAGCTGTCAGTTGGTGCAGTTCTAAACAAAGCGTCGTGGCGGGATCTACGTGTGAAGCGGAGTACATAGCTGCTTTGGAAGCAGCAAATGAAGGAGTCTGGATGAAGGAGTTCATATCCGATCTAGGTGTCATACCTAGTGCATCGGGACCAATGAAAATCTTTTGTGACAATACTGGTGCAATTGCCTTGGCGAAGGAATCCAGATTTCACAAGAGAACAAGCACATCAGGAGACGCTTCAATTCCATCCGGGATTTAGTCCAGGTGGGAGACATAGAAATTTGCAAGATACATACGGATCTGAACGTTGCAGACCCGTTGACTAAGCCTCTTCCACGAGCAAAACATGATCAGCACCAAGGCTCCATGGGTGTTAGAATCATTACTGTGTAATCTAGATTATTGACTCTAGTGCAAGTGGGAGACTGAAGAAAATATGCCCTAGAGGCAATAATAAAGTTATTATTTATTTCCTTATATCATGATAAATGTTTATTATTCATGTTAGAATTGTATTAACCGGAAACATAATACATGTGTGAATACATAGACAAACAGAGTGTCACTAGTATGCCTCTACTTGACTAGCTCGTTGATCAAAGATGGTTAAGTTTCCTAGCCATTGACATGAGTTTTCATTTGATTAACGGGATCACATCATTAGGAGAATGATATGATTGACCTGACCCATTCCGTTAGCTGAGCACACGATCGTTTAGTATGTTGCTATTGCTTTCTTCATGACTTATACATGTTCCTATGACTATGAGATTATGCAACTTCCGTTTACCGGAGGAACACTTTGTGTGCTACCAAACATCACAATGTAACTGGGTGATTATAAAGGTGCTCTACAGGTGTCTCCGAAGGTACTTGTTGAGTTGGCGTATTTCGAGATTAGGATTTGTCACTCCGATTGTCGGAGAGGTATCTCTAGGCCCTCTCAGTAATGCACATCACTTAAGCCTTGCAAGCATTGCAACTAATGAGTTAGTTGCGGGATGATGTATTACAAAACGAGTAAATAGACTTGCCGGTAACGAGATTGAAACTAGGTATTGAGATACCGACGATCGAATCTCGGGCAAGTAACATACCGATGACAAAGGGAACAACATATGTTGTTATGCGATCTGACCGATAAAGATCTTCATAGAATATGTGGGAGCCAATATGAGCATCCAGGTTCCGCTATTGGTTATTGACCGGAGACGTGTCTCGGACATGTCTACATAGTTCTCGAACCCGTAGGGTCCGCACACTTAACGTTTCGATGACAGTTATATTATGAGTTTATATGTTTTGATGTACAGAAGGTTGTTCGGAGTCTCAGATGTGATCACAGACATGACGAGGAGTCTCAAAATGGTCGAGTCATGAAGATTGATATATTGGAAGCCTATGTTTGGATATCGGAAGTGTTCCGGGTGAAATCAGGATTTTACCGGAGTACCGAGAGGTTACCGGAACCCCCCGGGAGGTTAATGGGCCTTAGTGGGCCTTTACGGAGAAGAGGAGAGGCGGCCAGGGCTGGGTCGCGCGCCCCTCCCCCCTTAGTCTGAATAGGACAAGGAGAGGGGGGCGGCGCCCTCCCTTCCTTCCTCTCTCCCTCCTCTTTCCCCCTCCCAAGTCCTAATCCAACTAGGAAAGGGGGGGAGTCCTACTCCCGGTGGGAGTAGGAGTCCTCCTGGCGCGCCCTCTCTCCTGGCCGGCCGCACCCCCTTGCTCCTTTATATACAGGGGCAGGGGGCACCCTAGAGACACAACAATTGATCATTTGATCTTTTAGCCGTGTGCGGTGCCCCCCTCCACCATAGCCCACCTCGATAATACTGTAGAGATGCTTAGGCGAAGCCCTGTGTCGGTAGAACATCATCATAGTCACCATGCCATCATGCTGACGAAACTCTCCCTCAACACTCGGCTGGATTGGAGTTCGAGGGACGTCATCGGGCTGAACGTATGTTGAACTCGGAGGTGTCGTACGTTCGGTACTTGATCGGTCGGATCGTGAAGACGTACGACTACATCAACCGCGTTGGTCTAACGCTTCCACTTTCGGTCTACGAGGGTACGTGGACAACGCTCTCCCCTCTCGTTGCTATGCATCACCATGATCTTGCGTGTGCGTATGATTTTTTTTGAAATTACTACATTCCCCAACACAAGAGTCATGGTGGCCATCACCTTTCCTTTTTACACTTTTTCCTTTGGCAAGCACTTTGTGTTGGAGCGATCCGGGTATATATATATATCCACTTGGATGTAGGTTTTCATAAATTATTATTGTTGACATTACTCTTGAGGTAAAAGGTTGGGAGGCGAAACTATCAGCCCCTATCTTTCTCTGTGTCCGATTAAAACTTTGAACCCATAAATATCACATGAGTGTTAGCAATTGCGAAAGATTAAATGATAGTTGAGTATGTGGAGTTTGCTGAATCAAAGCTCTTACATAGACCCTTCCCGAAAATAAGATGAATTGCAATTGTTTGATTACTAAGAGCACGGTTTGTTAGTTTTCAAGAAAGTTTATGATCTATACTTTAACTTGTGAATAGCTTGTTACTTGATCATGAGAAGTTTCATGAGTTGAGCTATTGTTATGATATATAATGATGCTAGGAAAGGTGATTGGAACTACCATTGATTAAACTTATGCACTTACTAGCATTCACACTTCATAAATCATTTCTTTTATCATTTACCTACTCGAGGACGAGTAGGAATTAAGCTTGTTCGTTGTAAAGGAACCATAAGCCGGGGCTTGAGACCTTTCAAGAATTCCTGATTGGCTCTTTCAGCTTGACCATTAGATTGGGGGTGAGCTACTGATGAAACATCAAGCCGGATATGCTCACGTTGGCAGAATTCCTCCATAGCACCCTTGGACAGATTAGTACCATTGTCAGTTATAATGCTGTGTGGAAAGCCAAAACGAAAGATCACCTTTTTCATGAATTGAACCGCCGTGGCTGCATCACACTTACTAACCGGCTCTACCTCAACCTACTTTGTGAATTTTTCAACTGCCACCAAAAGGTGTGTCTTTTTATCTTTGGATCTTTTGAAATGTCCAACCATATCGAGCCCCCAGACTGCAAACGGCCAAGTAATTGGAATCATCCGCAATTCTTGAACCGGCACGTGTGCCCGTCGTGCGAATTTTTGACAACCATCACACCTACTGACCAGATCCTCCGCATCAGCGTGAGCCGTCAACCAGTAAAAACCATGACGGAAGGCTTTGGCTACAAGAGACTTTGAACCGGCATGATGGCCACAATCTCCTTCATGGATTTCACGAAGAATTTCTTGACCTTCCTCAGGGGAGACACAACATTGAAACGCCCCAGTGACACTGCGATGATGCAACTCATCGTTGGCAATTGTCATTGATTTAGACCGCCAGGTTATCTTCCTAGCCAAGGTCTCATCTTCAGGCAACTCGCCCAGGGTCATATAAGCCTAATATGGCACTATCCAATCTGGGATGACGTGAAGAGCCGCCACCAATTGTGCTTCCGGGTCTGGAACAGCCAAGTCTTCCTTTGTAGGCAATTTGATAGAAGGGTTATGCAGAACATCTAAAAAAGTGTTAGGTGGCACCGGCTTACGCTGAGACCCCAGCCGGCTTAAAGCATCAACCGCTTCATTCTTTCTGCGATCAATGTATTCCACTTGGTAACCCTTGAAGTGTCCAACAATGGCATCAACTTCGCGGCGATAAGCCGCCATGAGAGGATCCTTGGAATCACACTTGCCTGATACTTGTTGAGCCACCAAATCTGAGTCTCCAAAGCACCTTACCCGACTCAAGCTCATCTCCTTAGCCATCCGAAGACCATGGAGCAAAGCCTCATACTCAGCTGCATTGTTAGTACAAGGAAACATCAATCGTAGCACATAACAAAATTTGTCACCTCGAGGGGAAGCTAAAACAACTCTAGCACCCGAGCCCTCTAATTTCCTGGACCCATCAAAATGAATAGTCCAATATGTGTTGTCCGGCTTCTTTTCAGGCATCTGCAGCTCTGTCCAATCATTGATGAAGTCCACTAGAGCTTGAGATTTGATGGCAATGCGTGGCACATACTTTAAACCATGATGCCCAAGTTCAATGGCCCACTTGGCAACTCGTCCTGTGGCTTCTCTATTTTGAATAATATCCCCTAAAGGAGCAGAGCTAACCACAGTGATGGGATGACCCTGAAAATAATGCTTAAGCTTCCGGCTCGCCATGAACACCCCATAAACAAGTTTCTGCCAATGTGGATATCTCTGTTTGGACTCAATGAGCACCTCACTGACGTAGTAAACCGGCCGTTGAACCGGATATTCCTTGCCAACCTCTTTGCGCTCTATGACAATGGCCACACTGACAGCACATGTGTTAGCAGCCACATATATCAATAATGGCTCCTTATCAATGGGAGCAGCAAGAATCGGCGGCTCAGCGAGCTGTCTCTTTAGATCTTCAAAGGCAGAGTTAGCAGCATCACTCCATACAGAATCATCTGTCTTCTTCATCATTTGATACAGCGGTATGGCCTTCTCACTAACTGGCTTATGAACTGGCTTAGAGCAGCAACACGACCCGCCAACCGTTGAACGTCATTGATGCATGCCAGCTTAGCCAAAGATGTAATTGCTTTGATTTTCTCCGGATTAGCCTCGATGCCTCTGTTAGAAACAAAAAGACCCAGAAGCTTGCCCGATGGCACTCCAAAAATGCACTTGGTCGGGTTAAGCATCATCTTGTAGACCCGGAGGTTATTAATGGTTTCCTTCAGATCATCTATCAAGGTCTCCTTCTCTCTGGACTTCACCACAATATCATCCACATAAGCATGAACATTGCGCCCAATCTGATTGTGAAGACAGTTCTGCACACATCGTTGATAAGTCGCCTGGGCACTCTTAAGCCCAAAAGGCATAGACACATAGCAGAAGGCTCCAAACGGAGTAATAAAAGCCGTCTTCTCCTGGTCCTTAACTGCCATCTTGATCTGATGATAACCAGAATAAGCATCCAAAAAGCTCAAATGCTCACAACCCGCCGTAGCATCAATGATTTGATCAATGCGAGGGAGAGTGAAAGGATCAGCCGGACAAGCCTTGTTTAAGTCCGTGTAATCTACACACATACGCCAGGTGCCGTTCTTTTTAAGCACGAGCACTGGGTTAGCCAACCACTCCGGATGAAAAACTTCAATAATGAACCCGGCCGCCAAGAGCCGGGCTACTTCTTCGCCAATGGCCTTGCGCCTCTCCTCATTAAACCGCCGAAGAAACTATTTGACCGGCTTAAATTTTGGATCAATATTAAGAGTGTGCTCAGTGAGTTCTCTCGGTACACCCGGCATGTTAGAAGGTTTCCATGCAAAGATGTCCCGGTTCTCGCAGATGAACTCAATGGGCGCGCTTTCCTATTTGGGATCCAGATTAGCACTGATACTAAACTGCTTAGATGAGTCCCGGAACAAAATCGACAAGCATGGTGTCATCAGCCGACTTAAACTTCAGGACCGGCTCATGTTCTGTAGTTGACTTCTTCAAAGACATCATGTCCGCTGGGTCAACATTGTCTTTGTAAAACTTTAACTCCTCTGTTGCACAAACAGATTCAGCGTAAGCGGCATCGCCTTCCTCACACTCCAAGGCTATCTTCCGACTCCCATGCACTGTGATGGTACCCTTATGACCTGGTATCTTGAGCTGCAAATAAACATAACAGGGTCGTTCCATGAACTTGGCATAAGCCGGTCGTCCAAACAGGGCGTGATATGGGCTCTTGATTTTGACCACCTCAAAAGTTAACTTCTCAGCCCTAGAATCATGCTCATCTCCAAAGGCTACCTCTAGTTCAATCTTGCCCACTGGGTACGCCAACTTACCTGGCACCACTCCATGGAAAACAGTGTTGGACATCTTAAGATTTTTGTCAGTCAACCCCATGCGACGGAAAGTCTCATAATAGAGGATGTTGATGCTACTGCCTCCGTCCATGAGTACTTTAGTGAATTTATATCCACCAACTTGAGGTGCCACCACCAAGGCCAGGTGACCCGGATTGTCAACCTGGGGGGGGGGTGATCCTCCCTACTCCAAAGAATAGGCTGGTCAGACCATCTCAAATAACGAGGGGCTACCGGCTCAACAGCATTCATAGCCCTCTTATGAAGCTTCTGGTCCCGTCTGCACAAACTAGTGGTGAACACATGATACTGTCCACTATTCAACTGCTTTGGATTGCTCTGGTATCCAGATTGCTGCTGCTGCTGACCTCCTTGGCCAGATTGCTGATTATAACCACCTTGATTTCCTTGAGAGCCTTGAAAATTGGAGTTTGAACCGCCGCCCGGACCATGAAAACCGCCGCCACCTACGCCACCGCCCGGCCCATGATTGCTATTGAACATGTTAGAGTTCTTGAAAGCCTTCATGATCATACAATCCTTCCACAGGTGAGTGGCCAATTTCTGCTGAGTACCATACCTTGGACAGGGATCATTCAATAGCTGCTCAAGAGTAGGACCTGACCCGCCGGACAGAGGAGGTGGCCTCCCTTTACGTCGCTGATTGTTGCCCTGTGCATTGGTGTTAGCCACAAACTCCAAGCTACTGTTAGCCTTATGTTTATTATTGCCTCCTTGATTTGCTGGGTTATGCTGATGTTCCTTGCTGTCGTGGTTTTGTCATGGCAGATGTCCTAGTGAAAGGACTTAGTCATGGAGCCATCGCGATGGGTTAGCTTAAAGGGGTTAAAGCGGACAAGGGACGCAAGGAATTATACTGGTTCGGCCCCTTACGATGAAGGTAAAAGCCTACTCCAGATGTGATGGAATTGCTAGGGTTTCGATGACCAGGGAGCGAATCCGTTTTGCCTGGCTCTCGAGTTATTGTTTGTTGTCCCTAAACCGCCACCGGGTCATCCCTTTATATACACAGGTTAACTCCCGGGGGTTTACAGAATCCCGAGGCCGGCTCATACACGTGCCCGGCTCGGTTTCTACCTTTCCTTGCCTTACAACATAAGTTACATATCATATGGTGATTTATGTCTATGGGCCCTAATCCACCTTCGGGCCCTGGGCCTTCATGTTAGATCTCCTCTGTAAAGCGCCATACTTCTTGTCTTCATGGGCTTCAAACATGACTAACTCACTGTGGGCATAACCCGGCCCCTCATGGCCGGTTTATATTTAGTAGTAATATCCCCAACATTAGGCCCTAGATTGATTTGAACTTGTTCATGTCAATCTCCAACACTTAGAAAAATTCCTCCTTTAGCACCTTCAAAGAAGTCTTGTAAATCCCCATGACGTCATCCTCCAAGATTGTAATGAACCACCACGACGTCACCTGTTATTAAAAATTATATGTCTCACCTTCATTAATGAACCTCTGACAATCGAGGCGACCGCTCTGTCACAGATCCAATTTTTTGGGCTCCTCGATTTTCGCGCCTGTCACTTATCCCTTCGCCTTATAAATAAGACCGGGGGTACTTTTCATTTCCCCCCTCCGTGCCTCCTCGCGTCCTCTTCTTCCTTGCGCCGACCTGTTCCTTGCGCGCGGCCGCCGTCGTCAAGCTCCGCCCTCGACCTCATCTCCGGCCGCTGCATCGACCTGAACGTACCAGAGAAACGCGGCGTGCCTTCACTGCTTCGTCAGCAACCGTAAGTTTTCCCTTTCCCTTGCTCTAGATTCCCCATTAGGGTTTCGGTGTTCATCAAAACTCGGGACTGTTCTTATCTGTTCATCTCCATAGTGTAAGCAGCGAACTCAGATTCTGACACCTTCTTGCGCAGTTGTAGTTGTAATCCCCTTTTTCATCTTTAGAATATCTTCTTCCATATAGAAAAACCCATCTGGACCTGACGAACTGCTTAATCACCTGTATTTTGAGTCTGAATATGTTTCAATTTATTGATACGCTGCACATCTAAAATTATCATATTGATCTGTGAAACTTGTTTTTCCTCACTTAGTCATCTTTGCTTCAGATCTGTACTTTCATTGTCTGCGTAGGCGGCTTATCCTTTAGAAAATAATCGGTCATATGCCATTAGTCCCCTTGTAAACCGCCAGTCGTTTTACCATTTATAATAGCATCAATCTCCGGTTTGAACAATTTTATATGCTTGAATACCTTCTCCTTAACCTGCTACGCTTTATGCTTACCAACCATGAGTCTTAAACCGACATCAATCTTTTTCCAGCTTTTCGTTCGAAATGGCCGAACAATTTTATGCTTGTAACTGGGTCCCTTCCTGGGTTACTTAAGAGCATCTAGATGGATGTGTCAGAACTGGCGCTTTACCAAAACAAAGTGAAATCCATTGGCGCATTCCCGCTCCAGAAGATCCTCCTACCCCCAAGGACGGCGAGGTAGTGGTATTTGTTGATCAGATGAGCCGTGGTTTTAAACCGCCCAGATCCAAGTTTTTTCGTGACGTGCTTGCCAGCTTCCAGATCCACCCTCAAGATATTGGACCCAACTCTGTGTCCAATATTTGCGACTTTCAAGTGTTTTGTGAGGCTTATCTGCAAGAAGAGCCAACTGTTGAATTGTTCAGGGATTTTTTCTATTTGAATCGTTGTACTGAATTTGTAGGCGGGCCCAACACTGAACTTGGCGGCATCTCCATTCAGAAAAGGAAGGACGTCAACTTCCCGCACGCCAAACTCCATAGCCATCCTAAGGATTGGAACCAGACTTGGTTCTACTGTAAGGATAGTTCCCCTGAAGATGAAAACCCTCTGCCGGGTTATCGTGCTCATCGGCTTACCAACACACATCCATTTCCACAACGGCTGACTACCAAGGAACGGACCACATATGCACCACAACTCGCCGAGCTCAGAGTTTTCATGGCTAACGGCTTGACAAGAGTCGACTTTGTTCGTTGCTGGATATCTTGGAGTATTTTACCGTTAAGCCGTCTCCCCGGTTTAATGTGTGAGTACACAGGGGACTCAAAAGATCCTCAACGACATATTGATATTCAGCTAACAGAGGCTGAAGTTACTGAGTCTGTTAAGAAGATGCTGAATGAATCGGAAGTTGTCTGCAGCAGGACCGGGTTGAGTCCCTTCTATACTTTGAATAAACCGCCAGCTGTAAGAATTGCCACACTCCTGCTTTGTACCTGATAGTATTAACTATGCAATCTTTTATATCCGCTGTCAATCTTTTAATAGGGTGACGACCCATTTTGTAAGAAGAAACCTCAAGATAAACCGGGTTGTCAAGAGACCCGCCAAGAAGAAGGCAGCTGAATCCACCGGGTTGAACCTCGATGATGATCTTGATAATCCGGCCTCAGAGGTAGAACTTGACTCTCTTGGTTCGTTTTCATACACCTCATTGACAATGATTATTATCAGGATGACGCTGAAGGCAGCCAAGCCGATGACGCAGAGGTAATTATCCTTTCCTCCAGTTCAGACCCTCTGCCAACACAAAAAATCCGTCAAGCAATCCGGAAAGTAAGATTTTCTCACCCCCTAGCTCACTTGGAACCACCGATACGTCTCCAACGTATCTCTAATTTTTGATTGCTCCATGCTATATTATCTACTATTTTTGAATGTTTATGGGCTTTATTATACACTTTTATATCATTTTTGGGACTAACCTATTAACCCAGAGCCCAGTGCCAGTTTCTGTTTTTACCCTGTTTTAGGGTTTCGAAGAAAAGGAAAACCAAACAGAGTCCAATTGACCTGAAACTTCACGGAACTCATTTTTGAAGGAAAGAAGCCCAGAAGACTTGGAGTGCACGTCGGGGGACCTACGAGGAGGCCACGAGGCAGGAGGGCGCCCACCCCCTGGGCGCGCCCTCCACCCTCGTGAGCCCCTCGTGCCCCCCTGACGTACTTCTTCCGCCTATATATCTCCATATACCCTAAAAACATCAGAGAGCACAATAGATCGAGAGTTCCGCCGCCAGAAGCCTCAGTAGCCACCGAAAGCCAATCTAGACCCGTTCCGGCACCCTGCCGGAGGCGGCAATCCCTCTCCGGTGTCCATCTTCATCATCCCGGTGCTCTCCATGACGAGGAGGGAGTAGTTCTCCCTCGGGGCTGAGGGTATGTACCAGTAGCTATGTGTTTGATCTCTCTCTCTCTCTCGTGTTCTTGAGGTGATACGATCTTGATGTATCGCGAGCTTTGCTATTATATTTGGATCCTATGATGTTTTCTCCCCCCTCTATCTCTCTCGTAATGGATTGAGTTTCCCCTTTGAAGTTATCTTATCGGATTGAGTCTTTAAAGATTTGAGAACACTTGATGTATGTCTTGCCGTGGATATCTGTGGTGACAATGGGATATCACGTGATTCACTTGATGTATGTTTTGGTGACCAACTTGCGGGTTCCGCCCATGAACCTATGCATAGGGGTTGGCACACGTTTTCGTCGTGATTCTCCGGTAGAACTTTGGGGCACTCTTTGAGGTCCTTTGTGTTGGTTGAATAGATGAATCTGAGATTGTGTGATGCATATCGTATAATCATGCCCACGGATACTTGAGGTGACATTGGAGTATCTAGGTGACATTAGGGTTTTGGTTGATTTGTATCTTAAGGTGTTATTCTAGTACGAACTCTAGGGCTGTTTGTGACACTTATAGGAATAGCCCAACGGATTGATTGGAAAGAATAACTTTGAGGTGGTTTCGTACCCTACCATAATCTCTTCGTTCGTTCTCCACTATTAGTGACTTTGGAGTGACTCTTTGTTGTATGTTGAGGGATAGTTTTATGATCCAATTATGTTAGTATTGTTGAGGGAACTTACACTAGCGAAAGTATGAACCCTAGGCCTTATTTCCACACATTGCAATACCGTTTACGCTCACTTTTATCATTAGTTACCTTGCTGTTTTTATAATTTCAGATTACAAAAACATTTATCTACCATCCATATACCACTTGTATCACCATCTCTTCGCCGAACTAGTGCACCTATACAATTTACCATTGTATTGGGTGTGTTGGGGACACAAGAGACTCTTTGTTATTTGGTTGCAGGGTTGCTTGAGAGAGACCATCTTCATCCTACGCCTCCTATGGATTGATAAACCTTAGGTCATCCACTTGAGGGAAATTTGCTACTGTCCTACAAACCTCTGCACTTGGAGGCCCAACAAAGTCTACAAGAAGAAGGTTGTGTAGTAGACATCAAGCTCTTTTCTGGTGCCGTTGCCGGGGCGGTGAGTGCTTGAAGGTATATCTTTAGATCTTGCAATCGAGTCTTTTAGTTCCTTGTTTTATCACTAGTTTAGTTTATAAAACAAAATTACAAAAAAATGGAATTGAGTTTGTCTCATACGCTTCACCTTTTTAATATCTTTCGTGAGTATGATGGAAAGGATAATTGTGCTCAAGTGCTAGAAGAAGAAATCTATAAAATGTTTGGCACTAAATATTTGAATGATGAGCATGATTGCAACGTTGTTAGTATGAATTCCTTGAATATCCATGATGCTAATGATATACAAAGCCACAAGCTTGGGGAAGCTATGTTTGATGAAGATGATATTTTTTGTCCCCCAAGTTTTGATGAGAAAATTTATTATGATGAAAGCATGCCTCCTATCTATGATGATTATTGTGATGACACATATGCTTTAAAGAATAATAATAACAATGAACCTTGTCATCTTGATCTTAATTTTCAATCACATGATAGTTATTTTGTTGAGTTTGGTCCCACTATTATTCATGAGAAGAATTTTGCTTATGTGGAGAGTAGTAAATTTTCTATGCTTGTAGATCATGAAAAGAATGCTTTAGGTGCTGGTTATATTGTTTAATTTATTCATGATGCTACTGAAAATTATTATGAGGGAGTAATATATGCTTGTAGGAATTGCAATAATATCAAGTTTCCTCTCTATGTGCTTAAAAAATTGAAGTTATGCTTGTTTTGCCCTCCTATGCTAGTTGATTATTGTTCCCATAAGTTGTTTTCTCACGAAATCCCTATGCATAGGAAGTGGGTTAGACTTAAATGTGTTAGCAATATGCTTCATGATGCTCTCTTTATGTTTCAATTCTTATCTTTTATGTGAGCATCATTGAAATTATCATGCCTAGCTAGGGGCATTAAACGATAGCGCTTGTTGGGAGGCAACCCAATTTTATTTTAGTTCCTTCCTTTTTTCTCCTGTTTAGTAATAAATAATTCATCTAGCCTCTGTTTATATGTGGTTTTATGCTTTTTATTAGTGTTTGTGTCAAGTAGAACCTTTGGGAAGACTTGGGGAAAGTCTTGTTGATCATGCTGTAAAAAACAGAAACTTTAGCGCTCACGAGAATTGCTTCCATTTTTATTTGGAGAGTGCTATTTAGTTAATTATTTTGCAGATGATTAATAGATAAATTACTCAGGTCCATCAATTTATTTGAGAATTTTATGAGTTCCATAAGTATACGTTTGATTCAGATTACTACAGACTGTTCTGTTTTTGACAGATTCTGTTTTCGATGTGTTGTTTGCTTGTTTTGATGAATCTATGAGTAGTATCGGAGGGTATGAACCATAGATAAGTTGGAATACAGTAGGTTTAACACCAATATAAATAAAGAATTAGTTCATTACAGTACCTTGAAGTGGTGATTTATTTTCTTACACTAACGGAGCTTACGAGTTTTCTGTTAAGTTTTGTGTTGTGAAGTTTTCAAGTTTTGGGTAAGGATTCGATGGACTACGGAATAAGGATTGGTAAGAGCCTAAGATTGGGTATGCCCAAGGCACCCCAAGGTAATATTCAAGGACAAACAAGAGCCTAAGCTTGGGGATGCCCCGGAAGGCATCCCCTCTTTCGTCTTCGTTCATCGGTAACTTTACTTGGAGCTATATTTTTATTCGCCACATGATATGTGTTTTTCTTGGAGCTTCATTTTATTTTATTTAGTTTTGCTTGCTGTTTTAATAAAATACCAAGATCTGAAATTATTAAATGTTAGAGAACCTTCACATAGTTGCATAATTATTCAACTACTCATTGATCTTCACTTATATCTTTCGGAGTAGTTTGTCATTTGCTCTAGTGCTTCACTTATATCTTTTAGAGCATGGTGGTGGATTTGTTTTATAGAAACTAATGAACTCTCATGCTTCACTTATATTATTTTGAGAGTCTTAAATAGCATGGTAATTTTCTTAAAATCCTAATATGCTAGGTATCCAAGAATAGTAAAAACTTTCTTATGAGTGTGTTGAATACTAAGAGAAGTTTGATGCTTGATGATTGTTTTGAGATATAGAGGTAATAATATCAAAGTCGTGCTAGTTGAGTAGTTGTGAATTTGAGAAATACTTGTGTTGAATTTTGCAAGTCCCGTAGCATGCATGTATGGTAAACGTTGTGTAACAAATTTAAAACATGAGGTGTTATTTGATTGTCCTCCTTATGAGTGGCGGTCGGGGACGAGCGATGGTCTTTTCCTACCAATCTACCCCCCTAGGAGCATGCGCGTAGTACCGAGGATTTTGATGACTTGTAGATTTTTGCAATAAGTATGTGAGTTCTTTATGACTAATGCTGAGTCCATGGATTATACGCACTCTCACCCTTCCATCCTTGCTAGCCTCTTCGGTACCGTGCATTGCCCTTTCACACATTGAGAGTTGGTGCAAACTTCGCCGGTGCATCCAAACCCCATGATATGATACGCTCTGTCACACATAAACCTCCTTATATCTTCCTCAAAACAGCCACCATACCTACCTATTATGGCATTTCCATAGCCATTTCGAGATATATTGCCATGCAACTTTCCATCATTCCATTCATCATGACACATTCATCATTGTCATATTGCTTAGCATGATCATGTAGTTGACATAGTATTTGTGGCAAAGCCACCGTTCATGATTTTTTCATACTTGTCACTCTTGATTCATTGCATATCCCGGTACACCGCCGGAGGCATCCATATAGAGTCATACTTTGTTCTAGTATCAAGTTGTAATCATTGAGTTGTAAATAAATAGAAGTGTGATGATCATCATTCAATAGAGCATTGTCCCAAAAAAGAGAAAGGCCAAAGAAAAAAAAGAAGGCCCCAAAAAATAAAAAAATAAAAAGGGGCAATGCGACTATCCTTTTTTTCCACACTTGTGCTTCAAAGTAGCACCATGTTCTTCATATAGAGAGTCTCTTGAGTTATCACTTTCATATACTAGTGGGAATTTTCATTATAGAACTTGGCTTGTATATTCCAACAATGGGCCTCCTCAAGTGCCCTAGGTCTTTGTGAGCAAGCAAGTTGGATGCACACCCACTTAGTTTCTTTTGTTGAGCTTTCATAGCTCTAGTGCATCCGTTGCATGGCAATCCCTACACCTTGCATTAACATCAATCGATGGGCATCTCCATAGCCCATTGATTAGCCTCGTTGATGTGAGACTTTCTCCTTTTTGTCTTCTCCACATAACCCCCATCATTATATTCTATTCCACCCATAGTGCTATATCCATGGCTCGCACTCATGTATTGCGTGAAAGTTTATAGGTTTGAGATTACTAAAGTATGAAACAATTGCTTGGCTTGTCATCGGGGTTGTGCATGATGAGAGCATTCTTGTGTGACGAAAATGAAACATGACTAAACTATATGATTTTGTAGGGATGAACTTTCTTTGGCCATGTTATTTTGAGAAGACATAATTGCTTAGTTAGTATGCTTGAAGTATTATCTTTTTTATGTCAATATGAACTTTTGTCTTGAATCTTTCGGATCTGAATATTCATACCACAATTAAGAAGAATCACATTGAAATTATGCCAAGTAGCACTCCACATCAAAAATTCTGTTTTTATCATTGACCTACTCGAGGACGAGGAGGAATTAAGCTTGGGGATGCTGATACGTCTCCAACGTATCTCTAATTTTTGATTACTCCATGCTATATTATCTACTATTTTTGAATGTTTATGGGCTTTATTATACACTTTTATATCATTTTTGGGACTAACCTATTAACCCAGAGCCCAGTGCCAGTTTCTGTTTTTACCCTGTTTTAGGGTTTCGAAGAAAAGGAAAACCAAACAGAGTCCAATTGACCTGAAACTTCACGGAACTCATTTTTGGAAGGAAAGAAGCCCAGAAGAATTGGAGTGCACGTCGGGGGACCTACGAGGAGGCCACAAGGCAGGGGGCACGCCCACCCCCTGGGCGCGCCCTCCACCCTCATGAGCCCCTCGTGCCCCCCTGACGTACTTCTTCCGCCTATATATCTCCATATACCCTAAAAACATCAGAGAGCACAATAGATCGGGAGTTCCGCCGCCAAAAGCCTCCATAGCCACCGAAAGCCAATCTAGACCCGTTTCGGCACCCTGCCAGAGGGGGAAATCCCTCTCCGGTGTCCATCTTCATCATCCCGGTGCTCTCCATGACGAGGAGGGAGTAGTTCTCCCTCGGGGCTGAGGGTATGTACCAGTAGCTATGTGTTTGATCTCTCTCTCTCATGTTCTTGAGGTGATACGATCTTGATGTATCGCGAGCTTTGCTATTATATTTGGATCCTATGATGTTTTCTCCCCCCTCTATCTCTCTTGTAATGGATTGAGTTTCCCCTTTGAAGTTATCTTATCGGATTGAGTCTTTAAAGATTTGAGAACACTTGATGTATGTCTTGCCGTGGATATCTGTGGTGACAATGGGATATCACGTCATTCACTTGATGTATGTTTTGGTGACCAACTTGCGGGTTCCGCCCATGAACCTATGCATAGGAGTTGGCACACATTTTCGTCGTGATTCTCCGGTAGAACTTTGGGGCACTCTTTGAGGTCCTTTGTGTTGGTTGAATAGATGAATCTGAGATTGTGTGATGCATATCATATAATCATGCCCACGGATACTTGAGGTGACATTGGAATATCAAGGTGACATTAGGGTTTTGGTTGATTTGTATCTTAAGGTGTTATTCTAGTACGAACTCTAGGGATGTTTGTGACACTTATAGGAATAGCCCAACGGATTGATTGGAAAGAATAACTTTGAGGTGGTTTCGTACCCTACCATAATCTCTTCGTTCGTTCTCCGCCAGTAGGGACTTTGGAGTGACTCTTTGTTGTATGTTGAGGGATAGTTTTATGATCCAATTATGTTAGTATTGTTGAGGGAACTTACACTAGCGAAATTATGAACCCTAGGCCTTATTTCCACACATTGCAATACCGTTTACGCTCACTTTTATCATTAGTTACCTTGCTGTTTTTATAATTTCAGATTACAAAAACATTTATCTACCATCCATATACCACTTGTATCACCATCTCTTCACCGAACTAGTGCACCTATACAATTTACCATTGTATTGGGTGTGTTTGGGACACAAGAGACTCTTTGTTATTTGGTTGCAGGGTTGCTTGAGGAGACCATCTTCATCCTACGCCTCCTACGGATTGATAAACTTAGGTCATCCACTTGAGGGAAATTTTCTACTGTCCTACAAACCTCTGCACTTGGAGGCCCAACAACGTCTACAAGAAGAAGGTTGTGTAGTAGACATCAACCACACTTTCTTTTGAAGAAGCAGCAACACGAAGCTCGCCGCACAACCCGGCACAGCGGCCAAGTAGTCACTTCAGCCGGTTTACCGAACACTCCGGTTTGGAAACGTCGATCTGAGGTATCTCACACTTCTGATACTTCTTATCCCAAGGTAGTTTATTTCTGGCAACCTCTTAATCCATCCGATTTAAATTATCAGGGAACGCCTCATTCATCATCTGGCGAGTCAACAGCCACACAGCTCCCTCCTCTTAAGACTCTTCCTGGGTAAACACTTTAAACTTACTCCTTTGACGCTTTATATTTGCGTTCTATACTAACCTTTATATCTTTTCCTTTTAGAGCCAAGGCCAGACCCAGCAAGAAAGCTTGGGTAAATAAACCGTCTGATGACAATGTGGTTATTGAACCGTACAGAACTCCAGAACCGGAAGGAACAAATGCTGATGCCATGTTTGATGATCCGCCCCCTCAAGACCATGATTTTGTTGAACAAGTAGATGTTGATACTACAGGCCATGCTGATAAACCGGCACGCCCGTTCCGAACTGATGATAAACCATCAAGTCCAGCTAAGGCTGCTGAGAAATCGTCAACTCCAGTAAAGGCTGCTGGTGACAAGGAAGATGATATTATAATTACTGGCGTTGGCCACACCACCCCTGGCAATCCTGTTGCATTATCAAAGCATAGTGCCAAGGAGGAACTTTCTGCTATGGGCAAAGGCAAGTGGAGTACAGACTTGTCAAGCTACGCCCACCTCAACGCACAAGAACTTCATTCTGGTTTTTTAAACCGTCTGTACACAAACCACTTAGTGAATCTGATGAAGGAGCGATATGAGGTAACTGCATAACTGTTTCTCTCTTATGTCCAATTTCAAGTACCAACTCCAGTAGCCCCCGAGGGCCGATTTATGATGCCAATCTAAACCGGGACTTTGTAACACCTCAACTTTGCATGCTTAGCCTCCAAGGGCCGGTTGATCTTTTTTTAGATGAACCGGTGCTTTAAAAGTGTAATCTTTTAACTTTCACCTGTATAGTCCCCAAGGGCCGGTTTATCTTTCCAAGCTGAACTGGAACTTTAATCAATGTTACTTTGAGCAAACGTACATTAGCCCCCAAGTGTCAAGAATAATACTTGTATTGTGCTTGGGACTTGTTAAAAAAATTCTAATAATCAAGCAAATAGGCATTAGCCCCCAAGTGCCAAGTGTATAACTTGTTATGTGCTTGGGACTTCCAATATTCACTACCACCTCATAATATGTCTTTCTCTTATAGGTTGAGCTGAGAAAAAAGGAAGCCCAAACCGCTGATCTTTAAGAAAATATCAAATCCCAGCAAGCAGAAACCTCCAAAGCCAAAGAGGAACTGACTAGTGCCTTAGCAGCCATGGAGAAGCTGAAGGAAACCTTGAAGAAGGATCGGGCGGATTGGGGCATAGAGAAAACTGCATTGCAAAAGAGAGCTGAAGACGCAGAAGCAGCCCTTAAACCGGTGGTCGAAGAGCTGACCAGTTTAAAGCGGCAGATCAATGCCACAACCTCTGCTGTTTTTGGTAAGTACCCTCACCTGAAGTTTTCAACATACATTATCTCATCAGTTACTGGTTTACTGATGCTCGCAATGACACAGGAACTCGCATTACCCATCTAGGATCTGACATGCGGATGAAGCTGAAGGCTGCCTATACGGTGATAGAGCGGTTATATTCCGGAGCCCAATGGGCCATTTGCACTGCTGCTCATAACAAACCGCCTCCAACCTTGATAAAGGAAACCATTGAGAATCTGTCAATGCTGCCTGCCTGGTTGGACAAACTAAAAAGATCAGCTGCAAGGTCAGGTGCGCTGACTACGCTAATCCGGGCTAAGGCATGGATACCAGATCTTGAGTCGTCGGATATAGGCAGCGGCTACCCTGGTGTAAAGGAGGATGGTTCAGAGTTTAACAATGACAATCTTCGAAGGTTGACAAGGGAAATGCGCCCCTTAGCGAGCAAATTGGCTGAAGAAACAGATATCTCTCACTACCCGCCGGTTTATGATTCTAGACATAAAAGATATCCTGCGCCAACACATGATGTAGAGGATCTTATTCCGCCAATCCGTAAGCACACCTACCCC